>NC_136434.1:156827391-157438716 GCF_052849685.1 Lactuca virosa
GGTAAGAGTACTTACTAGGTAAAAGCTTGAAAAGGTGCTAAAAGTCCAAGAACACTAGTGTGTGTTCTTGGTGTTCTTGGTGAAACTTGAAGATCTACACTTTTGGAATGATTTCACGGATGGATTCATGTAAGATCACTAGATTAAGTAATATATCGATTTTTTAGGGATATAAACACTTACAAAGTTGAAGATCTTGAAGAAAAGTCGGATGATACTTGAGAGAGAAATGGGTTTTGGATCTTGAAAATGTGAAAAGTGGTAAATAATGACTAAGTGTCATATTTATACCCCCTTTTAGGGTTTACGGCCGTAAACACCTTTTTTTAGGCCGTAAACTCCAAACCCTTGGAGTTTTGGGACATTATTGTTGCACAATAAACCCTAGGGCATCCTCTCTCCTGTTATCTCCTGAAGAACTAACTTTAAAACACTCAAACTTATTCCAAAAAGCTTGAAAGTTAGTAGAAACTGTTCTGACTTCTATTGAATCGAATGTTTGTACATAATAGAAATTTCGGGTTGTCATATCATCCCCCCGTTAGAAGTACTTTTGTCCCGAAATTAGAGTTTAAGCAAATAAGTAGTTACAAATAACTAAGTAAAAAGACGAGGATATTTCTGTTTCATCTGATCCTCTCGCTCCCAAGTGAATTCAGGTCCTCGCTTGGCATTCCAGCGAACCTTCACTATCAGGATATGACTTTGTTTTGTTTGCTTGAGCTCCCGGTCCATGATCTCTACAGGTTCTTCCACGAAGTTGAGGCTCTCATTGATCTCGATCTCGTCGAGTGGGATTACAAGAGTCTCGTCGGACAGACACTTTTTCAAGTTCGAGACGTGGAAAGTAGAATGTACGTTACTGAGTTCGCGTGGTAAGTTAAGTTTGTAAGCTACAGCGCCGATTCTTGCGAGAATCTCGAAAGGCCCTATGTACCTTGGATTTAGCTTTCCACGCTTTCTGAAGCGGATCAAGTCCTTCCAGGGTGAGACCTTCAATAGGACACGGTCGCCCACCTGGAATTCCAATGGTTTCCTTCGTTTATCAGCGTAGCTTTTCTGTCGGTCTCTAGAGGCTTTTAATCGTTCACGAATCTGAACGATCTTCTCTGTCGTTTCCTGAATGATCTCCGGACCCGTGAGAGTGCTTTCAGGAACTCGTCCTTTAGCTAACTGGGTATCACCCACCTCAGCCCAGCACAAAGGGGATCTGCACTTTCGGCCATAGAGGGCCTCGAATGGAGCAGCCTTTATGCTCGTGTGATAACTATTGTTGTAGGAAAATTCGACAAGGGATAAATGAGTATCCCATGCTTTCCCAAAGTCGATCACACAGGCTCGCAACATATCTTCCAAGGTTTGGATAGTCCTCTCACTTTTCCCGTCTGTCTATGGATGGTAGGCTGTACTCATGTCCAGCCTAGTTCCTAGGGAACTTTGTAGCGACTGCCAGAACCTCGAAGTGAATCTACTATCT
The DNA here is from genome assembly GCF_052849685.1 of Lactuca virosa. NCBI lineage: Eukaryota > Viridiplantae > Streptophyta > Magnoliopsida > Asterales > Asteraceae > Lactuca > Lactuca virosa. Next base: position 156,828,869 of record NC_136434.1, read on the forward strand.
CTGTCCGATATAATGGATATGGGAACACCGTGCAGTCGTATAATCTCCCTAATGTAAGTTCTTGTAAGCTTCTCCATCTTGTCTGTTTCCTTGATAGGCAGGAAGTGTGCGGACTTGGTCAATCTATCGACGATGACCCATATGGTATCAAGTCCACCCGCTGTCTTCGGTAACTTGGTTATGAAGTCCATAGTGATCCGCTCCCACTTCCATTCTGGTATCTTCGGCCGTTGTAGTAGACCGGAGGGTTTCTGGTATTCGACCTTGACCTTTGCGCAAGTAAGGCATTTATTTACGAAGGTAGCAATCTCTGCTTTCATGTTAGGCCACCAGTATAGCTTTTTAAGATCCAGATACATCTTATCTGAACCTGGGTGGACGGAATAACGAGTTTTGTGCGCCTCGTTCATGACCAAGTCTCTGAAACCACCGAGTTTCGGGGTCCAGATCCGATCCATGAAATAATAAGCTCCGCCACCCTTGACCTCCAAGTTCTTATCCATCCCTCTTAGGGATTCACCCGCCACATTTTCAGGTTTCAAAGCGTCGAGCTGAGCTTCCTTAATTTGTGTGGACAAGTGTGAATGGATTGTTATAGTCAAAGATTTGACTCTACGACTAGAATATTATTTCCGACTTAGGGCGTCAGCTACTACGTTGGCTTTACCCGGATGATAACGAATTTCGCATTCGTAATCACTGAGTAGCTCGACCCACCGTCGTTGTCTCATGTTGAGCTCTTCTGGTCGAATATATGTTGTAGGCTTTTGTGGTCTGTAAAGATAGTGCTTTTTGTACCATACAGGTAGTGTCTCCAGATCTTCAGAGCAAATACAACTGCTCCTAGTTCAAGATCGTGTGTGGTGTAGTTGACCTCGTGTGTCTTTAGCTGTCTCGAGGCATAGGCGATGACCTTACCTCGTTGCATCAAAACACATCCGAGTCCTTGATTTGACGCATCGCAATAGACTACAAAGTCTTCTATCCCTTCGGGGAGGGATAGTATTGGCGCGGTGCACAAGGCTCGCTTGAGCGTTTGGAACGCTCTCTCCTGCTTCTCTTCCCAGTCAAAGGCCACGCCCTTCTGGGTCAGTGTTGTAAGAGGTTTCGCGATGCGGGAGAAGTTCTGAATGAACCTGCGATAGTAGCCAGCGAGGCCTAGAAATTGATGAATTTTTGTAGGCGTCTTCGGTGCTGACCAGCTCTCAATGGCTTTGATTTTGGAAGGGTCCACGTGTATTCCCTCTTCGGTAACCACGTGCCCTAAGAATTCGACTCTTCGGATCCAAAATTCACATTTTGAGAACTTCGCATAGAGCTTCTCCGAACGCAGCGTTTCTAAGACTTGACGAAGACGTTGACTATGTTCCTCCTTACTACGAGAGTAGATAAGTATGTCATCGATGAAGACGATGACGAACTGATCCAAGTAAGGACGACACACCCTATTCATTAAATCCATGAATACTACGGGCGCGTTTGTTAATCCGAACGGCAGCACTACGAATTCGTAGTCCCATAACGAGTTCGGAAGGCTGTCTTCGGAACATCCTCCCCTAGCACTCGTAGTTGGTGATATCCGGATCTTAAGTCGATTTTTGAAAAGAAGTTTGCCCCTTGCAGTTGATCAAATAAATCGTCAATACGAGGCAGAGGATAACGATTTTTGACGGTCAGCTTGTTGAGCTCCCTGTAGTCGATGCACATACGAAATGATCCGTCTTTCTTCTTGGCGAACAAGACCGGAGCTCCCCATGGCGAGAAACTTGGTCTTATAAAGCCCTTGCTGAGCAGTTCGTTAAGTTGACAGGACAGTTCTTGCATCTCTGCAGGTGCTAAACGATAGGGTGATTTGGCTACTAGGGTAGCCCCTGGAACTAAGTCGATTCTGAACTCGACTTGACGTTGCGGAGGTAATCCAGGGAGTTCTTCTGGAAAGATATCGGGAAAGTCACGTACTACTAGAATGTTCTTAATGTCTTTCGCTTCTTGGCCCACATCGACCACATGAGCAAGGAATGCGCGACATTCCTTTCGTAAGAATTTCTAAGCTTGAATGTTGGAGATGATACGAAGGTTCGTGTCGGGTTTATCGCCATAAACTACCAGAGTTTCGCCAGACGGCAGATTAAGGCGTACAACCTTTTCATGACACATGATGTCGGCACGATGAAGACTCAACCAATCCATGCCGATAATGACGTCGAAACTTTTAATTGAGACCGGCATGAGGTCGATCGAAAATGAATGGCATTCTAGAGTTAGGGTACACCCTATGAATATACTGCTAGTGCTCTCTGTCTTCCCATTAGCCATTTCTACAGTGAACGGTTCTTTAAGTGCTCGTGATTTTTGCTTAAGTAAATCAGCAAATTTTTGGTTCACGAAACTCCGCTCCGCTATCAAATAGTATGCATGGATAAGAGTTATCGAGGAGAAACGTACCAGTGACCACTGTGGGGTCGGCAACCGCTTCCTCGTGGCCTATGGCCAGAACTCTTGCCACTCCACCGGCATTCCCTGCCTTCGGGCAGTTCCTTTTGTAGTGGCCCACCTCGCCACAACCGTAGCAAGCTTGGCCCACACCAGCGTCGGGGACTTGGGTGATTGGCCTCGCCTGAGCTTTGCAGAAACGGGCAGTGTGCCCCTTCCTGTTGCAGTTCAAACACTGCATTTCCCGGCAGGCTCCTGCGTGGTGGAAGTTGCACTTGTTGCACTTGGGCAAACTTCCAGCGTACTGCTTTGTCGGAGCAGCAGCAATGGCAGGTGTTATCGCAGCATGTACTGCCACGATCTGCTGCTTTTTAGCAGCCTTCTTCTTCTTTTTTTCATCCCAGAACTTCCACTTGGAATCAGCAGTTCTGGCGGGTTCTGAGATGGCCAGGGTTCTTGTTGCGGCCGGGGTACGAACCCCATGGTCTATGAGCCGCTGTGCCAATCGCTTGGCACTATCAAATGTGGTGGGGTTTGAAGCCAAAACATTGCCCTGGAATGGAGGCACCAGCCCCCATATGTACCTTTCGATCTTCTTTCCCTCTATGTGAACCATGTTGGGACAGAGGGCCACCAGTTCGCTGAACCTGGCGGTGTAGGAGACTATGTCGAAGCCCTTCATTGTTAGGCTCCACAGTTCCTCTTCTAGCTTTTGGATTTCGCCCCTCGGGCAGTACTCCTCAATCATGAGGTATTTCATAGTTTCCCAGCCCATAGCATTAGCCACTACAAGAGATAGTGACTTGACATGGCTATTCCACCATGCCAGGGCTTTGTCTTCAAAGGTGTAAGCGGCGAACTTGACCTTGCTCCCCTCTGGACAAGAGCAGATTTCGAAAACCGATTCGGTTTTCTCGAACCATTGCGAGAGGGCAATGACTCCGCCAGTCCCTCTGAAGGACTTGGGCTTGCAGTTTGTGAAGTCCTTATAGAAGCACTCTCTCAAGCGCACAGGAGCTTCACCATGAGTAGATTGAACCGGAGTTCCTCCCCCAGTGGAACCAGACGAATGATATTGAGCCATGGCTGTAGCCACAGCCGCAGCTACAGCAGCATTTAGAGCTGCTGTATCGATTTAAGGTGCAGGTGGTGTTGGTGCGGGAGGATCGCGTCTTGTCGATCGACGTGGAGGCATCTTTCAACTATAAGTTTACAAAGACGAAGATATTGATAAGAATTTAATAGGACAATTGATGAAAATGACTCATGGACTAACTCTCCATAGCCCAACAGCACAATTGAATAGCACGATTGAATGTAGATCTAGAACTAACAGATGATAGCATTTGAATAATAATTTCCATGAGATTAGATATCTGTCAACAATACTAGAATTACAGATGTAATGAGTTCGGGAAAAATGACCTAGAAGTAGGCTTTACATCAACCAAGATGGGAAAATTTTGACAGACTACTACCTAATCAAGACCTAACGGGTCTAAGATTTACAAAGATAGGAAATTAGACTAGAGTTTTTACACTAACTAGGTTACATCCAAAAGAGAAGTCGATGAGACTCTAACGGCGACGAGAACTACTAGAGTGAGTTCTTGAATCCGACAGTAGACGTTCTATGTCCCTCATACGCCTTTCAGACCTTGCCTGCTGAGCTCGAAGTTCCCTGACTTCAGCTTGGGTTTCAGCAAGTTCCCTTTGTAGAACTGCATTGCGGACCTGAGTCCTTTCATGAGCAGACTCTAGTTGGCAAATGCGAACTGTGTTAACGCCAGAGTTGACGTCAATCTCCACGACTCGGTCGATAGTCGCTCGACCTTGCTCGGTGTTCCGAGCAATCCTACGAACCATGATGGGTAGGACCCTATCAGCTGAACCTCCCTCGGTGAGGTTGTAGAAGCTTCTGTCTCCATTATAGGGAATGGGTTGACCCTGTTCCTGACTCCATCTATTCAAGTTTGTGGCCCATAGGGGTGTGGGTCCTTGAAATGTTGGACGAGGATTCAGGTTTGGGTCCTGAGCAGCTGGGGGGTAGGTTGTTGACTTCTTGCTCTGAGTCAGAATCCTCAGAAAAGCCTTCAGCTTCGTGATCATCCAATGGGATTGGGTGATCATCCTCTGGCTCTTCTCCCAGCCATCCTGCATTGCCGTTGTTGGGGTAGTACGGGTCTCCGGGGATATGGAATCCAGCCATGATATCTATGCGAGAAAAGAGATAAAGAAATAACTAAATAGATGCACTAATTAGATAATTATAAGATGATCTTTATCAGTTACTTCAACATTTGCGTAGTGCATACCAGTCATATGTAAACAAGACAGGATAGACCTTCGAATAAGTGACCCTGACTCTAAGCCCACAACCAAACAAGGAACAGAAAATAAAGCAAGGATCACAGATTCTAAGTCTATGATATCCTAGATACATATAACCTTAGCGTATCCACTCAGCAACTATTAATATACTAATAAAGACCTTTAGTTCTCAGATAAGTAATTAAAGTAACACAAAATACTCCTATAGTATTTTAAGTTTATGTTCTGTTCTACTGTTCTCATTGTAGTAGTGTTGGTAAGTTTTTAGACTTGTTGCAACCTCACAACCACACATAGGCACATGCTAATCACTCCTCGGATAATGTAGTTGATCAGGCTACATCTTCCCAGGGTTGACCATATGTCTCTAAGTCTACTTGTGCTGCCCAACAATCGTAATACTTTTGTTCTGTCCTAGTGACACTGATTTTAGTATGAATGCAGGTATGTATACTTGGTTAAATATTTTATTATTTAAAAGTATAAACTCTTTATCACAGTATTTTAATCCCGCTGTGTTTATAGTTCGTATATCTTTTATGGGTTGATACACTCGATTCACTATAAACAATGCTTTGATACGAATCTGTCACACCCCAAAACCGGAACGGCGGAAACGTTCGGGGGTGGAGGACGTCATGTTCAGTATCACAACAATGCAAAGTAGTAAACAAGCAACAACATCATCCATTGCATTAATAATATAGTTTCATACAAGTGTGTTATGTCAAGTTATATAGACACCAAAAATATACATCAAAATCAAAAATGAGTCTTGAATGAGCTCCATCTTCTCAAAACCTGGCACCGCTACCTGTCTACTAGTGACCTGAGAATACAAGTTATTTTGAAAGAGTTTATCAGCTTTAAAGCTGGCGAGATCATAAGTATATTAATGTATGTATTTACATGAAAGTGTTTGTAAGTCTGTAATTGTCTAAGTTTGTAAAAGTTTGTAATTGTTTGAACTCCCATAGAAAACCCTATGTTTCCTACTAAAAGTAGCCTTCTACCAAGGCATCTAGTATATGTGTGTGTGTCTCTTGTAAGAGTGTGTATTTTCCCAAATCCGACTATCATTAACCAAAAATATAGTTTTTACATTATTGTTTATTGTGTGAAGATCACAAAGTAAATGTAATGGAAAATGAAATAGTACTGTAGTGTTGTATTAAGTAACTACTGCTGTACTAACTACCTTAAACCAATTGTTATTTAAAGTACCATGTGATCGGCCTGTATCCTGCTACCGACTCATAGAAAAACGACGATGTAAGAAGTCGTAAGAAATGATGTTTGGCACCCGTAGACTTGCAAGTCCCACTGTAGCGAGCAGCAAGGTGTAGGATAGTCAATCCAGTATAGATCTATACACAAACTCATACGCTCCCCACTTAAGGAGATTCTGGATACAAAACGGTCATGACAGGTAGTGCCATGCCCCGTTACGTGGCTCACATAAATGTAATAATGTTCTAGTATATGTATGTGCTAGCTGTATTATGTGTTCTCTCCCTGTCTAGCATGTATTGTTTGTTTCTCATCATAGTATTCTATTGTTTGTTTCTCATCACAATATCTATTTTTTGTTTCTCATCATAGTATATATTGTTTGTTTCTCATCATAGTATCTATTGTTGGTTTGTTATTGACTCATGTATGAACTGACTCATTATATGTTTCCCTGTTCTAGTATAGTATTAGTATCTCCCTAAACTATACCTATTATAGTTTACTAGTAATGTTGTTTGATTGTATGAACATGTTTGTGTACCTTTGCTACCTAAAGGTATTGAACTGAATGAAGTAACCTTTTATATCTATACACATATACATGATATATAACTAGGATTCAAACGACCTTCGGACAAATAACCTGAATACCCTAAGTCCACAACCAAACAAGGAACAGGAAGTAAGGTGAGCTATCAGTCCTAAGTCCTTTTAATCCTACTTATATAACTATATCTACATAGATACACATGATATAAGTTAAAAGATTTTAGTAAAAGTATTTGATATGAAAAAGAGTTTATAAAACAGTTTGAAGTAAAACAGTTTGGTAACACAGTTTGAAAAGTAAGAAATCCACTTGTTTGGTAGTTATTAATCACATGTGATTGATATAATAACTATAATAGTTCAACTTGTATTCCCCCCCCCCCCATAAAAGCATTTAAAAACATTTAAAAGGTTAATTAAGGGGTATGAAATCACCTGTAGTGAGTGGTTTGGAAGAACTGATGATATAGGATTGCTAGGTGTCAAGTGAAGACTTGTACACACACAATGATCCTAGTTAACATATAATAACACATATATGTATCCAATTAGCCTTTAAACAACTAATTAACAAAGTTAAGACATCCTAGGACATGCAAAACACCTTATTTAAGTGTTATAAGTGCTAAGGATTGCATCTAAGTGTTGTAGGACATTGCTATTGGGTTTAGGGTTCAAGGGTAAACTCCCTTGGAGTTTACGGTTTTGTGACCATCACTCAATGAGTTTACGGTCGTAAACCCATGAGTTTACAGCCGTAAACTCATGGTACTTTGACCATTTTGAGTTTTGAAGCTTTAAAGATCATAAGAAGCATTCCTACTTCATGTTTAAGCCTTAGGAAGTGTTTAGGGCACCATTTCACTCCTTTGTGGAGTTTACGGTCCTTGGACCATTTGTCTTTGGGTTTACGGCTGTAAACCCAAATGGTTTATGGTATTTTGATGTTTTCAAGTACTAAGCACATCAAGGAAGGGTCTAGGCTAGTTTCCAAGGCTTGGTAAGGGACTAGGGCACACTTTGGCACCCTTTTTAGGGTTTACGGTCCAAGAACATCTTGGACCGTAAACACCTTTGATCTTGTGTTTCTTGGGTGTTTTCTTGATGATTAGAAGTGTAACAAGTCTTATAATACTCTAGGGTAAGAGTACTTACTAGGTAGAAGCTTGAAAAGGTGCTAAAAGTCCAAGAACACTAGTGTGTGTTCTTGGTGTTCTTGGTGAAACTTGAAGATCTACACTTTTGGAATGATTTCACGGATGGATTCATGTAAGATCACTAGATTAAGTAATATATCGACTTTTTAGGGAAAGAAACACTTACAAAGTTGAAGATCTTGAAGAAAAGTCGGATGATACTTGAGAGAGAAATGGGTTTTGGATCTTGAAAATGTGAAAAGTGGTAAATAATGACTAAGTGTCATATTTATACCCCTTTTTAGGGTTTATGGCCGTAAACTCCAAACCCTTGGAGTTTTGGGACATTATTGTTGTACAATAAACCCTAGGGCATCCTCTCTCCTGTTATCTCCTGAAGTACTAACTTTAAAACACTCAAACTTATTCCAAAAAGCTTGAAAGTTAGTAGAAACTGTTCTGACTTTTATTGAATCGAATGGTTGTACATAATAGAAATTTCGGGTTGTCACAGAACTCATGTAAGATCACTAGATAATGGAAGAGATCAACTAAACAAGGAAGGAAACACTTACAATCTTGAAGATCTTAACAAAAATTCGGATGAAGATCTTATGATACTTGAGAGAGAATGGTCTTGACTTGGAAATGGGAAAATGACTATAAATGACTAAGTGTCATTTATATACCCTTTAGGGTTTTCGGCCCTAACACTATTTTGGGCCGAAAACTCCAAACTCTTGGAGTTTTGTGACTTAAATGTTGCACGATTAAACCTAAAGTATACTTCCTCCAATTTGTTCTCTCAAGAAAATAAAAATACCCAAACGGACTTTAAACCGAGCTAAAAATTAGCAGGAAAGAATTTGACTTTTAATTGAAGTGCTAGACGGTAGAGTTTGTTCAAATGGAAATTTTGGGTTGTCACATCATCCCCCCGTTAGAGGGAATTTCGTCCCGAAATTAGAGTTCAAGCAACTAAGTTATTACAAATAACTAAGTAAAAAGATGAGGATATTTCAGCTTAAACTGATCCTCGCGCTCCCAAGTGAATTCCGGTCCTCGTTTGGCGTTCCAGCAAACCTTCACTATCGGGATACGGCTTTGCTTGGTTCGTTTGACCTCTCGGTTCATGATCTCTACTGGTTCTTCCACGAAGTTGAGGCTCTCGTTGATCTCGATCTCGTCGAGTGGGATTACAAGAGTCTCATCGGAAAGGCACTTTTTCAAGTTAGAGACGTGGAAAGTAGAATGTACGCTACTGAGTTCACGAGGTAAGTTAAGTTTGTAAGCTACAGGGCCGATTATAGCGAGAATCTCGAAAGGCCCTATGTATCTTGGATTTAGCTTTCCACGCTTTCCGAAGCGTATCAAGCCTTTCCAGGGTGAGACCTTCAATAGAACACGGTCGCCTACCTGGAATTCCAACGGTTTCCTTCGTTTATCTGTGTAGCTTTTCTGTCGGTCTCTAGAGGCTTTCAATCGTTCACGAATCTGAACGATCTTCTCTGTCATTTCCCGTATGATCTCCGGACCCGTGAAAGTGCTTTCAGGAACTCGTCCTTTAGCTAACTGGGTATCACCCACCTCAGCCCAGCATAGAGGCGATCTGCACTTTCGGCCATAGAGGGCCTCAAATGGAGCAGCCTTTATGCTCGTGTGATAACTGTTGTTGTAGGAAAATTCGACCAGGGGTAAATGAGTATCCCATGCTTTCCCAAAGTCAATCACACAGGCTCGCAATATATCTTCCAAGGTTTGGATAGTCCTCTCACTTTGTCCGTCATTCTGTGGATGATAGGTTGTACTCATGTACAGCCTAGTTCCTAGGGAACTTTGTAGCGACTGCCAGAACCTCGAAGTGAATCTACTATCTCTGTCTGAGATAATGGATATGGGAACACCGTGCAGTCGTACAATCTCCCTAATGTAGGTTCTTGTAAGCTTTTCCATCTTGTCTGTTTCTTTGATAGGCAGGAAGTGTGCGGACTTGGTCAATCTGTCGACAATGACCCATATGGTATCAAGTACACCCGTTGTCTTGGGAACTTGGTTATGAAGTCCATAGTGATCCGCTCCCACTTCCATTCCGGTATCTCCGGCTGTTGTAGAAGACCTGAGGGTTTCTGGTATTCGACCTTGACCTTGGCGCAAGTAAGGCATTTACTTACGAAGGTAGCAATCTCTGCTTTCATGTTAGGCCACCAGTATAGCTTTTTAAGATCCAGATACATCTTATCTGAACCTAGATGGACGGAATAACGAGTGTTATGCTCCTCGGTCATGGCCAAGTCTCTGAAACCACCGTGTTTCGGTATCCAGATCTGATCCATGAAATATAAGGCTCCGCCACCTTTTTCTTCCAAGTTCTTATCCATCCCTCTCAGGGATTCACTCGCCACATTTTTAGGTTTCAAAGCATCGAGCTGAGCCTCCTTAATTTGCGTGGACAAGTGTGAATGGATAGTCATAGTCAATGATTTGACTCTACGACCAGAGTATTCTTTCCGACTTAGGGCGTCAGCTACTACGTTGGCTTTACCCGGATGATAACGAATTTCGCATTCGTAATCACTGAGTAGCTCGACCCACCGTCGTTTTCTCATGTTGAGCTCCTTCTGGTCGAATATATGTTGTAGGCTTTTATGGTCTGTAAAGATCGTGATTTTTGTACCATACAGGTAGTGTCTCCAGATCTTCAGAGCAAACACAACTGCTCCTAGCTCAAGATCGTGAGTGGTGTAGTTGACCTCGTGTTTCTTCAGCTGTCTCGAGGCATAGGCGATGACCTTACCTCGTTGCATCAGAACACAGCCGAGCCCTTGATTTAACGCATCGCAATAGACAACGAAGTCTTCTATCCCTTCGGGGAGGGATAGTATTGGTGCGGTGCACAAGGCTCGCTTGAGCGTTTGGAACGCTCTCTCCTGCTTCTCCTCCCAGTCAAAGGCCACGCCCTTCTGGGTCAGTATTGTAAGAGGTTTCGCAATTCGGGAGAAGTTCTGAATGAACCTGCGATAGTAGCCAGCGAGGCCTAGAAATTGACGAATTTCGATAGGCGTCTTCGGTGCTGACCAGCTCTCAATGGCTTTGATTTTGGAAGGGTCCACGTGTATTCCCTCTTCGCTAACCACGTGCCCTAAGAATTCGACCCTTCGGATCCAAAATTCGCATTTCAAGAACTTCGCATAGAGCTTCTCCGATCGTAATGTTTCTAAGACATGTCGTAGATGTTGACTATGCTCCTCCTTACTACGAGAGTGGATAAGTATGTCATCGATGAAGACGATGACAAACTGATCCAAGTAAGGACGACACACCCTATTCATTAAATCCATGAATATTGCGGGTGCGTTGGTTAATCCGAACGGCATCACTACGAATTCGTAGTGCCCATAACGAGTTCGGAAGACTGTCTTCGGGACATCCTCCCCTAGCACTCGTAGTTGGTGATATCCGGATCTTAGATCGATTTTTGAAAAGAAGTTCGCCCCTTGCAGTTGATCAAATAAATCGTCAATACGAGGCAGAGGATAACGATTTTTGACGGTCAGCTTGTTGAGCTCCCTGTAGTCGATGCACATACGAAATGATCTGTCTTTCTTCTTGGCGAACAAGACCGGAGCTCCCCATGGCGAGAAACTTGGTCTTATAAAGCCCTTGCTGAGCAGTTCGTTAAGTTGACAGGACAGTTCTTGCATCTCTGCAGGTGCTAAACGATAGGGTGATTTGGCTACTGGGGTAGCCCCTGGAACTAAGTCGATTCTGAACTCGACTTGACGTTGCGGAGGTAATCCATGGAGTTCTTCTGGAAAGATATCGGGAAAGTCACGTACTACTAGAATGTTCTTAATGTCTTTCACTTCTTGGCCCACATCGACCACATGAGCAAGGAATGCGCGACATTCCTTTCGTAAGAATTTCTGAGCTTGAATGTTCGAGATGATATGAAGGATCGTGTCGGGTTTGTCGCCATAAACTACCAGAGTTTCGCCAGACGGCAGATTAAGGCGTACAGCCTTTTCATGACACATGATGTCGGCACGATGAAGACTCAACCAATCTATGCCGATAATGACGTCGAAACTTTTAATTGAGACCGACATGAGGTCGATCGAAAATGAATGGCATTCTAGAGTTAGGGTACACCCTATGAATATACTGCTAGTGCTCTCTGTCTTCCCATTAGCCATTTCTACAGTGAACGGTTCTTTAAGTGCTCGTGATTTTTGCTTAAGTAAATGAGCAAATTTTTGGTTCACGAAACTCCTCTCCGCTCCGCTATCAAATAGTATGCATGCATAAGAGTTATCGAGGAGAAACATACCAGTGACCACTGTGGGGTCGGCAACCGCTTCCTCGTGGCCTATGGCCAGAACTCTTGCCACTCCACCGGCATTCCCTGCCTTCGGGCAGTTCCTTTTGTAGTGGCCCACCTCGCCACAACCGTAGCAAGCTTGGCCCACACCAGCGCCGGGGACTTAGGTGATTGGCCTCACAGGAGCTTTGCAGAAACGGGCAGTGTGCCCCTTCCTGTTGCAGTTCAAACACTGCATTTCCCGGCAGGCTCCTGCGTGGTGGAAGTTGCACTTGTTGCACTTGGGCAAACTTCCAGCGTACTACTTTGTCGGAGCAGCAGCAATGGCAGGTGTTATCGCAGCATGTACTACCACGACCTGCTGCTTTTTGGCAGCTTTCTTCTTCTTCTTGTCATCCCAGAACTTCCGCTTGGAATCAGCGGTTTTTGCAGGTTCTGAGATGGCCAGGGTTGTTGTTGTTGACGGGGTACGGACCCCATCGTCAATAAGCCGCTGTACCAACCGCTTGGCACTATCGAATGTAGTAGGGTTTGAAGCTAAAACATTCCCCTGGAATGGAGGCACCATCCCCCATATGTATCTCGCGATTTTCTTTCCCTCTGTATGAACCATATTGGGACAGAGGGCCACCAGTTCGCAGAACCTGGCGATATAGGTCACGATGTCGGAGCCCCTCATGGTTAGGCTCCACAGTTCCTGCTCCAGCTTTTGGATTTCGCCCCTCGGGTAGTATTCTTCAATCATTAGCTCTTTCAGAGCTTCCCAGCCCATAGCATTAGCCACTATAAGAGATAGTGACTTAACATGGCTATTCCACCATGTCAGGGCTTTTGCCTCGAAGGTGCATGCAGCAAATTTGACTTTGCTTCCTTCCGGGCATGAGCAGATCTCGAAGATCGACACTGTCTTTTCGAACCATTGCGAGAGGGCAATGACTACGCCAGTCCCTTTAAAGGACAATGGCTTGCATTTGGTGAAGTCCTTATAGGAGCACTCTCTCAAGCGCATAGGAGCTTCGCCATGGGTAGAATGAACAGGTGTTCCTCCTCCAGTGGAACTGGAAGAATGATATAGAGCCATGGCTGTTGCCACAGCCACAGCTACAGTAGCATTTAGAGCTGTCGTATCGATTTGAGGAGCAGGTGGTGTTGCAGTTATCGGAGGATTGCGTCTCGTTGATCGGCGTGGAGGCATCTTTTAACTATAAGCTTTCAAAGATGAAGATATTGATAAGAATTTAATAGATAGAATTGATGAGAATGACTCATGGACTAACTCTCCATAGCCCAACAGCACAATTAAATAGCATGATTGAATGAAGATCTAGTTCTAAAAGATGAAAGCATTTGGATAATTATTTCCATGAGATTAGATATCTGTCAATAATACTGGTATTACAGATGTAATAAGTTCGGGAAAAATGACCTAGAAGTAGGTCTTACATCAACCAAGATGGGAAAATTTCGACAGAATTACGACCTAATCAAGACCTAACAGGTCCAAGTTTTAACAAAGATAAGAAATTAGACTAGAGTTTTTACATAAACTAAGTTATATCCAAAAGAGAAGTCGAGGAGACTCTATCTGCGACGAGAACTACTAGAGTGAGTTCTTGACTCCGACAGAAGGTGTTCTATATCCTTCATACGCCTTTCAGATCTTACTTGCTGAGCTCGAAGTTCCCTGACTTTAGCTTGGGTTTCAGCAAGTTCTCTCTGCAGAGCTACATTCTGGTTCTGAGTCCTTTCGCGAGCAGACTCCAGCTGACGAATGCGGACTGTGTTGACTCGAGTGTCAGCATCAACCTGCAGGATTTGATGGATAGTCGCTCTACCCTGCTCATCAGTACGAGCAACCCTGCGGACTAGAATAGGCAAGATTCTGTCCGCTGATCCTCCCTCGCTTAAGTCATAGAAGCTTCGGTTCCCGTTGTAAGGTAACGGCTGACCTTGCCCGTGACTCCATCTGTTCAAGTTTGTTGCCCACAGAGGTGTGGGGCCTTGAAATGCTGGACGAGGGTTAGGATTTGGGTTTGGGTTTTGAGCTACTGGGGGTAGGTTGTTGACTTCTGGCTTTGAGTCAGAACCATTAGAAAAGCCTTCAGCTTGGTGATCATCCAAAGGGAATGGGTGATCATCTTCCGGCTCTTCTCCCAGCTATCCTGCATTGCCGTTGTTGGGATAGTACGGGTCTCCAGGAAGATGGAATCCAGCCATGATATCTACGTGAGAAAAAGGGGTAAAGAAATAATTAATAGACAAACTAACTAGATAATTATAAGATGATCTTTATTAGTTACTTCAATACTTGCTTAATGCATATCAGTTATATGAAAGAAAAACAGGATAGACCTTCAAATAAGTGATCCTAACTCCAAATCCACAACCGAACAAGGAACAGGAAGAAAAGTAAAGATCACAGATTCTAAGTCTATGACATCCTAGTCATATATAACCTTAGCGTATCCACTTAGCAATTATTGACCTATTAATAAAAACCATTAATTCTCAGATAAGTAATTATAGTAACACAAAATACTCCTATAGTATTTTAAGTTTATGTCCTGTTCTACTGTTCTCATTGTAGTATTGTTGGTAAGTTTTTAGACTTGTTGCAACATCACAACCACCCTTAGGCACATTCTAGTCACTCCTCGGATAATATAGTTGGTCAGGCTATATCTTCCCAGGGTTGACTATATGTCTCTAAATCTGATTGTGTTGTCCAACAATCGTAATACTTTTGTTCTGTCCTAGTGACACTGATTTTAGTATGAATGCAGGTATGTATACTTGGTTAAATATTTTATTATTTAAAAGTATAACTCTTGGTCAGAGTATTTTAATCCCGATGTGTTTATAGTTTGTATATCTTTTATGGGTTGATATACTCGATTCACTGTAAACAATGCTCTGATACCAATCTGTCACACCCCAAAACCGGAACGGCGTAAACGTTCGGGGGTAGAGGACGTCATGTACAGTATCACAACAATGCATAGTAGTAAACAAGCAACAACATCATCCATTTCATTAATAATATAATTTAATACAAGTGTGTTCTGTAAAGTTTAATAGACACCAAAAAGTAAATCAAAATAAAAGATGAGTCTTGAACGAGCTCCATCTTCTCAAAACCTGGCACCGGTACCTGTCTACTGGTGACCTGAGAATACAATTTATTTTGAAAGAGTTTATCAGCTTTAAAGCTGGTGAGATCATAAGTATTTTAGTGTCATTGCTTGTATGAAAGTGTTTGTAAGTATGTGATGTATAAGTTTGTAAATGTTTATAATTGTTTGCAAATGTTTGAACTCTCCTAGAAAACCCTATGTTTTCTACTAAAAGTAGCCTTCTACCAAGGCATCAAATGTTTGTATGTCTGTTTCTTGTAAAAGTGTGTATTTTCCCAAGTCTGGCTATCCTTAAACAAAAATATAGTTTTTACATTACCGCTCATTGTGAGAAGATCACAAAGTGAATGCAATGGGGAAATAAAATAGTATTGTAGTGTTGTATTAAGTAACTACTGCTGTACTAACTACTTTAAACCAATTGTTATTTAAAGTACCATGTGATATGCCTGTACCATACTACCGACTAAAAACACGACGATGAAGGACGTCGGAAGAAATGACATTTGGCACCCGTAGACTTGCAAGTCCCACTGTAGCGAGCAGCAAGGTGTAGGATAGTCAATCCAGTATAGATCTATACACAAACTCAATGCTCTCCACTTCAGGAGATTCTAGATACAAAACGAGCCATGACAGTTGATGCCATGCCCCGTTACGTGGCTCACATAACTGTTGTAATGTTCTTGTATATGTATTGCATGTAGTAGATGTATTGTATGTTCTCTCTGTCTAGTATGTATGTATATTCTCTCTGTATGTTATCGTTTGTTTCTCGTTATAGTGTTCTCTATCTGTATGTTATGTTTGTTTCTCATCATAGTGTTCTTTATCTGTATGTTATGTTTGTTTCTCATCGTAGTATTCTCTATCTGTATGTTATGTTTGTTTCTCATTATAGTATTCTCTATCTGTATGTTATGTTTGTTTCTCATCATAGTATGTATTGACTAATGTATGAACTGACTCATTGTATGTTTCACTGTTCTAGTAATAGTATTGGAACTTCCTAAACTATACCTATTATAGTTTACTAGTAATGTTGTTTGTATGTATGAACATATTTGTATACCTTTGCTACCCAAAGGTATTGAACTGAATGAAGGAACTTTTATATGTATACACATATACATAATATATAACTAAGATTCAAACGACCTTCGGACAAATAACCGATACCCTAATTCCACAGCCAAACAAGGAACAGGAAGCAAGGTGAGCTATCAGTCCTAAGTCCTTTCAATCCTACTTATATAACTATATCGATATAGATACACATTTTGTCACAGTATAAGTTTAAAAGAGTTTGAATAGAAAGTATTTAACATGTAAAAGAGTTTGTAAAACAGTTTGAAGTAGTTTGTTTGATAACACAGTTTGAAAAGTAAGAAATCCACTTGTTTGGTAGTTATTAATCACATGTGATTGATATAATAACTATAATAGTTCAACTTGTATTCCCCCCGCCCCTAAAAGCATTTAAAAATCATTTAAAAGGTTGATTAAGGGGTATGAACTCACCTAAAATGAGTGATGCGAATGTAAGATCGGAAAAAGGATGCTATGTGTCAAGTGAAGACTTGAGCACACACACGGATCCTATTTAACATATATTAACACATATATGTATCCAATTAGTCACTTAACAATTAATTAATTAAGTAAAGACACCCTAAAACATGTATAACACTTAGATTCAAGTGGTAGGATTACATTAGGGTTGCATCTAAGGGGAGTATGGCCTCTCATTGGAGTTTTCGGTGCAAGTAGGTTTTCGGTTCATATGGTTTTCGGTCCATATGGTTTTCGGTCCATATGGTCTTGACCGAAAACCCATGTTCTTTGATGCATAAGGTGATTTCCAAGGATTTTCAACTATCAATGAAGTGTTCAAGACTCAATACCAAGTATTAGGAAAGGCTTAAAGTCATTTTTGCACCCTTCATAAGGGTTTTCGGTCTAAGGAGATGAACTAGACCGAAAACACCTTTTGATCTTGGATAAATGATGATTTCAAAGCCCTACATCAAGTATCCTTACTAGATAACAAGTATAGGAGATAGATACTTACAATATGGAAGCAAAGAAGGGTGTTTTCGGCCCAAAACACTAGTGTGTGTTCTTTGTGTTCTTGGTGAAATGAAGAACACTTGAAGATCTAAGAAAATGGAATGATTTCATGGATGAAATCATGTAAGATCACTAGATAATGGAAGAGATCAACTAAACAAGGAAGGAAACACTTACAATCTTGAAGATCTTGACAAAAATTCGGATGAAGATCTTATGATACTTGAGAGAGAATTTTCTTGACTTGGAAATGGGAAAAATGACTATAAATGACTAAGTGTCATTTATATACCCTTTAGTGTTTTCGGCCCTAACATTATTTTGGGCCGAAAACTCCAAACTCTTGGCGTTTTGTGACTTAAATGTTGCACGATTAAACCTAAAGTATACTTCCTCTAATTTGTTCTCTCAAGAAAATAAAAATACCCAAACGGACTTTAAACCGAGCTAAAAATTAGCAGAAAAGAATTTGACTTTTAATTGAAGTGCTAGACAGTAGAGTTTGTTCAAATGGAAATTTCGGGTTGTCACACACGGGCGTTACAATTCTCTCCCCCTTAGAATGATTTCCTCCCCGGAATCACACATCAGCAAACAAATACGGGTAGCGACTCATCATGTCACTCTCCGTTTCCCAGGTGAGATTTGGCCCAATCATATGTTTCCAGTGCACAAGCACTAAATCGACCACTTTGTGTCACAATTTCTTAGTCTTACGGTCAACGATTGCCTCAGGTTCATCAATCAACCTCTTGTTTTCATCCAACCTTAACTCAGAAATGGGAATTATGTCGGGCACATCTCCCGTGAACTTTCTCAAATAACACACATGAAAGGTATTATGAATACCCTCCAGTTCTTCCGGTAGTTCTAGCTTGTAAACCTGATTCCCGATCCTCTGAAGAACTTTAAATGGTCCAATAAACCTTGGACTCAATTTTCCCTTCTACCAAACCTTATAAGTCTCTTCCACGGCGAGACTTTAAGTAAAACCAAATCTCCAAGTTCGAATGATATCGGTTGTCTTTTATTATCAGCATGGCTCTCTTGAGCAGCTAACCTCCTTTCCCTAATCACTTTCAACTTTTCAGCAGTCTGATGGACTATTTTCAAGTCCCATAAACTGGTTTTCCCCAGCTTCCAGTCAACATGATGGCGTTCGACACTTTTCTCCATACAAAGCGTGATAAGGTGCCATCTAGATGTTCGAGTGGAAACTATCATTATAGGAGAATTCTATTAGAGGTAATTGTTCATCCCAGTTACCTTGGAATTCCAGGGTACATGCTCTCAGCATATCCTCCAATGTTTGAATTGTTCGTTCGCTCTGACCATCGTTTTGTGGATGGTAAGTTGTATTCAAACACAACTTGGTACCCAATTCCGCTTATAGACTCCTCCAAAACCTTGAGGTAAAACGACTGTCACGATCGGATACAATCGTTAACGAAACACCGTGAAGCCTCACACTTTCCTTCACGTCAGAATTCACAAGTTTATCCATAGACCATTTCTCGTTGGCTGTTATGAAATGCGCACTCTTAGTGAAGCGATCAACGACTACCCAAATCATCTCGTGACCATTCCTTGTTCTGGGCAGTTTAGTCACAAAATCCATAGTGATACCTTCCTATTTACCCATGGGTATAGGTAAATGTTCTAAACTCCCATACGGTTTCTGATGTTGTGCCTTATCCATAGCACATGTTACACACTCGGCCACATACTTAGCAACATCGAGCTTCATCGTCGGCCACCAGTAATAGGGTTTTAGATCCCTATACATTTTCGCACTGCCGGGATGAATCGAGTACATGGTTTTGTGAGCTTCTTCCATCAGAAGACCTCTTACTCCTCCCGTCTTAGGTACCCAAATCCTATCTTTGAATACCTTCAATCATTGACCGTTTCTATGAAACACCAACGTTTTTCCCAAACGTTCCTCCTTTCGGTCATTTTTCTATAAAGCTTCCTCCTGAGCTTTCTTTATACTTTCCACAATTGTCGAGACAACTTCAATTCTCAACGCTCTTGGCCTTTTCTTTTCAAGATTTACCTTCTGACTGAGAGTATCAGCAACAACATTTACTTTACCAGGGCGGTAAAGTATCTCACAGTCGTACTCCTTGAGTAGTTCTAGCCAGCGTCGTTGCCTCATGTTCAATTCCTTCTGATTAAAGAGATATTGAAGACTCTTATGATCAGTGAAAAGTTTACATTTGGTACCATAAAGATAGTGCCTCCATATTTTTAAGGCAAATACTACCGCTACCAACTCCAGATCATGAGTGGGGTAGTTCGTTTCATGCTCTATCAATTGCCTCAATGCATACGCTATCACTTTATCCCTTTGGGTCAGAACACAACCTAACCCAACTTCTTTAACAACGAACGCGATACTTCTATTGATCTCTTTGATCATTCTTTACTTCAATCATTTGGCTTAATTCAAATGCTACATCGAACTTGGTTCTCGGAACCACGTAACAAACTCATCGTAGTCGGACTCGATTTGATATGACCACTAGGGTCGGAATAACAATCATCTTCTTAGTCATTACCGGAACGATGGTAACGACAAACTAGAATAAGACGGAATCAATTACGAGTTTCTTGGTAACCTTGTGACTTTCCCAGATCCAAGTGTGAGTCCTGTGCTTCCAGTAGTATAGATCTCTACTACTATTCACACCTACTCATACTCGTCCCAAGTACTGTCTCGCAGTCCCCAAGTCTTAAAATCACAAAACAATTTAACACATACGAATGTGTCCAATTAATCATAGAATTTTCCTAGACTCTACTAGGACTTCTTCCATGCGTATCTTTAATTATCAATTCTACTTTAACTTGGTTGGTGATGGAAATTCCAGACGATGGGACAACTTCAAGAATTACACCAACCATTCATCATCCTGCCAATTGGAGGTGTACTTCAGACGTACCATACCCCTCTAAACGTTCCGTTATTTTATCAGACATATTCTAAAGGCAAGACATCACTCTTATGATATCTTCTGATAGGTATCATTCACTATCATAAGCTTTTCATTTTCTCCATCTACTCAATTCTCTACGAGTCTTCATCATAACGTTTTGTACACCCAAGCAAACGTTCGGTGTACTGGGCGAGAATTTAGGATAGGAAAGCTTTATTTACGATAAACGTATAAATCTCCTTATCACTTTGAAACGTTTACATGTTAGTTCTAATCTCGTAATCATACGCTTAGAATCCTACACACATAAGGTTTCCAGATCTGGTCGGCAACAGACCATAGATCCGAACAAATAACAGCATATAAGACATCCTTATAGCTATAATATAAAATGTTTAACACATAAAACATTTTAGGCATCTTTCCTAAAATAAACTTGTGCTCGTGTCTAAAATATAGCAGACACTCATCTCACAATCATCGCTTAGCATTCTAAGTTTAAGTCTAGAAATCCTACAAATTCCTAGTTCGCTTAAACTAATGCTCTGATACCAACTGTGACATCCCCAGATTCACGGCCAGAAAAGACCGGTTTAATTTATGCTTTTGACATAATTTCAGAGTAATCATTTGATTAAAAGTGCTGCAGAATCTGTTCCCAGAAAAACATAATAAATATGTTATCAAATCATTTCCGAAGAAATGTATTTTATTCACTTAAACCATTGGGATTTCATTGTCAATACAAAAACATAAGCATAAACAAAACTTACATTCATTTACACTAGTGATCTACTTCTCTTCTAATCTCTCAGTGTAAAGCAACTTCGTATCGATACCTGTGATACAAATAAACTGAGTGGGTCAGGCTTGGGAGCCTGGTGAGCATATAGGGTTTTCAACCCACAATGATAAACTTATTAAGTTCTCAATCAACAATAAATTTATTAATTTCATCAACCAAAATAACCCTAATTACCCATTCCCATTATCCTCATTTTACGTCCCTAAAACAACTATCACAAGTGTAACACTCGTGTTTTTAGCCTAGGCATTAATCTTGATATGATAGTCTAGGTTAACCTTTGTAACTCATTTTAAAGAAATGAAAAAGGAATTATGTGAATTCTATGTGTTTTATGTGTTTTATGCTTAATTACTAGTAGTTAATTAATTAAGAATAAAAATGAGCGTCGAAAATAAATATTAGATAAATCCGATATCTATTAAGAAAGTTGTAGTGGTCGTGACAAGTATTACGGATATATAAAGAATGTCAAAATCCGAGTTATAACGAAGAAGTTATGACATGTCGAAGTTTCACGACAAAACCGGCACGGTGCTGAATGTCGTAAGAAGTGAGTTTTTGATAAACTACTTTTTAGCCTTAGTGATCTAAACAACACTCGTAGTGTTCGTTAAACCGAGAGTAGGTATAAAAAGAACACCCAAATCTGACTTCGTATGAGGAAGTTATGATTTTTCGAAGTTTCAGCTTAGCAGTAGACAGCTAAAAACTCGAATTTTAGATCAACTGATTTTTAGCCGACACGACCTAAACGAGAATCGAAGGTCTCGTAAATAGTAGCACAACGGTAAAAAGTCTGACGAAAACGGACGTCGGATGAAGTTATGAATTTTTAACGGATTTCCTGTCCCGGTCTGTTAAAAATAATAATATAAAAATTAAATTCAAAATTAGCCGACGAAGTCTAAACGAAAGTTGTAGAGCGTAATTGTACCTACGCGTGCATATAAAGAACGTCAAAAACGGAGCTTATATGCGAAAGTTATGGATTTTAGAAGTTTTGGCGCGAAAAACGAGAAAAATCCCCAAAACCGAGGAATTTCGCATAGGTGGACTTCGGCCACGTGTCCTCGCCTCGCATGTGCCACGTGTCCGAAAAAGTGCTGAGTCATCCGAGCTTCTGAGCTGATCCGAAGTGGTCCACTGAGAAGGCGACACGTACCCTCTATCACATGTCCGAACCCTCGCATGAATGCCACAGATCCCCCTACTTCGGACCACTAGGCCTCGGTCCAATCAGGAGCTGCCAGCAGCCCGTTCGCACGCACAGCCCATGTGGGAGCACCTGTGCACCCTCGCCTACGGACCCCACCCTCTTGAACCGACTTCGGACTCCTATAAATAGAGGGGTATGCGAGCCTTCCCGGTTAGTTTTGGAATTTTTCCATATTTAGCCCCTTTTTCCATATTTTCTTCATCTTAACATTCCCCAAAGCCCCGATATCGATTATAACCTCCGGAATACGACACGAAGTGCCCGAGAAGCCCGGAAAATTTATCTTTTCGGTTTGAAGCCCGACCTTTGCAGAGCCCGGTTTCTCAATAAAACTCCCGGTTTTATTAGAAACGATCGTTTTACGAAACGAATTGCTGCCCGATTATCATCAAATCATGTGAGTGTGTAGTTACTTTCACTTTACACATAGATATGAAGTATTTAGCTTAAAATACGTGCTATGTGTAAATAAGTTAATTGTTTATTTGAGGTTACTGTTGAATAGATGTTTTATACAAGTTTTAAACTGTATATGTATTTTATCTACAAATATGTTGGGTAGAACATGGGTAGACAAAATAGTCGGTGGGTGTTAAAATGATGAGAGGCCTCGGTGTCGGTGTTGTTGTTGGTGTTGTCATTGTATTCGTCTAGTGGAGTATAGATGACGATCACGGACCTTTCTAGACAGTCCAGTGGTACACTAGCAAGTTCGCAACTTGTAGCTGTTCATGAACTAAATGTTCATTGGTGTACTCCAATCCCCCTCATGGTTGCCTTTAGGACATGTGTGGCTGAGGAGTCCCCTCAGCAGTAGTGTCCAACCCGATGATATTCCTTAGGATAGGTCCCTTGTGAGAGGTGTTTAGGGACGTAAAGTGAGGACAACAGGAATGGGTAATCAGGGTTATTGTTGATTGGTGAACTTAATAAGTTATTATTATTGTGGGTTGAAAACCCTATATGCTAACCAGGCTCCCAAGCCTGACCCACTCAGCTTTTTATGATTACAGGTAGTGGACCCCGAGCATAGTCGGAGGACGATGACAAATTTTTGGATTATAGGCCAGTAGTTGTAAATAACTGTTGAAAGGCTTATAATGTCTTGTTTATGCTTTTGATCTGTATCGGAACATGACATCCCGAGGTTTTGATATATATGGAAAATATATACCTTCTTAAAGAAGGGTTTTGATAAACTTTTATCATATGTTGTTTTGGGGACCAATTCCGCAACATCTTTTAAAAAGATTTCTCTGATTTTATTTTAAAAAGCATAAATTAAATTGGTCTTTTCTGGCCGAGAAATTAGGGGATGTCACAGTTGGTATCAGAGCATTAGTTTAAGCGGACTAAGAAATTGTAGAATTTCTAGACTTGAACTTAGAATGCTAAGTGATGATTGTGAGGTGAGTGTCTACCATATTTTAGACACGAGCACTAGTTTATTTTAGGAAAGGTGCCTAAAATGCCTTTATGTGCTAAATGCTATATGTTGCCATATATGCCATTATTTGTGATGGGTTTTGAGCATTCTAACACTTCCTAAGTGTACATGCAACCCTAATAACCTTGGATCTATGTTTGTCTAATAATCATGCAAAGTTGAATTCCAAGGTTATATTCCTATCTAGCATACATGGGGAACATTTTTAACTTGAATGAAAGATAGAATAACTTACCTTGTTGTTGATTATGATCCTTGAAACCTTGTGAGCCTAGCACCCCAAGTGTGATGCCTCAAATGCTTCACACAACACCAAATGCAAAGGAGTAAACTTTAGAGAGAATACACACTTCTAAAATCGGCCTAGCCCTCTTGTTTCTTAGTGTCGCCAATTTTGGTGGAGAATGGGTTTCTTATATAGTGTTGACACATCTAGGGTTACACCATGTAAACCCTAATGTGTCATGACTCTTCATTTCCATGACCCATGGGTTTGTAACTCCCATGGAGCATCCTATAGGTGGAACCCAACTTGATAATCCATGGAGCCTCTTAGCCCACTATATAAGATATGGAAGATTTACATAATCTACCCATATATTTAATTAGTTATCTTTTGATCACTTAATTAATTCTAAATTAATTCTTGATCAAACTAATTAAATAATATTATTAATATATTAGAACTTATAATATATTAATAAACCATAAGTGTTATTTCTCTCATTTTAGTTTATCCAATTGCATGGTGCCATGCAACCCAAATGGACCATGCCGGGTCGGGTCAAGTACATACCAGAAATAGTTATGGACTTATACACCTTATCCAACAGTCTCCCACTTGGATAAGTCTAATAACTATAACTGCAATACTTCAGGAACCGATCGGCAATCGTAGCTCTTTCAAGGTCTCTCGGAACTGAGAAGATGATGATACGCCATTTAAGATAAGTGATCATATAATCCTCTGTTCTAGATATCAGCCGGACAAATACATGGAACAATGTCTTACTTATTGTCCAGCAGTTTGTTTCCCGATTTCCGATTTGTTTGACAAAGAACTTAATTGAACACATCAACTTAGTTCTGACCGGGCCTGGTACATAGGTCAAAACAAAATCATCGAGGGACCCAGATATCAGCTTCTAATCCAAGAAGGAACAGATAAACTTCGACTCATATATTTGTTCTACCACTCATTGAATTATACACAAAAGCACGTTTTATAACATCGAGTTACCAATGCGTTAACGTACAATCAATGCATAACCAACTCATAAGTAACAAATCATATCTCTAGGTTTGAAGACTTATATGATATTACCGTCTCACGATCACTCGAGATAAATTCCATGAAGTGATTCCAGTGAGCGTGGGTTGAGTCCAATGCTCAGAACTTATGAGCACTTATGAGTGTTGTAGCCATGTCCAACAACTTAGACCTCTACAACCAATCATGACAGTCTTGATTCATACCTACTTCCGACATATGACCGACTGTGGAGGTTCGAATAATATGATATACCAGACATAATTATTCTGGAAGTCAAAACATGCAAAAGAAATATAGTAAACGATCGACAAGAGATAGCAACACTTTACTCATAAATAAAACATCTTTTATTCATCATCTAATGTCAATTACACTTTACAAATTTCAAGGTTATCTAACTACTAAATCTAATATCATCCTTCAGCCCTATGCTCCAAGCATACTGGAGATGCTTAACCCGAGTCAGTCCCTTCGTGAGGGGATCTGCTGGATTCTCATCCGATGATACCCTCTTTGCCACGAGGAGTCCTTCTTCTATTCGATGTATGATGAAATGGTATTTTCTATCGATGTGTCTGGATCTCCCGTGATCCCTTGGTTCCTTGGCTAAGGCAACTGCACTTTCACTATCACAGAAAATTTCCATTGGCTCTTTAATAGCTGGTACAACTCCAAGGTCTCCAATGAAGTTCTTCAGCCATATCGCCTCCTTTGCTGCCTCGCTAGCTGCTATATACTCTGATTCGCAAGTTGAATCAGCCACTGTCTCTTGCTTGGAACTCTTCCAAGAAATTGCTCCTCCATTTAAGGTAAAGACCCAGCCTGACTGAGAGCGGAAATTATCCCTATCAGTCTGAAAGCTAGCATCACTATACCCTACAACTCTCAAGTCTTCACTCCCACCGAGGGTAAGGACCTAGTCCTTAGTCCTCCGTAGGTACTTGAGGATATTCTTTACCGCAGTCCAGTGTGCCTTGCCAGGGTTCCCCTGATACCTGCTAACCATGCTCAAAGCAAAGGCTACATCAGGTCGAGTACACGTCATAGCGTACATGATCGATCCTACAGCCGAAGCATAAGGTATTCGACTCATTTCTGCTATCTCAGCCTCAGTACTAGGGCTTTGTGTCTTACTCAATCTGGCGTTACTCTGGATGGGTAACTCTCCATTCTTGGAGTCCTGCATGCCGAATCTCTTCAACACCTTATCCAAGTAGGTACTCTGACTAAGTCCAATTAGTCTTTTACTCCGGTCTCTCAAGATCCTTATCCCTAGAATATAGGCAGCTTCTCCTAGGTCCTTCCTAGAGAAACACTTCCCAAGCCAATACTTAACTTCCTGCAGAGTTGGGATGTCATTTCCTATAAGTAGTATGTCATCCACATACAATACCAAAAAGCTAACTATACTCCCACTAGCCTTGACGTATACACAAGATTCATCTTCACTCCTAGAAAAGCCAAATTCTTTGACTTTCTCATCAAAGCAAAGATTCCATCTGCGAGGTGCTTGCTTTAACCCATAAATGGATTTCTCAAGCTTACACACTTTATTAGGGTACTCTGTATTGACAAAAGCCTCTGGCTGACTCATGTAAACATCCTCAGCCAACTTTCCATTAAGGAAAGCGGTTTTGACATCCATTTGCCATATTTCATAGTCATGAAATGCAGCTATGGCTAACAGAACCCTAATAGACTTAATCTTGGCCACTGGAGAAAAGGTCTCATCATAATCAACTCCCGGAGTTTGTGAGAAACCCTTTGCAACCAGTCATGCCTTATAAGTGTGTACATTACCATCCATATCGGTCTTCTTCTTGAAGATCCATTTGCACCCTATAGTCTTACGACCTGGTACATTCTCAACCAAGTTCCAAACTTGATTGTCATACATGGACTGTATCTCGCTGTCCATTGCCTCTTTCCACTTGGCTGACTCAGGGCCTGCCATGGCTTCCACGTAACTGTTAGGTTCATCCAGACCTATCAGTGTCTCATCACTGATGGAATCCATAGTAATGCTCAGGTGCATTCCTAACCCTTGTGGAACGCCTCAGAGGTACAGACTTGTCAATTGGCTCAACAGAAGTTTCCTCCTCAAGTTGAGTGCTAGGGTTTGAAGTTCCTTCACCACTTGACTCTTGAATTTCTTCAAGGTCAACTTGCCTCCCACTGTTGTGACAACCGTCAAAATTCGAGTTAGTTCTAGATTTGAATAAACTTAGTTGCACGTATAGGCACGACACATACTAGACTTAGTAACTAGAAGTTAAGATATAACCTATTAGAAACTTGGAAACAATTAGAAACAATGGATTATGTGCTTGGATTTCACATTGGTATGTGAATTCTACAACTACTTAACTGTAGTGAATATCCGTATTTAGGTCACTCTTTGACTCGAACACCTTTTCATGAATCATATACACACATTATGCACTTGACCTAGAAGTAGAAATCAGGTCAAAGTCTCATAGAAACTTAAGTCAAAGTTGAAGAGTAGGACTAGTATACTTGATTCCTCAATTTCGTTTGAATCTCGGAATCACTACATAGAATGCCAATAAACCGCTAAAAATAAATTACAAACAATATTTCTAATTTGAATAAGAGTTATGAAACTCTAAAATAGTTTGAAGTCTCAAAATTCAAGTAATTTTGATATCCAAAGATTTACAAACTCTCAAAAACCCTAAATGCCCTAAAAACTCACATTTATAAACTTTAACCTTAAAAATTCTATAAAAATAATCATGAACCTTATAATATGATCTTATAACAATTAAAATTATGAAAATGCATTCAAGGAAAATGAAATTTAACTCATTAACATTTACCCTTAATTTATAAACCAAAAATCAACACTTTTATGCATACAAACTTGGTTAAGTTGCATCTTTTATAAATAATTGATATTTTTATAAAATATTTAAAATTTATAAAGACAAATGAAAGGGAGAGGGATATTATAACATCAAAAGTCGGATTTCTCTTTCCCTCTCTCTCTCTCCTCTTCCCAACACACTCAATCACTTTCCCAACACACCCACTCCATCTCTTTCTCTCTCACACTCCCTCACTTCATTTTCTCTCTACTCTCTCTTCCTCTCTCCCTCAACCACGAAATTGTCCAGAAAACATGTCCAAGAACACACCTCAAACACAAAATCTTCATCATGTAGTGGTGTTCATTAAGGTAGAACACGATTTCCTTTCATTTTCCTTCAAGTTTTTAAGATTTTTCTTGCATTTCCTTCTTCTTCTACACCTTTCTATTAGAAAATATGTGTGCATGTTCATTCACTTCAGTTTTGATGATGATGGTGGTAGGATTTCACCCAAAAACAACATGCATGTTGTAAATGATGAAATCCAAGGACCTAAACCTAAGTCAAGATCAAGAAAATGCACTTTTCTACAAGTTTTGGTGGAAAATCACCACATGCACTCTAAGTTTTCTTTCAAAAACGATTTTTGAACATTTCAAACTCATGAATGGTCTTCAAACAAACATGCATGTGATGATCTTCAAGCTTAGATGCTAGATCATCAAAGTATGTTGTTAAAAGCTTTCAAATATGTTCATGAAGGATTTATTTCCAAATAAATATCTAAAACTCCTTTTCTGACCAAATCCGATTTTTCCCAGATTCCCATCAACAAAATAAGATGCTCTGTAAATTTCCAGAAGATAATTCATTTATCTCGAATTACTATAATTAATGCAAGAAAATAGGGCAATAAATCATATAAAATACTTTCTGGGGTCTATAAATCCTAGTTAAATTCGTGGATGACCCCTATGCTAAATAATGCTCGCTTAGTAAGTTTCATCGATTTTTGTTACTGTTTAATATGGTTTTGAATTTTTTTTTGTTTAGCCCCAATTTTAAAAGGTTATATAATAATTTTTGCAGCTTATACTCTCTGTGGAAGACTTAGAAAAATATTTTCAGAATTTTTCATAATGTATTCCTATTTTTCCCCGATTTTTCTGTATATTATGGACTAAAAACAGGAAAATAGTTCTGCTTATCCAAAATTCATAAAAATTTACCAGAACACCTTGTAGTACATTAGGATGCTACATAAAATTTTTGATGATTTTTCTCTTCTGTATACTATTTTTCTTTTATTTTCTAAGATTAAATACACTTAAATACACAAAATCGGATTTCAGTATATAAAAATCACATTTGGTATTTTTCCCAGATTATTTACTCTGTAAATGAAGTGTACAAAATTTTTGGTAATTTACTTTAACTGTTTAATAATTATTATTCAATTAATGATTATTTAAGAGGATTAAACAAGGAAAAATAGCAACACTAACTGAAAAATATCTTTTATATTTTTCACAGCTTCTACATGTATAATAAAAGTGTTACAAAAATTTTGGGCAATTTTGGAAACTGTTTCCTATTTATTTCAATTTTTATTAGAATAAATGCTCAATAATCATAAAATTTGGTTAAACAGTTTAGAAATCATTTTTTATATTTTTCTCAGCTTAATAATGTTTAATAACAGTAATACAAAAAGTTTGGGTAATTTTGGAAATTGATTTCTATTTTTCATGAATTTGTATCTATTTAGAGAATTAAATATATGAAAAATGGTTATACATATTCATAATCCATGAAAATTTATCTAGAAGTCGTTTAGTACATTTAGAACCAAAATCTGAAGTTTGGTAATTTTTGTTAACTGTTTAGTATTTTTCATGATTTTATGGTTATTCAAGAAACTAAAACCGTGAAAAATAGTCAGACAAATCAAAAATTCAAGAAAATTTATCTTGAGGTCTTTGACTTCAATTAAAACTAAAATGCAAACTTTGGGAAATTTTAGAACTAAATTAATTTAGTTTTTGAATATTTAATCATTGGAACACCTCTTAAAATGTTAAATATTAACATTTTAATAGTGAGAAATTACGCTTAAATTGTTATATAACAATTAAGTCATTGAAATTTAATTTTCACAGAAAAATGTTTATAACTTATCAATATTAAATTTTAACACATTATTGGCATAATTCTATTGTAGTAGTAAGTATACTAGTGTTAGATTTCGATTAGAGACTCACTAGCGAATACCATTATTGTAGGAATCGATAGTGGTACGTGTGGAGCGTAGTCAAGGCACCATTTGCATCATCTCAATGCATATTGTGAGTATTCACCACTCCCCTATTTTCAGTTTTTAAATGTTTTGGGGTGGAAAAGCATGTCCTAAACTATTTATGCTCATTGTATTTATTTGACTCGTATAAACTTGGTTGCTATATTTTGCATCTTGTGAGTATTCACGCACTCCCCTATTTTCAGTTTTTATGTTTTGGGGTGGAAAAGCATGTCCCGAAAAATTATTATTTGAATGTTGTATTTAAATTGATTTGTATCAAACATGATTACTATTTTATTGCTATATCTCTCTATGTATGTCTATGCAACACGGAACATGATAACTTATCGTATTAAGGCCCTTCCCTTATCTCTAACCATTAACTCTTTGAGCCAATGGTCATTATGGATAGCGCTATTAGGAATTGACAACTCCTCACTCGCCCTATTGCTGGAGTGCATGATACCATATTCATCTATGGAACGATAAGCATAGATCTTGATAGGGCTTCAGTCATAGGTTTGGTTGAGACTCATTGTTTGCTCATACATATACAAACTCGTTTCTCGTTATAGCAATAAACTTGTTATTAATTATAGCAATGAACTTTGTTTCTCATTACAACAACGAACTTTTATTACTGAAAACTTATATACATGTTTTAGCAATGAAATTGTTTGCTCATTGTAGCAACGAAATTGATTGTTCATTTTAAGCAATGAAACTTGTTTACTCGTTTGAGTAACGAACTTTATCTTCCATGAGAATATGAATGTTGCATCTTATTTGGGCAACATACTTTATCTCTCACGATGGCAACAAACTTTGTTTATACAAACTTATTTACTCATTTTAACAATATACTTTTGTTATTGGAAACTTTTATCAAAACTTTGATTTCAATTCCTGGAACCAATATTATTTTGTTTATTTGTGAGTACTCACCAACTATTTTTATAGTTGACGCTCGTTTTACATGCTTTTTCAGGAATCATCGAGTAAGTGGCACTTAGGGACACTTCACTTTTAGGAGCATTCGCATGTGTTGTATTTCAATTTACATTGTAATTTCTTTTAAAAGTTGTTCAAACCCATTGTAAAATTGTAACAATTTTTAATACTATGGTTGGTGTAGTCTTTTAACTTTTGCTATGAAACCCTTTATACTGCCACGCCTCGTGTTTCCGCTTTAGCGGGGTGTGACAACTGTCTCCTTGGCTTATGAACTCTCTCTCTCGAAAGAAAGCCCTCCTAGCTACAAAGACCACATTCTCACTAGGTCTGTAGAAGAGGTAACCAAAGGATTTCTGTGGGTAGCCGATGAAAATACACCTCTCACTTCGAGGTTCGAGCTTATCATGAGTCTCGCGTCTCACGAAAGCCTCGCAACCCCAAATCATAATGTGGTCTAGTTTGGGTACTTTACCAGTCCACATCTCATGAGGAGTTTTGGCAACTTTCTTTGTGGGAACTAGATTAAGGATATGGGCGGCAGTCTCTAAGGCATACCCCCAAAATGAGATTGGTAGAGAAGCTCGACTCATCATGGAACGAACCATATCCAACAAGGTTCGATTACGCCTCTCAGCTACACCATTCAACTGCGGTGTCCTAGGAGGTGTCAATTGTGAGACAATCCCACATTCCCTAAGATAGTCGAGGAACTCTGAACTAACATACTCACCACCTCGATCGGATCGAAGCATCTTAATGTTCCTGCCCAATTGATTCTCGACTTCCTGTTTAAACTCTTTAAACCTCTCAAAAGTCTCTGACTTATGCTTGATTAAGTAGACATATCCATATCTACTGTAATCATCAGTAAAAGTCAAATAATAACGATTAGCATCCCTTGTGGCATGTTTGAAGGGCCCACACACATCCGTGTGTATAAGATCCAACAAACCTTCACCCCTCTCACAAGAACCTGTGAAGGGTGACTTTGTCATTTTTCCAAGTAAGCATGATTCGCAACTATCATCTGACTTTAGGTCAAATGACTCCAAGACTCCATCCTTTTGGAGTTGGCCTATGCGTTTCTTGCTTATATGTCCAAGACGACAATGCCATAATGATGCTTTATCCAAGTTATTATCATTAACAGAATCAATACACAATACATAATTTCCTAAGTTATCAACCACATATACAGTTTCATACACACCATCACAAGGTAATGCTTTAAAATAAAGAACACTATTAAAGAAAGCATTAATCGAACCAACTTCATTATCAAATGAAAAGGTGAAACCTTGTTTATACAATGCATGAAAGGAAATAATATTTCTTGCCATTTCTGGCGAATAACAACATTTATTCAAATCTAAACTAAACCCACTACTTAGCGATAAAGTATAAACTCCAATCTTGGTGACAGGTAAAGCTTTCCTATTCCCCATGATTAAGTTTATTCTTCCATGCTCCACATTCTCACTTCTTCTTAGTCCCTGCAAATCAGAACAGATATGAATACCACAACCGGTATCAAGGACCCAAGAGTTAGAATGGGGTGAGTTATTAGATAAGATAGTGTAAATACCTGCATGGTTGGGTTTAACTTTCCCATCCTTCACATCTTGCTGGTACTTTGGGCAGTTCCGCTTCCAATGTGACTTTTCATGGCAATAGAAGCATTCAGCCTCTTTAGGGTTAGAAGAAGGAGTGACAAAACCTTTCTTGGTTCCACTTGAAGAAGAGCCATCAAGGGTCCTAGCCTTGGTACCCTTCGAAGAGCTCTTCCTCTTCTTCCCTCTACCTTTCCCGATTGCCAAAACCGGGGCGGAGTTTGGAGTAGGAGTGTTAACAACCGACTTACCCTTAAGACCTGTTTCTGCGGTCTTGAGGAGTCCCTGAAGTTTGCTGAGTGTGACCTCTTCCTTATTCATGTGATATGTCATACGGAATTGATCATAGCACAATGGTAAGGAGTGCAAAATGATATCTATTGCAAGCTCCTCAGGGAAGTTCACATTAAGCTTCAGCAACCGATCCACATACCTTTGCATTTTCTGCATGTGGCTCGTGACGGATTCCCCGTCCTTTATCATGGTTGTTATGATAGAGCATATGATTTCATACCTCTCTTGTCGTGCACTTTGATGGTATCTTTCCATCAGATCTTGGTGCATTTCAAAAGGGTAGAAGTCCTCATAGGACTTTTGGAGTTCCGCTGTCATGGTGGCCAACATGATGCATGCTACTTTTGTAGCATCCCTTTCATGTGCCCGGAAGTCAGCGATCTCCTGGGGAGTTGCAGTGGTCTCATCAATCTCCTTAAGCTCCTTGTCAAGGACATATTCTTTGTCCTCGTAGCGGGTAATCATCCTGATGTTTCTGATCCATTCATTGAAGTTGGATCCATCAAAAGTGACTTTCCCACACAAGTTCATAAGGGTAAAGGAGCCTTTAGGATTAGAGCCAGAAGCAGCATTGTTTGAAGACATCTGAAAGAAGAGAACAAGATTAGTTTAGATATTAAGAGAGTCCTTAATAAAACACCCAAATGTAATATTAAGGCTAGGATCCAATCACAATATATTATAACTTAGAAGAGGTATGTCGTAATCCAAGCTATAACATATTTGAAAGGTAGGTGAATGACGATTCACCAATTTCCACCATGAAAAACGAAATATAAATATTAGGTTTTTAATTGGTTCTTAGAAATTCCTAGATTCTTTTGAGATTCAATGAACTTTTCAAAGGCATGTTTCAATCTCGAGTGTGCCCTCCAAGTTTTGTGACTGGGATACCGAGGATCACAAATCGAGGTGTGAAGTAACCATGCAAATCACTTGGTACCCTCAAGGTTTATCACTCAATCGATGTGCCGGTAAACCACACACGCTCCACCGATGCTATGGTAAACCTTAAGTCACCCTTTACCTACCTTGTTAAGTCCAAGTTAGTGTGCCGGTTAACCACACACGCTCCACCAACGACTTAAACAAAGTGTAAAGTGTAATTTCATGGATTAGCACCTTATTCACATTTTCCTAAAGTAACTAAGATTGGGAATTTAATAAAAGCATTTAGTTACTTTATAATATTCATCATACTTTTAATGAGAATTTATAAGTCCTTGTCTTACCCGTTCGGCTAACGACCCTCCACCGATCAAGGAAGCGGTGGGTGAGAGTGGACACCCATTAAGTTGCCATTTTATAGGCAACAACCTTATACCCCCCTTACAGACCGGCTTCGTGAATGAGGCGTACTAGCGGTAAGACGACTTGACGTTATACATATATATATGAGTAACTTATAATATTATAAAGTATAAGGGTTGAATTTTAACTTTTAAAATTCTAAGGGTTGGAACTAAAGTTTTAATCAAGACTTTACATGTTCCAAAACTTGAGGGAAAGTTTTGTAAACTTCCAAAACTTTTCATTTCTTATAACTTATGAATTAATTGAGTAATAAAAATGAAGACTCTTCATTTTTATAACTCTTGTGTTCTTTTAATGGCTTTAATAAAAGTGAGACTTTTGGTTTTCCATAACTTGAGGACAAGTTATGGACTCCATTAAAACACATTATGATCATGAATTAAACTACCATGAAGGTTACAAACAATTCCTATGATCATCTAATCTTCATAAGTTCAAGAACATGAATATGAACACTTTCAAGAATCAAAAATTACACTTAAAAAAAACTTGTAATTTTAATAATTGCCATTGTAAATGGACTAGCATAAACATTACACCATCTAAAACAAGCTTTAAAACATCAAAACAGTTTAGGGTAATGTTTCTAGTCCATTTCCAGCAACAAATGTGCAAACTTTCATACGAGCAGAAAACAGAAAAACGATTTTTTTTTCAAGCTGTTTGCACACAAAAAAAAACAACAAACAAACCTAGGCTCTGATACCACTGATAGGTTTTGAGCATTCTAACACTTCCTAAGTGTACATGCAACCCTAATAACCTTGGATCTATGTTTGTCTAATAATCATGCAAAGTTGAATTCCAAGGTTATATTTCTATCTAGCATACATGGGGAACATTTTTAACTTGAATGAAAGATAGAATAACTTACCTTGTTGTTGATTATGATCCTTGAAACCTTGTGAGCCTAGCACCCCAAGTGTGATGCCTCAAATGCTTCACACAACACCAAATGCAAAGGAGTAAACTTTAGAGAGAATACACACTTCTAAAATCGGCCTAGCCCTCTTGTTTCTTAGTGTCGCCAATTTTGGTGGAGAATGGGTTTCTTATATAGTGTTGACACATCTAGGGTTACACCATGTAAACCCTAATGTGTCATGACTCTTCATTTCCATGACCCATGGGTTTGTAACTCCCATGGAGCATCCTATGGGTGGAACCCAACTTGATAATCCATGGAGCCTCTTAGCCCACTATATAAGATATGGAAGATTTACATAATCTACCCATATATTTAATTAGTTATCTTTTGATCACTTAATTAATTCTAAATTAATTCTTGATCAAACTAATTAAATAATATTATTAATATATTAGAACTTATAATATATTAATAAACCATAAGTGTTATTTCTCTCATTTTAGTTTATCTAATTGCATGGTGCCATGCAACCCAAATGGACCATGCCGGGTCGGGTCAAGTACATACCAGAAATAGTTATGGACTTATACACCTTATCCAACAATTTGTTCGGATCTATGGTCTGTTGCCGACCGGATCTAGAAACCTTATGTGTGTAGGATTCTATGCGTATGATTACGAGATTAGAACTAACATGTAAACGTTTCGGAGTGATAAGGGAATTGACATGTCTAACAAGGATAAAGACCTAAATTCACCTTATTCGATATATATATTTTATTGGGAAGAACTCGAAGTGGAGCGGGAAATGCAAATAGAAACCAACAACCTCAGCCCCAAGTGGTGGAACAGGTGCCTATAGTAGGAGCTACACCAGAACCCATCACTATGGTTGGAGTACGAACTATGATTCAGACCATGTTGGCTGAACAAAGGGACGAGTTGAGGCAAATGTTGTTGAAAAACATGGATGAACCTTCAGCTCCTGTTGAACAACGTGAACTAAATGACGATCGATCTGAAGAAGGGAACAACAGCATATCGGTTGGTCATAGTGAACCACTTGTGGTTGGGAGGAATAACCACGAGGGTAGAGTGGAGAGAAATGGGTGCAAGTATAAGGACTTTATGACTTGCAAGCCATCGACCTTCACTGGAAAAGAAGATCCTGTCGGAGTAATGGACTGGATCTCGGAAATGGAGTTGGATTTCATGACTTGTGATTGCCAAGGCAAGTTACAAACCACTTTTGCAGTACATCAGTTCAGGGGTAGTGCTGCTCGTTGGTGGAACACATTGGGGAAAACCCTAAGCCCTAATGAGCCACTGCAAATGACTTGGGCAGAGTTCTTGGTGCACTTTAAGCGCAAGTACTGCTCGGCCCAAAACGTACTTGAGTTAGAAAACCAATTTCTAACGTTACAGAAGGGGAGTATGACCGTTGACGAGTATACGAATAACTTCACAGACAAAATGGAGTTTGCT
The DNA here is from genome assembly GCF_052849685.1 of Lactuca virosa. NCBI lineage: Eukaryota > Viridiplantae > Streptophyta > Magnoliopsida > Asterales > Asteraceae > Lactuca > Lactuca virosa. The sequence goes on from NC_136434.1 coordinate 156,865,411, forward strand.
TTGCGTATTGTCCCAGATGAGCTGTCGAAAATTGACAGGTACGCAAAGGGACTTCCATGGGAGTATGCGGTGCCAGTACATCAGGCACTTACTTTGGAGGCAGCTATCTGGGCTGCCAAGTATGTTGAAGATATGATTAAGGGGAGAGTCGCCAGCAAGGTTGAAGTTGGCGAAAAGAGAAAGTTTGAAGGAACGTCAGGTTCCAATAAAAAGAACAAATTCTCGAAGTCTGGTTCGAGAAAATTCGGAGGAGGGGCCGAAGCCAAGTGGTGTGACAAGTGTAAGAAGAAACATGTTGGGAAATGCAGCGTAGGAATCACTTGTTACAAGTGTGGAAAGCCAGGGCATTATGCCAATGAATGCACCTTCACTAATAACGTCTGTCATGGGTGCCATGAAGAATGGCATATTTTGAGGGATTGCCCGAAGAAGAAAGACGCAGCAAAACCCAATCTGCCACCAAAGCCGAAGGCGAGAGCCTTTCAGATGACACTCAAAGCTGCAAAAGAAGAAGTCTATGTCACTTCAGGTACCTTTCTCGTAAACGAATTGCCTGCCCAAATTTTGTTTGATTTTGGAGCCAATTTCTCCTTTATTTCGCATGAATTTGGTAGAAAACTAGCATTGCCTATTGATAGACTAGTTAATGCTTTATTAGTTGAAATTGCTAGTGGCAAGTTTGTACCTGTTAGCCATCGTATGAAAACATCCTTATTGACTTGGATGGGAATAAGTTCCACGAGGAATTATTGCCTATTGAGTTAAATGGTTTCGACATAATTTTAGGAATGGATTGGCTTAGCGCCAATGATGCCGAAATAATGTGTAGGAAGAAGATAGTAAAAGTAAACCCGCCAGAGAAAGAGCCGTTTATGGTGTATGGAGACAAACGCAGAGTAAATTCTGGAATCATTTCCCTAATGAAAGCCAGATAGTGTTTGGTCAAGGGGTGTACATCATATTTAGCATTCGTGATCGATGCTAAGAAGGAAAAGAAGGAGGTGCAGGATATTCCGGTGGTGTGTGATTATCCGGAAGTCTTTCCCGAAGATCTTCCCGGATTGCCCCCTGATCGACAGGTGGAGTTTCGTATCGACTTGTTACCAGGAACGACGCCAATAGCCAAAGCACCTTATCGATTAGCACCAACCGAAATGAAAGAACTTATGACACAACTTCAGGAGTTATTGGACAATGGTTTCATTCGACCTAGTTCATCGCCTTGGGAGCCCCTATGTTATTTGTAAAGAAGAAAGATGGGAGCATGAGAATGTGCATCGATTACAAAGATCTGAATAAAGTGACCATAAAGAACAAGTATCCGTTACCGAGGATCGATGACCTGTTCGACCAGTTGCAAGGTTCGAGCTATTTCTCGAAGATCGATCTTAGGTCAGGATACCATCAACTAAAGGTGAGGGAGCAGGACATCGAAAAGACTGCGTTCAGAACAAGATATGGACACTATGAATTTTTGGTTATGTCGTTCGGATTAACCAATGCCCCAGCAGCTTTCATGGATTTGATGAACAGGGTTTGTAAACCATACCTTGATAAATCCGTGATAGTATTCATAGACGATATCTTGATCTATTCGGAAAGCAAGCAGGAGCATGAAAAGCATCTGCGTGAAGTGCTAGAAGTTCTGAAAGAGGAGAAGGTGTATGCAAAGTTCTCCAAATGTGAATTTTGGATTCAAGAAGTCTAATTTTTAGGTCATGTGGTTAACCAAGATGGAATAATGGTTGACCCAACAAAGATTGAAGCTGTAATGAAGTGGGAACAACCAAAAAGTCCCATGGAGATTCGAAGCTTTTTAGGATTAGCCGGATATTATCACCGATTTATCCAAGGCTTTTCTTCGATCGCTACTCCATTAACAGCTTTGACCCATAAAGGAGCTACTTATGCTTGGAATGAAAATCATAAGGAAGCCTTTGAAAAGTTAAAGAAGAGATTGTGTGAAGCACCGATTCTTTCGTTACCTGAAGGAGTTGATGACTTCGCAGTTTATAGTGATGCCTCTGGAGTTGGGTTAGGATGTGTTCTGACCCAAAGGGATAAAGTGATAACGTATGCATCGAGGCAGTTGAAAGAGCATGAAAGGAACTACCCCACTCATGATCTGGAGTTGGCAGCGGCAGTATTCGCCTTAAAGATATGGAGGCACTATCTTGATGGTACTAAATGCAAACTTTTCACTTATCATAAGAGTCTTCAATATCTCTTTAATCAGAAGGAATTGAACATGAGGCAGCGGCGCTGGCTGGAACTGCTCAAGGACTACGACTGTGAGATACTTTACCACCCTGGTAAAGCAAATGTTGTTGTTGATGCTCTCAGTCGGAAGGTAAATCTTGAAAAGAGAAGGCCAAGAGCGCTGAAAATTGAAGTCGTCTCGACAATTGTGGAAAGTATAAAGAAAGCTCAGGAGGAAGCTTTGGAGAAAAATGACCGGAAGGAGGAACGTTTGGGAAAAACATTGGTGTTTGATACAAACTGTCAAGTATTGAAGGTATTCAAAGATATGATTTGGGTACCTAAGACGGGAGGAGTAAGAGGTCTTCTGATGGAAGAAGCTCACAAAACCATGTACTCGACTCATCCCGGCAGTACGAAAATGTATAGGGATCTAAAACCCTATTACTGGTGGCCGACGATGAAGCTCGATGCTGCTAAGTATGTGGCCGAGTGTGTAACTTGTGCTAGGGTTAAGGCACAACATCAGAAACCGTATGGGAGTTTAGAACCTTTACCTGTACCCATGGGTAAATGGGAGGACATTACCATGGATTTTGTGACTAAACTGCCCAAAACAAGGAACGGTCACGACATGATTTGGGTGGTCGTTGATCGCTTCACTAAGAGTGCGCATTTCATAGCCGCTAACGAGAAATGGTCTATGGATAAACTTACGAATTCTTACGTGAAGGAAATTGTGAGGCTACACGGTGTTCCGTTAACGATTGTATCCGATCGTGACAGCCGTTTTACCTCAAGGTTTTGGAGGAGTCTACAAGAGGAATTGGGTACCAAGTTGTGTTTGAGTACAGCTTACCATCCTCAAACCGATGGTCAAAGCGAACGAACAATTCAAACATTGGAGGATATGCTGAGAGCATGTACCCTAGAATTCCAAGGTAACTGGGATGAACACTTACCTCTAGTAGAATTTTCCTATAATAATAGTTTCCACTCAAGCATTAAGATGGCACCTTATCACGCTTTGTATGGAGAAAAGTGTCAAACGCCATCATGTTGGCTGGAAGCTGGGGAAAAGCAGTTTATGGGACCTGAAATAGTCCATCAGACTGCTGAAAAGTTAAAGGTGATAAGAGAAAGGATGTTAGCTGCTCAAGATCGTCAAAAGAGCTATGCTGACAAGAAAAGACAACCGATATCCTTCGAAGTTAGAGATTCGGTTTTACTTAAAGTCTCACCGTGGAAGGGACTTATAAGATTTGGTAAAAGGGGAAAGTTGAGTCCAAGGTTTATTGGACCATTTAAAGTTCTTCAGAGGATCGGGAATCAAGCTTACAAGCTAGAATTACCGGAAAAACTGGAGGGTATTCATAACACATTTCATGTGTGTTATTTGAGGAGGTTCACGGGAGATGTGCCCGACATAATTCCGATTTCTGAGTTAAGGTTGGATGAAAACAAGAGGTTGATTGAAGAACCTGAGGCGATCGTTGACCGTAAGACTATGAAGTTGCGACGCAAGATGGTTGATTTAGTGCTTGTGGGCTGGGAACATACGAATGGGCCAAATCTCACCTGGGAAACGGAGAGTGACATGATGAGTCGCTACCCGCAGTTGTTTGTTGGTGTGTGATTCCGGGGACGGAATCATCCTAAGGGGGAGAGAATTGTAACACTCGTGTTTCTAGCCTAGGCATTAATCTTGATATGATAGTCTAGGTTAACCTTTATAACTCATTTTGAAGAAATGAAAAAGGAATTATGTGAATTCTATGTGTTTTATGTGTTTTATGCTTAATTACTAGGAGTTAATTAATTAAGAATAAAAATGAGCGTCGAAAATAAATATTAGATAAAGCCGATAACTATTAAGAAAGTGGTCGTGACAAGGATTACGGATATATAAAGAATACCGAAATCCGAGTTATAACAAAAAAGTTATGACCTGTCGAAGTTTCACGACAAAACCGGCATGGTGCTGAATGTCGTAAAAAAGTGAGTTTTTGATAAACTACTTTTTAGCCTTAGTGATCTAAACGAAACTCGTAGTGTTCGTTAAACCGAGAGTAGGTATAAAAAGAACACCCAAATCTGACTTCGTATGAGGAAGTTATGATTTTTCGAAGTTTCAGCTTAGCAGTAGACAGCTAAAAACTCGAATTTTAGATGGAGTGATTTTTAGCCAACACGACCTAAACAAGAATCGAAGGTCTCATAAATAGTAGCACAACGGTAAAAAGTCTGACGAAAACGGACGTCGGATGAAGAAGTTATGAATTTTTAACGGATTTCCTGTCCCGGTCTGTTAAAAATAATAATATAAAAATAAATTCAAAATTAGCCGACGAAGTCTAAACGGAAGTTGTAGAGCGTAATTTTACCTACGCGTGCATATAAAGAACGTCAAAAACGGAGCTCGTATGCGAAAGTTATGGATTTTAGAAGTTTTGGCGTGAAAAACGAGAAAAATCCCCAAAACCGAGGAATTTTGCATAGGTGGACTTCGGCCACGTGTCCTCGCCTCGCATGTGCCACATGTCCGAAAAAATGTTGAGTCATCCGAGCTTCTGAGCTGATCCAAAGTGGTCCACTGAGAAGGCGACAGGTACCCTCTATCACATGTCCGAACCCTCGCATGAATGCCACGGATCCCCCTACTTCGGACCACTAGGCCTCGATCCAATCAGGAGCTTCCAGCAGCCCCTTCGCACGCGCAGCTCATGTGCGAGCACCTGCGCACCCTCGCCTGCGGACCACACCCCCTTGAACCGACTTCGGACTCCTATAAATAGAGGGGTATGCGAGCCTTCCCGGTTAGTTTTGGAATTTTGCCATATTTAGCCCCCTTTACCATATTTTCTTCATCTTAACATTCCCCAAAGCCCCGGTATCGATTATAACCCCTGGAATACGCCACGAAGTGCCCGAGAAGCCCGGAAAATTTATCTTTTCGGTTTCGAAGCCCGACCTTTGTAGAGCCCGGTTTCACAATAAAACTCCCGGTTTTATTAGAAACGAACGTTTTAGGAAACGAATTGCTGCCTGATTATCATCAAAGCATGTGAGTGTGTAGTTACTTTCACTTTACACATAGATATGAAGTATTTAGCTTAAAATATGAGCTATGTGTAAATATGCTAATTGTGTATGTGAGTGTGTAGTTACTTTCATCGACGATATTTCCCACAGGAGTCCCCCCCTCCCCCCCCCCCCCCCGCAATACATATCAATGATTTTTCCATATGCTAAGTCCATAGCTCTTATTCATCGACGGTATTTCCCACGGGAGTTCCCCCGCGCAATACACGTCAATGGGTTTTTAGAGTACAGCTAATGAACATATAGTTCATTCACTTACAGGTTGCAAGCCTGTTAGTGTTCTACAGACTGTCTAGAATAGTCCATGGTTGTCATCCATACTCTGCTGAATGACGGGGGCCAACGTTTGGATAAGGGCTTTTCTCATATTGCACCACTCACGCCAACGTTTGGGTATGGCTTTTCTCATATTGCACCATTCACTCTCAACTCATGATCTATATCACTGATCATCTCATCAATCCAACTCACCTTTCGTCACACACACACTATTTGACTCATGATTTATATCACTGACTCATGAAGCTCGTCCCATCACTTCATAAAAGAAACAAAGACTCCAAAGCTCTTCAAAATAAAAGTATAAGGAAAATACTAATAAAGTACTCACGTACGCTCCCGTACCCCGACACGTAATAATGTCAAAAAGAAGAGCTAACGGATGAACACATAGTTCAAAAACACCTAATGATCATATAGTTCAAGAACACCTTATGAACATATAGTTCAAACATAACTACCGATTACAAGTTTGCTAACGTTCCACTGGACTATCTAAAATAGTCTGTGGTCGTTGTCGATACTCTGTTAGATGACTAGATCATCTTAAACATCGATATCTCTCATCTCTTTTATTTCATCACACATCATCTAATTTATCTACCCATTTTTTAACCAACATATTTGTAGATAAAAATACATACACAGTTTAAAACTTGTATAAAACATCTATTCAACAGTCACCTTAATTAAACAATTAATATAATTACACATAGCACGTATTTTAAATAAAATACTTCATATATATGTGTAAGGTGAAAGTGACTATACACTCACCTGATTTAACGATAACCGGGCAGCACTTCGTTGCCTAAAACGATCGTTTCTAATAAAATCGGGAGTTTTATTGAGAAATCGGGCTCTGCGAGGATTGGGCTTCGAAACAGAAAAAATAAATTTCTCGGGCTTCTCGGGCACTCCGGGACTTGTTCCGGGCGTTGGAAATGATCTCGGAGCATCGGGGGAAGTGGAAATGGTGAAAATATGAGTTTAGGGGTGAAAAAGGGCAAAATCCCAAAATTACACGGGAAGTCTCGCACCCCTCTATTTATAGGGGAGGCTTCGGACCGAGGGGGGCAGGTGGCTTCGGATGCGAGAAGTCAGCAGACATGCGTCGGTCTTCGGACATGCCACGCTTCGGATGACTCAGCGAGGTCGGACACGGGGCAGCTCCTGTGAAGGCCACGTGCGAAGCTCGGACAGGTGGAGGCTTCTAAGTGGACCGAACTTCGGTCCAATGGGGAAGGAGGATGAAGAATTCGGACCAATTAGCGGGTGCCATGCGAGGCTGCCGTCCAATCAGAAGACGCCACGTGGAGGCTGCATGCGAAGGATGACGTGGCTGGCACTATTCATGCGAAATTTCTCGATTTTCGTGCCAGAACTTCTAAAATCCATAACTTTCGCATACGAGCTCCGTTTTTGACGTTATTTATATGCACGCGTAGGTAAAATTACGCTCTACAACTTTCGTTTAGACTTCGTCGGCTAATTTTGAATTTAATTTTTATATTATTATTTTTAACAAACCGGGACAGGAAATCCGTTAAAAATTCATAACTTCTTCATCCGACGTCCGTTTTCGTCAGAATTTTTACCGTAGTGCTACTATTTACGAGACTTTCGATTCTCGTTTAGGTCTTGTCGGCAAAAAATCACTCGATCTAAATTTCGAGTTTTTTAGTTGTCTACTACTAAGCTGAAACTTCTAAAAATCATAACTTCCTCATACGAAGTCAGATTTTGGCGTTCTTTTTATACCTACTCTTGGTTTAACGAACACTACGAGTTTCGTCACTAAGGCCAAAAAGTAGTTTATCAAAAACTCACTTTTTACGACATTCGACACCGTGCCGGTTTTGTCGCGAAACTTCGACAGGTCATAACTTCTTCGTTATAACTCGGATTTCGGCATTCTTTATATATCTGTAATCCTTGTCACGCCCACTACAAGTTTCTTAATAGATATCGGCTTTATCTAATATTTAATTTTGACGCTCATTTTTATTCTTATGTATTTAAACCCTAATAATTAAGCATAAAACACATAATTTTCACATAATATTCACATAATTCATTTTCATTTCTTCTAAATGAGTTACAAAGGTTAACCTAGAATATTATGTCAATATTAACGCCTAGCCTAGAAACACGGGCGTTACACATACCGAAGAGAAGGAAACTACGTGTGACGTATATGCGAGGTTGGGTCGGGGTGTGCGGCCTCGTATGCGGGGCGTACGAGGATAAGATTGAAAACCCTAATTCAAGAGTTGTACCATATATAAGCATAATGTTAAGCCTCCTTCTTCATTACAAGTCAGCCCCCATCCTCTAAAACCCTAGAAATCGTCCTTAATCATTCATGGTGGCATTTTGAGCTTATGGAGTCCATTTTTGGAGTGTTTGGTCCATTTCCAAGAAGGTGAAGTTTGATGCAAAGATGGGGATCAAGGAGAAGCTTATGGATATGGATTTTGTGACTCATTTTCAGCTTGATGAAGGTATAAAGCTTTGAACTTGATCATTGGTGTCTTAGATCTACTATTTATGGGTTTTTGTTCATTTTGGTCCCAAGTATGAGATCTAGTGGTCTTGATTTCATTCCAGGAGCTTTGAGTTGCCCTTTTTAGTGTTTTTGAGGTCCAAGGTCCATAAAGTTGGCACCTTTAGAGTTTAAGACCATCTATGCTGGAGTTTGAGCCATTTCCATGAAAGTAGAATGTTATTTGGTGTTTTGGGGCATGCAAAGTCACAAAGTCAGTGACTTTATGGGTTTAGACGTTAGTTGGGACTCAGATCTGTGGTTTGGATTTGTTGGACCAAGCATTAAGATCTTAATCAGGATTTGGCTTAATGGAGTGGTACGTTGGGCGTATAAGTTTGTACGCGCAACGTACAAGGCAAACAGCCTGTACGCTTAGCGTACAGCCTGCGTACTCGGTCAGATTGGATATCATGTTTGTGGGCCTCGGGTTGGGCCATTTCTTGGACTAAGTTGCTGTGGGCCTCGGGTTGGGCCATTTTCGAATTGTTCCCATTTTGGATTGGTGATCATGTGCTCCCCCCACTGAAAAGGCTTGGGCCCAATTTGGAAAATTGGGCCATAATTGGGCCTTGATGATTATGAGTTATTGGACTATCAGAATGACAAGTGTTTGGACTAGAATAGATGGTTGGGCCTTAAGGTAAGACCATGTAGAGGTTTTAGCCCAATTTGGAAAATTGGGCCATATGTTGGGCCTTGGTTGATTATTTGGCTTTTGGGCATTTAGAGTGTGAGCTGGGCCTTGGTTTTGAACCAAGTTAGGTTGGGTAAAATGGTCCATTTACCCCAAGTGTGGATTTAAGGTTATGCAATGAAACCCAAATGGTTAATTGGGGGTTTTTTTATGATTGACAGTTCGAGGATCAGTCAGCCAGCAGCCAGAGATTTATTCGCGAGACTTCAGCAGTGTGAGGCGAGTCTCCTCACCATACCAATGGGTCAAAGGCACCAAGGCCGTCTCATTATGTGTTGTGAGGTATGCTAGTTGAGTATGCGTTATGTGGTATGCTAGTTGATTATGTGGTATGTGATATGCTAGTTGTCTTTGTGATATTTGCATGAAAGACCATGGGGGGAGCCCATGACACTTGGATATCAGACAATGTGGGGGAGCTCATTTGATTCCAGATAAAGACCATGGGGGGAGCCCATGACACTTGGATATCGGGACCATGTAGGGGAGCCCATGACATTCCAGATAAAGACCATGGGGGGGGGAGCACATAACACTTGGATATCAGACCATGTGGGGGAGCCCATGGTTTTCCAGTAAAAGACCATGGGGGAGCCCATGACACATAGGTGTAAGACCCTGGGAGGAGCCCATGACATCCTCGAGTAAGACCTTGGGGGTGCCCACGGCATCCGTATATGTTTATATGCATGGGTTATGTGATTGATATGGTTTATGTGATTATGTGGATTATGTGGGGTATGCTTTAGGGAACTCACTAAGCTTCATGCTTACAATTTTGTTTATGGTTTCAGGTATCATTGGTTTGGAAAGGAAGGGTCCGGCTTTATCGCAGCACGCACATCCTTGTTTTCCGTAATATGTGATTTTGGAACGAACTCTAATAAATGTTTTTAATTAGCAATGTTTTTGGAAAGCTTGGATTTAAAAGATATTTGTGTTTTGACTATAATAAATATAAAATTTTTACCTTTGATTTTTGGGTCATTACATTTTTTTTCAAAATATTAGAATTTTAATATGAGATTTCAATATCACGATTTTGTATAAAGTTTAAATTACATTTTCAATATTTTATTCAAAATGCCATCGCTTTATTATTTTTTTCCAAGGTTCTAAATAACGTAAGGCGTGACTTGGCGGCAATGTCAAACCTCAAACTTTTCCGAGCCTTGGCGAGCCACGTCGTTTGTAAGGCGTGATTTAAGACGAGAATTTTGCATATAAATCATATTTTTATATGTATTTTCTAATATTATTCATTTTTATACACATATATGAGTCAAAACAGCGTTTTGATAAAGCTTGGCAGCACATACAAGTCTTGGAGTCATGACGAGTTTTTTAGAACCTTATTTTTTTTCTTAATGGCTAATGATGTTTTTGACATTTTGTTTTTTATTTTTTTTATTTCTGGACGCTGGAGGGTTTGTTTTTAATTTATTATGAATTTATGATCCGAATCTATTATTTTAATATATGTATAATATACACAATCATATTAATAAACTAAAAATCGATCCAAAACTAGTGATGTATTTTTTATACATTTAGAATGACATAAAGTTATTTTCTTGTTATTTCATGTTAAACTATCCAAATTGATAACTTTTTAACATGTTTTTCAAAAGAACCAAATAAAACTGTTACTTTCTAACTAAAAAATAAAAAATACAATTTTTTGTATAATTATTATAATTTGGTTGTTGAACTAATTCTTCAAAATTGAGCATAAAATAAGGAATTCCTTAATAACAAAAGCACGACAATGACACTATGTAAATCCAAATATACATGTTCTGTTTAATTAATTATGTCATTTATCATCAGTTTTGTTCGTATATATTTGCCAAAGAAAAAAAATAATGTTATTTATTTTCATCAATTAATTTCTTGAAATTTATTTAATTTGTTATTATATTAGTTGTGAGACTTATGTATTACATAGGTTAATTTAAATAAAAAAAGCTAAATTTATATGTCAAAATATTTAAGAGTTTTGAATTTATAAGAAAATAAAAAATAATGAATTATTATAATAGAATGTTTTTTATCTTTTAAATTTAAAAAAAAATAATTTAAATAAATAACAGAAACTAATGAGCTTTAATTTTGAGAATTTTGAAATTAAAAGATAAGTTCATTAATGAAATTGATATTTATTTATTACTATATTTATTGCAATTATTATATTAAAATATTATATGAAATTTAATAAAATAAAAAAACTCATAAAATGACATGTGAATTCAAAATAACGACAAAATAATATTTAACAAATTGATTGAGAATGACACAAGTAGCAAAAAAAAAAAAAAAAAAAAAGTAGAAATTTTTTAATAATAAGTTTAAATCATAGATATCTAAATGAGAAAATCACATAAATGCCTTACAAACTTTCTAGGGTTGACCTTTTAAGTCCCTAAACTAATTTCGTGTCTTTATAGGCGCATAAGGTTAGAAGCAACCTGTCTTTTTAGTCCTTCTAACCTATTATAACAGGTTTCAGGGACACATAGGCTATTTCCCATTTAAAAGTCAAAATCAGATTTTGACTTTCTCAAAATTGATTTCCATTTTGCTCTTATTATATACAAACAAACCATAAACATCCCCTTAATACTTCCTGGGCAGCCGAATCTATCCTGTAATCATGATTCTTCTCAAAATCAACGTCTTTTCCTGAAGGTGAATGTGGATGCAGTTTGAAAGAATGGAGGGCATATCATGAAGGTGAATGTGGGAGAGTTTTAGATGGCGTCGTATGTCCCACCAATGACATCACATATTTTTAATCTACTATGTCCAACAACCGGAGACCAGGCACGAAACAGAGTGGTTTGTTCGATCTGGTGGTTTTGATTTTGGAATAAGGCTTTGGCTTCAATATATTTACTGTCTCGATTTTGGGTTTTGATTGGTTAAAAGGTAGGGTTTCGATTTTGAATTTTTTGTTTGGTTATTGTGTTACAGTCTCGTTTTGTTGGTAACTTCATCATCATCCCTTCTCCAACATCTATAGGTTCCACCCACGAATCCAAGTTTCTACATCGTGTCTCTATCACACATCTTCTTAAATCAAAATCTTTGCAATTGGTAATGTTTAATTGATAATGAACACATATATGTGAATAATGAGGAATAATAAATTAGTGTTTTGGAAGGTGGGTTCAGACTGCAGCAAAGTTGAAGAAGACTAGTTTTACATACAAAAAAAAAACCATTGAACGACAGTGGTGGGTTGAATTAAGATAACTCCACTATGACCAAGTCAAAGAAATGCAGGGGGTACAAGTTGCTAATGCATGAGGTACAACTTACAAGTTTATTGGATTCTCCTCCCACACACAGAAACACGTGGCGGAAGACGACGCTGTTGTTATCAGCTGCTAGACGTAAAATGACGCCGAGAAACTTCGTATCCAACGAAACAAAAGGGTAATCGTCGATGAAGGATGAAATTATACCAAAATCGTGTTCCAGATTATCGGCGTTCACAATTCGCGTGAGAACCGGTAGCATAGGAGACGAGAAGTTGCCGATCGACATTAGAACGGCAGTAAGAAGGCTCTCTGTTGGATGATTTAGAAATGGGAAAAAAATGGAGCGAAGAAGATGAATAGTATTGGGTTAAAGAATAATTGGTCAACAAACATCTGGTGTGACAAAGGGTAACCGGATGACCCCTTCATTTTGCCTAAAAGGACCTAATCAACTCGACAAAGTGTAATTTGTTCCCTTATAAAGCCACAAAATAAATTAAGTGTCTAAATAGATAAACCCCAAAAACATAATAGGACATATATATGTCATTTTTACTATCTAAATAGAGGAAATAAATATTAATTTGAAGAAAACAATTTTCAACGAAAGCAACCCTCTCTAAGCCCCAAAGGCTCAAACGGTGTTTGCTTGTAGCCACGAAACACCAACCACAATCATCTAACGCATACGGCGTACAATAGCACTCAACTACGCAAATTGCTGAATATACGCCACAATCCTGTTACGACAAACCCTCTTCGCTTCACCGCCACTTGCTTCATTCTCTCTCTACAATCAAAGACTTATGGAGTTTCTAATCAATTAAATTCCCAAAAAATTTCAAACCCTAGCAGAAATTGACAATGGCTTCGATTCATATATTGAAATCCGGTTTATATCCGTTTTCAGCTTCGCAATCGTATTCTCGTAGGAAAGAACGGTTAATTTGTTGTGATGGCAGAAGATTTATCAAGTTCAGGTCAAAATTATTGATTAACAGAAGGTTTACGATTTCCTGCAAGGTTCAAGACTCTGAAGATAACCAAAACAAAGGTATAGCTTCTCTCCTCACATATCTTTACTTATTAGGTTCAAATCAATCGCATGATTAGATCAACAAGTGTAGCGGAGTATCTAATTTGCTGTAATGTATAGTTGTGTGTTCTTTTTCGATATTCTATCAGATGATGAACTTGTAGCGGTTTCACTTTCCATATAACACCTTGAATATGTTCTCTGTTGAATTAAATTCTTCGGATTGAGACATAACAGATCCATTTTTGTGTTTAATTAGCATCTATGTGGTGTCTGATGGAGTAGGGTAGTAGTGGGCCTGTAACTTCTGGTTATTGCAATCTGTAATCCAGTAAGTTCTGTAGAACTGTACTTTATCCTTGAAGTATATCACTCCATATGGAATAGTGTAAACTGTAAACTGTTCAACATAATTGTCTGATCTTTTCATTGTCAACAGGTGAAGAACCTACAGAGTCTTTGTTTATGAAAGAACTGAAGCGACGTGGTATGACTCCAACTTCATTATTAGAGGAAAGTCGGAGCACTTCAAAAGATGAGAACTTTATATACAAAGAAGATGGAGGTTTTTCAAATAGAAATGCTGTGTCAACAGATCTTGAGAAAAGTCTATCTAATCAAAGGGAAAGATCTATGGCTTTGAACAGTGAAGGCCTTGAGGTTCAAAGATTCCTACCTTCTTTAACTTCTTTATGAAATAGTTTTTGTTCAAAAAAAAAAAAGAAACCTTTTTATAAGCCCTCATTCTTTTTAATTATCATAGTCTTTGTGTTATGTATGTATATCAGGGTTTGATTCCACGAGCTAAACTCTTGCTAACCCTTGGAGGAACATACTTCTTGGCATTTTGGCCTCTGATTCTTGTAACTGTGGCATCTTTCTCTGCTGTTTACATTGTAAGCTTTCTGATCTTCATATTTGTAAGCTTTTTAATAGATTTGTTTTTTTTTTTTTAATCAATGTTTTAATTTGCAGTATTTTGGACCAAAATTCGTCCATGATGCCAGCACACGACAAGTATACCTGCCCCAATATGTCGACCCGTACGTACTTCTCGAAGACCAACAGATCTCCCAAACCGCACCAAGGTTAAATTAGTAAATTCAAGTCCACAACTCTCTCTCTCTCTATACATTGTAAAAACATGTAAATGTAACCAAGTTTCATTCAAGACACTTGTAAATACACAATGAAAAGTTACCTCTAGTAACTTTATGTTAAAACTCACCATTCCCAATATCATATAACCCTAATCAATCTAACCAAACCCTAACAAACTTAACCGAATCGATACGGTTAGTTAGGAACTTAGGATACGGATTCAAACGGTTCGAATGATTGAACCGAAGTAATAAGCCCGCGGGTCGACCCGACTGCTGCCACTAGTGATACGATTAAGCATGCGAGACTTAGAATTTGCATCCAAATCCATGTGAATGAGTACTTTCGGATCTTTGCTTGTGACATGTATAATTCTATTGGGAAGTAGACTGATAGTGGCCAAAATGTACCCGCTCCAAGTAGGCCCACAAAGTCGTTGAAGAATGGAAAAATCATTGCTATTATTGTTGTTACGATCACATACGCTGTTCTCCATGTGAGTCTGAAAACGTTGAAATCGGTTCCAAATATCGAGAACTCGTTTGTTATGAGCTTATTTTGTGGCCATTTTTTCTTGCTCCAATTTTCGACAAATCCGAAAAATGGTTGCGCCAATACCTAGAGAATTGATCGCAAAGTGTCAAATATAACATTTTTGTGAGAAGACATGATAGAACTGGTTGTTCTGCGTTTGACAGACTAAGAGTGATATAAGTGGGACAGAGATTGCAATTTTTCCCATACAAAAATGTAAAAAAAGATGGGACATATATTCACTCTTAATCCGAAAAAGATGTGAATGTTTTTATCACTAAAAATATCCCTAAAAAGCTTGTTCAGTCCTGTCCAGTCCGGTCTAGTTTAATCAGTAGTAGTATTTTACTTGATAAGCACCAAGAAGATGAATAACAATGCAAATATTAGCAATATCGATGAGCCAAAACGGATCGTAAAATCCGAATCCAGTCAAGAAGTTTCCGGGTGCATCATTTCCGAAGGCCGCGTATCCGAGCACCCCGCAAAGCATATAGAACACAGTTGATGCCGCGATTCCAATGGCTGTAGCCACTTTCATTTGTTTATTCTCTGGTGGACTAGATTTCAATGTGTCCTGTAATTTTTTAAACGAAGATCACTAAAAATTCTTTTAAGACTGCAACATGAGAATGTTATTTTTATAGGAAATTTTAATCAACTTGCCTGAATCTCGATGAGGACGAAACAAAACGAATAGGCAAAAGCAACATCTCCTAAGGCAGAAAAGGTTTTCCACATTTTCTCCATGCCCGAAAAATCCTTATCAATTGGTCTTCCTGTTATACTCGTCTCTCCAATTCCTTCATCTGTCAACACCAAAAAAAATCTAAATCAATAAAAAGACCAATTAATGATATTTACATATGTCCGGAGTATATTTAGATTAAACTTGACATGATGGGAACTTTATAATGATATTTTCAATGGTGAGATGAGAATGACAATTACTCTTTTGCACAAATAAGAGAGTGACAATTTTTGTCCGACTGACACCAGTCTTAAGTCTCAGTTCACAGTATAATTTGTTCTGTCATGTTATGTATAATATGTGTGACATTAACACTGACCTATGATTTTGGCGATTGAGAGACCGATGCCAATCAACGAGTATGTGAAGGACATGATAGCCGCGATGATTGAGAGGGGCGACAATTTATGAAAATTGGGCACTTGGCTTAAGACGATCTGAATGACTGCAAAAATCACCATAAACGAGTTGTTGTGCACACTACAATCCGCTTGGTGGCCATGTTTATGGAAACAATTTGATTTGTTGATTGCACTGATAAACGAAATGTAAACAAATATAAATACTATTAGAAAACTTTAACTTAATTATGAATGGGAAAAAGGTGATAGTGTTGTGAACTTACGCCATGCTGATGGCAGTGGTGGTGGTGTATCCGATGGTTATTCCGGTAAGAACACCATATTGAGCTATGCCACAAAGCTTGTATTGAAGTGTTCCTAGAATGCGAATAATGAAAATTGTAAATGATTATTGTGATCGTGTAAAAATAAAACTACTGAACTAAATAGATTATAGATTTGGAGTTTTAATAAATACAAGTTTAATATTCAAAATAAAGTCAGGGCATTTAATATATTAAAAAAACAAAGTATATATTCGTTGTGATTTGTGAAAGCAAGTATAACATGTGTTTAAACTTTAAAACGATTTAGTGCACTTTTTACAACGATAATCACTTTTATTAGTATTCTATAACGATAATATTTAGTAATAAATAATTTGTAATTTGTTAAAACATTTATCACATGTAATTTCAGAACCACAGAGATGGTTTATTTGTAAAAATGTAAAATATACAAGGAAAGTACCTTTTAATATACATTCATGATTCGTATGAGATTTATATAGATAAAGATTTTCTTGAAGTTCAAAATTAAATTTATGACAATTAATAAATTAACATATCCTGGTATTTTTTATCTTATTCTTCAAGAATCTTTTTTCTAATCATTTTCATTTTAAAGGCAATCAAGTTTATTACTATTCATTTTTGACCAAACTATACAGACAATCACTTTATTCAGCCGGGTTGGTGGAGCCTATATATGTCCACACATAAATGTCTCTAACGTAAAATTTAAAACCTCACCAAACAATTGAGATATAGTTTTGCACATGTGTCATACTTTCGAGCATATAAAATCTGATTTTATTAATTGATATATTTGGTTAGAAGTTTTAGGAGGAAAAGGTAATATGAAAAGAATTAATAAATGGAAATAAAGTTATATTTTGGAAGAAAAAAAAGAAAAAGAGACAAAAGATTTACCAAGATTGGCTTTTACAGCATCCATGTAAGTATAGTTTCTTTTGCCAGTAACTGGATCCGGTGATCGGTAACAATCAGTCAACAAAATTGATGTAAACATTGTAATGACCGAAAACAAAGCAAGAGTAATCGATCCAGCTATCCATCCCAACTGTGCAAAACACCATGCTAATGATAAAACTCCCGACCCAATCACTGCTGTTATTATATGTGCACTCGCACTCTTCCAAGTTCCTTTATTAATTCCATAAACAAAATATTAACAATCATATAGAATTTCATAGATACTGTCTATATGTAAAATATTGGAGTCCAATATTGTTTTTCCAAAAGAAAGAAAAAAAGACTTCACTTTTATGTGAACTGAACTCACCTGTTCGTTTTACTCTGCCATCATCATCGAACTTCTCGTTAGGAAGATACCCTCTTTCTGCTATTGAAAAACTCGACATGTTTTGCTTTACTTTTCTTTATTTTTCTTGGAAATTTGATGACTGAATATAGAGGAAAAGTTGGGGGAAATGTAGAAAAATGAAGCCGGGAATGTTTAAATTTGATCCCTAGTTTAGGGATACAGTTGAAGAGTGTCCATGATATTTATAGGGTGTCAAAAAGTTGTATGAAGGCGAAGTTGTTTTCTGATGGGTACCCACAAATTTTATATTACCAAATAAAAATAATATAAAATTTAATAGGCTCTAAAAATTCCTTAACATTAACCATACTATATGTTTAAATCTTGTAAACTATAATTTAACATATAATTGTTGGTGATGGAAGAGATTTTACCGTTAGGGTGTGAGATTAAAAAACTTTCTTTTACCATATCGACGAATGCATGTTTTACAACGAACTTATAACCTAAGAAAAAGCTCAAATTAAAAAAAAAAATCGTCTAGGAATACAAATTTAAAATTTTTATTTTAGAACAAAAAACTCTAATCCAAAAAATATTCTAACGGTTTTTAAAAGCCCCCGTCACCTACACCCTGCATAATATAACAAAGTTATTAGGTTCACTTTAAAAATCCATGTATTTATTTATTAAACGTTCTTTTATATGATTTTATATTTTTAAAAAATTTACAAGCATTTTGTCAAACACTTATACACATTTAAAAGCTACAACTTTCGACTTCTGATAATACATACAACGTGTAACTACATACATGTTACTTTTTACCAAACATGTCCAACTCCATGGTATTAATTAGGGGTGTTCGCGGTGCGGTTTGGGGCGGTTTAGAGTTGAAACCGCAAACCGCACCGCACATGCGGTTTGAGTTTTTTGGAAACCGAAAACCGCACCACAAAAACTCTAAACCACATTATGCGGTGCGGTTTCATGCGGATGGTTTGTGCGGTTTATATGCGGTTTGATAAGTTGTTTCAATTTATAACTTTGGTTGTTATTCATTCCATTTAAACACTTTCAAAATTTATTAATTATATTACATACCCTTTAAAAGACATAGATATAGCAAACAAAAAAACCACATAATGTTTTGCTAAGTTGTTATGACTTATGAAATTTGATATCATAGTCTTTTAAGTCTTTAATTACCATATTTAACCATCGTGATATAGAAAAAAGTTATTGGACAGTATGAAGTATTTGGTGATTGGAAACTTTGATATATATATATATATATATATATATATATATATATATATATATAGTCAACATCAAATAAGAAAGAAATTTTTGGTAGGAAGGTAAGAAGTTTTTTTCTACATATTTTTTTCGCGAACAAAGAAAATGGATCATTAGATGATTCAATTGTAAGATGATTCACAAGAAAAAATTGTTAAAAAAAACATATTAATGATTCATTTATACAATGATTTTATTGTTATTCACTAAAATTGTCATAAAAATGAATTTTTTCTTAATTTACTTAAAAATGAATCATAAAGATGTTTTTTTGGGAATTTTTTCTTGTGAATCATCTTACAAATGAATCATCTAGTGATTCATTTATTTTGTTCGTCAAAAAAATATATAGAAAAAAACTTCTAACCTTCCTACCAAAAAAAATTTCTTACCGGATATATATATATATATATATATATATATATATATATATATATATATATATATATATATATATATATATATATATATATATATATATATATACACGACGCGGTGCGGTTTGAACCGCGGTTTGGTTACTATAAACCGCAAACCGCACCGCATAGTGCGGTTTGACAAAATTACGAACCACAAACCGCACCGCGAAATTCTAAACCGCATTATGTGGTGCGGTTTGGTGCGGTGTGGGCGGTTTGTGCGGTTTATGCGGTTTTTTGCACACCCCTAGTATTAATAGATATAAAACAAATTGTGAAATGACTCAGAAAGGTACCCAACTATTGATTTTGTTCACGTTTGATCTTTTTTTTTTTACACAATCTACCATTTAATTTGTTGTAGGTGTTCACAAAAACCATTGCAACCTGCTATTGAAGGTTTCCGACGACTTTGTCATCTTCGACAACTCTTCGGTCATCTTCTCCAGCGAGTCTCCAGCCAAACATGATTTTTGGCGACTTTGTCATCTCCAGAAACCAACGAGTTTGAAGGGTTTCAAATTCGTGGGTTTAAAGAGTTCCAGATCCGTAGGTTTAAACTCGAATGATTCCAGATTCGTGTGTTTAAACTCGAATGAAGATGAAGGCTTCCGTAAATCGTTCATTAGCTTTAGTTTTCTATTTCTAGGGTTTCAGTAATCATTCCAAGAACAAGACACAAACCTAGACCATATAGATTTCTAGATTCGGTTTCTGCCATGGAGGTAGCTTTAAACCCATTTTCCAGATCTGGGCCTGGAAATCGATTTCATCCATGCAGTGTATCAGATCTGAGAAAACAAGCAAGTGTGTGTGTATGTGTGTGTGTGTGTAACGACCGAAAAATAAAGGGTAAAAATTTCATTTTTAATATAGCTAAAACATTGATATCATTTATTTCAAAC
Source organism: Lactuca virosa (assembly GCF_052849685.1). Classification (NCBI taxonomy): domain Eukaryota; kingdom Viridiplantae; phylum Streptophyta; class Magnoliopsida; order Asterales; family Asteraceae; genus Lactuca; species Lactuca virosa. Next base: position 156,885,448 of record NC_136434.1, read on the forward strand.
ATTTCAAATCATCATTAAGTAAAACATTTATCAGAGTTCATCCCAAAATCTTTCATTGCGGAAATCATAGGTGTGTGCACTGCGATCAATCCGAGCCCTTCTTTTCCAAATCAATGATACCTGAAATCAAAACTGTAAATCGTAAGCACAAAGCTTAGTGAGTCCCCTAGATCATACCCCACACACAATCCACATAACACAGATCATATTAGCTATAAAAGCTACATATATCACATAAGCCATGCATACTCACATATAAGGATGTCATGCCCCCCACCCACAAGGTCTTATACCTTCATGTCATGGGCTCCCCTACATGGTCTGACATCCAACTGCCATGGGCTCCCCCCGGGGTCTTCCATGCAATAACATACATAATCAATTATCATACCATATATCACAAAAGTATCTAACATACTACATAACACATACATAAACATATAAGGATGTCGTGGGCTCCCCCCAGGTTCTTATACCATCATGCCATGGGCTCCCCCATATGGTCTTTACCTAGGAATGCCATGGGCTCCCCCACATGGTCTTATATCCAACTGCCACGGGCACCCCCCAGGGTCGTCCATGCAAATATGATATAATCACTAGCATACCACTTAGCATAAAGCTAACTATCATACCGCATATCTCTACTACAGCTAGTGTACCACATAACATAAAATGGGTCGGCCTTGGTGCCTTAGACCCATTGGGATGGTGAGAAGACTCACCTCTCGGATGCTGAAATGACGAGCTAGAATCAGATATGTCCCACGTGTTGCTTCCACTCAGCTGCCTATAATCATTATGTGATTAACTCGTCATAATCCCATAATTTCCCTTAAGGTCAACTCTGGTCAACCCTGGTCAAAGTCAAGGTCACCGGTCAAGGTCAACAGTCCATGTTGACCTCAACTCGTCGAGTGTATCCAGCAGCTCGTCGAGTTTCTGAGTAATTCATCTACTCGTCGAGTTACCTGTGTAATTCACCGAGTCCCTCCTTGTCCACAACCGAAAACTCATGAAAATCGAAAACTCTTGACAACCGAAAATACTCTGGAGACCCGAAAACGGGTAAACCCTACTCGACTCATCAAGTCAGCTAAGGGACTCGACGAGTTCCTTCAGTCTTCTTCAAGTTCAGCCCTTTTCAATGGGATCTAGGGTCCCAAACTCCAGATCCAAGCTCTCCTAATGCAGATACCACGTAAAGTTGAAAATGTTACGTGCATGCAAGGTCCTTCAAGGCTATAACTTCAAAAGTAGGCTTCTTACAAGGTTTTTGTGCATGGAAGAGACCAAACTGCATAAAGGAAGCAACTTTATGGTATTTGTGACCTAAAGAGGTCCAAATATGGAACCCTATCCTTGTGATAAGTCCAAATCCAAGTTTGACTCCATTTTGCACAAAAAATGGCCATTTACTTTCAAGAAGGAGATCTAAGTAACTAGAGGTCAAGATCAAGACTTTATACCTTAGGATGCTGGCAAAAATGAAGTAGATGCTAGATCTACTATTCCTCTCCTGCCTCCTTTTTCTTCAAGCTCCAAAACCCTTCACAAATACTCCAAAATTGCTCACAAAGGCTATTTCTCTCACTCAAGAGGGGTTCACGGCTGAAAACTATCTTCTCTGGGTAGAAAGGTGCTAAGGGAGGCCACAAGAGGCAGGTTATGTTCTTTAAATAGGGTGAAAACCCTAAAAGTTAGGGTTTCTCTCTACAGCTCCTACTCGTCGAGTCGGGCCTTCCGACTCGTCGAGTAGGTCTCGATCCCGCGTCCACCAATAATGCCTCTACTCGACGAGTTGAACACCCAACTCGCTGAGTCCACGCACCAAAACCTTAAAAATTTAAATAAAATAAGTAATACCTGGAATAGGTGTTACAAATCTCCCCCACTCGAACTAGACTTTGTCCTCGAAGTCTTCTGCGGTTACCCATCTCGGATACTCCCCACGCGTCACGCCCTCGACTTCCGCTATCTATCACGTACCGTGCATACATCTCACAACAGTTATATACGATCCGTAACTCCGTCTGCTCGGTCCAATCCACGAAAGACCGCTTCTATTGGCCTTCCGTCCGGTCTTCCTGAGCGAAAAGCTAACCCTTAGAGTTAAAAATCTTGAGGGTACTCTAATCACTGTCAATCATGGATACATCACTCTTACCCAACCGATAATCCTTCTGGTACTCCCCAAGTACTTACACTTGACATCCAAGGGGTTCACCCTTTACCCTGCGTAGTCCACGGCCTTCCCAAGGCAGCTGTTCATACGTAACAACCCTTCTTATCCTTTTGAAGGATAGATACTTCACTGAAACTAAATTTCTAGCCACTCCCAGTGCTGGTCACCACGTTGCTACTTACTGACTGCTTCCACTTACTATGTGCCGGTGCTGAACACCCAACTCAACGTGCGGATCAGATAATCCTTCGAGTAAAAGACTCATCCATGTAACGGTTAGAATCAGACGAGAGCTACGCAACAGGGTCAGATCAACCACTCTGAGATTATTTAATCCAACTAGAAACAACTTAGTGTATAACCCAAATATGAGCGACTCCACACACGAATCCCAAATCACTGAACCCACCTCGACTCTTCTTGCTACCACCTGCTGCTCTCTAAAGGCAGCCGGGACCTCCCTGATCTCACCTTATCTGTCAACTGCTCGAAACATCGGACATGTAACCGATTCCTGGGCCAGGACACACGCACGCCATTCCCACATGACATCCGAAGGATACCTCGTCTGACAATAATTGCCCTATCTATACCGCCAATCATGGCTCCTTCAATCCTTTGATCCATCCGATCATGATAAAGTGACAACCTGTCGCCACTGAATCCGACACAAAAAGGTGTATGCTACCAGAATAACTGTAGTCTTACATCATAACCGGTCTCCTTCGACCTATCGTTTCCTGATTCTAACATGTCGTGGCTCTATTACGGATAGAGCCACCCGAGACACATCACAATGGCTTAAACTACCATCAAATCAACACGTTCACCCCCCTGGAATTCTGCCCTCGATGCCCTTGGCATATAGATGCCCCACATCCCATCTCACTGAAACAAAACCTTGCACCAAACATGCGCGAATTCCGATTCGGGTTCCTATTCAAAACCGATTTGATATTTCGCTCCTATCCAGAGATCCTCGAATCGGCATTTGCATAATGCACCACGACTTCCCTTCATCCTTTACTCGATCGATTAATAAATGCCCTTAGCCGATTCCCTGAGACTACCAGTCTCACACTCGGTCCAACCACCAGGTTCCTATGAGATCCAATATCAAGGCTACCCAGCTGTAGCCCTATTGTGACATGCACTACTCATCCACATGATCCTGTATCTCAAGATCTAACCCTTGGCTCAGCAGTCTCTACCGGTTCCATCCTAAATTCCCATAACCATCCGGGCTCACCCCCAGATAACTGATCAATCAATAACCTATGGTCCTGATCCTAACTAAGTTGTGGCTCCCCCACAACCTTGCGAACTCGCTTACCCTAGTCCAAATCACCTGAAAGAATCCGTGAACGCTGCGGCACCCCCCGCAGTCTTACAACACTTTCTCCTGCTAGTGGATGCTACGGCTCCCCCGCAGTCTTACAACACTATACCCTAACTGTCCGTCAGTGAATGCTACGGCTCCCCCGTAGTCTTACAACACTTTCACCCTAACTAACCATTAGTGAATGCTACGGCTCCGTCGTAATCTTACAACACTTTCACCCCAGCTGAACATTAGTGAATGCTACGGCTCCCCCGTAGTCTTACAACACTTCCACCCTAGTTGAACATTAGTGAATGCTAAGGCTCCCCGGTAGTCTTACAACACTTTCACCCTTGCTTCTGTCATGGATACCTGGACGGTACTCTCCCACTTAGATTCAACTAAGTCCGTTCGGCACATGAAAATTGAAGGATTCCCAATCCTCCTTACGTTCCAATGTTTACTTTGCTGACGACCGGTGCTCATCAAAGCTAGCGCACCAAAAGTATCCCTGTCCAAACAACACACTTCCTGAAACCAGCTATCACTTCCTAAATCCCAACAACATCAGTGACTCCAGATGCTTAAAAATGACGTCGCGCACATATGTCAACGCCTAAAGGTCGGATGCTCCATCCTAAAACTCTAGCAACAACTCTCTCTTCCCTCGTCACTCCTGATTTCTCTTCCAAGCACAAGTACTAAGGCTACTGAAACTAACCATAATTCCCTCGTATAAACCCTTGAACTAACCCCGACTACACCCCAGATGACATATGAACACTGGGAATCCGCTACTTATAAGGGTACGGCCTCATACCACTCCACCAACGATTCATGGTATGCCGATGGCATATAACCCCTCTTGAATATAACACCCTTGACCACAAACAGAGATAAAAACCTCCCGATGTGCTTACATCACGCTGATGCAAGATAACCTCCACAAATCCAGGTAAAGCTGGAAGGAAGGCGAAAATGGTACATACCCCGCACCCTCACCTGTTGAAGTTACGATCTCCCCTGTCTGGTACTACGAAGTGTGGCCGCTATCTGCTGGGGCTCCTTCCTTACCCTCTCATCCGTCAGTGATCCTCAAAATATCTGGAGCAGGTGCACTCACTACTCCTCTCTGATCACCGGACAGTTGACCTCCTTGTCGCCCACCCGATCACAATGAAAATATAACGGGATTGCCCCCAGTGGGCAATCCCTACTGACGTGACCCACCCTACTACACCTATAGCAATCCAGACCACTGAACAGATTCCGACAAGGACTCGGAACAATAATGGTACATGCGGGGTCCGCTCCACGAGATACATCCCCCTGAAGATTTCTCATAGATTCCTCGGCATGCTGAATGGCATCTGACAACCCTTGCTAACTAAGACAATAGCAGAGAACTGACCCGAGATCTAACTTATCACAATTCCAACGCGATGCACATTCCCTATATTCACCTGAAGTGGCAGAAGGTAGCATATCCACAATATCTGAAGGAATCCTGACCATCTCCTCCTATGTTACCTCGACCATCCTGAGGATCCAACCCTACGGGTTTCTCAAAAGTTGATCTAAACTCTTGGATCTCTTTCCGGGACCCTCTAATATATATACCTGATCTGGTACCCTCTTCTCAAGGTGCTCTGAGTCAATCCCTCGCTCTCAGCTCTAGAAATCATATCATTCAGGGTCTCGCACCCTGACACACCCACCAACTCAATCATCAACGACTGAACTGCAATAGATGGAGCAACCTCTGCCCTACCCGGGCTACAACTACTCCAAAGACACAACCTCCAATCCCAAAGTGTAATAAATCGGACAATCAATCCTTGCCGCATGATACAAGAGATCCAAGGAAAACTCGAAACTATGGCAGTCCTTCCGCTAGCTGGCTCACCACCGGAGCCGGGACCAAACCCTGGTCCTACCCATGCGTGCTCATCCTCATCTTGGCAAAGCAGCTATCCCCACTATCAGAGAATAACCAAGAATTCTCCTTCCCATAAGCTTCCAAGATTCTCCAGGACTCTCACCGATTCGAGTATTGATCCTGTGATTTCAGTAGTACGGGCCCATACTACCTTCCACACCTATCCATACTTTCCTCAGCAATCCTCCCTAATTCTCTAAGTCACCTACTCCATTGGTGCACAAAATATCCGCTAAACAGCAACACAATATCCACCAAAGCACAAATAGGCTCCCCCTAGGTTCCCAACCTAACCGAACCGCCCCACTAACTCACTGGAGCATATCCTAGGCTTTCATAGGTTCCCAACCTCGCCCTGCCATAAGCTGCTAAAGAAATCTCCATGATGCCAGCCATCCACCTCCTGGATATCGTCATATCCACTTAGTAGCTGACTCCCGTCACTCAAGAGTTCCACAAAGCACAAACCAAGCAGCATTCGTGCAGTAGCACTCCGATCCATAGGACTATCATATGATATTCATCCCACATACCACAATTCGTGCTATCCACATCCATCCATCCTCACTACCGGCTGCCTTATGCATGCAAATTATACACATAACAGGATCTAATAGACTGTCGAATAATAGACTCTACCCTAGGACCACAACCAAACGAGGAACAGGAAATAAGGACAAATCAATTATTCTAAGGCTATAAGATCCTAACCGTATACAATTTTAAAAGCATACATTTAGCACTAACTAATACCAATAATCACTTTCATTCTAGCATGGCATCCAATATTCCAAGGCTACAAGCATCACATATCAGGCCAATCTATCGCTGACTACTCAGCACTAGCATGCAAGTCTACCAGCTCATACAACATATAAAAGGCATCCCCCTAGCCCTAACTAGCATGCGATACACAGATTCATAATCAAATCATAACAGATAAAATGTGGGTATTATGGGGAAACTTACTTGAGCTCGGCTGATTGCATGCACCACACCCTTTCTTTTCTTAGAAAACTTTTACTTGAAAACATTTTTCCTTTAAAAACTTTACAGGTCCTCATTTTGAGTTCAAACACAACCGAAAATATGTCCGAATCCCTCAAACCAAGGCTCTGATACCAACTTGTAACGAACCAAAAATCAAGGGTAAAAATTTCATTTTTAATATAGCTAAAACATTGATACCTTTATTTCAAACATTTCAAATCATAATTAAGTAAGACATTTATCAGAGTTCATCCCAAAATCATTCATTGCGGAAATCTTAGGTGTGTGCACTGCGATCAATTCGAGCCCTTCTTTTCCAAATCGATAATACCTGAAATCAAAACTGTAAACCGTAAGCACAAAGCTTAGTGAGTCCCCCAGAGCATACCCCACACACAATCCACATAACACATATCATATTAGCTATAAAAGCTACATATATCACATAAGCCATGCATACTAACATATAAGGATGCCGTGCCACCCCCCACAGGGTCTTATACCTTCATGCCATGGGTTCCCGCATGGTCTTTACCTAGGAATGCCATGGGCTCCCCCACATGGTCTAACATCCAACTGCTACAGGCTCCCTCGGGGTCTTCCATGCAATAACGTACATAATCAATTATCATATCATATATCACAAAAGTATCCATCATACTACATAACACATACATAAACATATAAGGATTCCGTGGGCTCCCCCCAGGGTCTTATACCATCATGTCACGGGCTCCCCCACATGGTCTTTACCTAGGATTGCCATGGGCTCCCCCACATGGTCTTATATCCAACTGCCACGGGCTCCCCCCTGGGGTCTTCCATGCAAATATGATATAATCACTAGCATACCACTTAGCATAAAGCTAACTATCATACAACATATCTCTACTACAGCTAGTGTACCACATAACATAAAATGGGCCGGCCTTCGTACCTTAGACCCATTGGTATGGTGAGAAGACTCACCTCTCGGATGCTGAACTGACGAGCTAGAATCAGATATGTCCCACGTGCTGCTTCCACTCAGCTGCCTATAATCATTATGTGACTAACTTGTTATAATCCCATAATTTCCCTTAAGGTCAACTCTGGTCAACCCTGGTCAAAGTCAACGTCACCGGTCAAGGTCAACGGTCCATGTTGACCTCAACTCGTCGAGTGCATCCAGCAGCTCGTCGAGTTTCTGAGTAATTCATCTACTCGCCGAGTTACCTGTGTAACTCGCCGAGCCCTCCTTGTCCACAACCAAAAACTCATCACAACCGAAAACTCTTGACAACCGAAAACACTCTGGAGACCCGAAAACGGGTAAACCCTACTCGACTCATCGAGTCAGCTAAGGGACTCGACGAGTTCTTTTAGTCTTCTTCAAGTTCAGCCCTTTCCAATGGGATCTAGGGTCCCAAACTCTAGATCCAAGCTCTCCTAATGCAGATACCACGTAAAGTTGCAAACTTTACGTGCATGCAAGGTCCTTCAAGGCTTTAACTTCAAAATTAGGCTTCTTACAAGGTTTTTGTGCATGAGAAGAGACAAAACTGCATAAAGGAAGCAACTTTATGGTATTTGTGACCTAAAGAGGTCGAAATATGGAACACTATCCTTGTGATAAGTCCAGATCCAAGTTTGACCCCTTGCACCAAAAATGGCCATCTACTTCCAAGAAGGAGATCTAAGTAACTAGAGGTCAAGATCAAGACTTTATACCTTAGGATGCTAGCAAAAATGAAGTAGATGCTAGATCTACTGTTCCTCTCCTGTCTCCTTTTTCTTCAAGCTCCAAAACCCTTCACAAATACTCCAAAATTGCTCACAAAGGCTATTTCTCTCACTCAAGAGGGGTTCACGGCCGAAAACTATCTTCTCTGGGTAGAAAGGTGCTAAGGAGGCCACAAGAGGCAGGTTATGTTCTTTAAATAGGGTGAAAACCCTAAAAGTTAGGGTTTCTCTCTACAGCTCCTACTCGTTGAGTCGGGCCTTCCAACTCGTCGAGTAGGTCTCGATCCTGCGTCCACCAATAATGCCTCTACTCGACGAGTTGAACTCCCAACTTGCCGAGTCCACGCACCAAAACCTTAAAACTTTAAATAAAATAAGTAATACCTGGTACAGGTGTTACAAATCTCCCCCACTCGAACTAGACTTTGTCCTCGAAGTCTTCTGCGGTTACCCATCTCGGATACTCCCCACGCATCACGCCCTCGTCTTCCGCTATCTATCACCTACCGTGCATACATCTCACAACAGTTATATACGATGCGTAACTCCGTCTGCTCGGTCCAATCCACGAAAGACCGCTTCTATTGGCCTTCCGTCCGGTCTTCCTAAACGAAAATCTAACCCTTAGAGTTAAAAATCTTGAGGGTACTCTAATCACTGTCAATCCTGGATACATCACTCTTACCCAACCGACAATCCTTCTGGTACTCCCCGAGCACTTACACTTGATATCCAAGGGGTTCACCCTTTACCCTGCGTAGTCCACGGCGTTCCCAAGGCAGCTGTTCATACGCAACAACCCTTCTTATCCTTGTGAAGGATAGATACTTCACTGAAACTAAATTTCTAGCCACTCCCAGTGCTGGTCACCACGTTGCTACTTACTGATTGCTTCCACTTTCTATGTGCCGGTGCTGAACACCCAACTCAACGTGCGGATCAGATAATCCTTCGAGTAAAAGACTCATCCCTACAACGGCTAGACTCAGACGAGAGCTACGCAACAGGGTCAGATCAACCACTCTGAGATTATTTAATCCAACTACAAACAACTTAGTGTATAACCCAAATATAAGCGACTCCACACACGAATCCCAAATCACTGAACCCACCTCGACTCTTCTTGCTACCACCTGCTACTCTCTAAAGGCAGCCGAGACCTCCTTGATCTCACCTTATCTGTCAACTACTCGAAACATCTGACACCTAACCGATTGCTAGGCCAGGACACACACACGACATTCCCACATGAAATTCGAAGGACACCTCGTCTGACAATAATTGCCCTATCTATACCGCCGCTCATGGCTCCTTCAATCCTTTGATATATCCGATCATGATAGAGTGACAACCTATTGCCACTGAATCCGATGCAAAAAGGTGTATGCTACCAGAATAACTGTGGTCTTACATCATACCCGGTCTCCTTCGACCTACCGTTTCCTGATTCCAACATGTCGTGGCTCTATTACGGATAGAGCCACCCGAGACACATCACAATGGCTTAAACTACCATCAAACCAACACGTTCACCCCCCTGGAATTCTGCCCTCGATGCCCTTGGCATATAGATGCCCCACATCCCATCTCACAGAAACAAAATCTTGCACTAAACATGCGCGAATTCCGATTCAGATTCCTATCCAAAACCGAATTGATACTCCGCTCCTATCCTGAGATCCTCGAATCGGCATTTGCATAATGCACCACGACTTCCCGTCATGCTTTACTCGATCGATTAATAAATGCCCTTAGCTGTTTCCCTGAGACTACCAGTCTCGCACCCGGTCCAACCACCAGGTTCCTATGAGATCCAATATCAAGGCTACCCAGCTGTAGCCCTACTGTGACATGCACTACTCATCCACATGATCCTGTATCTCAAGATCCAACCCTTGGCTCAGCAGTCTCTACCGGTTCCATCCTAAATTCCCATAACCATCCGGGCTCACCCCCGGATAACTGATCGATCAATCACCTCTGGTCCTGATCCTAACTAAGTTGTGGCTCCCCCACAACCTTGCGAACTCGCTTACCCTAGTCCAAATCACCTGAAAGAATCCGTGAACGCTGCGGCACCCCCCGCAGTCTTACAACACTTTCTATTGCTAGTGGATGCTACGACTCCCCCGTAGTCTTACAACACTATACCCTAACTGTCCGTCAGTGAATGCTACGGCTCCCCCGTAGTCTTACAACACTTTCACCCTAACTAACCATTAGTGAATGCTACGGCTCCGTCGTAATCTTACAACACTTTCACCCTAGCTGAACATTAGTGAATGCTACGGCTCCCCCGTAGTCTTACAACACTTCCACCCTAATTGAACATTAGTGAATGCTACGGCTCCCCCGTAGTCTTACAACACTTTCACCCTTGCTTCTGTCATGGATACCTGGATGGTACTCCCCCACTTAGATTCAACTAAGTCCGCTCGGCACATGAAAATTGAAGGATTCCCAATCCTCCTTACGTTCCAATGTTCACTTTGCTGACGACCGGTGCTCACCAAAGTTAGCCCACCAAAAGTATCCCTGTCCAAACAACACACTTCCTGAAACCAGCTATCACTTCCTAAATCCCAACAACATCAGTGACTCCAGATGCTTAAAAATGACGTCGCGCTCAGATCTCAACGCCTAAAGGTCGGATGCTCCATCCTAAAACTCTAGCAACAACTCTCTCTTCCCTCGTCACTCCCGATTTCTCTTCCAAGCACAAGTACTAAGGCTACTGAAACTAACCATAATTCCCTCATATAAACCCTTGAACTAACCCCGACTACACCCCAGATGACATACGAACACTGGGAATCCGCTACTTATAAGGGTACGACCTCATACCACTCCACCAACGATTCATGGTATGCCGATGGCATATAACCCCTCTTGAATATAACACCCTTGACCACAGACAGAGATAAAAACCTCCCGATGTGCTTACATCATGCTGATGCAAGATAACCTCCACAAATCCAGGTAAAGCTGGAAGGAAGGCGAAAAGGGTACGTACCCTGCACCCTCACCTGTTGAAGTTACGATCTCCCCTGTCTGGTACTATGAAGTGTGGCCCCTATATGCTGGGGCTCCTTCCTTACCTTCTCATCCGTCAGTGATCCTCAAAATATCTGGAGCAGGTGCACTCACTACTCCTCTCTGATCAGCGGACAGTTGACCTCCTTGTCGCCCACCCGATCACAATGAAAATATAACGGGATTGCCCCCTATGGGCAATCCCTGCTGACGTGACCCACCCTGCTACACCTATAGCAATCCGGACCACTGAACAGATTCCGACAAGGACACAGAACAATAACGGTACATGCGGGGTCCGCTCCGCGAGATACATCCGCCTGAAGATTTCTCAAAGATTCCTCGGCATGCTGAATGGCATCTGACTAGGGGTGTTTACGGGACGGTTCGGTTCGGATAGTAATAAAATTGTGAACCGTAACCACGGGGCGGGTACCTTACATGCACTAACCGAAACCGAACCGAATTGCTAAAAAACCCGAACCGAACCGAACCGTTTGAAGGCGGGTAACCACGGTTCGGTTCACGGGTACCCACTAAATATAAAAAACAACTGCCACGGGCTCCCCCCGGGGTCTTCCATGCAAATATCATATAATCACTAGCATATCACTTAGCATAAAGATAACTATCATACCCCATATCTCTACTACTACTAGTGTACCATATAACATAAAATGGGATGGCCTTGGTGCTTTAGACCCATTGGTATGGTGAAAAGACTCACCTCTCGGATGCTAAACCGACGAGCTAGAATCAGATATGTCCCACGTGCTGCTCCCACTCATCTGCCTATAATCATTATGAGATTAACTTGTCATAATCCCATAATTTCCCTTAAGGTCAACTCTGGTCAAAGTCAAGGTCACCGGTCAAGGTCAATAGTCCATGTTGACCTCAACTCGTCGAGTGCATCCAACAACTCGTTGAGTTTCTGAGTAATTCATCTACTCGCCGAGTTACCTGTGTAACTCGTCGATTCCCTCCTTGTCCACAACCGAAAACTCATGACAACCAAAAACTCTTGACAACCGAAAACACTCTCGAGACCCGAAAACGGGTAAACCCTACTCGACTCGTCGAGTCAGCTAAGGGACTCGACGAGTTCCTTTAGTCTTCTTCAAGTTCAGCCCTTTTCAGTGGGATCTAGGGTCCTAAACTCCAGATCCAAGCTCTCCTAATGCAGATACCACGTAAAGTTGCATACTTTACATGTATGCAAGGTCCTTCAAGGATATAACTTCAAAAGTAGGCTTCTTACAAGGTTTTTGTGCATGGGAAGAGACCAAACTGCATAAAGGAAGCAACTTTATTGTATTTGTGACCTAAAGAGGTCCAAATCTAGAACCCTATCCTTGTGATAAGTCCAGATCCAAGTTTGACTCCATTTTGCACCAAAAATGGCCATTTACTTCCAAGAAGGAGATCTATGTAACTAGAGGTCAAGATCAAGACTTTATACCTTAGGATGCTGGCAAAAATGAAGTAGATGCTGGATCTATTGTTCCTCTCCTGTCGTCTTCTTCTTCAAGCTCCAAAACCCTTCACAAATACTCCAAAATTGCTCACAAAGGCTATTTCTCTCACTGAATAGGGGTTCACGTCCGAAAACTATATTCTCTGGGTAGAAAGGTGCTAAGGGAGGCCATAAGAGGCAGGTTATGTTCTTTAAATATGGTGCAAACCCTAAAACTTAGGGTTTCTCTCTACAGCTCCTACTCGTCGAGTCGGGCCTTCCGACTCGTTGAGTAGGTCTCAATCCCGCGTCCACCAATAATGCCTCTACTCGACGACTTGAACTCCCAACTCGCCGAGTCCACGCACCAAAACCTTAAAACTTTAAATAAAATAAGTAGTACCTGGAATACGTGTTACAGTGTGTGTGTGTGTCAAAAATCGTTCCAAATCATTCCATGTTGTTCATCAACTTTAGTTTACGATTTTTGGGGTTTCAAAAATTGTTCCAAGAATAAAAACGAACCAAGAACACATAGAACGAACCATGAACACACATCTGAAATCGTTCTAGAAATCTGATGAGCAACATCTGAAACCAACAATTTCTGGAATGAATATGATGAAGACACATCTGAAATCAATTTCTGGACACAAATCTGATGAATACAAATCTGTGGAACGAATCTGATGACACAAATATGATGAACACATCTGATGAACTTATCTGATGAATAAATCTGATGAACCAATGATTTTTGGAACGAATATGATGAACACACATTTGAAATAGCCGGAAAATTCAGCAGTTCGGAGGAAAATTCATATTTTTTTCCGGAAAATTCATATATTCACCAAAAAATTCATATAGTCACCAGAAAATTCATATATTGGCTGGAAAGTTCAACTTGACCGGTTAAACCTACAATAGCCGGTCATAATGGTATATGTGAACGCAAACAACAAGTTTGATGGTATATTGCGTACACAAAAAGGAAAATGACCAAATATGAACAAAATCAACAGTTGGTTACCCTCCTGTGACATTTCCCCAAACAAATTAATCATATTAATTACCAATAAATGTACCTACTATGTCTTTTCCTCTTAGAATTATCTTATTTTCTGAGGATCCCAACTTAAATTACATATTGTTACATAACATTTATTTATACCATTATCTTATTTTAGAGGAAATTACATAGATTGTCCATGTGACTGGGGGTAAATTATGAGTCTCGTCATCATTTTTTTTCATTTGGACCGCCCTGCGGTATGGATTTGTTTTGGTCCCCAACAATAAGCCTTACTGCTTATATTTTTTATTTTTTATAAGTTGTATTTGTATTATTTATTTATTTATTATAAAATTAAAGTGGGATCACCAATATATAACTAGTTCTCCCCCACTTGGGGTTCGAACAACCACCTGCTGATCCACGTAGTCAATCATAGCCCCAAACCTGCTTAACCAATCCATCCCTACTATCACACATACACCCCCAATGGGGATAGGAATCAGATAAATCGGATAATGCACCCTAAAAATCTCCAAAACATAACCCTGATAAACTCTCGATGCAGAAACCTCGTGTTCTTTGGCAATAGAAACCCGCAACAGACACTCCAACTCTCCAAGAGTCATATCAAATTCCCTACTGAAAGACTGAGACACGAAAGACCGACTCGCAGCCCAGTCAAAAAGCACAAAAGCAGGTGAAGAATTCACTAAGAATTTACCTAGCAGAATCATAAACATAAGCCTACAATAAAATAACCGACAAAATAATAAATTGAAACATACCAGTGACGACATCCGGTGCCGTCCTGGCCTCCTCAGCAGAGATCTAGAAAGCACTACCTCGAGCCCCAGGGGGCTCCGCCCTACCCTAGCGTCCATCTGTGATCCTTCGAGTAGTTGACGCTGGAGCCTGCGCTAACCTAGCCGCGAGAAATGGACACTGGGCCTTCACATGAACCACCTGATCAGAGTGATAACAAATCCTGGTGCTCAATACTGGGGCCTGCTGATGACAATCATTGGCATAACTCCCCTCCTTTCGACATTTGTGGCATCCATATGATGATCGGCAAGCACCCTTATGAACCCTGCCGCACTTGCCACAAGTGCGGCCCCTCTTCCCCCAAATCTAAAATTAGCGGGCTTGAACCGCTTCGCTGTAGGCTGTGACTAAACAGTAGCCTGCCTCAACTCCCTTGTCTGAATCTCTATCTCAATCCCCCGCCTCCTCGCGACATCCTGAAGCTCAGTGAGGGTACCATAACGTTGTGTTGACACGAACTGCCAGAAATCTTTCTTGAGTATGCTCAAATACTGAGTCATCTAAGCTTGCTACGAAGCAGCAAACGCATGGCAGTAAAGATCCCTGTTAGTAAACATGTTGGTGATCTCTATTACAGTCTCAGTCGTATGTCTCAGATCGAAATACTCCTGAGCCAACCTCTACCTCTCCACCAAGGGAACGTATCTCGTACGGAACATCTCTGAGAACTGCTCCCAAGTAACAGTAGCTCTCTACTCAGGAGTGTAAGTACCAGTTACCAATCTCCACAAATCCTTCGGCCCCAACCGGAGAAGGTTCAAGGTGCACTTTACCTTCTGGTCAGCAGGGTAAGAAAATGTGAAGAAACAAACCTCCACATCAGATATCCACCTCATCGCTACAATTGGGTCCCTGACCCCATCAAACTCTGGGGGCTTTGTATTGTCGAAGTCCCGATACTGGAAAGGTCTCTCCTCTCGAACCCCCGCGACAGTAACAACCGCGGTAGCTGCAACAACAACGTCCTCAAAAAGTGCAGCGTAGCGATCATCGAATAACTCAATCATGGCGGTCTTGATAGACCCAAACAACTACTAAATAGATCCCCGAACAACAGTATCCACCTCAGCGGCAATCATCTCTTATATCTAATCATCAGTCAACCCTGGCCTATCCTGACCACGCGCTCCAGATCCAGAACCTAATCCCCTCATGAATACCATACTGAAAATAAACCGGAATATAAATAAAAATTAACAAAATTCATACCATCATAACCATCCCATACAGATGAAACCCTCGGGGTTTGTGACTTCCTCGCTCCACGTACGGGTCATGTGCTATCGGTAGTACAAGCCCATAGTACCTTCCACACCTACCCATATTTGTCTCAAAGGATCATCACAAACTGCCCAAAAAAATTACAAAAACCAGGATGCACATACATTCTGTTATCACTCTATCAAGAGTGGCTAAACATTCCTCATCTGTCCGGTTGCTCACACATATACTCATACATGAAACTTCCACCAACCCTACAGCCACTCTTGCATGCTAATCATACATAACACTGGATCCTATAGACATTTGAATACTTGATTCTACCCTAAGCTCACAACCAAACAAGGAACAGGAAATAAGGCTGAGCCAAACATTCTCAGGCTATAAAATCTTAGTTATGTACGACTATGATGCATATACTAAGAAAGTACAGTATTAATGTCAATTTCATACTAGAAGTCCTCCTAGGATATTAGGCATCATACATCAGACAATTCTATGATGCAATTCCTGAAGATCCCTAGCCTATCACTAGCATGCAGTGCTATCATATCATAACAAATAACAATATGGTAATTTGGGGAATACTTTCTTGCTCCGGCTGATCGTACACATCACATCCTTCCTTGGTTACTTTTGAAAACAATTTTTGAAAGCCATTTTGAAAACCTTTTTCAGTTCCTTAGTTTGATTATGGATTCACATAAATGTTCATCCAATTCTCTCAAACCAGGGCTCCGATACCAACTTGTAACATCCCAAAATCAGAGTAAAATTTTTCATTTTTCAAAAACAACCCAATGACGATAGTTGTTTACAAAACATTGTTTCAAAAGTGATCCCCTCATAATAAGAGTATCCCAAAATCCAAATAACATAAAATCCGAAGGATGTGCACGATCACACTTTCGCCTTGCCACAATCATCTGAAGTACCTGAAATAATAAACTTAAACTGTAAGCCAAAGCTTAGTGAGTTACCCCAAAGTACCACCACACAAACATATAACCAAACATATATCAGGTCCACAACCTCCTAGTTGGATTACCCCCGACCCACAACCATTCGGTTGGAATGCCCCGACATACAACCTTTCGTTTGGCTTGCCAATACATACTAGGGCCACAACCTGCCGTTTGGATTACCCCCACGACCCAAAACCTTCCGGTCGGAATGCCCCGGCCCACAACCTTTCGATTGGAACGCCCCGGTCTATTGACGGACATCACAAAGTCGCACAATCTCAACCCTACCATACCATGCCGACATATACATAAAAAATAACATATATCCAGTAACAAATAATCATATAACTAGTCAGAAGACAAACATGCAGATCTACAGATCACTACCGCATAACAACATGCTATATACCAGGATATAAATCTAACAAATCAATACAACATAACAACATCCAATATACAAGGATACACAATCTAGTGGGTCGGCATTGGTGCCTTTGACCTACGAGTACAAAGAGGAAAACTCACCTCTCAGTCTAACAAGATCACTCAACAGGACACCGTTTTGACTATCAGCTATACCGATCACCTATTCATTTTAACATGAAAAAACTTAGCTTATAATCAAAGTACCCAAAATACCCTTAGGTCAAACTTGGTCAAACCCTGATCAAAGTCATAAAGTCAAAAGTCAATATGAGTCAACTCAGAAGAGTACACTGGGCATACTCAGCCTGTACGCGGGGCGTACTCGAGCTTGACCAGAGAATGGGGTGTTGACTGTGTACGCACAATGTACCATTTAGTACGCCTAGCGTACGTTACTGCTTCTTCTCCCTTCTATTAAGAGCTTAATCCTTTAAGCTCTTTCGTCCAAATTCCAGATCTAGTCCTCATATGTTGTCCTTAACCATTAAGTTTCCAACTTTATGGTCTTGCATGACTATTGAGTGCTCAATACCAAAAACCATAACTTCTTAACTCATTAAGACATCCTAGTTCATGCATGGAAGGAAACTAGTGGCCAATATCACATTTTTATGCTTCTAAACACACCAAAACTTTAGAGTAAAAAACATACTCATAATACCAAGCTTATGGGACCAAAAGAACAGAAATCCATGGCTAAACAAGATCTAATCAACACTTCATCAAGTTTAGAGCTTTTTACCTTCAAATGGTGTCAAATGATGATATTATTCTGAATACAAAGTGTTCCACACGTCTAATATGGTCTCTTCTTCTTTCTTCGTCCTTCAAGATCACCAAAACACACACAAATGGTTCAAGATGATCTCGAATGGATTCGGGTTTGCAAAGGGGTCGAAATGGGGGTTGGAGGCTGATGAAAGAAAGAAGTCTTGAGAGTTAAGGATGTTTAAATAAGGTTCAAACCCTAAAAATTAAGGTTTGGGATTCTGCAACGTACGCCCAAATTATCCGTGCTTCGCTAAAAAATTACAGAAATGCCACTGTGGGCCAACTTGCAAACAATTCTCACACATAAGGGTAAGCAATGTAATTTACCTAAATTATGAATGTTACATGGATATTCATGTTAACAACAAACGGGGAATAATGAGGCTTTTTTTTCTACAACAAGGCTATGTTGTTCTAATAGTGGTGGTGTTTCTTCCATTCTCCATATTCCATTTGGGTACAGGTGGTTAGGGCCATCTTTAACCATGCCGAACATTTTTTTGGTTTAGAATGGTCCGTGTATCGAGAATGGACCTTAGAAGGGTATCTTGATGTCTACTAATAGGTTTATTTATAAGAATTTGGATTTGATGGAGTTTTTCCCGATTCGTCTTGGAAATGGTATACATGCCCTTTTTTGAAATGGCGTTTGGATGGGTTCATATTCTTTTTCTTCCCTCTTTTCCCGGGCCTTAGCTTTGGATCTGCAGAAGGGCTTGTCAATTTGTGATAGACTTTTGTGGGTCTCGCATTGGAGTATCTGAGACGGGGTCTGAGGGGTGAGAGAAGATAGAGAAGTGGCAGATGATGACCAATTTGATTCATGACATTCAACTTTCAGACACAAGGGATGGGTTGGGTTGGGTTGGAGTCCAACAACTTGCTAGACTCCACATATGTCTTTAAGGTTGCTTTCGTGAAGAGTTTTTTTAGACAATGGGATGATATTCGGATGGTCGACGACTACGAGGTGGAATAATATTATTCCCATAAAATGTAATATTTTGATGTGGAGAATCATATTATAGTCATTGCATTGCGTTCCAACTAGAGAGACTTATTCATGGAGGCTTACGTGCTGTTTGTTTATTTAAAAAAACCTCTTCAGACCACCTTTTTCGGCGCAGCACATGTAACAACCTAAAATTTAGAACCAAAAATTTCGTTTTTAAGTAAGTAATTATAACAACCAGTAGTCTGAAAACATCGATAGTGTCATCCCATATCATAATCAAAACCAATAAATCAATAACCAAAACATGTCATAAGAAAACAATATCAGAGTACAACTCCCAAAGATCCCATAATGCGGAAAACCATAGTGTGATACGCTGCGATCATGCCGACTCCTTTCCTTTAGAGAAGAAGTACCTGAAACCAAAATTGAAAACCGTAAGCACGAAGCTTAGTGAGTTCCCCCATCATACCACATAATCACATACTTCCAGACATATCTGGGTGCACGACCTACCTTGTCAGGCATATCTGGGTGCCCGACCTACCCTGTTAAGCATACCTGGGTGCTCAACCTACCCATGTCAGGCATACCTGGGTGCCCGACCTACCCATGTCAGACATATCTGGGTGCCCGACCTACCTTGTCAGGCATATCAGGGTGCCCGACCTACCCTCCGGTCTATTTAAACCGGTTACTGGGTCTATTCCACCCCCTTACCACTACCACATAATAACATATCATAATCATATTGTCAGACATATATGGGTGCCCAAACTACCCTCCGGTTTATCTCAACCGGTTACGGGGTCTATTTAACCCCTCCTACCACTACCACATAATGACATAACATGAAAAGACATAAATCTCTACAGATAGTGGCATACCAAACAATTATCACAAAGACAATCATCTCTACTATAAATAACTACTAGTGGGCCGACATTGGTGCCTTCGACCCACTCATATAGGGAAGGTAACTCACCTCACACTGCTGAAGTCCCGCGGATAAAACTCTAGTTGTTGAATGACAGATTCCCAAACTGTCAACATCAAAAGAACACCCAATTAATAATTGGGTTCCAATACATAACCATGAGTCGATACTTGGGATAAAAAGACCATTTTACCCCTAACCTAGCTTGGTCCAAGACCAAGGCCCCAACTCACACTCTGAAGGCCCAAAGGCCAAATAATCAACCAAGGCCTAACATATGGTCCAATTTTCCAAATTGGGCCCAAACCCCTCACATGGGCTTTACCTTAAAGCCCATCCAAATTTCCTAGTCCATATACTTGTTATTAGATGGCCCATCAAGAATCCAAACATCCAAGCCCAACAGAAAAAGCCCAACTCAAAACCCAACACAATTAGGGTTTTCACATAAAATGACAATTAGGGTTAACTAAGAACAATAAACCCATTAAGGACCTAATCCATTAAGCCTATCACTCTACTAGGTCAATCATACAATGTGGTCGGGCTTAATTCGTAATTCCAATCCAATGGTCCAGAATGCGGGTCCCGACAATTCCAAGACTAACATATCCAAAATTAGGGTTTTCTAAACCCTAATTAGGGTTTCCAACCCAATCGCGTGCCAATTAGTCCAATGGTTAAAATTGTTAAATTTTAAGTTAAATAATTAGGGTTTCCACTATCACCTCGGGTAACGGTGCTCAACGGTGGCTCACGGCGGCAGCCACCACCTCACGGTGGTGGTGGCGGGTTTCTTCGGATTTTCTGGCCAAACAATGTACATACAACATAACATCTAAATGGAAATGCACACACACCACAACAGACACACGCACAGCCACCCTTGTGGCGGCAGGCGGTGGTCGGAGATAATAGCCACCACCTCACAGTGGTGGTGATGGTTCTCTTTTGATTCCCACTCATGCAACACACACATCCTTGCTCGAGGTATGAAAACAACCACCCACCTGGTAGCGTATGGCGACGGCAGTGACACGAACGGCGGCAACAACAGCGCTAACAGTGGCAACCACCATGGTTGGCTGCCATGGTGGTTCTTCACGACTTCCGCTCATGAGAAAAGAACACACACATGCACATCCTTCACGTTACAACACACACACCAACTTCATGAGCCACGAACACAACCACCATTTCATGGTGGCATGCGACGAACGGAGTAGTTGGTAGCACCCATGACAGCCGCTCGGAGCCGTGGCGGCGGAAACGATGTGATAACCGAACTAGATAGAGAAGAGAGATGGTGGGCGACCCCACCGGAACAGCAACAACGATGATTACTGGCGTGTTTCTTCCGTTCATCCACTACCATGACGTCCAACGGCAGCCTTGGCCTTCAACAGCAGCTTTAGAGTAACAGTGGAGCTCGGTGGTGCAAGGAGTCCACGGGATGGAGGTTGGGGGATATAAGGGTGGCAGCTGATGCATAGGGTTAGGGTTAGAGTTACTTGATACCTTATATATGGGGCTACGATGAGGGTGACGGGCTATGCCCGCCCATGTTAAATTTCATCCCATAATTACACTTCCAACCCCTCCCCATCAATTCCTTTTAACTTAGATCCATAATTTACCAAACAGCCCTCAGCCTTCCAAAATCCTTTCAATTTAAGTCCAATATTTACCAAACACCCCCTGACTTCTAAAACCAATCCAAAACTTACACTTTAACCCCCAAAAATTTAAATTATGACATTTAACTCCCCGAAACCATCATCCTGCTAAGTTATTATGGATTTAGGGCTATAATAAAATATAATATACAGCTCGGGGTTCAGGGTTTGATGAATCATAGAATCGAGTTTAAACGAATCAGAGTATGAAATCAATTAAGAATGCGAGATTGAACACCAGATGTAAATATGATCTTGTTTCAGCTCTATTACGCTTTTGAATGTTTACAGAGAACAAAGACAGGTCTGTAAAAACTCTTATCTAACTCTAGTAAATATCCCTATTTATAGGGAACTGAAAGTGTACAAAATATATACTAAGGCATATACACTAACGCTTCGAACAATAAGCGCCTTAGTAAAATACATAACAAACCATTCGAAGAGACAAAAATACAATTCGACTTATTACAACAATTCGACCCTTACAATCTCCCCCTTTGTACTCAAAGCCGAACTACTTAATTTGTAAGAAGCTGGATGGAGTACAACATCACTCTTCGAATCTCCGTGTACCAGGAGATTATCTTCTTCAGTTCTTTCTTATCTCCTTCATTGTTCTTCTTACAATGATTCATACGAACAATTAAATTCGTATATTGAGACGTTGTATACCTTTCCACTTCGCATGCCTGGAATAAGAAACGTTTTGCTTTACCAGCCTTGTCTTTTCCTGCGAAGACCATTCCAAAAGGCTTTAGGCAGATTTCACCATCAGCATACTTCTTTAATTCTGCCTGAGTCTTCGTAGGAGCCATCAGAGCTTTAATTTCCATACCTTTAGCCGTAGCTAACTCCACATCTGTAAGAGCCAAGCACTCATAATAATTTTCGATGAAAATCTTGATGTGAGCAACTCCAAGCTTGAATTCAACAGGTTCTTCATCCTTTCCTTTAAAATTTCCTTCTGCTTTGAACTGAGGCATGATGAACATCATTTCGTTTATTGGAAAATCCAGCTGGCTTGCATCAGTATTCGTAACCAAATAGCTTTGTTTTGGTTTCTTCTCAAATGAATACATGTGATTAAATGCAACCTTGGCCTTAATTGTTTCGTAATTGTAGTGTTTGATCGGATCACCTTTATCCATTCCCTTCGGATCACTTGCCCGCTGAGCCATTATGCTTTGAACTATTCTTAGCTTTTCGATTTCAGCTTCAGCTTCGGCCTTCTTTTCTTCTTTCGACTTTTCCACAACAATCGATTTCCCTTTATCTTTCAAGGCTGAAGTATCAATTACTTCTTTTGGTTTCGAACCACTCTCACCAGTCTCTGTAGGTTTACCAATCACAATTCCTTTCGAAATAGGTCTTGTAATAGGTATCGTTGTAACGACTGTTGAAGTAACCATCCCAACAGAAACTATAACTGGCTTTGTTGTTGGGATCTTTGAAGAAAAAACCTTGCCTACAACTTTCGCATCTTCTTCACTCGCCTTTGATTCACCAGTTTTTCTTTCTCCTCCTTGCACCCCTGTGAAAACAGGTGGGGCATATGTTGTTGGAAGAAGGCTTGTAATGCGAAATATAGGAGCAAGTTGCTTGTTGAGAAGTGCTTCGAATTGTATGAATTTTTGTGATAAATATTTCAGGAGTAATTAGGGAAGAAGAAACCGGCTTGACTGATAGATATTTTAACTCCTTTAACAAAGTGATCACTTCCAAAAAGTTGGCACTTTCGGATGTTGAAAGCTGAGTAAGTTGTGGACTCAAATCTTCATACAACTTAACAAATCTTGTGACTGCATCACAAATGATATCAACCTTCTGATTCAAAGATGCATAATCTTGTTGAACATATGCAATCTCTTTTTGCATATCTTCGCGGAGTTCACGAATTTGCAAATTGACATCCTCCCTTACTTTCTTCACTTCTTGAACAAACAGAACACGCCTTTCCTTTGTGACATTCTTCAATTCTTTCACATCACTGGCAAATTTCGAATTTTGAGAATTTATCCGAATTTCATTATTTTGATCATTATGATCAACCTTCTCCAAAATTCGAGATTCAGAGTCTTTAATCATCCCTGATACTTTACTTACAATTTTGGCTTCAAACACTTTCAACAAAGAATCAACCTCTAAAATTGAAACAGACGAACCACCCTTTGATCTGCTTGAGATTGAATTATAGAATTCAACTTCTGATTCAGAATTTTAACTTGCTTCTTGGTCATCAGCATATGATCTGGAAACACCTCTTCGTCTTCATGAAACTCTAAATCCTCAAACATACCTCCAAACCCCTCAGTATCAGTTTCTGTTTCCATAAGAATGGTTTCTTGAACAGTTGAATTAGGTTTGGGTGTATCAGTAGATTGAGAAGAAAAAATAGAAGTGAATGGTTGATTGAGAATGTTTTTAAATGTAGGAGACTCAGTGGTTGATGAAATGGGAATAATGAACGGTGGTAAAGAAGCAATACTTTCGAAAGGAGCAAAAGTAGATTGACCTTGAGCTTCATTCTTCGCATCTCCATCACCCATATTGACATTTGCATCCGTATCAGATACGTTTGCAGGGATGCCTGAAGTTCGTACCTCCTCAGAAACTGATTTGGCAACCGAATCTTCGGGTGGTATGACAATTGTCTGCTCAGGAGTTAAACTTTGTACATGAAGAGTTGTCTCTGGTGTTTCTAGAATTCTTTCATCATCATCTTCTGTTGACTCAGTAGAAATCACGAGTTTTCGGGTCTTCTTCTTCTTCTTCTTCTTTGACAAATGTTTTGCCATATCCTCAGCCCTTCGTTTCTTGGACACCGGAGAAACGGGTGCTGGCACTTCTCTAATTAAAATACCTTGATGAGTGATTTGAGGTTTTCGAACCACTTTATGTGTAGGAGACGTGCTTTTATGGGTTGACTTCGTTTTGATTCTTTGAAACATACCAGTCTTCGAAGGAATGACTACATGCTCTTGTGTTTCTTCAGTAATAGGCTCAATCAATTGAGTCTCAGCAACAGACACTTCAACTGTTTGAAGCTTCTTCTTTGAAGATTTCGAAGATTTTAACTCTGTTTCAGTCTTCTTCGTCTTCTTGGATTTCTTATCATCTCTTCCCAATAGTATGCCAGTTTCGATTGTAGAATCAATGGTCTTCAAATATGCCACCAAGACAGAATTCGAAGGATCAACTCTTTTAATCATTACATCGGGAATACGAGCAACTGATGGAAAAACTTCATCACTATCTATGACATCCTTCAGATAGTGGTACTTTTGAAAAACGGCTTTGTCTTCATCATTGGGTACCAAAATCCCGTCCTTGTTGTAAAAGTATTGCAAAATCAAGCTCCAGTATCTTGCACACGAAATACCATGAATAGCATTCGTGTGTTCTACACCCTTTTGGAATTCCTTCCATAATTGTGTAGAATAATCCACTTGAAGATCATAATAGATTCCAGCAACCATTGCATAAACTTCCATTCTTCCTTTATCAAGACCAACTATTCTCCCAGTTAAACATCTTAGAAAAATTCTAAATAAGAAATTCCATAGTCGTGGAAGACCAGATTTCTTAAAATCACTGATCTTTATCTCATTAAACATATTGACAATTTGAGGGAATGTGAAAGCAAAATATGGAGGTGAATTCGGAATTTCAAGAATTTGGCAAAAAGTGTTTCTTAGATAGCCTGACCTTTTTGTCGTTCACCAGATGAAAAGTAATCGTATCAGAAGCTTTATTGTAAATAGCAGTTGATCCTGCTTGAGAAAGCCATGACATTGGAACAGAGAATGAACTGAACATCACCTTAGACAAAACAGAGTTCTTCAAGGCAACGATTAGCATCTTCAATTCTTCCGGGTATTGAGAAACATCACCCTCCAAGTAATAGTTTGTTGCTTGAATCTTCATTATTGGTAATGAAGAGGCATCTTCAGTGGTATGAGAATCAACAGGAACAGAAGTCGCCATTGTTAGGGTTTGAAGACTTTGATGATCAGAGAATTTGGGAATTTGTTCTTTTTGATCATGTAAACTGATTATGAACCCTTGAATCCCCTTTTATATGTAACCCTGAAGTTTGAATTTGAAGCTGGATAGGTATTTAATGAAATCCGACGTGGCACCTTGAAAATCGGACCATTACTGCGTAAAAGTAGCCATGCGTCAAAAAGTAGCTGTCACATCTCCTTGAAAATCGGACAGAATACCATACGTCATTTATAGACAGCCTTTATTGTTATCCCCAAGATGATCGTAACCGTCAGAACCCTTCGTATGGAAGTAAGGCTCTTTCACTTTTGGGATGAAAAGCGAAGTCATATGCCAGATGTTTGAAATCATCAGCCTGAGTTTCTATTACTCAGAACCTCAAGGATTTCGTGAGTGCAGCGTTCCAAAGAATGTAGACGAGAAACAAATATAAGAAGAATTTGGGATATTGTGATGTCAAAATTTCAATTTGACACAAAAGCGGATGAAATCCCGGGCAAAGATCGCTTCGTTAATCATTAAGAAAAATGATCAACAGCTTGTGTAGGTTCCCGTGAATTACAATCGATTACTTGTTGATAAGTATCAAAGGGCTTCTTTTATGATGCTTCGTGGGTAGGAAAAAAATTTCGTTACATATCAACCTAAACACAAGGTGAGAAATTGGAACAGAAATTACTTGTTTAACCAGTGTAGTCAGTGACAAGTATGCTTTAAAAAATTTTAAATGACATTGACTTTCGAATGAAACTCACACTGAAATCATATTCAAGAAAAAAGTTGTGCTGGATCTTGTTGGGTAACAAACATCATGGGTTTCGAATGTTTGATCAAGATCACTCATATGAAATGAATATGATTTGGAGTTTCGAATTTTGGTACTGAAACAAATGTTTCGTGAAAATCTGGAACATTGTTCCCCGTCAATTCCTTAAAAGTATATTGAAAATTGGGTTTCACTTTCATCACGGTCTCATGATGTCAGATCATAAACACATATTTTTGATATGTCTAAGTCTCGATGGGTTTGATCAGAGACCTCTCGGACATATGTCTTCGTGTGTGATCGTGTAAGAACTTTATAGGTGAAAAAGATTGATGTAAGACACGAAAAGTACCTCTGTTATATTTGGACCAAACAGTAAACTCTTAACTCATTTTGAGAAGAGTCAGGTAGCTTAGAGACTAATGTGAATATAAGCCTGATTGGGAAGAAATTTTCGTATGAAGTATTTCATTAAGGCTTTCGTACACACACATTGAGTCATTGGAGGCTTTGGACAACATGCAGCAGCATGCTTCTAGGGACAACTTAGCTAGTTCAAGTGATGAAAAATGTATTGATTCATACAAAAAAATGTACCTGACCCAAGAACAGCAAGCATAATCCACTTTATATCTTTATGATGTTCTGCAAAAAAATACTAAAAAGAAATAAGAATTAAAATATTTTTGTTCTTTTTAATTTTTCGAAAATTAAATGACAAAACAAAAGAAAATCTTTTTGGATTTCTGATTTTTCGAAAATTGAATGACAAAACAAAAGAAAATCTTTTTGGATTTTTGATTTTTCGAAAATTGAATGATAAAACAAAAGAAAATCTTTTTGTATTTTTGATTTTTCGAAAATTGAATGATAAACTGTACGTGTTGCAAAAATACAAAATTTTATCATCCCCTTATAAGTGACAAATGTACGAATTCGAAGGGGTCGAAGCGTTGACTATGAACAGTAACCTCTGAAAAAACCCTTAAAATAAGTGACAAATTTACGAATTCGAAGGAGTCGAAGCGTTGACTATGAACAGTAACCTCTGAATGCTAACGGATATTACTTTGTCTTTCATTCAGCGCCTCTGAATCATTCCTGGTCATTTATCATTCGCCTTTTTCACATGGAACAGAATTTCCATCGATCATTCCTAGTCCTTCTATAATTTTCACAAGGGATTTTTCATCTAAAGGTTTCGTGAAAATATCAGCTAACTGATCAGTTGTTTTCACGAAATGTACTTCAATATTTCCATCCTCCATGTGATCCTTGATGAAATGATAACGAAGAGCTATATGTTTAGTCTTCGAATGCTGCACAGGATTATGACAAATTCTTATTGCACTTTGAGAATCACAATATAATGGAATCTTTTTCATATTAATTGCATAATCATGCAATTGGCTTTGAATCCATATTATTTGTGATGTGCAAGCAGCAGCAGCAGCAGCCACATATTCTGCTTCAGCTGTTGAAATTGAGACACATGTTTGCTTTTTCGACTGCCAGCTCACCAATTTGCCATCGAGAAATTGACATCCACCACTTGTGCTTTTTCTATCAAGATTACATCCACCCAAGTCTGCATCCGAATATGCTTGTACAAAGAACCCAGTTTTCGAAGGATACCACAATCCTAACGAAATTGTTCCTTTAAGATAACGAAATATATTCTTCACATCAGTGAGATGTGGTTCTCGTGGATTAGACTGATACCTTGCACAATTACACACAGAAAACATGATATCAGGTCTACTTGCTGTAAGATAAAGTAATGAAGCAATCATGCTCCTATAAAGAGTTATGTCATCTGCAGGTTTATCTAACGAAGGTGTCAACTTTATGCCAGTTGCCATTGGAACTCATAACTTTGTACTATTCGTCAATCCAAACTTTTCTAGCAGATTCTTCGTATATTTTTCTTGATTAATAAAAATCCCTTCACTGCTTTGACGAATATTCAGTCCAAGAAAATTATTGATTTTTCCCATCATGCTCATTTCGAACTTACTTTTCATCAAATCTTCGAATTCTCTAGATAAAGCAGGGTCAGTTGAGCCAAAAATAATATCATCAACATAAATTTGAACAAGCATTAGATGATTCCCAACTTTCTTTCGAAATAATGTGGGGTCAACAAATCCTTGTTTAAATTTAGATTGTTTAAAAAATGAAGTAAGAGTGGCATACCATGCTCTTGGTGCTTGTTTCAAACCATAAACTGCCTTATCTAAAATATAAACATGATCTGGATATTCTTCGTTAATAAAACCTGGGGGTTGTTCGATGTAAACTGTTTCTTCAAGCTCTCCATTTAAAAATGCACATTTCACATCCATTTGATAAACATCAAAGTCTTTGTGAGCTGCATAAGCCAGAAATATACGAACCGCCTCGAGTCTTGCGACAGGGGCAAAAGTTTCTTCATAGTCGATTCCTTCTTGTTGTGAATATCATTTAACAACAAGTCTGGCTTTGTTTCGAGCAATATTTCCATCTTTGTCGGTTTTATTTTTAAAAATACATTTTAACCCGACAATCGAAACATTTTCAGGTTTAGGAATTAATCTCGAAACCTTGTTTCGTTCAAATTCAGACAATTCAGATTGCATTGCAACAACCCAATCTGAGTGTTCCATTGCAACCTTAACTGTTTTTGGTTCAATTTTAGAGATGAAAACATTGAACAAGCAAAATTCTTGATGAATATTCAATACCTCATTCTTTGCACGAACTTGAGCTCTTGTTAAAACACCCTCTTGTGGATTCCCAATTACTTGATTCTTCGGATGATCTCTTGTCCATTTTTCCATCGGCGGATATGCTGGATCAAATTCCAAAGGTGCATCTTCGTATATTTCATCATTCTCTGAACCTGCAATCCAACAAACATCATCAAAATCATTATTATTCTCAATGTTTTCTAAATGCTCCCCCTCAACATTATGCTCCCTCTCAACATCATGCTCCCCCTCAACATCAACATTCACTCTTCCATTCTCCCCCTCGAAAGAATGCTCTTCTTCAACTAGAGTATTCGAATCCAATTGCTCCCCTTCCACTGGATTGTTTTGCATACTTTCGCCTTTCTCTGGAGAAGTTGATGTTGAATCATCAGTAAGCTTTGTTAGTTCAGAGAGATGATTATCATTTGCATTTATTTCAGCATTAACAGCATGATCTGAAATTCCAAAAATTAAATCATAATCAATGTCTAAGGTTTGTGAGGATTCAGATTCATCTTGTATGTTTTTCAGAATAAGATGATTTTCAAACTGCGATGTAGTTTGTTTAATGTAGTAATCATCAAATGTAAGATTAAAAGTTTCTTCAACTTTTTGTGTTCTTTTGTTCAACACACGATATGCGACTGAATTATGCGAATATCCCAAGAAAATCCCTTCATCTGCTTTAGCTTGAAATTTCGTAAGATTGTCCTTGAGATTCATAATGAAGCACCTGCATCCGAAAACATGAAAAAATTTGACGTTAGGTTTTCGATTGTTGAGAATTTCATATGGAGTAATGTTAAAACGACAATGAATGAAAGATCTGTTTTGAGTGAAACATGCGGTTGATATTGCTTCAGCCCAAAGGTATTGTGGAAGATTCGCATATGCCAACATAGTCCTTGCTGCTTCGCATAAAGACCTATTTCTTCGTTCAACAACACCATTTTGTTGTGGTGTGTATGGAGATGAAAAGTTATGCGAAATCCCTTTGTCCACCAAAAATGAATCAAGGACTTTGTTCTTAAATTCAATTCCATGATCACTCTTAATTTTTTGAACAATCTTCTTCAATGTTGTTTCCATCTTTTTGATAAAGTCAATCATGATTTGTGCAACTTCGGATTTAAGCCTGAGAAAATAAACCCACGTAAATCTGGAAAAGTCATCAACAATAACTAAAATGTACCTTTTCTTGTTGAGAGTTGAAACGGTTGAAGGACCACACAAATCAATATGTAAGAGCTCCAAAGGTGCAACAATTTTCGAATCTATCGTTATTGGATGACCTTGTTTATGTTGCTTTCCAACTTCACAAGCTGCACATAAAGAATCATTGTCAAATTTAAGTACAGGTAAACCTCCTACCAGATCTTGTACCACAAGTTTATTGATGTTTCGAAAATTAAGAAGAGAAAGTCTTCGATGCCAAAGCCAACTTAAGTCTGATGTTGCTTTCGAAAGAAGACATATAGCAGGTTTCCCAACTATTGGATTGATGTCCAAAGTGAACATGTCACCTTTCCTTTTGGATTTCAGTAACACTTCTTTTGTGTTGACATTCGAAATAACACTTCCTTCTTCGTTAAAAAGAACTTGATTGCCAGTGCCCACAACTAGTTAGGAAACACTTATCAAGTTTTGTTGAAGACCTTCAACATATGCAACACGATTCACTGTGAATTGTCCGTTCGTGATCTTCCCATATCCTTTGACTTGATATTTTTGATTGTTCCCAAACTTCACAACTCCAGCATTTTTAGACTTCGAAAATCCCGTAAATTCTCCTTTTTCCCAGTCTTGTGATGAGAGCAACCACTATCGATGTACCATTTATTATCATATTACTCGTCACATAGTACCTACAATCAGTGGAAAAATTTAGGTACCCAAGGCTTTTTGGGTCCTTGAAAATTAGACTTCAATTTCGAATGTAATGAAGAACTTTTAACCCAATCACAAACTTTGGTTTTGAGACTATCAATTAAGTTTACATCTTTATTTAAAGGAACCGAAACATAAGTTTTTGTTGGTTTCGAATGTTCACTGACATTACCCTTCGAATTCTGAGTTTGTGAATGAACATTCTTTGCTTTTATTACTGGTTTCCAAGCTTTGACTGATATGTTCGAATCCTTAGAAGATGAACTGGCGTTTGATGAATTATTCACATACTTCTCATATGCTTCGTGAATTTTCTCCTTTGAAAATGTATTCGACTGATACATCTTTCCTTTGCCTTCAAGCCAATGATCAATGTTCTTCCTTGAAGTCATTCCTTTTTCTCGTGAAATTTTCATAGTTTCTTTCTTCGTTTGATTAGGAAAATTTGGCTTTTGAGGAACAAGATCAACTTTTGGATTATTTAGAAAAGATTGAGCATATGATGTATCAACTGTTGATTTAAAATGTTGACGTTGAAAGAATTCTTGATTTGGATTTGAGTTATTTGAAAATTTTCTGGGAATATTAGTTTCTGAAACTTTCGAAAACCTTGGTTGTTTATTCACTTCAGACTTTGAATAATTTGATTGAGAGGAATGATGAGTTTTTGTTGAAAAAGAGGAATTTTTATCTTTGAAAACATTTTTGGATGATTGTGATTCAGACATCTTTTGAGACTCAACATTCTGCCAAAATATTTTCTTTCTTGCTTGTCTTTTTGAAATGTTGTTTTCCTTCGAAAATTTGTCAATTTGATCTTTGAATTCCTTGGAGTTCAGTTTGACAACTTTTTCATTTTCCTTTACAACTTGTTTTGAATTCTCTTTTTCAATTTTTGATTTTTCAACCCATTTTCTTTGTGGTTTTTGACGTTGAAACACGTACGAATTCTTTGTTAAGTTGTTTTCAACTGTGCTTTGATTTGCGAAAACACCTTCATCAGTTATTTTTGAATTATCCTCCTCAACTAATTTCTTTAATTCTGGTTTTATATTCTCAACATTTCCAGTTGTTATGAAAACTTGATTTGGAAAAATGACATCATCTGTACACTTGAAATTTGGATAAACCACAGTATTTGTTTCAAGGTAATGTTCACCTTTTTCAGTCATTACTTTTTCGAATTTTTGTGTATCACCACGCACCTGATCAACCACTATTCGTGGAGTTTCTTCTTCCTTTGAAGATTTCTTTTCCTTCGAAATTTTCTCTTCATTTTCATCATCGCTATCATCAGTTTGACTGTCTTTGATATCCACGAAGTTCATATCACAAACTTTCGAAGTTGAAGGTATATCAGTTTCTTTCTCAACCATCAAATCTTTAACTTTTTCTTTTCCTTTAAATGTTGATGCAACATTAACAACAGACAACTGTGAACAATCAACATCCTCAAGTTCACTAATTTCACTAATATTGTCAGAATTATCTTCAATATCAGCAAAATTAGATTGAGAATCAGATGTTGAATTCTCAGTCTTTTTCAAAATGTGAATTTGTTCAGATTTAGTCAAAGTATCATTCACTATGTTAACTAATTCATTCGCATCAAGACATTCATCAATTTTGACAATTCCATATTTATATCTATCATCAGGAACTTTGTCAAAATCAGCTATAATTTGCTCATAATCATACAAAATATTATCAACCTTAGCTCTTTCGTATGCTAGAAAAGGTAGTAATTTTCTATGTTGCTCTTTACTTATTTCACATGAATGATGTAAATCAGTTAATTTTCCATAAAGTTTTTTAGTAGCATTACAATAAATGTTTCTTTGTGCTAGCAAAAGTTTAACATCACTTGATAAAGTATCCCTATCACACATAATATTTGTTATTTATAATTCCAAACAATCAATTTTACTTATTTTCATGTCTAATCGCTTTTTGGTCTCTAACAACTCCATTGACAACTTGTTGGCTTCATTACTAGCAGACACAACAATTGAATCAAAATAAGTAACCGTCTCATCAAAAGATATTAGTTCAGAATCATAAGCATGTGTAGGAATATTAAAAGATTCGAGAATTTTACGTACCTTTGTTGTCATTGGGGATTTGTCTGCTGTCTTGGATACGAAGCATCGTCCTTTCACTTCGAATTCCTCGTCATCTGAATCCTCCTCCATTTTCGCATACATTTCCCCATGTGTTGGATTCCTCATTTCTTCATCGTCTGATCCGGATGACCAAATTTGATACATTCCATCTTCATCCTCATGTTCACCTTTTGCAACCAATGACACGTTTTTGGTTTTCGCACGAACCTCTTCAAGCTTCTCTGCATAATACTCCTCATCTTTAACTTTATTCTTCCTCTCATCCTTCTTCCGAAGCATACAATCATTCGCAAGATGATTAGCTCATTTGCAATAATGACAATCTATTCCAGCATCACCTTTCAGCTTTTTCTCGATCTTTCCTTCAGACATTTTCGAATCTTTCTTCTCAATTTTCTTTTTCTCCTCATCAACAGTTTTACTCACTGCACTTTCTTTTACCTCAGCAAGCTTAGTCTTCGGATTGAACGGTTTTTTAAAAAACTTCTTAACACGACTATTCGAGTAAAAAGCAATTGCCTCATCATCCGAATTCATGATGAATCCTTCTTCTTCCTCAGAATCACCATTTTCAGCTTCTTTCTTAGATATCTTTGACACAAGTGCCAATGGACCTCCCAAATTCAGCTTCGTCTCCTCAGCAATTTCATTTACCTCATTTTCGTGTGTCTTCAACCGATTGTACAAATCATTGAGAGTTGATGTATCAAAACTTTGCTGAATCTTCACCATCATACTTATGCTTCTCCATTCTTTTCGAAGACCCATCACAAAATGAGATTTAATTCCATTGAAGTCCTGATAATTCCATAGCAATTACAATGATAGATTAAGTCGTTCAGTCGATCATAGTAAACTTCAATTGTTTCACCTTCTTTTTGTCTAAAATCTTTCAGCTCAACCAAACACTGTTTGACTGAATTGATTTTCGTTTTCTCACTTCCTTGAAACTTATCTTTCAGATTGTTCCAGATCTCCTTTGCAGTTGTACAACTCCTTACATAATTGTACACAACTGGAGGTAAAGCTCCTCGCAATTCTCTTATACACCTCTTTTCCAGTTTCTTCAGACGATCAGTTTGATTATCAACACCAGAACTTGTAGAAGATGATCCAATTTCTTGAACAGTCACTGGAACATTGACATTACCAGTGATACATGACCATAATTCTTCATCAAGACCATTCAGATAATCCTGCATACGATCAGCCCACTGATCATAGTATTTAGGGATTAGCATTGGAATTTTGGTTGATGATCCTAACAGATGAGAAAACGAGGTCATCGAATTGAGATTGAAACTCGCCATTGTTGTACGGAAGCTGATTTTGAAAATTCTTAAGAAGATTTGAAAATTTGAAAAAAAACTAGTTGAATCAAATCGGAATTGCTAGAAGAACACTCGATTCAACAATTCAAATGAAGAATCAAATCACAGACTAAGATCTAGACAAATTTTTCATGATCAAAAAGTGCGGAAACTTTCGAACCAAAAATTTGATTCAAAAACTTTTTGAATGAATGAAAATCAGATCATAGATGTGATTCCTGTTCTGATACCAATTGAAGAATCATAGAATGGAGTTTAAACGAATCAGAGTATGAAATCAATTAAGAATGCGAGATTGAACACCAGATGTAAATATGATCTTGTTTCAGCTCTATTACGCTTTCGAATGTTTACAGAGAACAAAGACAGGTCTGTAAAAACTCTTATCTAACTCTAGTAAATATCCCTATTTATACGGAACCGAAAGCGTACAAAAAATATACTAAGGCATATACACTAACGCTTCAAACAATAAGCGCCTTAGTAAAATACATAACAAACCATTCGAAGAGACAAAAATACAATTCGACTTATTACAACAATCGACCCTTACAGGGTTAATTATTTATTTACTTATTCTTTTTAATTTCGAACAGAATGTTACAAATCTCCCACACTTAAATTAGATTTCATCCTCGAAATCATTCCTTACCATCCCTAACACACCCCACAACTTGAGCAACACAGTGACGACCCTGAGCATACGCCAACCTTCCCTAGGTAAACGAAACGAACCCTCGCAGGGCTCTACAACTCGAAGATGAACGAGTTCTTTACAACATGATCACATTTACTCAATCTGAAATCTGAAGTGTCGAGATGGTCTCACTACCTGACAGACCGCCCATACTGAATGATTCTTGTTGAATCCAGTCCACTAGTCTCCCAATTGACTACTCAACTTCTGATAACTTGAGGTTCTCTCTAGATAACAGAATCACTGACCAGTTATCCCTGCAGATCACTTATACTTGACCACGGCTCAGATAATCCTTCAAGTAGGAGACTAGTCCCTGCAACGGTTAGACTCAGACGAGAGCTACGCAACATGATCAAATCATCTACTTTGAGATTATTTAATCCAACTGTCAGTGACATAGCACTTTCGATTAACAAGCTACCCCACACACAAGAATCCTCGAATCACTACTTTTTCCCGAAACATCATGCTGCCTCTTATCTACTTTCCAAAAGAACCGAGACCTCCCTGGTCCCAACTTATCTGCCAACTATCCGAAATACTGGATTCCCGCCCGGTTGCTGAGTCAAGAACACCCTCACAGCCGCCCCACGCGACTTTCGAAAGAAAACTTCGGTCGGCAATAGCTACCCGAACCCTATCAACACCAAACCTGGTGCTAAGCTGAACGCTACAGAACCAATTGTGGTCTTACGTCATACCCGGTCTCCAACGACCTACTGTTCCCTGATTCCAATTACAATGTGGCCTAAATCATCTGAAAGAATCCGTGAATGCTACCGCGACCCCGCAGTCTTACATCACTTCCCACACTATCTGACCGCTAGTGAATGCTATGGCTACCCCGCAGTATTACAACACTTCCCACACTGACTGGCCACTAGTGAATGCTACGGCTACCTCGCAGTCTTACAACACTTCCCACTCTGACTGTCCACTAGTGAATGCTACGGCTACCCCCACAGTCTTACAACACTTCCCACTCTGACTGACCGGTAGTGAATGCTACGGCTACCCCCGTAGTCTTATAACACTTCCACTCTAACTGACCACTATTGAATCCTCCATCTACACTGCAGTCTTACAACACTTCCATGCTAACTGCTAGCTAGTGAATGCTACGGCTACCCCGTAGTCTTACAACACTTCCATGCTACCACACCTGCAGCCCACTTCCTTATTGCTAATCTATTTACCCGAACACCATCCAGATGCTAACACGCGCCTGACCCACTCCCAACCGAAATTAATATATGATTGGAACCCCAACCTGAGTCCCTGAAGCCCACTATCCGATGCCAAGAAAAACGCGAACCAAATGTTGGAAAGTTTCCCGAACTCCCAACTCACACAATCCTCAATCTAGACGGCCACTCGACCGCCTTTCTCCCTGATGGGGATGCGAAACTCATCCCAGTTTCACACCTATTTCTGCTTCCTGAATACCTGATCGATTCTCCCACACTTAGATTCGAA
Source organism: Lactuca virosa (assembly GCF_052849685.1). Lineage (NCBI taxonomy): Eukaryota > Viridiplantae > Streptophyta > Magnoliopsida > Asterales > Asteraceae > Lactuca > Lactuca virosa. The sequence continues at coordinate 156,921,911 of NC_136434.1, forward strand.
TAAGTTTTCACGACACATGAGAATCGAAGGATTCCCAATCCTTCTTACTCTCTAATAATCAAACGGTTGACAACCTGCGCTTACAAGTGCTAGCGATCCATTACTAGCCAAACTTAAAAGACCATACAAACCCTGAAGACTAGATGAACACTTTCTGAATCCCAACAATACTGATAACTCCAGATACCTTGAAATGATACCGCACTCAAATCTTGAAGTCCAATTAACCGGTGCTCAGAGAATACTTCAGCATTAGACCACTTCTCTTGGCGCTTTTAAAAGCCCAACCCAAGCACAATGACTGAACTCACCGAACCCCGACGATGTTGGATAACCACCCTGCTGAACCGACCGCAGACCTTCCACACAATACCCCTGAGCCGATCCTGACCTCAACCCAAAATATAAACCGAACACTTGGAACTCGCTTATACAAGATACGACCCCTTACTAACTTACTAACGATTCATGGTATGCAAATGGCATATAACACTTCCTGAAGATATAACCCCAAACATAAGCAGAGAAATAACTCAAATATACATTTACCCTAAACGATGCAAGATTCCATAATAATGTACATACTGGTAAAACCATGAAGAAAGCAACAGATAACATCCCCGTAATGTTGCCTGCTGGAGTCCTAACCTCCTCTGTCCGACACGGCAAAGCCCGACTCCTTTCTGCTGGGCTCCTGCCCTACCCTCTCGTCCATCCGTGATCCTCAAAGTAGCTGGAGTAGGCGCGCTCACTGCTCCTCCCCTCAACATCGGACAGTCGGCCTTTTTGTGGCCCGCTTGATCGCAGTGGAAACATAACGGGCTTTCCTCCTGAGGACAATCCCTGCTAACATGACCAAACCTGCCACACTTGTAGCAGCCCAAACCTATGGAACGACAAGTCCCCTCGTGCAGTTTCCCTCACGTGCCGCACAGGCTCCGACCCTACTGGCCTTTCATGCGCTGGTCAGAAATCTTCGGTCTCTTCCCGGGACCCTCTAATGTCTGCACCTGATCTGACCCCCTCTTACCAATGTGCTCCAAATCTATCTCCCACTTACGGGCTCTAGAAATCATATCATTCAGGGTCTCGCACCCCAAAATACTCACGAACTCCCTGATATCATCCCGCAACATATCATGATTCGTCACTTTCTTCATGTACTCATCTGCTGCATACTGTGGCACCAACAAAGCCCTCTCCCGAGACTTGGCAATGACCTCTGCCACAGTCTTAGTAGTCTAGCGGAGAAGCAGAAACTCTCGCGCCAACTATTGCACCTTAATTGCCGGAGCAAACTCTGCTAGAACCCGATCGAGAAATCATCCCATGACACAGCATCAACCGCATCATCACCCAACTCACTACTAATATCTTCCCACCAATCACGTGCCCGGTCCTTCAACAAGTAGGAATCATATCTGACCTTTGCCTCCTCGGGGCAGAAACTCATCATGAACGCATTAGCCATATCCGCTAATCACCTCCTACTGAGAATGGGATCCCTAACCCCATGATAGTTTGGATCTACACAAGCTCGGAACTCCCGAAACGTCATCGCGCGCGTCCCCATCATATCCATCACCTCAGAGCGAAATGCGCTCATTCTCTCATCAAGGATCTCTAAAATGCCCTCCTTGATCGTACCGAAGATCGCATGAGTCTGGTCAATGATACTACACGCAATCTCAGCTGGAATAAACTCCCTCATCTATTCATTAAGCTGCCCGGCTTCAGAGTCCGAGCCTGATCCCTTTCCGGCACCAAAACTGCCAACTGGCCCATCATATAGCTCCACCATGCTGGAAACATACCATAACAACCATCTGAATACTCATCTAATATCAAGGGATCACACACGCACTACTAGTTTCCTGGTCTTATCGTAATCCTTCTTGAATCGAGTACGGATCCTCTGCTTTCAGTAGTACGGGCCCATACTACCTTCCACATCTATCCGTACATTCCTGAAGAATTTCCTTGACTCCACCAAGTCCCTTTCACTAATACCGCTCTCGACACTAATATCATCCTAGGCTTACCCTAGGGTAATCTATGACCACTCTCTGTCATCAATTGCATAAGAAGTCCCTGCTATCTCCCCCTAACTAGCTCGCGAATACCATTACATATTACTAAGACCAGATACTTCTTCGAATGAGAGGTCTCTCCCTACAACGGTTAGACTCATACGAGAGCTGCACAATAGGGCTAAACCTAACCTTCTGAAATTAGTTAGTCCTCGTAATATGTAACTTAGCGTATTTGTTTTCTAGTTAGTTTGAGATAACCAGAACTCCTAATAGCACAAAGCAAGCAGCATTCGAGGATGAGTAACCAAAACCAAGCATATCCTAATCAGGCCATCATATCACTAACTAATCAGTACTAGCATGCAGTTCAATAAGCACATATAGTATGCATACCAGGCATCCTTCCTAGATCCTTAGACCTAATCTAGCATGCAATTCTCATACACATACAATAGGCATACAAGGCATCCTTCCTAGATCCTTAGCCCTAATCTAGCATGCCATTTTTATAATCATAACATATATCATAACAAACATGTATGGTATCTTCGGGAAACTTACTTGAGCTCGGCCGAATGCACGCATCACACTCCTTGTTCTTTACCAAACCCTTAATTTTAATTTTAGAAAAATTATTTTTTTCTTGTAAAAACCTCTAAAACCCTCGATTTGAGTCCAGACACCCCCGAAAGTGTGTCCGAGTACCTCAAACCAAGGCTCTGATACCAACTTGTAACAGCCCAAAATTTAGAACCAAAAATTTCGTTTTTAAATAAGTAATTATAACAACCAGTAGTCTGAAAACATAGATAGTGTCATCCCATATCATAATCAAAACCAATACGTCAATAACCAAAACATGTCATAAGAAAACAATATCAGAGTATAACTCCCAAAGATCCCATAATACGGAAAACCATAGTGTGATGCGCTGCGATCATGCCAGCTCATTTCCTTTCGAGAAGAAGTACCTGAAACCAAAACTGAAAACCGTAAGCACGAAGATTAGTGAGTTCCCCCATCATACCACATAATCACATACTGCCAGGCATATCTGGGTGCCCGGCCTACCCTGTTAGGCATATCTGGGTGCCCGACCTACCCTACTGAGCATAACTGGGTGCTCAACCTACCCATGTTAGGCATACGTGGGATCCTAACCTACCCATGTCAGGCATATCTAAGTGCCCGACCTACCCTGTCTGGCATATCTGGGTGCCCGACCTACCCTCTGGTCTATTTAAACCGGTTACGGGGTCTATTCCACCCCCTTACCACTACCACATAATAAAATATCATTAGCATACTGTCAGACAAATCTGGGTGCCCGACCTACCCTCCGGTTTATCTCAACCGGTTACGGGGTCAATTTCACCCCTCCTACCACTACCACATAATAACATAGCATGCAAGCACATAAATCTCTACAGATGGTGGCATACTAGATAATTATCACAAAGATAATCATCTCTACTATAAACAACTACTAGTAGGCCGACATTGGTGCCTTCGACCCACTCATACAGGGAAGGTAACTCACCTCACACTGCTGAAGTCCTGCAGATAAAACTCTAGCTACTGGATGACAGATTCCCGAACTGTCAACATCAAACAACACCGAATTAATAATTGGGTTCCAATACATAACCATAAGTCCATACTTGGGGTAAAATGACCATTTTACCACTAACCTAGCTTGGTCCAAGACCAAGGCCCCAACTCACACTCTGAAAGCCCAAAAGCCAAATAATCAACCAAGGCCCAACATATTGCCCAATTTTCCAAATTGGGCCCAAACCCCTCACATGGGCTTTACTCTAAAGCCCATCCAAATTTCCTAGTCCATATACTTGTTATTAGATGGCCCGTCAAGAATCCAAACATCCAAGCCCAATAGAAAAGCACAACTCAAAACACAACACAATTAGGGTTTTCACATAAAATGACAATTATGGTTAATTAAGAACACTTAACCCATTAAGGACTTAATCCATTAAGTCCATCACTCTACTATGTCAATAATACAATTTGGTCGGGCTTAGTTCATAATTCCAATCCAATGGTCCAGAATGCGGGTCCCGACAATTCCAAGACTAACATATCAAAAATTAGGGTTTTCTAAACCCTATTTAGCGTTTCCAACCCAATCGCGTGCCAATTAGTCTAGTGGTTAAATTTTTAGGTTAATTATTGTTAGATAAGTCGGGCACCACCCACTACCACCTCGGGTAGTGGTAGTCAACGGCGACAGCCTGGTCACAGAGGTGGTGGCGGTTTTCTTAAGATTTTCGGGCCAAACAATGTACATACAAAATAACATCTAAAAGGAAACGCACACACAGCAAAAGACACACACCCGCACAACCACCCCTTGTGGCGGCAGACGGTGGTCGGAGATGATAGCCACCACCTCACGGTGGTGGTGATGGATCTGTTTTGATTCCCGATCACACAACACACACCAGCACACACACACATCCTTGGTCGAGGTATGACAACCACCCACCTGGTGGCATACGACGACGACAGTGACACGAACGACGACAACAACAACGCTAACGGCGGCAACCACCATGGTTGGCTGCCATGGTGGTTCTTCACGATTTCCGCTCATCAGAAAAGCATACACACATGCGCATCCATCATGTCGCAGCATCACACACGCACCCAATTCGTGAGCCATGAATACATCCACCATTTCACGGTGGCATGCGACAGACGGAGTAGTTGGCATCACCCATGACAGCCGCTCGGAGCAACGGAGGCAGAAACGACGTGATAACCGAACGAAATGGAGAAGAGAGAAGGTGGACTACCCCACCGAAACAGCGGCAACGATGACTAGTGATGTGTTTCTTCCGGTCATCCACTGCCATGACGTCCAACGACAACCTTGGCATTCAACAACAACGTCAAAGCAACAGTGGAGCTCGGTGGTGCAAGGAGACGACGGGAGAGATGGTGGCGGCGGCTGGAGGTTGGGGGATATAAGGGTGGTAGCTGATGTATAGGGTTAGGGTTAGGGTTACTTGATACCTTATATATGGGGCTACGATGAGGGTGACGGGTTATGCCCGCCCATGTTAAATTTCATTCCATAATTACAATTCCAACCCCTCCCCATCAATTCCTTTCAACTTAGATCCATAATTTACCAAACAACCCTCAGCCTTCCAAAATCCGTTCAATTTAAGTCCAATATTTACCAAACACCCCCTGACTTCTGAAAATCTTTACATACCAATCTGGAACTTACACTTTAACCCCCAAAAATGTAAATTATGACATTTAACTCCCCGAAACCATCATCCTGCTAAGTTATTACAGATTTAGGGCTATAATAAAATATAATATACAACTCGGGGTTTAGGTTTAATTATGTATTTACTTATTCTATTTAATTTCGAACGGAATGCTACATCGCAGCACACGCGCAACATTTGCCCTCTCATAGCAGTTTGTTTTTTGGAAGGCTCCAGACTACAAAACATCTGCGCGTGTTTTGCGCGGCGCAATACTTGAGTTGTCTCTTCAAACATCTTCAACTTTAATTTTTTCCAAGTGATATTTTTAGAAACTTGGTATAGTTTTTTTTTAAACATTAATTTTTTTTTCAAACTTAGATTTTTTTTTTTAAACTTTGATTTATGGATTTGATGCAATTTCTTTTTATAGTTTCCATAGTTTTTATAACTTGATTTAAAAAAAACTTTGATTTTTAATTTTTTTACCCTTTCTGTTAATAATATTTTCGGTTTCAGTTGCATCTTTTTTAACATCTGTAATTCTTTTACGAACTTTGTAGACATTTTTTGCAATATTTTATTAATTTTTTTATTATTTTCTTTTTTATGCTTTTTAAAATTAGTTTTTTTAGAGTAAAACTGATAGTTTCTTTTACATATTTTTATAAATTTTATATTTTTGTTTTTTTACATGTTCTTTTTAGTATTCGTTCAATGTATTAGGACTAGCTTTATTAAAATTTTGATGTTGAGAGCTATTTTCAGTTTATAAAATTAGTTTATTTAAATTTTAGTTTACTGAAGATGTTAAAAAACAAACATGTTGCTTATTACAGGCTGCAGCCGTTTGGTCCACCTCTTCTATTGTAGAGGGTTGCAGAGGTGGTCCGCAGATGAAACATCCCAAAAATATGACCCAAAAATTTCGTTTTCAAACCATTTTTAAAATCATAAATCATCCAAAGTTATAAGTAGAATCATAAATCATGTATCGTAAAACATCTTAGTATATATCTCAAATCAAAATCTCATAACAAATCATCAGAGTAAACTCCTAGGCTAATAAAACTGTGGTGTGTGCCATGCCTTCAACTCGAGCGCTTCCCTTTACTAGCTGAAGTATCTGAAACCAAAACTACAAACTGTAAGCACGAAGCTTAGTGAGCTCCCCCAAACTACCGCATACCATACAAAGCACAAATAACATAACTCTGGGACTACTCCCAACTGCATCAGGATGAATCCCGGCATCGGCTTACCCGACATCGGACTCCTGCCCGATATCGGGCTCACCCCGGCATCCGACCGCATCGGGCATCGGGCTCACCCTGGCATCGGGCTTACCTCGGCACATACACAACATAACATATTGAAGGGTTTTGAGCATTCTAACACTCCTATGGTGTACATGGAACCCTAGAAACCTTGGATCTATGTTTTACTATGATACATGCAAATTTGATTTTTCCAAGGTTCTTAACCTATCTAGCATAGCATGGGGAACTTTTAAACATAAATGCTAGAAGAAGAACATACCTTTTATAGTTTGGATTCCTTGAGAACCTTGTAAGCCTAGCACCTCAAGTGTTATTCCTCAAATGTCTAACACAACACTACAACACTTGGAAAAACCTTGAGAGAAGTTTCACTAAACCTCAAAATCGGATTGCCCTCTCTTGTACAAGTAGTAGTAGTAGTAGTAGTAGTAGTAGTAGTCGTAGTAGTCGTACTGATTTTGCTAGACTAGGGGTCTTTATATAGTTGTGACACAAGTAGGGTTACACCATCTAAACCCTAATTGTCATGGCTTTGCATATTCCATGATCCATAGGTTTGTAACCTCCATGGACTATCCATGGAGCACGTTATGGGTTTTAACCCAATCCATACAAACCATGGATCATTAGCCCACTATACAAGAATAGATGATTTACACAATCAACCCCATATACTTAATTAGTCTCTTTTTGATCACTTAATTAATTCAAAATTAATTCTTTGATCAATACTAATTAAATAATATTATTAATATATTAGAAATTATAATATATTAATAAACCTTAAGTGTGCTTTCTCTTAATTTGGTCTATCCAAGTATTGCATTGCCATGCAAACCAAATGGACCATGCCGGGTCGGGTCAAGTACATACCAGATATAGTTATGAACTTAGACACTATATCCAACACATATATCATAAACACATAACATAATCACATGATCTGCGCCGGGCTTGCCCCAGCATCGAACGGAAGCCCGGAACATATAATCATAACATATAAACTAGCATACATCGGGCTTGCCCTGGAACATATAATGCATGGTGTAATAAATAACATACATCGGGCTTGCCCCGACATCGGGCTTACCTCGGAACACATAATCACATACCATGTAAACTAACATACATGGGGCTTGCCCCGACATCTGGCTTACCCCAGAACACTTAACACATATAACATAATCGCATATACTGCATCAGGCTTGCCCAGCATCGGAGCGAAGCCCGAAACACATAACACATAACACATATACATGCATGAATCATAAAGACATCAAGCATACTTAACAACTTCTCGGGACAGCCCCGGCATCGGTCCGAGGTACAGAAACATATAAACTACATCGGGCTAACGCCGGCATCGGGCTCACCCCGCCATACTCTACTACTTAAACGGGTCAGCATTGTGGCTGTAGACCGGTTACTACTGGAAGGAAACTCACATCGTATAGCTGACTGCTGAAAAAATGTGTGAGGGATCCCTATCTGCTGCTCCGGCGACTCTCCGGCTATACTTCCATAACAACACTTAATCAAAAACTGATAATCCTTCTTAGGGTAAAATGACCATTTTACCCCCTGCTCAAAGTCAACGTCCTGACCAAAGTCAACCTTCTAGGTTGACTTACTCGCCGAGTCACCATATGACTCGCCAAGTCCCCATGCTAACTGTCATCGCGACTGGTCGAATTGACTCGTCGAGTCGTCCTTAGACTCGCTGAGTCCGAGCGTAATAAAAAAAGGGACATATCGACTCTAACTCGCCGAGTCCCTTCGTCGACTCGTCGAGTTCTTCAACTTTCACATCTAAGTCATGTCCAACCCACTGAGTCACCACCTCAACTCACTGGTCCTACTGCAAATCAGAAAAGGAGTTAGGGTTCATGGCCCGACTCGCCGAGTCCGAGAACAACTCGCCGAGTCCTCCCTGTGACATATCCATTCAGTCGATTCTAATCCATTTCGATGCTTCTAATACATAGATTTGGACTCCCTAGGCTAACATTACACGTAAAGTTGCTAACTTTACGTTCATGCATGATGATATGGAGCTTAAACACCAAAACTTAGCCAGAAATGGAGGTTAAATGCATAGAATGGGGACATGGTCGAATAAAGGTGACAACTTTGAGCTTCTGGAACTCATGAGTGTCTAGATCTGATGTCCTTACATCCTCAAATGCTCACTACTCGAAAATGAACTTAGAAATGGCTCAAAAGTGACAACAAACAAGCTTTCATGAATATCTAAGTGAAAAGAAGCCAAGGTATAAGCTTTATGCCTTCAAAGTTTCTGAAATGCACTAGAAGCTTTGGATCTACTGCCTCTTCTTGAATCACTAAGGGTTTCCTTCCTTCTCCTAACTTCAATCACACAAAAATGGCAAGAAAAGCTTAAGAATACTCAAAGGCTACTAGGGTTTCGATGATGAGGAGTGGAGGTAACGGAGGCTGGAATGGGGGCTTGTAATGTTATTTTAGTAGGGTGCAAACCCTAAAGATTAGGGTTTCCCACTGGCAGTCCTACTCATCGAGTTCATGCTTGGACTCGCCGAGTAGACTCTTTAAATCCCACGTCTTTTCTGCCATATAATCGACGAGTTAGGGCTACCAACTCGTCGAGTAGCTCAATTATATTTTTGAATAGTTTTAATAATTGCGTACCTGGAACGGGGCGTTACAATTCTGTCCCACTTGTCTTAGACTTCGTCCTCGAAGTCTGCTGTCTCTGAAAACAACTCTGGGTAGTGCTCCCTCGTTTCCTCCTCGGGCTCCCACGTCCACTCCGAACCCTTGCGATGCTGCCACTGCACCTTCACTAACTCTACGCTCTTGTTCCTCAGCTCCTTCGTCTTGCGATCTAAAATCGTCATGGGTCTCTAGATGTAGTTTAGGCTATCGTCAACCTGAATGTCCTCCAGGGGTACCACAACTGAATCATCCACTAAGCACTTCTACAACTGAGAAACATGGAGCGTGCTGTGGATCTAGCTGAGCTCTGCTGGAAGATCTAACCGATAGGCAACCCGATCTACCCGGGCCAAAAACCTGAATGGACCAATGAACCTGGGTCCCAGCTTGCCCCGCTTCCGAAACCTGATAACACCCTTCCAGGGTGACACTTTCAGGAGGACCATATCGCCCACCTGAAACTCCAAGTCCAAACGCCGCTTGTCGGTGTAACTCTTCTGCCGACTCTGAGTAGTCTGGAGCCTGCTCCAAACTTGCTGAATCCGCTCCGTGGTCTTGAGTACTACCTCCGTACTCCCCATGACTCTCTGACAGACCTCACCCCAACAGATTGGGGTCCTACACTTCCTCCCATAGAGCATCTCGAAAGGAGGCCGGTCTATACTGGAGTGATAGCTGTTGTTATACGAAAATTCTGTTAACGGAAGATACGTATCCCAACCGCCACCGAAATCTAACACACATGCCTGAAGCATGTCCTTGAGAGTCTGAATTGTTCTCTCGCTCTGTCCGTCCGTCTGAGGGTGGAAAGCGGTGCTGAAATGGAGACGAGTACCCATCTCTTCGTGAAACCGCTTCCAAAATCTGGAAGTAAACCCGACATCTCAGTCTGACACCACTGAGACAGGCACTCCATGACGTGCCACCACCTCTCTCACATAAATCTCGGCCAACTTCTCGGCCGAGATGCTCTCTTAGATCGGTATAAAATGGGCGCTCTTGGTCAACCGATCCACGATGACCCATATCGAATCAACCCCACGTGCGGTCCTGGGAAGCTTAGTAATGAAGTCCATAGTGATATCCTCCCATTTCCACACAGGAATGTCTAACGACTGCATCTTGCCGTGGGGCCTCTGGTGCTCTGCCTTGACCTTCCTGCAGGTCAGGCATCTCTCCACATACCAAGCTAGGTCTCGCTTCATGCAGGGCCACCAGTAATCGGGTCGAATATCTCTGTACATCTTCGTCGCCCCTGGATGGATGGAGAACCGAGACTTGTGGGCCTCATCCATCAACACCTGCCTTACTCCGCCGCAGTGCGGTACCCAGACCCTCCCATGCAGGGTCAATAATCATCGGCTATCGTAATCAAACGAAGCTACTCGGCCTACTATCCTCTCGCACTTCTGGCGCTTCTCCTTCAGGCCCTCAACCTGTGCCTCCCTAATCTGCTCCAGCAGTGGAGTGATCATTTTCATCCTCAGACAGATATCTCGGATCGGAGCCGCCACCGCCTTGCGGCTCAGGGCGTCGGCCACTACGTTGGCCTTGCCCGAGTGATAAAGGATCTCACAATCGTAATCCTTTACCATGTCTAACCACTGACGCTGCCTCATGTTCAGATTCGGCTGATCCATGAGGTACCTCAAACTCTTGTGGTCCGTGTAGATAGTACACCGGACCCCGTAGAGGTAATGCCGCCAAATCTTAAGGGCGAACACCACCGCCCCCAGCTCCAAATCATGCGTCGGGTAGTTAGCCTCGTGAGGCTTCAACTGTCTCGAGGCATAAGCTATCACATGCCCCCGCTGCATCAACACTACTCGCATAGATGTGATCGAAGCATCACAGTAGACTACAAAGTAATCTACTCCCTCTGGCAGTGTGAGAATCGGCGCCTCGCACAGTCGCTGCCTGAGCGTCTCAAAGGCTGTCTGCTGCTCAGGACCCCAACGAAACACCACCGACTTCTTGGTCAGTCGGGTCAGCGGAACTACTATCTTGGAGAAATCCTGGATGAATCTCCTGTAGTACCCTGCCAAACCCACGAAGCTCCGAATCTCGGATGGAGACCTCGGGACCTCCCACTGCATCACAGCCTCAATCTTGGCCGGATTTACTAATATACCCTTCTGGTTGACAAGGTGCCCCAGAAACTGCACCTCACGCAACCAGAACTCGCACTTGGAGAACTTTGCGAAAAGTCTCTCCCTCCTCAAGGTCTCAAGCACCTCCCTCAGGTGTTCCTCGTGCTGCTCCTCAGTCTTGGAATAAACCAAGATATCATCAATGAGTACTATTACAGACCGATCCAGCATCGGTCTGCACACGTGGTTCATGAGATCCATGAACACGGTTGGAGCATTGGTAAGCCCAAACGGCATCACCACAAACTCATAATGACCATAGCGGGTCCTAAAAGCGGTCTTCTGTACATCATCATCTCTGACCCGCATCTGGTGATATCTAGACCGTAGATCAATCTTGGAAAACAAAGATGCTCCATGAAGCTGATCGAACAAATCATCTATCCTCGGGAGTGGGTAACGGTTCTTCACTGTTACCTTATTCAGCTCCCGGTAATCAATGCACATACGGTGCGACCCGTCGTTCTTCTTCACAAAAAGGATCGGGGCTCCCCATGGTGAACTTCTCGGCCTGATAAAACCCTTCTCTAGCAGCTCTTGCAGCTGCGTAGACAACTCCTGCATCTCAGGAGGAGCCAACCGATATAGTGCCTTGGCTATCGAAGCCGCACCAGGGACCATGTCAATCTGTAACTCAACCTGTCTCTCCGGAGGTATCCCAGGCAAATCCTCCGGGAATGCGTTCGGATACTCTCGTACCACTGGTACATCATCGACTGTCGTCTTACCCTTATATCGGGTATCTATAACATACGCGACATATCCTGCACAACCCTGCTAAATTTGATGTCTCGCTCTCGCTGCAGAACAGAAAACTGGTCCCCGCTGTGGCCCTTCGCCCCGAATCACTAACTCTCCCCCACTGGGAGTGCGAACTCTAACCAACTGCTGCTCACAATCTATCACTGCCCCATTGGGGCTCAACCAATCCATACCTACTATAACCTTATTCCCTTGCTGGGGAATAGGAACCAAATCCACTGAGAAATGCTCCTCAAATAATCGTAAATGTACATCCTCTATGAACTCTCGTGATCCTGACGGTCCTGTCATCAGCTATCTCGACGTCGAGTGGACAATCCAGCTCCCCTGGAACTCTGCTAAATCGCTTACTAAGCGCGAGCGACACAAATGATCGGGTAGCCCCCGAATCAAACAATACCATAGCTGAAATGTCGTTCACTAAGAACGACCCTATACGCAAACACATAAATATGAGAAACAAACAATATAAAAAACAGAGGTAAGAGGAAAATACATACCCGTCACCACGTCAGGAGCTGCTCGTGCCTCCTCTGCAGTAAGCTAAAAAGCCCTGCTCCGCGCTGTAGGCGCCTCAGCCCGGCCCTGACGGCCATCTGTAATCCTCAAGGTGGCAGGAGAAGGTGCTGCCACTTTCCCTGCTGCTACTAAGATCGGGTACTGGGACCGCTTGTGTCCCCTCTGATTGCACTGAAAGCAAATCAGGTCTGATGCTGGTGTGGTGGTGGTAGTAGCTGTACAATCTCAGCTCATGTGACCCGTTCGGCCACACTTGTAGTAGCCCGAACTCCCTGCGTTGCACGCCCCCTCGTGCATCCTGCCGCATTTGCCACAACGACCGTGGCTCTGCTGGCTCCGAGATCTGTGATCTGATACCTTGGGCTTCTCGCCCGAACCTCCTGACTGAACCCCTCTGGCTTCCTCTTCCTCTCTATCTGTAAATCCAACTCTCTCTCGAGCCCTCCCTATCATATCCTCCAGCGTATTACAGCTCGATCGACTCACAAACTGGCGGATATCACTCCACAACATCTCATGATATCGGGCCTTTTTCATCTCCTCGTCCACCACATACTGCGGAACAAGAAGGGCCCTCTCCCTAAACTTGGCGGTAATCTCCGCCACAGTCTCCGTCGTTTGCTGGAGGTCCTGAAACTCCCTAGCAAGCTGCTGCACCTCAATAACAGGTGCGAACTCGGCTTTGAACCTGGTCGTGAAATCACTCCAGGTCAAAGTATCCAATACAGTGTCATCTCCAATGGCTCTCCCGACCTCCTCCCACCAATCTCGTGCCCTGTCCTTCAAAAGACTGGATGCTTATCTGACCTTGTCCCCCTCGGGACATTTGCTGGTACCAAACACGTTGGCGACATCTGCCAACCATCTGGTACTCGTAATGGGGTCCCGAGCCCCATTGTAGTCAGGAGCTCCACAAGCTCTGAACTCCCTAAAAGTCAATGTGCGCGATCCCATCATGGCCGCTATCTCAGTACAGAACGCGTCTAGCTTCTCATCCAGAAGCTCTACGATACCCTCCTTGAATGATCCAAAAATCATAGGAGTCTGGTCTAGTATGCTGTGTGTGACCTCCGAGGAGATGAACTCCCTGGTCTGCTCATCTAACTGTCTGGCTCCAGAGCCTGAGCCCGATCCTTCTCCTGCACCTGAACTACCAACTGCTGGTCTAGGGCGTAAAACCAACATTCTGAAAACACATCATAATAAACATCAGAATACTAATATAACTGGAGGGATCACATACACTACAAGTTCCCTGGTCTTATCTCAACCTTTCTTGATTCGAGTACGGATCCTCTGCTTCCAGTAGTACGGGCCCATACTACCTTCCACATCTATCCGTACTTTCCTCAAGGATTGCCTCGACTCCACCAAGTCCCTTCTACTACTACTGCTCTCTGCTACTCTCATCTTAGGCTTGCCATAGGGTAGTCACCAACTCACTCTCCGCCATCAGCTGCATAATAAGTCCCGACCTTCTTCCCCTAACTAGCTTGCGAATACTATTACATATTACTCAGACTAGATAATTCTTCGAATGAGAGATCCTACCCTACAACGGTTGGACTCAAACAAGAGCTGCGAAATAGAGCTAGACCTAACCTTCTGAAATTATTTAGTCCTTGCAATATGTACTTAACATATTCGTTTACTAGTTAGTGAAAGACAACTAGAACTCCTAAAAGCACAAAGCAAGCAGCATTCGGGCATTGAGTACACATAATCAAGCATATACTACTCTGGCTATTGACTAATTTGTACTAGCATGCAGTTCTCATAAAGCTGAAACTCATCTAATAGGCATATAAGGCATCCTTCCTAGATTCTTAGTCCTAATCTAGCATGCTGTTCTAACAAAGCTGATAATCATAACATAGCATAAACTTGTATGGGTAATTTGGGAGTACTTACTTGAGCTCGGCTGATTGCATGCACTACACCCTTTTCTCTTTTCAAAGTTCTTTTCTTTATACTTATCTAAAATTGTTTTCTTTCTCAAAATCTTTTTATAAACAACGTCTTTCTTTTGAAAACTTTATACCACTTCCTTAGTTTGAGTTCAGACACACCCGAAAGTGTGCCAGAATCCCTCAAACCAAGGCTCTGATACCAACTTGAAACATTCCAAAAATATGACCCAAAAATTTCGTTTTCAAACCATTTTTAAAATCATAAATCATCCAAAGTTATAAGTAGAATCATAAATCATGTATCGTAAAACATCTTAGTATCCGTCTAAAATCAAAATATCATAACAAATCATCAGAGTAAACTCCCAGGCTAATAAAATTGTGGTGTGTGCCATGCCATCAACTCGAGCCCTTCCCTTTACTAGCTGAAGTACCTGAAACCAAAACTACAAACTGTAAGCACGAAGCTTAGTGAGCTCCCCCAAACTACCACATACCATACAAAGCACAAATCACATAACTCTGGGACTACTACCAACTGCATCGGGACGAATCCCGACATCGGCTTACCCGACATTGGACTCCTGCCCGGCATCGGGCTCACCCCAGCATCCGACCGCATCGGGCATCGGGCTTACCCCGGCACATACACAGAATAACATCTATCATAAAAACATAACATAATCACATGATCTGCATCGGGCTTACCCAGGCATCGGACCGAAGACCGGAACATATAATCATAACATATAAACTAGCATACATCGGGCTTGCCCCGGAACATATAATGCATGGTATAATAACGAACATACATCGGGATTGCCCCAACATCGGGCTTACCCCGGAACACATAATCACATAGCATGTTAACTAACATACATCGGGCTTACCCCGGAACATTTAACACATGTAACATAATCGCATATACTGCATCGGGCTTGCCCAACATCGGACCGAAGCCCGAAACACATAACACATAACACATATACATGCATGAGTCACAAAGACATCAAGCATACTTAACTACTTCTCGGGACCTCCCCGGCATCGGACCGAGGTCCGGAAACAGATAAACTACATCGGGCTAACCCCGACATCGGGCTCACCCCGACATACTCTACTACTTAAACGGGTCAGCATTGTGGCCGTAGACCCGTTACTACTGGAAGGAAACTCACCTCGTATAGCTGACTGCTGAAAAACTGGGTGAGGGATCCCTATCTGCTGCTCCGGCGACTCTCCGGCTATAATTCCATAACAACACTTAATCAAAAACTGATAATCCTTCTTTGGGTAAAATAACCATTTTACCCCTGGTCAAAGTCAACATCCTGACCAAAGTCAACCTTCTAGGTTGACTTACTTACTGAGTCACCCTATGACTCGCCGAGTCCCCATGCTAACTGTCATCACGACTGGTCGAACTGACTCGTCGAGTCGTCCTTAGACTCGCCGAGTCCTAGCGTAATCAGAAAAGGGAGATATCGACTCTAACTCGCCGAGTCCCTTCGTGACTCGTCGAGTTCTTCAACTTTCATGTATAAGTCTTGTCCAACCCACTGAGTCACCACCTCAACTCACTGGTCCTACTCCAAATCAGTAACTGAGTTAGGGTTCATGGCCCGAATCGCCGAGTCCGAGAACAACTCGCTGAGTCCTCCTTGTGACATATCCATTCAGTCGATTCTAATCCATTTCGATGCTTCTAATACATAGATCTGGACTCCCTAGGCTAGCATTACACGTAAAGTTGCTAACTTTACGTTCATGCATGATGATATGGAGCTTAAACACCAAAACTTAGCCAGAAATGGAGGTTAAATGCATAGAATGGGGACATGGTCGAATAAAGGTGACAACTTTGAGCTTCTGGAGCTCATGAGTGTCTAGATCTGAAGTCCTTACATCCCCAAATGCTCACTACTCAAAAATGAAGTTAGAAATGGCTAAAAAGTGACAACAAACAAGCTTTCATGAAGATCTAAGTGAAAAGAAGCCAAGGTATAAGCTTTATACCTTCAAAGTTTCTAAAATGCACTAGAAGCTTTGGATCTACTGCCTCTTCTTGAATCACCAAGGGTTTCCTTCCTTCTCCTAACTTCAATCACATAAAAATGGCAAGAAAAGCTTAAGAATACTCAAAGGCTGCTAGGGTTTCGATGATGAGGAGTGGACGTAATGGAGGCTGGAATGGGGGCCTGTAATGTTGTTTAAATAGGTTGCAAACCCTAAAGATTAGGGTTTCCCACTAGCAGTCCTACTCGTCGAGTTCATGCTTGGACTCACCGAGTAGACTCTTTAAATCCCGCGTCTTTTCTGCCATCTACTCGACGAGTTAGGGCTACCAACTCGTCGAGTGGCTCAATTATATTTTTGAATAGTTTCAATAATTGCATACCTGGAACGGGGCGTTACAACATATTTCATGAATTTTCGCTTCGAAAAAACAAACAACACCTTAGATTTGGGTTATGTTATTTGCTTGATTATATCGACGATGTTGTATCCGTTTAGCATGTCTTTTGCAATTTTTCTTCTTTTTGGGGTTTATGGCCCTTATTGCGAGGTGGTGGTGGTTAAGGGGGGGGGGTCTATTTTCTTCAACCTTAAGTCCTTGATTTTGTGGATCGCCAATTTGCGTTTTTCCGTGTTGCAAAGAAAACATTTTGATGCATTACTTCTATTATCAAATGATCTCAATTGATTTGATTAAGAATTACATCCATACATATATACACAAATACATTGGGCTATACAAGGCTAAACACAATGGGTTATACATTATGGGATATATACTAAAACCCCCCCTCGGTTTTATTGGGTGGCATATGTCGAACGTTCAAAATCGATCAAAAGTCTGAAAATATGCTTGTGGGGAGACCTTTGGTGAAGATATCGGCATCCTGAGTGGAGGATGGAACAAGAAGAACTCGAACATGACCGAGGACAACTTTTTCCCAGACAAAGTGGATGTCAATCTCTATGTGTTTGGTTCGTTGGTGCTGGATTGGATTGGAAGACATGTAAACTGTGCTGACGTTGTCACAATAGACGATCGTGGCATTCTGGGTGGGGCAACGAAGCTCAAGAAGAAGATTTTGTAGCCATGAGGTCTCTGCGATGACATTAGCAATGTCTCTATATTCCGCCTCTACACTTGATCTGTAAATTGTAGCCTGTCGTTTTGTGACAACGTGAAAATTTTGATTAAGCAAGGTTTAACTTGTAGCTATGTATAAGTACAACCACAATGTAACCTTGTTGCAATAAAACATTTTAAAGTTAAAATGGCATTATTTGTATATGTATATGGGTATATATGCACACTTTGATAATCATGTTCGTAAATAAACAGTTAAAGTTCAAGCTAAATCATTGGAACATAAATCATAAATTAAAATCTTACTTTATAGTCTTAGGCCTAGAACCACATTAAGGCCGAAAACACCCAAGGAATCCAAACCATTAGGACCGAAATCACCCTAGTGGGTGATACATGAACCGGAAACCCCTCCACGGGCCATAACAAGACCGGAAACACCATGGGAAATGCTTAGGACTGAAATCAATTACTCAAAGACAAGCCTAGGACCGAAATCACATGTGATTTCGGTCATGCTAGGGGGTTTCAAGGAGTTTACGGTCAAGATAAAAGGAGGATAAGGAAGTTGACTTTAACACTTGTTATCTCACCCATTTCCAATAAGAAATAGTACATAGCAGTATCCCACACAATTACGCAACAAATATCCATGTATTAACCCTCAGTTATCAAAGTAAATATCACATCAATTTTTACTCCCTATATTTGGACGAAATCATCTCCACCAAACCCCACCATTTCTCCATTCTACCTCCTGTTAACCTCTCTTTCTCTCAAGAATTAAATCCAAGCATCAAGGGAGCTTAAATCTTCAAGTTTATTCCTAGAGTTTGGTAAGCATTTTCGTGATCCTCTAGTGTTTCTATACAAATTTATGTTAGTTTCATATCATTTACACATATTATTATGTGTTAAAAACCCATAGGATCACACCATTTCCAAGAAGTTCATCAACCTCATTCAAGTGTTTAGGCTTGGAATCTTCATATCATCACTCCAAACAACCCACAAATCCACTCAAGGTGACTTCATACCCCCACTTTTTCGAGCTTTTCATGTTTTAGGGGAGGGGGGAATACAAGTCAAAATTGGTTTATTTTACAAATGCTTGCATATTTTATCTTTATGTTGAAATATAAACCAATGTATGCACAAGATACCATTATCACTAGCCTTAGTACAAATATTTGTGATATATATGTTTTGGAATGCAAAACTACAAGAACAAAACATATTCTATGTGATGAAGATCATAATAAAAATTATGGTTTATAAAACTACTTGATTTTTGAAAGCTTTTTACCAAAATATAGCTTTTCTAGCAAAAGGAGTACATTCTTCATATTTCACTATTTTGTGGGTTACAACCCAAAAATATGGAGTTGATTCTTACACTTTGAAACTAAACAAGATGATTTCTATGTATTTATATAAATGATTATATAAATGTTCTAGACAAACAAACATGATAAACTATAACTGGTATAGTTTGGGAATCACAAATCTACACCATCTTTTCAGAAGATACTAATAATTATTTAAAGGTATAATTATTACATTCACAAGAAAAAGGAGTTCTTAGCTCACGTAAATCGATTGATGTTGGTTGTGAGACATTAGGCTTCATCGTACCCACCAGAGTACACATACTAAGACCTGCATTATAACCAGAGTCTCTTGTAAGGAGAGCGTGACCCTTGTGTATAGATCTATACGGGATTGACAACCCCACACCTAAGTTGTTAGATATAGTTAGACCGAGAGGTATGGGGTGACAAATGTCGTAAATAGTTCCGACGTCCGAAGCGCGTCGTTCAGGCAACTAGTCGCATTAGTATGGTTATAATAACTCACATAGAGTATCGACAATCATTTGATTTACGGGTCAACATATCTTCAATAGTGATATTTATATAAAATTACGTTACACAATTTTTCTAGTACAATATAGTTATACATATGGAAACATGCGTCCAAATGGTTTTACACACGAATAAAATTTCATAATAATACTTTCGAGTACAACAATACTTATACATTTTTGGTCTTAGGGTTTTTAAGACTACAACTCATTTACAAAGAAAATATTGGATTTTCTGGAAATATAGATTTATCATTTTACAAGCAACAGTTACAAAACGTTCTCATACAAAAGACTTATGAACTCACTAACTTAATTGTTGACACTTTTTTAAAATTATTTGTATTCTCAGGAAATCAGTAAACAGGTAACAATTGGAGTTTTTGGTGGATGGGACGTCGTCGCATCTCGTTATTTATTTTTGTCATGCACATTTGATAACATGTAAACACTATTTTGAGTACAATGTAAACTTATCTAATATTCAATGTAATGGTTGTGATGCTTTGATCTCTATTATTCAATTGTTATGATACTGCACATGAAGTCATCCGCCCTCAAACATTTACGCCGTTCTGGTTTGGGGGTGTGACACATTTGAAAGACCATGAGATGAGATTATCTCATAAAAAGACACAATTTCCTGATGTAGATCGAAGGGTGGCGGGGCATCCCTCCACAGTCTACATCAGAGTAAGCAACTAAGGACTGTGTGGGGGAGACATGAAGCTGAAGACCATGGTGTATAGTGCGTCGCAGGTAGCGCAAATCTGTTTGAGAGCATGTAGGTGAGGCTCTATGGGATCATGCATGCAGAGACAGATTTGTTGAACAACAAACGAGATGTCAGGTCTCGTAAATATGAGATACTGAAGTGCACCAACAACACTGAGAAAAGTGTAGGGTCAACTATCGGTGGGCCAGTAGAGTCCAATTTTAAAATTGGTTCAGCTGGAGTCCGAGATGGGTTGCAATTCATCATATTAGCAAATTGTAAGATCTCAGTAGCATACTTCTGTTGAGATAAGAATAGACCAGTGGACGACCGAACAACAAAAATACCCAAAAAATAGTGAAGTTGCCTAAGGTCAGTCATAGCAAACTCATGAATGAGTTTGGTCATAATCTGATGTAGGAGACCTGCAGACGAAGCTGTGAGAATAATATCATCAACATATAATAATAAGTATGTTGTCGCCTCATATGTGTGCATGATGAATAGGGATGGGTCTGAGCGACTGTTCTAAAATCCAATCATCAGAGCATGTTGAGAAAAGTGGTGATACCATGTTCAAGGAGCCTGTTTGAGGCCATATAACGAGCGTTAAAGGTGTCAAAAATGTTCGGGAAACTGAGAATCTCGGAATCCAGGTGGCTGGTGCATATATATACAGTTTCCTGAAGATTACCGTGAAGGAATGCATTCTTCACATCAAGTTGGTAGATGGGCCAATGTCTGGATATGGCAATGCTCAATACAGTGCGGATAGTGGCAGGTTCAACTACCAGACTGAAGGTCTCATCACTATCGATACCTTACTGCTGACTGCGACCATTTGCTACAAGCCTTGCCTTATAGGGAGATAGAGTGCCATATACACTAAATTTATGACGAAACAACCACATAGATCAGACAATATTGACCCCTGGGGGTCGTGGAACAAGTGTCCAAGTCCCATTTGAGATAAGTGCATTGTACTCTTCGTGCATGGCCTGACGCCAATGTGGGTCCTTAATAGCCTAAACATGCAACCATGGAATGAGAGATAGATTGGAGACATGGAGGTTGAGTTTCTGAATGGGTTTGGCAATTCCACTCATAGACCGTGTTTGCATACAATGAATGGGGCATGAGAGGGATTGGATTCAGTTGAGACCGAGGGGGAAGGAGATGAGTGTGGACTCTCGGTTTGAGAGGTTGGGGTGGAGGAGGTTTGATGGGGAAGAGGGGGTGACAGGGAGTTGTTATGGTCTGGGTTGGAGTTGTTGGGTTGTTGGTTTGTGATGTGTACGCGAAAGGGTGAGGGTGTGTCATGAGTGTCATCCATAAAGTTATATGAGGGTGGGGCATTGGGGGTAATAGATTGAAAGGGAAAGGTAATTTCATCAAAAATGACATGGCGAGAGAAAATGATTTTGTAGGTAGATAATTGAAGGCATCGATACCCTCGATAGTTAGCGGGATACCTAAGAAATACACATGGGAAGGATCGAGGTTCAAGTTTGTGGGATGTGGTGAGATGGGGAAAGCATAGGCACCCGGAAATGCGAAGGTGGGTGTTAGTTGGATGAGTTTTAAATAGACGCTATATGGGGGTTTCATTTTTGATGGATGTTGATGGAAGAATATTGAGGAGGTGTGTGGCCATGTGAAGGGCTTCTACCCAATAGGCGGGAGGGACATGAGCATGGAATAGAAGGGTGCATATTATGTTGTTTATGATACAAAGCATGTGTTTAAATTTCCTATTTTGTTGGGATGTGTGAGAGAATGAGAAGAAAAATTTGATTCCATGGGTAGAAAATAGTCATGAAACTGTTGATTTTTGTACTCACCCCCATTGTCATATTGGAAATATTTATGGTTTGGTGAAATTGGTTTTTGATGTAGTTGGAAAATTCAAGAAATTTTAAGAACACATCAGAATTTTGTTTTAATGGGTATACCCAAAGGTAGTGAGAATAATGATCAAGAAATATGACATAATATTTTAAACCACTAACACTAGCCATAGGAGATGTCCAAACATCGAAATGTATAATGTCAAAGGCATGAGAAACAGTGGGATGAGAAGTATCAGTGGAAGTCTAACATGTTTTCCAAGTTGAGACGATTGACAAAAAATGTTTGTGGTAGTTTTATTACATGGAAGCAAATTACTAGAAAGTAAAATTTTCAAAGCTTGATTCCCAGGATGTCAGAGACGTTGATGCCAAACTGTGGAGCTTATGGAAAGGAGAACTTGAGGGGATTGAGGGAGAACTAGATAGAGCGGACCATCATTTTCACATCGGATTAGGGATTGGTGAGTCCTATAATCCTTGACAGTAAAACCAAATTCGTCAAATTCAATTGAACATTTATTATGACGAGTGAACTTGCGTACGTATATAAGATTTCTAATAATACTGGGGGTAATGAGAACATTATTTAGATAAAGGGGACGATGAGAATTTTGAATAGGAAAAATAGTATGGCCAGTCGAAATAACATGTATTTTGGAACCATCACCGACTAGTAGATGACGAGATACAACATTATTAAGTCGGGATTGTAATATACCTTGATTTTTGTGAATGTGGTCTGTGGCTCTCGTATCCATCACCCATTTGCTTGGTTGTTGGGAAGATATGGACCAAAAAAGTTAAGGAAGGGCTGTGGGCTGCTGTTCATTACCAAACCAAGCCCAAGGTCCTGTAACGGAGGTTGAAGCGGGTTGCTGTAGTGATGATTGGGTTGCCGAGAAGTGGGCCTTTGGAGCTAATGGAGGTGTTCCAAGGAGATTAGTAGAAGAAGCTCCTGATGGATGAGGTGTATGTGGGCTAACCCACTGTGAGGATTTTCGGATCCATGGGGGTTGTTGCTGATTCGGAGGCGGGATAAAAACCCACCCGTATTACGACGGTGGGTGATTGGTGGTCTTGTTGCTGCCGGTTGATTGTTGGCAATGGTTCGGCTGTTGAAGGCGTTTGGGATGTTGCCGGTGATCCTGGTGGCGATTGTAGTTTCGTTGCCAATCATTCCCAGTGGTGCGAAGAAGAATGGGTAAAGAGAAATGATCTGTGTGAGCCGACGATGATGAGCCACGAGAAAGATCGAGTCTTTGTTCTTCTAGCGTGAGAATGGACGGGTTTCTTCAAAGGTGGGAAATGGCACTCGATAGCGAATCACGACAACAACACTTTCAAATCGGGGTAACAGACCATTTAAGGTGTAGATAACAAGATTCTTGTCGGGTATCTTGCTCTCCGGGCTTAGGTTTTCCAGTTGATCGACAATGGTGGTGATTTTGGTGCAGTAGGCAGCGACACCGAGATCTCCCAAAGTGATGCTCCAGAGTTCAATGTCAAGTTGGATGGCACGGGTCTCTTTGTTGTCTTGGAAAATTCGTTCAAGGGTGAGCCATAATACCTGAGCATTTGTTTGGTGCTTGAGCATGGTGTTGAGAAGGTTTGTAGAGAGAGTAGAGTAGATCCATCCTTTCACGACAACATCAGTGTTCTTCCAAATGGGATCTGTTGGAGGTTTGTTGGGAGCATCATATGTTTCATCTATGTGCTGAATAGCATCATAGGCCTGACAGTGATTCATGAAGCATTACACCGATACATATATACACAAATACATTGGGTTATACAAGGCTAAACACAATAGGTTATACATTATGGGTTGTACACTAACACCTTCTTGATGAGAGTTGTGGAATTTCGAAAAAAAATTCTTTTTTGGAAAGGTGAAGCCCGGGAAAGACATTTGTTTGATGAGATAATTGTGAAATCCTTTATTTTTCCCTAGATTTCCAATAGACGTACTAAGAGGTCTTTGAACTAAGTTGATTGGTTCCCCTTCTAGTATGAATGTGTAATTTTTTTTTTCTGCTAACTCTTTGCTAGTTTTCTAACAAAATCTCTATTGTTCCAAAAAAGAAAAATAAAAATGAGAAACAACCTTGTCAAATAAGAATGTTTTTTTAGTTTAGCTGTTCCAAAAAGCACATTGTTCGCAAAGTTCCAAACCGTCCAAAAAAATTATAAAACCAACTTCAAGACACTTCTTCTAGCTTCTGCACTAAGTTTTAGGGCAACGTATTAGGTCAAGATAACCTATCTGAAACCATGGAAAAAGTACCTAAGTCCCACCATTTGAGCAATAAGGGACCAAATCAAAGAGGCCACCGTGCAAGAGATAAAAAGATGATAACCGTTTCGACATGTGAGTCACGAGAAGGGCATAAAAAGTATCAACATTAGTCCCTCTTTTGTAGAGTTTGCTTCTGTTAGGCATTAATTTCTTTATTCTACGTATCAGCAAACGAAAGTAATATGATCTTATAACATATATTATATTAATGTGTTGGTTCTAATTTCCGCTAAGCATTAAACATGAATATATCATTTAATATATATTCTGTTATACAGTATTATTACGTTAAATCGTTATCTTATTGATCAATAATTACAAAATTAAAAAAACTAAGATCAAATTCAGAATCTTAATTGAGAATATAAGATCTAAAAAATATTCTGGCACATCTAAAAGTTATTAAATGAAAAGAATGGTTCACCACGTTTCTCGGTGTCACTACCAACGGCAATTACAGTTAATTTATATACGAGAAATTAAATTGCTTCCTACTTTTTACGCCTACAAATGTTTCTACCCAATAAAATTATGACAAGTGTTATCATTCCATATTTTTTTAACTAACTCATTAAGTCTATATTAGGAATATATCAAATACAATTAAAATGGATTGTGATTTGTCATAATTTTATTGGGTATGAATAATTGTATGCATAAAATGTAGGAAACAATTTAATTTCTCTTTATATATATATATATATATATATATATATATATATATATATATATATATATATATATATATATATATATATATATATATATATATATAGGAGGGTTCAATTGAGAAAAAAAAAAGGTTGAGAATGGGGGAATCATTCTCAGCCCCACATTAATTTTGCCGTAAAACACTTAGGCGTACCGTCGGAAATGGATAACGGGATAAACATGTGTTTTCCAACCAAACATGTTTGATTAAACTATGCTAATCATTACCTTAATATACACAAAAACATATTTTTTTGTTTTTTTTTTATTTTTAGAAAACCATTTTTATCGAAAAATTATTTTAAATATATCAAAATTCATAATTTTTTATTCTCTATAAATAGACATCCATATTGATATAGTTTAAAGATAAAAAAAATTATTTTTTTTAGAGTTTCAGCTCTTATTATTCATAAATGAATAAAAATCTATCAGATTTTTATTACAGTATATTCGTTATTCACTTATGAATAAAAAATATGTTTAACTTTTTTTTATAGTTTAAGTATCGTTCATATATGAGTATGACACGTAATAAAGTTTTGTTACTTAAAATATATTTTTTACATCATCTTTCGTCATATATTATATTTATATATGAATAAAATGTGTATTAGTTGTCGTCATATTTTATATTGATATATGAATAAAACATTTATCAGATTTTTGTTATAGTTAATTTGTTATTCATATATGAATAAGTAGTATAAATGATACTTAAAATGTAAAAAAAATTAATTATATATTTTTATTCATAAGTGAATAATGAGTGTACTGTAGCAAAAATTTGATGCATTTTTATTCACTTATGAATAACGATAGCTGAAAATATAAAAAAAAATTATTTTATCATAAAAGTATATTAATATGGATGTCTATTTGTAGAGAATAAAAAATCATGAATTTTGGTATATTTAAAATCATTTTTCGATAAAAATAGTTTCTTAAAAATTAAAAAAACGAAAAAAAACTATGTTTTTGTATATATTAAGGTAATGATTAAGATTGTTTAAGGAAACATGTTTTGTTGGAAACACATGTGTATTCCTTATCCATTTCCGCTGCTACAACGGAGACTTTTGCGGTAAAAATAAATGACTGACTGAGAATGATTCCCCATTCTCAATCTTTTTTATTTTTTCAATTGAACTTACCTCTCTCTCTCTGTATATATATATATATATATATATATATATATATATATATATATATATATATATATAGTTAGGTTCATATATGAACCATAACTATTGTGTGATTGTCAGACCAAACTTCAACCATTGATCTACAAAGGGGTATGATCGACATTTTCTTTTGTATTACCTAAATTAAAATAGTTGTATATATGGAAGCAATTCGAACGTTTAAAATGATAATATATTTTTGGTTGTTTAATTAGGTATCAGATATGTTTAATTAGGGTTCAGATCAACATCTTGTTTTCATGCCTCCTTTATTAATCAGGTTTTGTTGTAGTTCGTTTGAAGTTATCATACTCCACAATTCTGATTTTGTTGTGATAATGGGTCTCGTCGATGATGAAATCAACACCAGTATAAGCCAGGGTTCGATTTCTGTTTGGAATAAATATATGATTTTATCTGTTTTTTTTGTTTTATATTTTTTACATTATGTTACTTAAAGTGGTTTTTTTTCCATTGTTTCGGTCCATCGTCATATGAAATTTTAAAGAATGTTCTATTTTATCATTCATACATCTTCGTCGGTTATAACTTTGTTAAAGTTATTAAATGTTCGACGACTTTGAAAGAAATTTAATAAAAGACTTTTTTTTGTAAGATTTGTGAATAAGGATATATTCTTAAAGAATCATATATTCTTAAAGAATTTTGAAAACAATTTTGAATATATATACATTCACCATATTATTCGTAATTAACTTAAATAATTTTGTTAAATCGAACAAAATAAAGGAATTACTTGTATTAGCCCTTGCTACTAAATTACACTTTCTTTTTTTTTTATCTGATTTCACCAACTTTGAAACCATCATCTTTTCTTTTAACTTTTCTACCCTTCTTTGTTGATTCTAGTATGTGCTTTTTTTTTCTTCTGATTTTCATTCCTCCCTTCACTCATAGTTGCTTCATGTTCTACAATGACTTCTACCATTGGTAATTGTTCATCAAATGCTAATACATCTTGCGGAGCTTGTTCTATTAAAACAGAACCTGTCAATGAAATCAAGTCAAAAAACGAGTTTTAAATTACCTAAATCAATACAATTCGTTCACAATAATAAAAAATAAACCACTCTACTCACATTATGTATTCTCAAAGAATTTGATATACTTCCTTTAATATTTCTTTCACACCATTCCTGAAGAATATGCTCATTATGTCTTTCACATTATTCTAAAAGAATTGTTCACTAATTTTACTTTACCACGTCATTCTCAACCAAGCTTGTACATTGATATATTCTACAAGAATGTATTGCACTTCATATAGGTCGTGCACAACAACAAACCACTTATGCTAACCGACCATTGAACTCACAGTTAAACTAACATCAATTTTTTTTACTAAACCAACTGTCCTCTATCCTTAAATTATGTATGCAACCATTACAACAAAAAAAACTATACAATTCAATTGTCGTAGCACCAGTTCATCTCAACATCAAAGGAATTGCAATCAACCATTAATTCTTAGAACATTACATGTACAAGAACATATAAATATTAACAGAACACATAGTAATAAGCCACAACACCAGCAAACCCAAAATCCCCTGAACATTGTAAAAAACATACTTTTCCAGTAAGTTACATGTTCAAACCCTAAATGTTTTCAAAAATAAATTCATACCTAATTCTCCAAGAATAACGACTCATTCTTATAGAATACACCATATTACACAAATATTAAGTAACCTACCATGTTCAAACCCAAATTTTGTTTTGAACTAAATTTCATAAAAAAAAATTATCGTATGTCACGTTATCAAACTTACAGAATGAACACTTTTTTTTGCAAATAGCACTTCCATTCTTGAAGCATATACCGCAAAACAAAAAAACTAAACATTACCAGGTAGCGGTGGATCGACAAAACCATCGTCGTTGTCGATCTGAAGTGGCACAGATGCTGTGTTTGTGAACTTCGTTTTGAAGTTCTCTCTTAATCTTGAGCTTGATCGGCTTCTCATTGTTCGATTCTTCAACTAGTGGTCGTGATGTGTGTAAAACCAACTCGTTTTAATCCTACTTTTTAAATATAAATTTAACACACAAAAGGCAGTGTACCTGTCAATTGGTGGTATAATTAAGCAAGCAGGGTATCGAACACAGGGAACGGAAAATTAAACTAACTACTAGAACTATCTAAAAAGCAAATAATAAAAGGAAGAGTTTTCTCTAGTTTTGCAAGACTAGAAACTTAAACAATTAACTAAAACTTAAACTACCAACCAAGCAAGCAAATATCAACTAAATTCAATAATAAAGAAGACTTCTGTTTAGGTTTTGAATCTTTTATTCCTATGGTTGATTTTATGGCAAGTGCAATGGATTAACTTTTCATTGGCTACCGATTAGTGTGATTAGGTTCACGTTCGCTATTTCTAATCCTTAGAAAACAAATCAATTCAAACAGTCGCCAGTTGGTTAAATTAACAGGTTTTCTAGTTTATTGATTCGGGTTAAGTAAGACTTGTAGTGGTTAATTAAATTAGTCGTTCAATTAACCTCTTGCTGATGGTTCGTCACACAAGCTCACACATTAACTTACCTATTCTCTATTAACCCTAGTTTCACGTTCGCTATTCCTAGGCATATAACAATGTTTTCACATAAATCATATGAGATTAGCAATTAAGAGATGGTCATGCAACTTAATATACTGGTTAATTAACAGCAAAATAGTTGTAGTTAACACATAAGGTTCTTTAACAAGCTTAACAAAACATAATCACCAAATTAAAGTAATCAAACCATAAAATCATACCATAATCATAAAGTCATCTATGCTAAACAGAAGATAATAGTTTTAGCTCATGATTAGAGTAAAACTAAGATAAAAAACGAAGTCTAGTAGCTCAAACATAGTTCAACTTAAAGAATAAGTAAGAATGGACTTGAATTTGCCTTGATTCTTCTCAAAATTGGATCTAGGGTTGATTCTCTGACTTTCAGCGCCTTAGCAGGTCTTTTAATCGCAGCTTTCCTCTAAGAGTTTCCTCTATATGCTAGGGTATCGGGCATGAATGCCCTTTATATAGATTTTCACAAAACAGAGGTGACTCGTCGAGTCTGTCACTTAAAACCCGTGCACGGCAAGTCAGCGTCCAGAATCGCGAAAGTTCGACGTGACTCGTCGAGTTGAGGCCTAACTCGTCGAGTTTGTTTGGAATCAGCATTTTCTTAAAACACGAAAGTCGTCCGAAATTGTGTCTAGTTTTCAGAACATTTTGATTCTCATCAATCGGAGTTACGGTTCATGAGATATGGCCAAAACACTGATGAGGGGTCAAGCTGTCCAGCAACATCCTTCTTTCTTCAAAATCCAAGATCCAAGCTTCCAATCACCAATTCCGCTTCCTTTTGCTTCCGAGCTCATCTTTTAGGCTGCAAATACATTTTAAACATAATTAAGTATCTTTTGTTCATAATTTGCAATAAAATAGCCAAAAAGTATTAAAGATTTAACACAAAATATATGACTAAATATGCACATATCAAAATACCCCACACTTGACTTTTGCTTGCCCCCAAGAAAAACTGGATTTTAGCATACTAGCAACACATAAAATAATTCCAATCAAACCCAGCCGTTATACCAAGACCGCAACGCATGCATTTGTGTCTAAAATTTTTCCTAAGGACCCCTCTAATTCTAAATACTCACAATCCTCATAAACACTCGCCCACTTCTTTTGAACAACGCTCATTATATGCATCCCTCAGAATCCATCCGTAGAAAACTTCTTAACCTCAAAGTATTTTTGGTCAAGCAACCCAAGCATTCATAATCTAGAAAATTACAATTTTTGATACCACAATGGAGCTCTTTGGAATTCTTCACTTCTTTGTTATTTGATCTTGATTTCTTTGAATTCACCACCTTTATGATTTTTGGTATCTTCAACTTTTTGAATCTTCAGAATTTTGATCTTTTGATCTTCATACTTTGACTGCTCCCAAAATTCTTACAACTTTTCTTGTAATTCTCTCTCTTTTTTTAACATGTATCTCACTTTTTTTCACTCAATACCTACATGCTTAAGCAGGGGCGCTCAACTTCAACCTTTATTGGTTAAGGTATTAGTCTTCCTGGATACATTTCTGGTACACGATGCTAAACATATTGCATCCCTCAAACTAAGCGAGGTTGTGTTTTTGTCCCATGATTATACTAGAATAAAGGAGGCCACAAATGCACTAGAACGTGTATAGGCTCAACTAAACATTTGGGTCCTCATAGAATCATCAAACATAATACTAGCATGAATCCTAATTGCTTTTACCAAAATTTTCTACATTAACTCCTAGAAATTATACTGCAAAAATTTCAAAATTTTCAAAATTTAACTAAAATTTTAACTAATGTAACCAACCCCCTACCCCACACTTATGCAATGTCCCCATTGCACATTATGCATGATAAAGAACAATAAAATAAAGAGGGAATTGGAACAAACTCCCCTGGGATAGTAGTTACGAGGTTGATCTTCTTCATTTAAAGCTCCATCTTCAGCTGACTTTAGACATGGGAACAACTCATCCATGCCTTGGGTGTCATTCGTCTTGTGTGGTTGACAGTTCCAAAATATCGAGGAAAAAGCGTCTTGGAAATGCTCGGAAATGATCTTCAAAAATATAGACAATGCCCATGTCGAATGGAATCAAATAGCCAATCTTGAAGGTAAGAGAAAGAGTAACTCGTCGAGTTAATAGTAAACTCGCCGAGTTAAGTCGATAAAAGTGGTAACAATCGGGTTTTTTTCGCATGGACTCGACGAGTATCAGAATGGAACTCGACGAGTTTTCTACACTGAGTAAATAAAATTAGCTCCTGCTTCAAGTTTATTTCTGGGGTTTGGGCAGATTATTATAGCAATATTCCCCCTTATTTTTCTTCAGTAAAAGCACATCCCTTCAGCTGTTTAATTACCAGACTCGTAATTAGACTCAATTCTCCCATTCTGCTCATTTTAGACTCGATCCCACGTTTTATTCCTCATGCTTTATTCATTCATTCTATCCCTTCGTTCATTCTATCCCTCACCCTATATTCTGAAAAGATAAAAAACAAATACCAAGTAATAAAAAAAATCATAATAAAAATCCTAAATTATCCCTAAATACTAGAAGTTTAGAAAGAAAAAGAAAAGCAAACTCTAATGACGGGTTGCCTCCCGCAAGCGCTTCTTTTTGTGCGAGTCTTTAGCTGGACTCCCAACTTAATAAAATTCCAATAAACTCAATGCCAATCCATCCGTTGCATTAAATATATTCTTTGGTGGTCCAATTTCTAAAATTTGGCTCTTTGCTTCTAAAATTGGCCAAACGAGTTTGGATATATAAAACCCAAGAATCTGGATAAGGGTTGGGACCGGTTGGATACTAATCAGAAATGGATCGCGCTTCAGAACTTTATCCAAAGTTGGAGTCGTCACCCCATGCTTCGAAACACAATCTGGGAAAATAGGGGACCACATCATGGTAATGGTCAAACCATGACTTGGTTCCTGGAACTCAGCTTGTTCTTGTTCTTCATCTGACCCTTCTGCTAGCAATCTTTCCAGCTCCTCCAAATCTCTTTATGGATTAAATTCTTCATCTTTTAACTCTAGCTCTTGTAACTCAAATTGCTCTTGTTTATTAGGCAAGATGTTATCTAACCATCTTCCAAATTCCTTCAAATCATCATCTGAGTCATATTCCTCATTTTCTTGCTCAATTTCCTGTACTACTTCCTCAAGAAAATCATCAAAAGCATCGAGATTTGGAAAATACACAATAAATATTAAAACAAAAAAAAACTCGTAACTTTATATGAGATAAATCTCACACAAAGGATCGATAATACTAGCAATTAAAATAAATTTTAGAACCGTTCCCCGGCAACGGCACCAAAAACTTGATGTGTGTAAAACCAACTCGTTTTAATCCTACTTTTTAAATATAAATTTAACACACAAAAGGCAGTGTACCTGTCAATTGGTGGTATAATTAAGCAAGCAGGGTATCGAACACTGGGAACGACAAATTAAAGTAACTACTAGAATTATCTAAAAAGCAAATAATAAAAGGAAGGGTTTTCTCTAGTTTTGCAAGACTAGAAACTTAAACAATTAACTAAAACTTAAACAATTAACTAAAACTTAAACTACCAACTAAGCAAGCAAAGATCAACTAAATTCAATAATAAAGAAGACTTCTGTTTAGGTTTTGAATCTTTTATTCCTGTGGTTGATTTTATGGCAAGTGCAATGGATTAACTTTTCATTGGCTACCGATTAGTGTGATTAGGTTCACGTTCGCTATTTCTAATCCTTAGAAAACAAATCAATTCAAACAATGGCCAGTTGGTTAAATTAACACGTTTTCTAGTTATTGATTCAGGTTAAGTAAGACTTGTAGTGGTTAATTAAATTGGTCGTTCAATTAACCTCTTGCTGATGGTTCGTCACACAAGCTCACACATTAACTTACCTATTCTCTATTAACCCTAGTTTCACGTTCGCTATTCCTAGGCATATAACAATGTTTTCACATAAATCATATGAGATTAGCAATTAAGAGATGGTCATGCAACTTAATATACTGGTTAACAACAAAATAATTGTAGTTAACACATAAGGTTCTTTAACAAGCTTAACAAAACATAATCACCAAATTAAAGTAATCAAACCATAAAATCATACCATAATCATAAAGTCATCTATCCTAAACAGAAGATAATAGTTTTAGCTCATGATTACAGTAAAACTAAGATCAAAAACGAAGTCTAGTAGCTCAAACATAGTTCAACTTAAAGAATAAGTAAGAATGGACTTGAATTTGCCTTGATTCTTCTCAAGATTGGATCTAGGGTTGATTCTCTGACTTCCAGCGCCTTAGCAGGTCTTCTAATCGCAGCTTTCCTCCAAGGGTTTCCTTTATATGCTAGGGTATCGGGCAGGAATGCCCTTTATATAGATTTTAACAAAACAGAGGTGACTCGTCGAGTCCAGTCACCGACTCGGCGAGTCCATCACTTTAAACCCGTGCACGGCAAGTCAGCGTCCAAAATCACGAAAGTTCGACCTGACTCGTCGAGTTGAGGCTCAACTCGTCGAGTCCGTTTGGAACAACATTTTCTCAAAACATGAAAGTCGTCCGAAATTGTGTCTAGTTTTCAGAACATTTTGATTCTCGTCAATCGGAGTTACGATTCATGAGATAATGCCAAAACACTGATGAAGGGTCAAGCTGTCCAGCAACATCCTTCTTTCTTCAAAATCCAAGATCCAAGCTTCCAATCGCCTTCCGCTTCCTTTTGCTTCCAAGCTCAACTTTAAGGCTGCAAATACATTTTAAACATAATTAAGTATCTTTTGTTCATAATTTGCAATAAAATAGCCAAAAAGTATTAAAGATTTAACACAAAATATATGACTAAATATGCACATATCAGTTCGATTCTTTGATTTGAATGTAAACCCTGTATCACTCTTCTTATACGTCTAGTCTTTTACTGTATTTTTGGAATTGGTGATACGATATCTTTTACAGAGTGGATGATTGATTTGTTTTGAAGGAAATCGTATATTAATTTCTGAATATCATACACATTCTTGCCTAATAATGTGAGATAATATTAAACTGTGGAACGAAATAATCGGGTTATAGGAAAGTTGTAAAATCCATAAATTTTACGCCAAATTTAAACTTTTCAAGCATAAATAAAACCAAATAGTATTTGTTTACAAAAGTGTTTTCAATTCATTATTCAATCAGAGTGTCCCAAAAGCCAGATCATAAGGATGAGGAGCGGTACGGTCACGCCTTCGCCTTGCCATGAACTCCTGAAGTACCTGAAACAATAAACTGAAAACTGTAAGCCCGAGGGCTTAGTGAGCTACCCCCAAAATACCAATACCCCACTGATAATACCATATCCATAATAATCAATCAATCGACATGCATACTGGGCCATCGGCCAGACTGGACCGCCCTACCGGGCCTACAGTCCAAATGAATCTATACCGAGCCTTCGGCATGACTGGACCGCCACGTGGGCCTACAGTCTCCCCGGACCGCTCATAGGGTGTGTTGGCCTTCAGCACAGAGCAAAACCGCCTCAACCCAAGCAACAAGCAATTAATCATGTGCGCATAACTAACATATACTGGCATATACAATCATCGAACATATCTATCTCACTGATCACCAAACATAGCAATCACTCATAACTATAGCTCAGGTGCTACCGGCACCTCCGACCCTCCGTCTCCCGACCCTGACCCTGATCCGGACCCTGATCCTGATCCGGGCCCAGCAGCAAAACGTCTCGTCACCACCATACTGAAAGATATACTCAATCATCAGATAAATAACATAATATCGGAAGACCAAAACCCACAAACCCTAGGGGTTGTGACTTCCTTGCTATGCGTATGGGTCCTGTGCTTTCAGTAGTACGGGCCCATACTACCTTCCACACCTACCCATATTTGTCTCAAGTATCACCACAACACCCTAACACTAGCATCAACATAAAATGCGCTCAACCCTCATCCCTAGAGGAATGTCAACTATCTCGCAACTGGTCTTACCGCTTCTCACAACTCACACATCCATGAAACTTTCATCATCCCCTGCAGCGATAGTGTATGCTAACTGCACATAACGCTGGACCCAATAGACTTTCGGATGTCCCATCCTACCCGAAGGCCGAATCAACATTCTCAGGCTATGAGGTCTTTATTATGCACAACCGTGATGCATACACTAAACATCTACAGTTATGATGTCAATTCCACATACAAGAAACCCTAGGCTAATGGGCATCATATAATCAGGCAAGTCTATCATGCGATTCCTTAAGATCCCTAGCCTAGCACTAGCATGCTGTTCTAACATATCAAAATATCAAATAACTGTACGGTATTTTGGGGTTACTTACAGGCTCCGGCTGATCGTACCCTCTGCATCCTCCATCCTTTATTTTGAAAACCATTTTAAAACCTTTTACTTTCCGAAAACCTCCTTGATTTGAGACTGGATTCACACGAGTGTTCCTTCATTTCACTCAAACCAAGGCTCTGATACCAACTTGAAACATCCATAGATTTTACGCCAAATTTAAACTTTTCAAGCATAAATAAAACCAAATAGTATTTGTTTACAAAAGTGTTTTCAATTCATTATTCAATCAGAGTGTCCCAAACGCCAGATCATAAGGATGAGGAGCGGTACGGTCACGCCTTCGCCTTGCCATGAACTCCTGAAGTACCTGAAACAATAAACAGAAAACTGTAAGCCCGAGGGCTTAGTGAGCTACCCCCAAAATACCAATACCCCACTGATAATACCATATCCATAATAATCAATCAATCAACATGCATATTGAGCCATCGGCCTGACTGGAACTCCCTACCGGGCCGACAGTCCAAATGAATCTATACCGAGCCTTCGGCATGACTGGACCGCCACGTGGGCCTACAGTCTCCCCGAACCGCTCATAGGGTGTGTTGGCCATCAGCACAGAGCAAAACCGCCTCAACCCAAGCAACAAGCAATTAATCATGTGCGCATAACTAACATATACTGGCATATACAATCATCAAACATATCTATCTCACTGATCACCAAACATAGCAATCACTCATAACTATAGCTCAGGTGCTACCGGCACCTCCGACCCTCCGTCTCCCGACCCTGACCCCGATCCGGACCCTGATCCTGATCCCGGCCCAGCAGCAAAACGTCTCGTCACCACCATACTGAAAGATATACTCAATCATCAGATAAATAACATAATATCGGAAGACCAAAACCCACAAACCCTAGGGGTTGTGACTTCCTTGCTACGCGTATGGGTCCTATGCTTTCAGTAGTACGGGCCCATACTACCTTCCACACCTACCCATATTTGTCTCAAGTATCACCACAACACCCTAACACTAGCATCAACATAAAATACGTTCAACCCTCATCCCTAGAGGAATGTCAACTATCTCGGAACTGGTCTTACCGCTTCTCACAACTCACACATCCATGAAACTTTCATCATCCCCTGCAGCGCTAGTGTATGGTAACTACACATAACGCTGGACCCAATAGACTTTCGAATGTCCTATCCTACCCGAAGGCCGAATCAACATTCTCAGGCTATGAGGTCTTTATTATGCACAGTCGTGATGCATACAATAACCATCTAAAGTTATGATGTCAATTCCACATACAAGAAACCCTAGGCTAATGGGCATCATATAATCAGGCAAGTCCCTCATGCGATTCCTGAAGATCCCTAGCCTAGAACTAGCATGCTGTTCTAACATATCAAAATATCAAATAACTGTACGGTATTTTGGGGTTTACTTACAGGCTCCGGCTGATCGTACCCTCTGCATCCTCCATCCTTTATTTTGAAAACCATTTTAAAAATTTTTACTTTCCGAAAACCTCCTTGATTTGAGACTGGATTCACACGAGTGTTCCTCCAATTCACTCAAACCAAGGCTCTAATACCAACTTGTAACATCCATAAATTTTACGCCAAATTTAAACTTTTCAAGCATAAATAAAACCAAATAGTATTTGTTTACAAAAGTGTTTTCAATTCATTATTCAATCAGAGTGTCCCAAAAGCCAGATCATAAGGATGAGGAGCGGTACGGTCACGCCTTTGCCTTGCCATGAACTCCTGAAGTACCTGAAACAATAAACTGAAAACTGTAAGCCCGAGGGCTTAGTGAGCTACCCCCAAAATACCAATACCCCACTGATAATACCATATCCATAATAATCAATCAATCAACATGCATACTGGGCCATCGGCCTGACTGGAGCGCCCCACCGGGCCTACAATCCAAATGAATCTATACCGAGCCTTCGGCATGACTGGACCGCTACGTGGGCCTACAGTCTCCCCGGACCGCTCATAGGGTGTGTTGGCTTTTAGCACAGAGCAGGACCGCCTCAACCCAAGCAACAAGCAATTAATCATGTGCGCATAACTAACATATACTGGCATATACAATCATCAAACATATCTATCTCACTGATCACCAAACATAGAAATCACTCATAACTATAGCTCAGGTGCTACCGGCACCTCTGACCCTCCGTCTCCCGACCCTAACCCCGATCCGGACCCTGACCCTGATCCGGGCCCAGCAGCAAAACGTCTCGTCACCACCATACTGAAAGATATACTCAATCATCAGATAAATAACATTATATCGGAAGACCCAAACCCACAAACCCTAGGGGTTGTGACTTCCTTGCTACGCGTATGGGTCCTGTGCTTTCAGTAGTACGGGCCCATACTACCTTCCACACCTACCCATATTTGTCTCAAGTATCACCACAACACCCTAACACTAGCATCAACATAAAATGCGCTCAACCCTCATCCCTAGAGGAATGTCAACTATCTCGCAACTGGTCTTACCGCTTCTCACAACTCACACATCCATGAAACTTTCATCATCCCCTGCAGCGCTAGTGTATGCTAACTGCACATAACGCTGGACCCAATAGACTTTCGGATGTCCCATCCTACCCGAAGGCTGAATCAACATTCTCAGGCTATGAGGTCTTTATTATGCACAACCGTGATGCATACACTAAACATCTACAGTTATGATGTCAATTCCACATACAAGAAACCCTAGGCTAATGGGCATCATATAATCAGGCAAGTCTATCATGCGATTCCTTAAGATCCCTAGCCTAACACTAGCATGCTGTTCTAACATATCAAAATATCAAATAACTGTACGGTATTTTGGGGTTACTTACAGGCTCCGGCTGATCGTACCCTCTACATCCTCCATCCTTTATTTTGAAAACCATTTTAAAACTTTTTACTTTCCGAAAACCTCCTTGATTTGAGACTGGATTCACACGAGTGTTCCTCCATTTCACTCAAACCAAGGCTCTGATACCAACTTGAAACATCCATAGATTTTACGCCAAATTTAAACTTTTCAAGCATAAATAAAACCAAATAGTATTTGTTTACAAAAGTGTTTTCAATTCATTATTCAATCAGAGTGTCCCAAACGCCAGATCATAAGGATGAGGAGCGGTACGGTCACGCCTTCGCCTTGCCATGAACTCCTGAAGTACCTGAAACAATAAACAGAAAACTGTAAGCCCGAGGGCTTAGTGAGCTACCCCCAAAATACCAATACCCCACTGATAATACCATATCCATAATAATCAATCAATCAACATGCATATTGAGCCATCGGCCTGACTGGAACGCCCTACCGGGCCGACAGTCCAAATGAATCTATACCGAGCCTTCGGCATGACTGGACCGCCACGTGGGCCTACAGTCTCCCCGAACCGCTCATAGGGTGTGTTGGCCATCAGCACAGAGCAAAACCGCCTCAACCCAAGGAACAAGCAATTAATCATGTGCGCATAACTAACATATACTGGCATATACAATCATCAAACATATCTATCTCACCGATCACCAAACATAGCAATCACTCATAACTATAGCTCAGGTGCTACCGGCACCTCTGACCCTCCATCTCCCGACCCTGACCCCGATCCGGACCCTGATCCTGATCCCGGCCCAGCAGCAAAACGTCTCGTCACCACCATACTGAAAGATATACTCAATCATCAGATAAATAACATAATATCGGAAGACCAAAACCCACAAACCCTAGGGGTTGTGACTTCCTTGCTACGCGTATGGGTCCTATGCTTTCAGTAGTACGGGCCCATACTACCTTCCACACCTACCCATATTTGTCTCAAGTATCACCACAACACCCTAACACTAGCATCAACATAAAATACGCTCAACCCTCATCCCTAGAGGAATGTCAACTATCTCGGAACTGGTCTTACCGCTTCTCACAACTCACACATCCATGAAACTTTCATCATCCCCTGCAGCGCTAGTGTATGGTAACTGCACATAACGCTGGACCCAATAGACTTTCGAATGTCCTATCCTACCCGAAGGCCGAATCAACATTCTCAGGCTATGAGGTCTTTATTATGCACAGTCGTGATGCATACAATAACCATCTAAAGTTATGATGTCAATTCCACATACAAGAAACCCTAGGCTAATGGGCATCATATAATCAGGCAAGTCCCTCATGCGATTCCTGAAGATCCCTAGCCTAGAACTAGCATGCTGTTCTAACATATCAAAATATCAAATAACTGTACGGTATTTTGGGGTTTACTTACAGGCTCCGGCTGATCGTACCCTCTGCATCCTCCATCCTTTATTTTGAAAACCATTTTAAAAATTTTTACTTTCCGAAAACCTCCTTGATTTGAGACTGGATTCACACGAGTGTTCCTCCAATTCACTCAAACCAAGGCTCTAATACCAACTTGTAACATCCATAAATTTTACGCCAAATTTAAACTTTTCAAGCATAAATAAAACCAAATAGTATTTGTTTACAAAAGTGTTTTCAATTCATTATTCAATCAGAGTGTCCCAAAAGCCAGATCATAAGGATGAGGAGCGGTACGGTCACGCCTTTGCCTTGCCATGAACTCCTAAAGTACCTGAAACAATAAACTGAAAACTGTAAGCCCGAGGGCTTAGTGAGCTACCCCCAAAATACCAATACCCCACTGATAATACCATATCCATAATAATCAATCAATCA
Source organism: Lactuca virosa (assembly GCF_052849685.1). Taxonomy (NCBI): domain Eukaryota; kingdom Viridiplantae; phylum Streptophyta; class Magnoliopsida; order Asterales; family Asteraceae; genus Lactuca; species Lactuca virosa. The sequence goes on from NC_136434.1 coordinate 156,961,870, forward strand.
ACATGCATACTGGGCCATCGGCCTGACTGGAGCGCCCCACCGGGCCTACAATCCAAATGAATCTATACCGAGCCTTCGGCATGACTGGACCGCTACGTGGGCCTACAGTCTCCCCGGACCGCTCATAGGGTGTGTTGGCTTTTAGCACAGAGCAGGACCGCCTCAACCCAAGCAACAAGCAATTAATCATGTGCGCATAACTAACATATACTGGCATATACAATCATCAAACATATCTATCTCACTGATCACCAAACATAGAAATCACTCATAACTATAGCTCAGGTGCTACCGGCACCTCTGACCCTCCGTCTCCCGACCCTAACCCCGATCCGGACCCTGACCCTGATCCGGGCCCAGCAGCAAAACGTCTCGTCACCACCATACTGAAAGATATACTCAATCATCAGATAAATAACATAATATCGGAAGACCAAAACCCACAAACCCTAGGGGTTGTGACTTCCTTGCTACGCGTATGGGTCCTGTGCTTTCAGTAGTACGGGCCCATACTACCTTCCACACCTACCCATATTTGTCTCAAGTATCACCACAACACCCTAACACTAGCATCAACATAAAATGCGCTCAACCCTCATCCCTAGAGGAATGCCAACTATCTCGCAACTGATATTACCGCTTCTCACAAATTACACATCCATGAAACTTTCATCATCCCCTACAGCGCTAGTGTATGCTAACTGTACATAACGCTGGACCCAATAGACTTTCGAATGTCCCATCCTACCCGAAGGCCGAATCAACATTCTCAGGATATGAGGTCTTTATTATGCACAGCCGTGATGCATAGACTAAACATCTACAGTGATGATATCAATTCCACATACAAGAAACCCTAGGCTAATGGGCATCATATAATCAGAGCAGGACCGCCTCAACCTAAGCAACAAGCAATTAATCATGTGCTCGTAACTAACATATATTGGCATATACAATCATCAAACATATCTATCTCACTGATCACCAAACATAGAAATCAGTCATAACTATAGCTCTGGTGCTACCGGCACCTCCGACCCTCCGTCTCCCGACCGTGACCCCGATCCGGACCCTGATCCTGATCCGGGCCCAGCAGCAAAACGTCTCGTCACCACCATACTGAAAGATATACTCAATCATCAGATAAATAACATAATATCGGAAGACCAAAAACCACAAACCCTAGGGGTTGTGACTTCCTTGCTACGCGTATGGGTCCTGTGCTTTCAGTAGTACGGGCCCATACAACCTTCCACACCTACCCATATTTGTCTCAAGTATCACCACAACACCCTAACACTAGCATCAACATAAAATGCGCTCAACCCTCATCCCTAGAGGAATGTCAACTATCTCGCAACTGGTCTTACCGCTTCTCACAACTCACACATCCATGAACCTTTCATCATCCCCTACAACGCTAGTGTATGCTAACTGCACATAATGCTGGACCCAATAGACTTTCGAATGTCCCATCCTACCCGAAGGCCGAATCAATATTCTCAGGCTATGAGGTCTTTATTATGCACAGCCGTGATGCATACACTAAACATCTATAGTGATGATGTCAATTCCACATACAAGAAATCCTAGGCTAATGGGCATCATATAATGAGGCAAGTCTATCATGCGATTCCTGAAGATCCCTAGCCTAGCACTAGCATGCTGTTCTAACATATCAAAATATCAAATAACTGTATGGTATTTTGGGGTTTACTTACAGGCTCCGGCTGATCGTACCCTCTGCATCCTCCATCCTTTATTTTGAAAACCATTTTAAAAATTTTTACTTTCCGAAAACCTCCTTGATTTGAGACTGGATTCACACGAGTGTTCCTCCAATTCACTCAAACCAAGGCTCTGATACCAACTTGTAACATCCATAAATTTTACGCCAAATTTAAACTTTTCAAGCATAAATAAAACCAAATAGTATTTGTTTACAAAAGTGTTTTCAATTCATTATTCAATCAGTGTGTCCCAAAAGCAAGGTCATAAGGATGAGGAGCGGTCCGGTCACGCCTTCGCCTTGCCATGAACTCCTGAAGTACCTGAAACAATAAACTGAAAACTGTAAGCCCGAGGGCTTAGTGAGCTACCCCTAAAATACCAATACCTCAATGATAATACCATATCCATAATAATCAATCAATCAACATGCATACTGGGCCATCGGCCTGACTAGACCGCCCTACCGGGCCTACAGTCCAAATGAATCTATACCGAGCCTTTGGCATGACTGGATCGCCACAACCCGGACCCCTCATAGGGTGTGTTGGCCTTCAGCACAGAGCAGGATCGCCACAACCCAAGCAACAAGCAATTAATCATGTGCGCATAACTAACATATACTGGCATATACAATCATCAAACATATCTATCTCACTGATCACCAAACATAGCAATCTCTCATAACTATAGCACTGACCCAGCAGGTCACTAACATATTAATCCCTACGGATCATAAGAGCATAACATATTGTCAATCCTGATTCCGATCTAACAGATCATATCCACATGTAGCATACCATCTCGATAACAACTAAAAAGGGCCGACCTTAGTGCCTTATACCCTATCGATATAGTGAGGATAACTCACCTTGCAGATGTCGACTCAGAAGGTAAACTCCAACTCTCGGATCACTTGACACAGGCTCCACCACCTATTACCATAGTACAATATACTCGTAAGTCCTTAACCTTATAAGGTACTCCATAACCCACTAGTCAACCCCTGGTTAAAGTCAAAGTCCTCAATCAAGGTCAACAGTCCATGTTGACCTTAACTCGCCGACTTCCTTGAAGCACTTTCCAACTCGCCGAGTCATCGAGGTGACTCGTCGAGTTCCTCCGATTCTCGATCAAACTTTAAGGCCACCCGTCGAGTTTCGTTCTTGCAACTTGACGGATACACACACATACATATCCTGGAGAAAAATCATCCGACTCGCCGAGTTGTTCATCCACTCGTCGAGTCTACAACAATCTTCATCGGACTCGCCGAGTTGTTCTTCCAACTCGCCGAGTTCATGCCTATCTTCATATGACTCGCCGAGTCGACCATGCGACTCGTCGAGTCCCTTTAGTACTTTTTGCCATACAGACTCATTTGAGCCATGCAGCGGCTCCAAAATACATATCCAAGTTTCTAAGGCATGCTTTTCACGTAAAGTTGCAAACTTTATGTGCATGCATAGCTACAAAGGCTGTTAATGCCAAATCCAAGCTCATAATGGGGATTCCTACCCAAGGAAGGCTTCATTCACGCCCAAACCAGAAACTTTATGACTCTAGGACTTAAGAAAGGTCCAGATCTGAAGTTACAACTTCAGATCTAGCCTATAGTCCACCTTATCAACTCAAAGATCCAAAAAACCCTAAAACTCAACCAAAAGAAAAGAGATCTACAAGAAAAGGGAAGTAAAGATTGCAACTTGATACCTCCAGAAGATGCTAGCTGGGGTAAGTTCTGCTTCCCACACCTTCCTTGCTTTAACTCCTTTGCTCTTTAAGCTTTTCCCTCCTAGCCAACCTTCTTTCCAAGGCTTAAATCACACCAAGAAGAGTACCACACGAATTAGGGTTTTACTGAGCTCTCAAAGACTATAAAGAGGCCAAAGGAGGCTGAGTTTCCTTTAAATAGGGTGCAAAATCCCGGGATTTAGGGTTTCCTCTGCCAGGTCCTACTCGTCGAGTCCCTTTATGGACTCGGCGAGTAGATCACTAAACACGCGATCCAAACCCGTTGCTACTCGACGAGTAGGGTAACAAACTCGCCGAGTAGGCCTTGAAAACAAATAAATTCTTATTTAAACAATACCTGGGAATCGGGGCGTTACAATTCTCCCCCACTTGAACTAGACTTCGCCCTCGAAGTCCGCTGGTCTAAACAATGTCGGGTAATGCTCCCGCATTTCCGCCTCCAGCTCCCACGTTCACTCGGATCCTTTCCGATGCTCCCACTACACTTTTACCAAAGGTATCTCTTTGTTCCGCAAAATCTTCTTCTTCTTTTCCAAGATGGCCACAGGCCTCTCCACATAGTTCAGGCGCTCATCGACCTGAATATCATCCAGGGATACCACTGCCTCCTGGTCCATAATACACTTCCGTAATTGCGAAACATGGAACGTGTTATGGATCCGGCTAAGCTCTTCCGGGAGCTCCAACCTATAAGCCACCTTACCAACCCTGGCAATGATCCTGAACTTCCTAATGAAACGGGGACCCAGTTTTCCCCTCTACCTGAAACGGATCACACCCTTCCAGGGTGAGATTTTCAGAAGTACCATGTCACCCACCTGAAATTCCAACTCAAATCGGCGTCTGTCGGCATAACTCTTCTGCCGACTCTGAGCGGTCTGCAAACGATTTCTAACCTGCTGTATCTTTTCGGTAGTCTGTAGAACTACCTCTGACCGCCCCATTACCCTGTGCCCAATCTCACCCCAGCAGACTGGGGTTCTATACTTCTGACCATACAACAAATCGAAAGGCGGGGCGCCAATACTGGAATGATAGCTGTTGTTGTAGGCGAACTCTGCAAGCGGTAGGTGGGAATCCCAACTCCCACCGAAATCAATAACGCACACCCTCAACATATCTTCAAGGGTCTGGATGGTCCGCTCACTCTGCCCATCTGTCTGCGGATGGAAAGTTGTACTAAAAAGCAGTCGCGTACCCAGTTCCTCATGGAACTTCTGCCAAAAACGGGAAGTAAACCTGACATCCCTATCGGAAACGATAGAAACTGGAACCCCATGGCGAGAGACAATCTCGCTGACATACATGTCGGCCAATTTCTCAGCCGACGAACTCTCCCGTATGGCCAAGAAATGGGCACTCTTGGTCAACCGATCCACGATGACCCATATAGCATCAAACCCCTTCGCCGTCCTCGACAACTTTGTAATGAAATCCATCGTGATCTGCTCCCATTTCCACATGGCCACCAGTAGCTAAAAGTCAAATCCTGGTACATCTTGGTGGCCCCGGGTGTATAGAAAAATGAGACTTATGAGCCTCCTCCATCACTGTCTGCCGGATCCCTCTGGTTATCGGAACCCAAACCCGACCGTTTCGGCTCAATAATCCGCGACTACGCTGAACAAACCGGGCGTTCTTGCCCTTAATCCGCTCCATCTTCTAGTTCTCTGGTCTCATGCCCTCGATCTGAGCATCCCTAATCAAGCTCACAAGCAGGGAATCCACCGCTATCCTCATACACCTTGCCGGGGTAGAAGACCCAGCTGACTTGCGGCTCAAAGCGTCCGCAACCACATTCGCTTTACCAGGATGGTAAAGGATATCGCAATCATAGTCCTTGTCACAACTAGGAATTTTGGTGCCTTGTAAATACAACACTTATAACAATTATGAATCAACAATGTGAAAGCATGAATGATGCTTATTCAATAACAACAAAACTTCATCAAATACTTCATTCTAGCACTACAAATAGTCAACAAAGAATTGGAAACCCTCGAAATCCCGGTTTAAGCCCATTTTGGATTAGGATTCCCTTATTGGGCCTAATGGACTAATAAGTTTCCAATTTGTCTATCTTGAACCTAGAACTCTCAAATGGGCCCTAATTGGACCTATATACATGAAACTTAATATTTTTGGGCCTTATGAACCCAAAATAAAGTAGGTAAATTTTAATGGGCCTTAATGGGTCACAACCAATTTAATTTAGCCCTAATGAATCATAAAAGTTATACCTTGATTTATTTTGGACCAAAAATCATCTAATAAGTCATGATATGGGCTTAAGCATGCAAGGCCCAATCATCTTCTCTTTTCCCCTCTCCATTCTCGGCCCAAGCCCACAAAGAAGGAGGAGTTGACTTTTAGTGTGCCACCTCATTTTTACTTAATGGTTTTCCATGCAATTCCCATACTTCCAAGTAAACATCTCATAAATCTTCTCTCTTCCCCTCTCTCTTTTTCCTTCGGCCGAGAGCAAGAGAATAAACACACACACCTCATAAAACTCTCTCTAAATCACTCAAGACTCATCCCTTCTTCTTCATCCAAAAATCTCGAAATTTGCTTGTGTTTCAAGAGGTTTTCATCAAGTAATTCATCATCTAAGGTAAGTTGATGACTAATCCATGATCTAGCTACTTCATTTCATCAAAATCTCTTCTAAATCTAATCAAACTTGTGATCTTGCACCTTAGAAGCATCTAAGTTCGAGATCCTCCAGGAAAGCTTACTAGGATCGAAATTTCCTCATCTTCTCTCTTCAAAATCGAAAACACAACTCAAAGTGAGCTTCATACCCCTCTCTTTTCGGTTTTCATATGTTTTATGGGGGAGAATACAAGAAAATGTGTAGATCTATGTGTATGTGTATGCTATGTGTGATTTTATGCATGTATGTGTGTGATTTTATGTGTTTTTGTGATGAATATGTAACCAAAAGGGGTGTTAACTCGAGATCTATGACATGAGAAAGGAAACAAACATAATCTAAGTTATTCTACAATAAACAAGTCAAGAATAATAACTTATAAGATTTTGATGAACATATTTCAACATAAAAACCCATTTTGGGCTTAAAATGTCAAATATGCAAAACTAGGGTCAAACCCGGTCAAGTCACAGCTTCTTGAGGGTCAAAAGGGTCAAAACAATTTCTATAATCATTTTTCCGAATATTAGAATTTTCAAAGGACTTGAAATGCAAATTTTTAGCTTAATGGGCTAAATTTGGGCTTTTTGGCCCAATAAGCCCATAATTGCGAAAATGATGTTTTGAAGGGGCTGAAATGAAACTTTCTGCAAAACAGGGGACAAAAAGTGTAATAAAACTATTTCAAAGATCAAAAATACTTTTCAATTCCAAAAAGGATAAAAAATGTAAAGTTTTTGGATTTTGGGCCAAAACTGTAAAAGTTGCGAAAAATAGGGTTTTAACTGAGAAATACTATTTTGAAAGGGCTGAATCTGTTAACAAAATAAATTTTGGATTAAAACTATCATTTCAACAAATTTATGATGCAAAAAGTGTTAAGAAATTGTTTTAAGGACTAAAAAATAAAGTTCTTTTATTTAAAGGACTTAAATTGTTATTTTTATAAAAGAAAGGAAATGAAAAGGTCAAACTTCTATTTAGACCAACTATTTCATTAAGTCAAAATACAAAACTACGACTACCGACAATTCGAAAGACGAATACACGTTTGACTCCAAATATCGTGATACACGAATCGATTCGGTCTCGAATCGATACAATATAACCAACGTTTAAATCAAACACTCCAACGATACGCGATACCTACGATGAGTAAACTTACAAACTTTGGGCTTATGAGTTTCAAATCATGCATGTTGGGCCCTGCAAGCCCATCAGTATGATCTTTGGGCCCAAAGGGATAACGCTTATATGTTATTGGGCCTTCAATGACCCAATATTTTATAAAAGGACTTTCAATAGCTTTTATGTGCTAGTGGGCCAAAGTGTCCCATTAGAAAAGCTAGTAAGGTCACAGTAATCAAATGCGAGTTGGACCATCGTGTCTTTCGCATCCACGACAGCCTAAGGTACTTACGATAGTAGCAGCACATAGTGTTCCTCTTTTCTTCGTTCGCTAAGGCTTATGAGTATTCAAAGTAGACGAAATTAGGAGGATATTCATTCGATATGACGATACAAGAACTAGTAACCACGTACATCTTTCGACATCGGAAAACGTCGGGTTTTCCGGGGAAATCAATACTATTCGCTCGAAAATTCTATAACTAAAATACAAAACACCTTTCATATATATATATATATATATATATATATATATATATATATATATATATATATATATATATATATATATATATATATATATATATATATATATATATATATATGTTTTGAAATCATTCATGCATCAACTATGGATCTTCACACTTTGATAAACAAATGTCTTTTCAGAAAATTTCGGATTTTCTGGGTTTTACAAACCATACAAATCAGTTTATTTACAACTATGCTTATGAACTCACCAACATTCCATATGTTGACGTTTTTCCAAAATAACTTGTATTCTCAGGTAACAGATAAGCGGAAGGGTAATGCCAAGTATGTTAGAATATTTTGTGTTAAAAACTTTGAAACAATTTGTGTTATGAAGTGTAATATTTGAAAACAATGTACTGGATGTAAACAATATCAGTTGTAATATATTGATGCATGGTGATGTTTGTGTTATGATTCATGTATATTCATTGTGATGGTATTTAATTTAAGTCACACGAGCCCCCGGACGTTTCCGCCGTCTGGTTTCGGGGGTGTGACAGGTTGGTGTCAGAGCACTGTTTATAGTGAACTAGCATATCTAACCACACATTGATATGCAACTATAAACCAAAGAGGGACTAACCCAACTCTGAACAAAACGAATAAAACACAACAATAAAACATCCTTACTTGTGTGATATAGGAGAGAGAACATAATACTAAATCAAACAAAATAACATTGACATCTCGGTTAAGTCAGGGACTGTTCATGGTTGTAGTAAGGGGTGAGTATAGCCTGATCAACTATACTTTCTCCAAAGTGCAAGTATCACAGGCTCTGAGAAAGCCTCGATGGTCAGTAAGCTTAAAAACATACCCTTGATTACCAAGAAAAGAACATTAACTCAAATTACATAATAACTAGATCATATTACAAGTAATGATAATTTACTTATATATATATATATATATATATATATATATATATATATATATATATATATATATATACCCCTCCCCCCCCCGCAGACAGTGTGGCCGGCTTCCATCTTCCCGGAGATCCGTATTTTCCCAATCAGGGAAATAACGGATGGCTGGGGGAGAAGGAACCCGAGGAAGACCCCGAGGAAGAGTCTGAAGAGGAACCTGAGGAGGAAGTCGAGGGCGGACCTGCTGAGCCAGTGGAGGTTCAGGAAGGAGGAGAAGCCAGAGGGGACTTCGATGAAGAACCTAGCGACGATGATTCGGACACAGAGTCCGAAGTCATCAATCCCCCTTATCCGACTAGGGTGCCCGCTCACCGGATGGGTCCGACCGGCCCCACACCCCCCTGGGGTATCGACCTTTGGAGATGGAGCAGACAGCAGGGACAGCAATCTCCATTCGGCATGTCACGCGAGTTTTACGACCTAAGGGAGGGAGGACCAGCTGATCGCGCACTTCCGGTCATGGTGAGACGACAGCGGGACACTGGCGACCTGGCACAGAGCACCGCTGATCAGATACATCAGATGCGAGCTAGGGCTGAGCGTGCGGAACAGGAGACGCGAGAGGTTATTCGGGAGTTCCACATGAGGCAGGTGAGATGGGAGACTCGCCTCCGAGATGCGGAACGACGGGTGGCTCACCTTCAGGGAGCATCCACTTCATCGGCACCACCCCCTGGCGCATCCCACCATGACTAGGACTAGTCATATATATCCTTAGTATTAGGCTTATGTGATCTATGCTATGTACCGTCGACCCTATGTTTAAGTTATTACACTACTCATAGAGCCGTTATGCTGCCGAACTTGCACCACTTATGTATGCTCTTCTGAGCAAAATTTTCAAGTATAAAAAATGCGGATAATATTAATGAAAAGTTTTATGTGTTCTATTGCAATGTTGTGATCTGCTATGTGCTATATATACATGATTGTATGCTAATTTGTGAAACCACTTAAGTTCATGCAAAACACCTAGTTCTTAGGACCACGATCTCACAAAACTATAGGCACTCAACATCTTTCCGTTCCATGACAGAAAGATGCCTCGACGACCAACTCGTGGAAACCCTGGACCAACCCCACCCGAAGTCAACTCAGCTGCATTCCAAGCTGCTGTATCTGCTGCAGTTACTGCAGCCATGGCGCAGATCCAGCAAGGAAACAACGGTGGAGTCAATGGACAAGGGGATGGGAGTTCGAACGATGGGACAAATCACGGACCTACCAGGACATGTTCCTACAAGGACTTCATCAACGCCAAACCCCGAACTTTCAATGGCACGGGTGGAGTGATAACCCTGAAAAGATGGGTGGAAAAGGTGGAATCTGTGTTCGAAATATGTGACTGCCCCGAGGAGGTGAAAGTGAAGTTTGCCACGTGCACATTTGTCGACCAGGCTCTCACCTGGTGGAATGGGCATATAGAGGCCATGACTCTCACTGTAACCAACGCTATGCCATGGACGATGCTGAAAGCAATGCTGATGGCTGAGTACTGCCCTCGTGGCGAAATCCAGAAGATGGAGCAAGAGCTGTGGGATCTCACCATCCGAAAATCTGATATAAGTGCATACATATCAAGGTTTAGCGAGCTGTCATTACTGTGCCCTGGCATGATTTCGTCTGAAGGGAAGAAAGTCGAACGATTCATCTGGGGATTGAACCCCCCAATTCAACGAAATGTAATCGCTGCAAAACCTGAAACCTTCAACGATGCCAAGAGGTTGGCCAAGAACCTGTACGACCATAACAACAAAAAGAGCGATAAGCCAGCGGATGTTGAAGGCAAGAAGGAGAGTGACAACAAGAAGGGAAAGAACAACAAGAGAAAAGGTCGACAAGGCTCGGAGTCGACAAAGAAGCAACAAACGGTGACAGTCAACGCTGCAACTACCCAAGTACCTTTCACACCACATGCTCCAGTCTCAGCTAATCCAAGCACTCCCAAGCAGTATTCTGGGAATCTCCCAAGGTGCAACAGGTGCAATTACCATCATAATGGCGAATGCAACGAAATGCAATGCACCAGTTGCAATAGGAAGGGTCACACGGCAAGGTATTGCAGGACCTATCCTCCCTAGAATCAACCGCAAGGAAACAACAACAACAACAACCGTAACAACAACAACAACACCAACAATAGCGGCAATAACACAGGATCAAGCCCAACCTGCTATGGGTGTGGAAAGACAGGACATATCCGTCACAACTGCCCCAACACCAACAACCCTGGGAACGGAGGAACGAGAAGGGTGCTAGCTATGGGTCAGGGAGAAGCGATTCAGGATCCCGCTGTTGTTACTGGTACGTTTCTCCTAAACCACACTTATGCATGCATCCTATTCGATACCAGGGCAGAATGAAGTTTCGTGAGTAATAAATTCAAACACTTATTAAAACAACAACCCCAGAAGCTAAATGAAACCTTCACGGTGGAAATGGCCAATGGGAAGACAGAGTCCACTGGGGAAATCTACATCGGATGTACCCTGACTTTAAATCACCACGTCTTTCAAATAAACTTAATGCCTGTTTCCATTAGGAGTTTTGATGTGATTATCGGCATGGATTGGTTAAGCCCCCACCATGCTGAAATTATGTGTCACGAGAAGGCCGTTCGCCTTCATCTCCCGAATCACGAAACCCTAGTTATTTACGGAGACAAACCCAGCAAGAACCTTCATCTTATTTCGTGCATTAAGGCGCAAAAGTACCTACGAAAGAAGGACTTCACGTTCCTAGCTCATATCGTAGATAAATCCAAAGGAGAGATCAATATTCAAAACATCCATGTGGCTTGCGAATTCCCGGATGTCTTTCCGGAGGATCTTCCGGGGATACCCCCAGAAAGACAAGTCGAGTTCCGAATAGATCTAGTGCCAGGAGCTACTCCCATCGCCAAATCACCCTACAGATTGGCTCCTGCGGAGATGCAAGACTTGTCCACTCAACTCAACGAGCTTTTGGACAAAGGATTCATCCGACCCAGTTTCTCACCTTGGGGAGCTCCGGTTCTCTTTGTCAAGAAGAAAGACGGTACCTTCAGGACGTGTATCGACTACAGAGAACTTAATAAGCTTACCATCAAAAACCGCTACCCACTTCCGCGAATTGACGATCTGTTTGACCAGCTCCAAGGAGCTAATCACTTCTCAAAAATAGATCTGCGTTCTGGATACCACCAACTCAAAGTTCGGGAGGAGGATATTCCTAAAACCGCCTTCCGAACTCGTTACGGACATTATGAATTTGTCGTAATGCCCTTCGGTCTAACGAATGCTCCTGCCGCATTCATGGACCTAATGAATCGAATCTGCTGACCATTTCTCGATAACTTCGTCATCGTTTTCATCGACGACATCCTCATCCATTCTCGAAGCGAGGAAGAACACGGCCGACATCTCCGAAAAATCCTGGAAACCCTGCGAACCGAAAAGTTGTACGCAAAACTCTCTAAGTGCGAGTTTTGGCTCCGAAGTGTGAACGTTTTGGGACACGTTGTTAGTCAGGAAGGAATTCATGTGGATCCTTCTAAGATCCAAGCCATCGAAGGATGGGCAATTCCAACAACACCCACGGAAATTCGCCAATTTCTAGGCCTCGCAGGCTACTACAGGATATTCATTCAAAACTTCTCCAAAACCGCAAAACCACTTACCTCGCTTACGCAAAAGGGCGTACCCTTAGAATGGACGGACAAGCAAGAAGCTGCATTCCGAACCCTGAAGCAGGCACTCTGCAGTGCGCCGGTACTATCGCTACCCGAAGGAACAGAAGACTTTATAGTTTACTGCGATGCGTCAAATCAGGGTTTAGGCTGCGTTCTCATGCAGCGGGGAAAGGTGATAGCTTACGCGTCCTGGCAACTAAAGACGCACGAGGTGAATTACACCACTCATGACCTGGAACTGGGAGCAGTGGTCTTCGCCCTGAAGATTTGGAGGCATTACCTCTACGGTACCAAGTGCACCATCTTCACCGACCACAAGAGTCTCCAGCACATCTTGAAACAAAAAGAGCTAAACATGAGGCAACGAAGATGGGTCGAACTGCTGAACGACTACGAGTGCGAGATCAAGTACCACCCAGGCAAGGCTAACGTGGTAGCCGATGCCTTGAGTCGGAAAGAATACTCGAATCGTCGTTTGAAGACTCTCTCCATAACCAGTTGATCCCACCTAACCTCTCAAATCAGGGCAGCCTAGTTCGATGCTATGAAGGCAGAAAACAAAACAAGCGAAGCGCTGCGTGTAATGGAGAAGAACTTTGAAGTGAGAGAAGACGGAACAAATTATTTCATGAACCGCATCAGGGTCCCTAAACTTGGGGGATTCAGGGAAGTAGTCATGAACGAAGCCCACAAGACGCGATACTCCATCCATCCAGGTTCAGACAAAATGTACTTGGATGTGAAGCAACATTATTGGTGGCCTAATATGAAGGCAGAGATTGCCACTTACGTTAGTAAGTGCCTCACTTGTGCTAAGGTAAAGGTGGAATATCAAAAGCCCTCCGGATTACTACAGCAACCAGTAATTCCAGAGTGGAAATGGGAAAGGATTACCATGGATTTTGTGACCAAACTACCCAAGTCGACAGATGGTTTGGACACAATCTGGGTAATAGTTGATAGATTAACGAAATCCGCCCATTTCCTACCAATAAAAGAATCATACAAGATGGAGCGCCTGACAAGAATCTACATCAAAGAAATCGTGAGACTCCACGGAGTACCGGTATCTATCATCTCAGATAGAGATAGTAGATTTACTTCACGCTTTTGGCAATCGCTTCAGAAAGCTATGGGAACACAACTTGACATGAGCACTGCCTACCACCCACAGACGGATGGTCAAAGCGAGCGAACCATTCAAACGCTAGGGGATATGCTTCGCGCGTGTGTGATAGACTTTGGAAAATCGTGGGATACCCACTTACCTTTGATCGAGTTCTCATATAACAACAGTTATCACTCGAGTATCAAAGTTGCTCCTAACGAAGCATTATACAGGCGTAAATGTAGATCACCGTTGTGCTGGGCTGAGGTAGGAGACACCCAGCTAGCGAGAGGGCAAGCGCCAAACAATGCCTTGACGGGACCGGAAATCATACGCGAGACGACAGAGAAGATAATTCAGATCAGGGCGAGACTGCAATCGTCACGAGACAGACAAAAGAGCTACACTGATAAACGACGAAATCTCTTGGAATTCAGAGTCGAAGATAGGGTGTTACTAAAAGTCTCTCCTTGGAAAGGAGTGATTCGTTTTGGGAAGCGGGGCAAATTGAACCCTCGATACATTGGACCCTTCGAAATTCTTGCCCGAATCGGTCCAGTGGCGTATAGACTGCAACTACCCGCTGAGCTCAGTAGTGTACACCCTGTGTTCCACGTTTCCAACTTGAAGAAGTGCTTATCCGACGAGACTCTCGTCATTCCATTAGAGGGAATAGAAATCAATGAGAACCTTCTGTTCATCGAGGAGCCAATTGAAATCATGGACAGAGAGGTGAAGCATACCAAGCAGAGCCGCATTCCAATTGTGAAAGTTCGATGGAATGCGAGACACAGACCAAAATTCACATGGGAACGCGAAGATCAAATGAAGCAGAAGTACCCTCATCTATTCGCGCATTCTCAAATCTAGCTTTCAAAAGAATTTCGGGACGAAATTCACTCTAACGGGGGGATGATGTCACAACTAGGAATTTTGGTGCCTTGTAAATACAACACTTATAACAATTATGAATCAACAATGTGAAAGCATGAATGATGCTTATTCAATAACAACAAAACTTCATCAAATACTTCATTCTAGCACTACAAATAGTCAACAAAGAATTGGAAACCCTCGAAATCCCGGTTTAAGCCCATTTTGGATTAGGATTCCCTTATTGGGCCTAATGGACTAATAAGTTTCCAATTTGTCTATCTTGAACCTAGAACTCTCAAATGGGCCCTAATTGGACATATATACATGAAACTTAATATTTTTGGGCCTTATGAACCCAAAATAAACTAGGTAAATTTTAATGGGCCTTAATGGGTCACAACCAATTTAATTTAGCCCTAATGAATCATAAAAATTATACCTTGATTTATTTTGGACCAAAAATCATCTAATAAGTCATGATATAGGCTTAAGCATGCAAGGCCCAATCATCTTCTCTTTTCCCCTCTTCATTCTCGGCCCAAGCCCACAAAGAAGGAGGAGTTGACTTTTAGTGTGCCACCTCATTTTTACTTAATGGTTTTCCATGCAATTCCCATACTTCCAAGTAAACATCTCATAAATCTTCTCTCTTCCCCTCTCTCTTTTTCCTTCGGCCGAGAGCAAGAGAATAAACACACACACCTCACAAAACTCTCTCTAAATCACTCAAGATTCATCCCTTCTTCTTCATCCAAAAATCTCGAAATTTGCTTGTGTTTCAAGAGGTTTTCATCAAGTAATTCATCATCTAAGGTAAGTTGATGACTAATCCATGATCTAGCTACTTCATTTCATCAAAATCTCTTCTAAATCTAATCAAACTTGTGATCTTGCACCTTAGAAGCATCTAAGTTCGAGATCCTCCAAGAAAGCTTACTAGGATCGAAATTTCCTCATCTGCTCTCTTCAAAACCAAAAACACAACTCAAGGTGAGCTTCAAACCCCTCTCTTTTCGGTTTTCATATGTTTTATGGGGGAGAATACAAGAAAATGTGTAGATCTATGTGTATGTGTATGCTATGTGTGATTTTATGCATGTATGTGTGTGATTTTATGTGTTTTTGTGATGAATATGTAACCAAAAGGGGTGTTAACTCGAGATCTATGACATGAGAAAGGAAACAAACATAATCTAAGTTATTCTACAATAAACAAGTCAAGAATAATAACTTATAAGATTTTGATGAACATATTTCAACATAAAAACCCATTTTGGGCTTAAAATGTCAAATATGCAAAACTAGGGTCAAACCCGGTCAAGTCACGGCTTCTTGAGGGTCAAAAGGGTCAAAACAGTTTCTATAATCATTTTTCTGAATATTAGAATTTTCAAAGGACTTGAAATGGAAATTTTTAGCTTAATGGGCTAAATTTGGGCTTTTTGGCCCAATAAGCCAATAATTGCGAAAATGATGTTTTGAAGGGGCTGAAATGAAACTTTCTGCAAAACAGGGGACAAAAAGTGTAATAAAACTATTTCAAAGATCAAAAATACTTTTCAATTCCAAAAAGGATCAAAAATGTAAAGTTTTTGGATTTTGGGCCAAAACTGTAAAAGTTGTGAAAAATGGGGTTTTAACTGAGAAATACTATTTTGAAAGGGCTGAATCTGTTAACAAAATAAATTTTGGATTAAAACTATCATTTCAACAAATTTATGATGCAAAAAGTGTCAAGAAATTGTTTTAAGGACTAAAAATGAAGTTCTTTTATTTAAAGGACTTAAATTGTTATTTTTATAAAAGAAAGGAAATGAAAAGGTCAAACTTCTATTTAGACCAACTATTTCATTAAGTAAAAATACAAAACTACGACTAACGACAATTCGAAAGACGAATACACGTTTGACTCTAAATATCGTGATACACGAATCGATTCGGTCTCGAATCGATACAATATAACCAACGTTTAAATCAAACACTCCAACGATACGCGATACCTACGATGAGTAAACTTACAAACTTTGGGCTTATGAGTTTCAAATCATGCATGGTGGGCCTTGCAAGCCCATCAGTATGATCTTTGGGCCCAAAGGGATAACGCTTATATGTTATTGGGCCTTCAATGGCCCAATATTTTATAAAAGGACTTTCAATAGCTTTTATGTGCTAGTGGGCCAAAGTGTCCCATTAGAAAAGCTAGTAAGGTCACAGTAATCAAATGCGAGTTAGACCATCGTGTCTTTCGCATCCACGACAGCCTAAGGTACTTACGATAGTAGCAGGACATAGTGTTCCTCTTCTCTTCGTTCGCTAAGGCTTATGAGTATTCAAAGTAGACGAAATTAGGACGATATTCATTCGATATGACGATACAAGAAGTAGTAACCACGTACATCTTTCGACATCGGAAAACGTCGGGTTTTCCGGGGAAATCAATACTACTCGCTCGAAAATTCTATAACTAAAATACAAAACACCTTTCATATATATATATATATATATATATATATATATATATATATATATATATATATATATATATATATATATATATATATATATATATGTTTTGAAATCATTCATGCATCAACTATGGATCTTCACACTTTGATAAACAAATGTCTTTTCAGAAAATATCGGATTTTCTGGGTTTTACAAACCATACAAATCAGTTTATTTACAACTATGCTGATGAACTCACCAACATTCCATATGTTGACGTTTTTCCAAAATAACTTGTATTCTCAGGTAACAGATAAGCGGAAGGGTAATGCCAAATATGTTAGAATATTTTGTGTTAAAAACTTTGAAACAATTTGTGTTATGAAGTGTAATATTTGAAAACAATGTACTGGATGTAAACAATATCAGTTGTAATATATTGATGCATGGTGATGTTTGTGTTATGATTCATGTATATTCATTGTGATGGTATTCAATTTAAGTCACACGATCCCCGAACTTTTCCGCCGTCTGGTTTCGGGGGTGTGACAGTCCTTGACTACATCCAGCCACCTGCGCTGCTTCATATTCAGGTTCGGCTGATTCATAATGTGCCTCAAACAATTGTGATCCGTGTATATAGTACATCGGACCCCGAACAGATAATGCCTCCAAATATTGAGAGCGAAAACCACCGCTCCCAACTCAAGATCATGCGTAGGGTATCTCGCCTCATGCGGCTTCAGCTGCCGCGATGCATAGGCTATCACCCGTCCCCTCTGCATGAGGACCGCCCCCAGACCTGTGATGGATGCATCACAAAATACAACAAAATCCTCGACTCCCTCGGCGAGCGTCAACATTGGCGCCTCACACAAACATCGTCGGAGTGTCTCAAACGCCCTCTGCTGCTCAGGGCCCCACCGGAAATCCACCCCCTTCCTTGTTAGACGAGTGAGGGGTACTGCAACCTTGGAAAAATCTTGAATAAATCTCCGGTTGTACCCTGCTAATCCCAAGAAACTCCTGATGTCGGAGGGAGATTTCGGAATCTCCCACTGCATAACGGCCTCGACTTTGGCCGGGTCGACCAAAATCCCCTCCTGGTTAACGAGATGCCCGAGGAACTGGACCTCTCGTAACCAAAACTCACACTTCGAGAACTTGGCATACTGCTGTTCTCGTCGCAGAACCTCCAGCAGCTCCCTGAGGTGCTCCTCGTGTTGCTCTCGCGTCTTGGAATACACCAATATATCGTCTATGAACACAATGACCGAGCGATCGAGAATCGGTCTGCAGACCCGGTTCATCAAATCCATGAACACTGCCGGCGCGTTAGTGAGCCCAAACGGCATCACCACGAACTCGTAATGGCCATAACGAGTCCGAAACGCGGTCTTCTCCATGTCTTCCTCCCTCACCCTGACCTGGTGATATCCGGACCTCAAATCGATCTTGGAAAACCAAGATGCACCCTGCAGTTGATCGAAAAGATCATCTATCCTCGGGAGTGGATAACGGTTCTTCACCGTTAACTTATTCAACTCCCTATAGTTAATGCACATCCTGTGTGAACCGTCCTTCTTCCTAACGAAACGGATCGGTGCTCCCCAAGGGGAACTACTCGGACGAATAAACTGCTTACCCAGCAGCTCCTGCAACTGAGATGACAAGTCCTACATCTCTGGCGGTGCCAGTCGATACGGCGCCTTAGCGATTGGGGCCGCACCCGGCACAAGATCAATACTAAACTCAACCTGCCTCTCTGGAGGCACTCCGGGTAACTCCTCCGGAAACACGTCAGCAAACTCTCTAACTACTGGGACCTCCGAAACTGAGGGCTGATCCCTCACCCGCGTATCTACCACATACGCTAAATAACCGGCACACCCGTGCTAAATATACTGTCGAGCCCTGGCCGCCGAATAAAACCCTGATCCCATCCTGGTGCCCTCGCCATATACCACCAGTTCTCCCCCACTTGGGGTTCGAACTACCACTCGCTGTCCCTCACAGTCGATCATGGCGCCAAATCGACTGAGCCAATCCATCCCTACGATCACGCACACTTCCCCCATGGGAATAGGAATCAAATCTATCGGGAAGGGCACCCCAAAAATCTCCAACTCGCATCCCCGGTAGACCAAAGAAGCAAAAACCCCGTGCTCGTTGGCGATCAAAACTCGCAACGGACACCCAAGCTCATCTACCGACACACTAAACCCTCTACTGAAAGTCTGAGATACGAACGACCGACTCGCCCCCGAGTCAAATAAAACCAAAGCAGGCGAAGAATTCACTAAAAACGTACCTAATCACAGGTACAACCAATAAGCATAACACAAATACGATAACTGAGTCGAAGGATAGAAACGTACCAGCAACCACATCTGGTGCTGCCTTGCCCTCCTCGGCCGTGAGCTAGAAGGCGTGACCCTGAGCCTTCGGAGGCTCCACCTTGACTGGCCTCCCATCTCCAATGCTCACAGTAGCTGGTGCGGAACCCTGCGCCGGCTTGGCGGCGAGCTGCGGACAGTTGGTCTTCACATGACCAACCTGATGACAATGGTAACAAATCCTCATATCTGCTGGAGGGGTGGACTGACGGCAGTCCCTGGCATAGTGCCCCTCCTTGCCACATTTGTCGCATCCACCTCCTGCTCGACAAACCCCAAAATGACCCCTGCCACACTTTCCACAAGTGCGGCTCTGCTGACTCCCAGTCCGAGTATCAGAGGTCTTAGACCGCTTAGGCGCCGGCTGAGACTGTGCCGGTGCCTGACGCTGCTCCCTCAACTGCAGCTCTATCTCCAACTCACGCCGCCTCGTGGCTTCCTGAAGATCCAGGAGGGTATCACATCGCTGTGTAGACACAAACTGTCGAATATCAGTCTTGAGCATACTCAGATAACGAATCATCTGAGACTGCTCTAAAGCAAACTCCGGGAAAAACATAGCCCTCTCTGTGAACATACGGGTAATCTCCATCACTGACTCCCCATCCTGTCTCAATGTCAAAAACTCCTAAGCAAGCCGCTCCTGCTCAACACGTGGAACGTAGCGAGTGCGGAACATATCCCGGAACTGTTCCCAAATAACAGCAGCTCGCTGATCATCCGTGTACAACCCTGTCGTCAATCTCCACCAGTCCTTTGCCCCAAACCTCAACAGGTTCGGGGCACACCTGACCTCCTGGTCAGCAGGACAAGAACACGTGAAGAAACATCCCTCCACATCAGATAACCACCTCATAGCTCTGATCTCATCCTGTGTACGATCAAATGTCGGGGGCTTCGTATTATCCAAGTCCCGGTACTGGAAAGCCCTGCTGGCTCCTCCTCCAACCCCTGCCGCAGTTACAGCCGAAGTGGCTGCAGCGGCATCTGTCTCTGCTAGAGCTGCATATCGCTCATCAAAGTACCCGACCATTGCGGTGATAATCGACCCAAACATCTCTGGCAGCTGCGCTCGGAACGCTGCAGCAATCTCGTCGAGCATAATCTCCCGGATCCTGGCATCCAACTCCTCGGTCCCTATCTGTACCACGGGCTCAGGTGCTACCGGCACCTCCGACCCTCCGTCTCCCGACCCTGACCCCGATCCGGACGCTGATCCTGATCCGGGCCCAGCAGCAAAACGTCCCGTCACCACCATACTGAAAGATATACTCAATCATCAGATAAATAACATAATATCGGAAGACCAAAACCCACAAACCCTAGGGGTTGTGACTTCCTTGCTACGCGTATGGGTCCTGTGCTTTCAGTAGTACGGGCCCATACTACCTTCCACACCTACCCATATTTGTCTCAAGTATCACCACAACACCCTAACACTAGCATCAACATAAAATGCGCTCAACCCTCATCCCTAGAGGAATGTCAACTATCTCGCAATTGGTCTTACCGCTTCTCACAACTCACACATCCATGAAAATTTCATCATCCCCTGCAGCGCTACTGTATGCTAACTGCACATAACGCTAGAACCAATAGACTTTCGAATGTCCCATCCTACCCGAAGGCCGAATCAACATTCTCAGACTATGAGGTCTTTATTATGCACAGCCGTGATGCATACACTAAACATCTACAGCTATGATGTCAATTCCACATACAAGAAACCCTATGATATTGGGCATCATATAATCAGGCAAGTCTATCATGCGATTCCTGAAGATCCCTAGCCTAACACTAGCATGCTGTTCTAACATATAAAAATATCAAATAACTGTACGGTATTTTGGGGTTTACTTACAGGCTCCGGCAGATCGTACCCTCTGCATCCTCCATCTTTTATTTTGAAAACCATTTTAAAAATTTTTACTTTCCGAAAACCTCCTTGATTTGAGACTGGATTCACACGAGTGTTCCTCCAATTCACTCAAACCAAGGCTCTGATACCAACTTGTAACATCCATAAATTTTACGCCAAATTTAAACTTTTCAAGCATAAATAAAACCAGATAGTATTTGATTACAAAAGTGTTTTCAGTTCATTATTCAATCAGAGTGTCCCAAAAGCCAGATCATAAGGATGAGGAGCGGTACGGTCACGCCTTCGCCTTGCCATGAACTACTGAAGTACCTGAAACAATAAACTGAAAACTGTAAGCCCGAGGGCTTAGTGAGCTACCCCCAAAATACCAATACCCCACTGATAATACCATATCCATAATAATCAATCAATCAACATGCATATTGGGCCATCGGCCTGACTGGATCGCCCTACCGGGCTTACAGTCCAAATGAATCTGTACTGAGCCTTCGACATGACTGGACCGCCACGTGGGCCTACAGTCTCCCCGGACCGCTCATAGGGTGTGTTGGCCTTCAGCACAGAGCAGTACCGCCTCAACCCAAGCAATAAAAAATTAATCATATGCGCATAACTAACATATATTGGCATATATAATCATTAAACATATCTATCTCACTGATCACCAAACATAGCAATCACTCATAACTATAGCACTGACCTAGCAGGTCACTAACATATTAATCCCTACGGATCGTAAGAGCATAACATACTGTCTATCCTGATTCCGATCTAACAGATCATATCCACATGTAGCATACCATCTCGATAACAACTAAAAAGGGCCGACCTTGGTGCCTTAGACCCTATCGATATAGTGAGGATAACTCACCTTGCAGATGTCGACTCAGAAGGTAAACTCCAACTCTCGGATCACTTACCACAGGCTCCACCACCTATTACCATGGTATAATATACTCGTAAGTCCTTAACCTTATAAGGTACTCCATAACCCACTAGTCAACCCCTGGTTAAAGTCAAAGTCCTCAGTCAAGGTCAACAATCCATGTTGACCTTAACTCGCCGAGTACCCTCGGCTACTCGCCGAGTTCCTTGAAGCACTTTCCAACTCGCCGAGTCATCGAGGTGACTCGTCGAGTTCCTCCGATTCTCGATCAAACTTTAAGGCCACCCGTCGATTTTCCTTCTTGCAACTCGACGGATACACACGCATACATATCCTGGAGAAAACTCATCCGACTCGCCGAGTTGTTCATCCACTCGTCGAGTCTACAGCAATCTTCATCGGACTCGCCGAGTTGTTCTTCCAACTCGCCGAGTTCATGCCTATCTTCATATGACTCGCTGAGTCGACCATGCGACTCGTCGAGTCCCTTACGTCCTTTTTTCCATACAGACTCATTTGAGCCATGCAGTGGCTCCAAACTACAGATCCAAGCTTCTAAGGCATGCTTTTCACGTAAAGTTGCAAACTTTACGTGCATGCATAGCTACAAAGGCTCTTAATGCCAAATCCAAGCTCACAATGGGGATTCCTACCCAAGGAAGGCTTCATTCACGCCCAAACCAGAAACTTTATGACTCTAGGACTTAAGAAGGGTCCAGATCTGAAGTTACAACTTCAGATCTAGCCCATAGTCCACCTTATCAACTCAAAGATCCATAAAACCCTAAAACTCAACCAAAAGAAAAGAGATCTAGAAGAAAAGGGAAGTAAAGATTGCAACTTGATACCTCCAGAAGATGCTAGCTAGGGTAAGTTCTGCTTCCCACACCTTCCTTGCTTTAACTCCTTTGCTCTTCAAGCTTTTCCCTCCTAGCCAACCTTCTTTCCAAGGCTTAAATCACACCAAGAAGAGTACCACATGAAATAGGGTTTCACTGAGCTCTCAAAGACTGTAAAGAGGCCAAAGGAGGATGAGGTTTCTTTAAATAGGGTGCAAAACTCCGGGATTTAGGGTTTCTTCTGGTAGGTCCTACTCGTCGAGTCCCTTTATGGACTCGGCGAGTAGATCACTAAACACGCGATCGAAACCCGTTGCTACTCGACGAGTAGGGCAACAAACTCGTCGAGTAGGCCTTGAAAACAAATAAATTCTTATTTAAACAATACCTGGGAATCGTGGCGTTACAATTCTCCCCCACTTGAACTAGACTTCGCCCTCGAAGTCCGCTGGTCTAAACAATGTCGGGTAATGCTCCCGCATTTCCGCCTCCGGCTCCCACATCCACTCGGATCCGTTCCGATGCTCCCACTGCACTTTTACCAAAGGTATCTCTTTGTTCCGCAAAATATTCTTCTTCATTTCCAAGATGGCCACAGGCCTCTCCACATAGTTCAGGCGCTCATCGACCTAAATATCATCCAGGGATACCACTGCCTCCTGGTCCATAATACACTTCCGCAATTGCGAAACATGGAACGTGTTATGGATCCGGCTAAGCTCCTCCGGGAGCTCCAACCTATAAGCCACCTTGCCAACCCTGGCAATGATCCTGAACGGCCTAATGAAACGGGGACCCAATTTTCCCCTCTTCCTGAAACGGATCACACCCTTCCAGGGTGAGACTTTCAGAAGTACCATGTCACCCACCTGAAATTCCAACTCAGATCGGCGTCTGTCGGCATAACTCTTCAGCAGACTCTGAGCGGTCTGCAAACGCTGTCTAACCTGCTGTATCTTTTCGGTAGTCTGCAGAACTACCTCTGTCCGCCCCATTACCCTGTGCCCAATCTCACCCCAACAGACTGGGGTTCTACACTTCCGACCATACAACAACTCGAAAGGCGGGGAGCCAATACTGGAATGATAGCTGTTGTTGTAGGCGAACTCTGCAAGCGGTAGGTGGGAATCCCAACTCCCACCGAAATCAATAACGCACGCCCTCAACATATCTTCGAGGGTCTGGATGGTCCGCTCACTCTGCCCATCTGTCTGCGGATGGAAAGCTGTACTAAAATGCAGTCGCGTACCTAGTTCCTCATGGAACTTCTGCCAAAAACGGGAAGTAAACCTGACATCCCTATCGGAAACGATAGAAACTGGAACCCCATGGCGAGAGACAATCTCGCTGACATACATGTCGGCCAATTTCTCAGCCGACGAACTCTCCCGTATGGCCAAGAAATGGGCACTCTTGGTCAACCGATCCACGATGACCCATATAGCATCAAACCCCTTCACCGTCCTCGACAACTTTGTAATGAAATCCATCGTGATCTACTCCCATTTCCACATGGGAATCTCCAGAGGCTGCAGCTTGCCATGCGGCCTCTGATGCTCGGCCTTGACCATCCTACAGGTCAAGCGCCTCTCAACATACCCAGCGATTTCTCGCTTCATGCACGACCACCAGTAGCTCAAACTCAAATCCTGGTACATCTTGGTGGCCCCCGGATGTATAGAAAAATGAGACTTATGAGCCTCCTCCATCACTGTGTGTTGGATCTCTCCGGTCATCGGAACCCAAACGCGACCGTGTCGGGTCAATAATCCGCGGTTATCCTGAACAAACCGGGCGTTCTCGCCCTTAATCCGCTCCATCTTCCAGTTCTCTGGTCTCATGCCCTCGATCTGAGCATCCCTAATCAAGCTCACAAGCGGGGAATCCACCGCTATCCTCATACACCTTGTCGGGGTAGAAGACCCAGCTGACTTGCGGTTCAAAGCGTCCGCAACCACATTCGCTCTACCAGGATGGTAAAGGATCTCGCAATCATAGTCCTTGACTACATCCAGCCACCTGCGCTGCCTCATATTCAGGTTCGGCTGATCCATAATGTGCCTCAAACTCTTGTGATCCGTGTATATAGTACATCGGACCCCGAACAGATAATGCCTCCAAATCTTGAGAGCGAAAGCCACCGCTCCCAACTAAAGATCATGCATAGGGTATCTCGTCTCATGCGGATTCAGCTGCCGCGATGCATAGGCTGTCACCCATCCCCTCTGCATGAGGACCGCCCCCAGACCTGTGATGGATGCATCACAGAATACCACAAAATACTCGACTCCCTTGGGGAGCGTCAACACTGGCGCTTCACACAAACATCGTCGGAGAGTCTCAAACGCCCGCTGCTGCTCAGGGCCCCACCGGAAATCCACCCCCCTTCCTTGTTAGACGAGTGAGGGGTACTGCAACCTTGGAAAAATCTCGAATAAATCTCCGGTAGTACCCTGCTAATCCCAAGAAACTCCTGATGTCGGAGGGAGATTTCGGAATCTCCCGCTGCATAACGGCCTCGACTTTGGCCGGGTCGACCAAAATCCCCTCCTGGTTAACGAGATGCCCGAGGAACTGGACCTCTCGTAACCAAAACTCACACTTCGAGAACTTGGCATACAGCCGTTCTCGTCGCAGAACCTCCAGCAGATCCCTGAGGTACTCCTCGTGATGCTCTCGCGTCTTGGAATACACCAATATATCGTCTATAAACACAATGACCGAGCGATCGAGCATCGGTCTGCAGACCCGGTTCATCAAATCCATGAACACTGCCGGCGCGTTGGTGAGCCCAAACGGCATCACCACGAACTCGTAATGGCCATAACGAGTCCGAAACGCGGTCTTCTCCATGTCTTCCTCCCTCACCCTGACCTGGTGATATCCGGACCTCAAATCGATCTTGGAAAACCAAGATGCACCCTGCAGTTGATCGAAAAGATCATCTATCCTCGGGAGTGGATAACGGTTCTTCACCGTTAACTTATTCAACTCCCTATAGTTAATGCACATCCTGTGTGAACCGTCCTTCTTCCTAACGAAAAGGATCGGTGCTCCCCAAGGGGAACTACTCGGACGAATAAACTGCTTACCCAGCAGCTCTTGCAACTGAGATGACAAGTCCTGCATCTCTGGCGGTGCCAGTCGATACGGCGCCTTAGCGATAGGGGCCGCACCCGGCACAAGATCAATACTAAACTCAACTTGCCTCTCCGGAGGAACTCCGGGTAACTCCTCCGGAAACACGTCAGCAAACTCGCTAACTACCGGGACCTCCGAAACCGAGGGCTGATCCCTCACCCGCGTATCTACCACACACGCTAAATAACCGGCACACTCGTGCTGAATATACTGTCGAGCCCTGGCCGCCGAACAAAACCCTGATCCCATCCTGGTGCCCTCGCCATATACCACCAGTTCTCCCCCACTTGGGGTTCAAACTACCACTCGCTGTCCCTCACAGTCGATCATGGCGCCAAATCGACTGAGCCAATCCATCCCTACGATCACGCACACTTCCCCCATGGGAATAGGAATCAAATCTATCGAGAAGCGCACCCCGAAAATCTCCAACTCGCATCCCCGGTAGACCGAAGAAGCAGAATCCCCGTGCTCGTTGGCGATCGAAACTCGCAACGGACACCCAAGCTCATCTACCGGCACACTAAACCCTCTACTGAAAGTCTGAGATATGAACGACCGACTCGCCCCCGAGTCAAATAAAACCAAAGCAGGCGAAGAATTCACTAAAAACGTACCTAATCAGAGGTACAACCATTAAGCATAACACAAATACAATAACTGAGTCAAAGGATAGAAACGTACCAGCAACCACATCCGGTGCTGCCTTGGCCTCCTCGGCCGTGAGCTGGAAGGCACGACCCTGAGCCTTCGGAGGCTCCACCTTGACTGGCCTCCCATCTCCAATCCTCACAGTAGCTGGGGCAGAATCATGCGTCGGCTTGGCGGCGAGCTGCGGACAGTTGGTCTTCACATGACCAACCTGATGACAATGGTAACAAATCCTCATATCTGCTGGAGGGGCAGACTGACGGCAATCCCTGGCATAGTGCCCCTCCTTGCCACATTTGTGGCATCCACCTCCTGCTCGACAAACCCCCGAATGACCCCTGCCACACTTTCCACAGGTGCGGCTCTGCTGATTCCCAGTCCGAGTATCAACGGTCTTAGACCGCTTAGGCGCCGGCTGAGACTGTGCCAGTGCCTGACGCTGCTCCCTCAACTGCAGCTCTATCTCCAACTTACGCCGCCTTGTGGCTTCCTGAAGATCTAGGAGGGTATCACGTCGATGTGTAGACACAAACTGTCGAATATCAGTCTTGAGCATACTCAGATAACGAGTCATCTGAGACTGCTCTGAAGCAAACTCGGGGCAAAACACAGCCCTCTCTGTGAATATACAGGTAATCTCCATCACTGACTCCCCATCATGTCTCAATGTCAAAAACTCCTGAGCAAGCCGCTCCCGCTCAACACGTGGAACGTAGCGGGTGCGGAACATATCCTGGAACTGCCCCCAAGTAACAGAAGCTCGCTGATCATCCGTGTACGACCCTGTCGTCAATCTCCACCAGTCCTTTACCCCAAGCCTCAACAGGTTCAGGGCACACCTGCCCTTCTGGTCAGCAGGACATGAACACGTGAAGAAACATCCCTCCACGTCAGATAACCACCTCATAGCTCTGATCGCATCCTGTGTACCATTAAATGTCGGGGGCTTCGTATTATCGACGTCCCGGTACTGGAAAGCCCTGCTGGCTCCTCCTCCAACCCCTGCCGCAGTTACAGTCGAAGTGGCTGCAGCGGCAGCTGTCTCTGCTAGAGCTACATATCGCTCATCAAAGTACCCGACCATCGCGATCATAATCGACCCAAACATCTCTAGCAGCTGCGCTCGGAACGCTGCATCAATCTCGTCGTGCATAATCTCCCGGATCCTGGGATCCAACTCCTCGGTCCCTATCTGTACCACGGGCTCAGGTGCTACCCGCACCTCCAACCCTCCGTCTCCCGACCCTGACCCCGATCCAGACCCTGATCCTGATCCGGGCCCAGCAGCAAAACGTCTCGTCATCACCATACTGAAAGATATACTCAATCATCAGATAAATAACATAATATCGGAAGACCAAATAATAAATCAATCAACATGCATACTGGTCCATCGGCCTGACTGGACCGCCCTACCGGGCCTACAATCCAAATGAATCTATACCGAGCCTTCGGCATGACTGGACCGCCATGTGGGCCTACAGTCTCCCCGGACCGCTCATAGGGTGTGTTGGCCTTCAGCACAGAGCAGGACCGCCTCAACCCAAGCAACAAGAAATTAATCATGTGCGCATAACTAACATATACTGGCATATACAATCATCAAACATATCTATCTCACTGATCACCAAACATAGCAATCACTCATAACTATAGCACTGACCTAGCATGTCACTAACATATTAATCTCTACAGATCATAAGAGCATAACATACTGTCTATCCTGATTCCGATCTAACAGATCAGATCCACGTGTAGCATACCATCTCGATAACAACTAAAAAGGGCCGGCCTTGGTGCCTTATACCCTATCGATATAGTGAGGATAACTCGCCTTGCAGATGTCGACTCAGAAGGTAAACTCCAACTCTCGGATCACTTGACACAGGCTCCACCACCTATTACCATAGTACAATACACTCGTAAGTCCTTAACCTTATAAGGTACTCCATAACCCACTAGTCAACCCCTGGTTAAAGTCAAATTCCTCAGTCAAGGTCAACAATCCATGTTGACCTTAACTCGCCGAGTACGCTCGGCTACTCGTCGAGATCCTTGAAACACTTTCCAACTCACCGAGTCATCGAGGTGACTCGTCGAATTCCTCCGATTCTCGATCAAACTTTAAGGCCACCTGTCGAGTTTCCTTCTTGCAACTCGATGGATACACACGCATACATATCCTGGAGAAAACTCATCCGACTCGCCGAGTTGTTCATCCACTCGTCGAGTCTACAGCAATCTTCATCGGACTCGCCGAGTTGTTCTTCCAACTCGCCGATTTCATGCCTATCTTCATATGACTCGCCGAGTCGACCATGCGACTCGCCGAGTCCCTTCCGTCCTTTTTTCCATACAGACTCATTTGAGCCATGCAGTGGCTCCAAACTACAGATCCAAGCTTCTAAGGCATGCTTTTCACGTAAAGTTGCAAACTTTACGTGCATGCATAGCTACAAAGGCTCTTAATGCCAAATCCAAGCTCACAATGGGGATTCCTACCCAAGGAAGGCTTC
Organism: Lactuca virosa; assembly: GCF_052849685.1. NCBI lineage: Eukaryota > Viridiplantae > Streptophyta > Magnoliopsida > Asterales > Asteraceae > Lactuca > Lactuca virosa. Next base: position 156,991,010 of record NC_136434.1, read on the forward strand.
ATTCACGCCCAAACCAGAAACTTTATGACTCTAGGACTTAAGAAGGGTCCAGATCTGAAGTTACAACTTCAGATCTAGTCCATAGTCCACCTTATCAACTCAAAGATCCATAAAACCCTAAAACTCAACCAAAAGAAAAGAGATCTAGAAGAAAAGGGAAGTAAAGATTGCAACTTGATACCTCCAGAAGATGCTAGCTGGGGTAAGTTCTGCTTCCTACACCTTCCTTGCTTTAACTCCTTTGCTCTTCAAGCTTTTCCCTCCTAGCCAACCTTCTTTCCAAGGCTTAAATCACACCAAGAAGAGTACCACACGAATTAGGGTTTCATTGAGCTCTCAAAGACTGTAAAGAGGCCAAAGGAGGCTGAGGTTCCTTTAAATAGGGTGCAAAACCCCGGGATTTAAGGTTTCCTCTGCCAGGTCCAAATCGTCGAGTCCCTTTATGGACTCGGCGAGTAGATTACTAAACACGCGATCCAAACTCGTTGCTACTCGACGAGTAGGGAAAGAAACTCGTCGAGTAGGCCTTGAAAACAAATAAATTCTTATTTAAACAATAACTGGGAATCGGGGCGTTAGAAAAGTAACATTTCGACTTCCTTTTTTAAAATCCTACAAAAAGACTAAATTACCCTTATAACAATATTATCAACGATTTAATTTAAAGATTAAATGAAAAAAATAATAAAATCAACATTAATTCTTAATCACATGATGCTTATCATCCGATGGACCAGATTTAGTCTTACATTCACACTATATTTATCATTCAGATTTTGTAACATCCGAATTCCTAGGTATGTCATTTTAGTTATTTATTTTTGAGGTTCATTGATCTACTCAACGATTTGGTGTTATAACTCGCCGAGTAGAAGCGGCGTGGCCACATGGGTTTAAAGATCTACTCGACGAGTCCGAGATTAGACTCGCCGAGTAGGCGCTGGGAGTGAAAACCGTAGATCCCTGGGTTTGAGACCTATTTAAAGGCACTTATATCCTCCTTTGCAGCCACCTTCCCAAGAGAGAGAAACCCTAACCTGCCCTTTTCGTTGCATAGAGAGAGACAGGCCATCTTGAGCATTCTTGAGCTTTTTGGAGGAAAGATTGGAAGAGTTGGTGGATCTAATCAAGAGGAGGCTGTGGATCTTGCATTCTTCTGTCATTAGCTGCTATTCAGAGGTATAAAGCTCTCATCTTAACCTCTTGTTTGTTAGATCCCATTTTTGGGAGCTTTTAGGGTTTTCTTCCAATCATCTTGTGTCCTTGAGTTATTTGAGCATGGTTTGAGGTTAGGACTTCATATATGGACCATAGGAGGCTTTGAGAGCCCAAAGATCCAAGCTTTATTGAGCTAGAGGCAAGCTCATGTCCATCCAACCTTCTTTGGATCTTGTAATGGCATATTGGAGCAAATATGCCATGCATGAACGTAAATATCGAAGCTTTACGTGACATTTGAACCTAGGGAGTCTAGATCTAGAGTTTGGAGTGATAGATCTGGCCTAAAATGTTTGAATGGGAATATAGACTGGATGAACTCGCCGAGTCCATGAACTGACTCGACGAGTCGCTTAGGGTTTATCCCGATAAGTTTGAGCACGCTGTAACTCGACGAGCTGACGGGTCTACTCGACGAGTAGAGTTGGTTTTCATAAGGTCTCTGAGGGAACGAGGGGACTCGACGAGTCTTCCCGATGCAGTCGACGAGTTGAGTCAACATGGACTGTTGACTCAAGTTTGACTTCTGTTGACGTTAGAGTTTTGAGCAAATATGAGTAATGGAGACCAAGGAGGGGTAGAAGGGTCTTTTGCCCTTACCAAGAGTTAGAGAGGGGTTAGTATGAAATTATTAGAATAATGTTCTAATTAGAGATAATCACCACATGTATTAGGAGGAGGCTAGATCGGTGATTCATGTACGAAGTGTATTAGCTTGCTCGCTTAGAGGTGAGTTTTCTCACTATACCTTACCTAGAGTGGTGACTATACATGACCAGAGGGTCTTATGTGTTTACATGAGTTATGTAGTATTATGTTTTTGCTCATGTGATATGTATATGCTATATCCTGATGCTTACAGAGCTAGGACCGGAAGGTCGACAGAGTTAGGACCGGAAGGTCATTATGGCTAGGACCGGAAGGTCCATCAGAGTTATGGGACCGAAAGGTCCCACTGAGACACATTGACTGGAAGGTCTTACAGATCTATAGCCTCGAGTGGCTAATTATTTGTGCGTGGTATTTTCGGGAACTCACTAAGCATGCGTTCTTACCGTGTTATGTGTTATGTGTTTCAGGTACCTCAGAGGATCGCGGGAAGGCACCGACATGATTGTACACACGCTATGGAGTTGGAGTTATATTTTGTGGATCTTGGATTATGAATAAATGTTTTTGAGAACTATTTTGAAATATGTTTTGACATTGATACCTGAGGTTTTCGAGAATTATGATATGTGATTGTGATAATTAAAAATGAAAAAAAAAATTATTTTGAAAATTCACGTCGTTACAAGTTGGTATCAGAGCCTTGGCTTGAGGGATTCAAATACAACTTCGGGTATGTATGGACTCAAACTGAAGATTTGAGGAAAATTTTCAAGAAAAACGATTTTTTTCTAAAAACGAGTAAGAGTTTTCAAGAGAAAGGCGGAAAGGAGTAGTGTGTACAATCAGCCAGCGCCCGAACGGTGATTTCCCAAAATATCCCTGTTTTATGTGTTATGAGATATTATGAGATATATTATGCATGCTAGAGAGTAGGCTGGCTATTTCATATCTTAGGACTAGAGTGGCCTGATTTGTGATGCTTTAGCCTAGGAGTTACTGCTACTGTGAGTTGCTTTGAGTGCGAGTAGGTAGCAGAGAGGAGCCTATGAGAGGCCTACTAGAGAGTAGCCTGTGTTCAGAGAGGCATAGAGTACTTGCGATCTGGGATCCTAGAAGGAGGACTTGGGATGAATACAGATGCGGTGTGAAAGGTAGTATTGGGCCCGTACTACTAGAAACACCGGATCGGTAAGCAGTCCAAGTAAGAATCTTTAGGGTGTTAAGGAAAAAGTAGGGGTGAGTGATCGAGTGCGAGTATTCTCGATCGAGTCTTTGATTATTTTGTGTTATGTTTCATAGATACATCATGGTGGGTACGCGCCACTACCCAGGGGCAGTGGTACCAGCGACAATGAGATTCGAAGGATGATTCATGAGGAGGTGGCCGCAGCCATCCGAGCAGAGATTCCCGAGATATGTGGGTCTATCAAGACCACCCTGATTGAGACATTTGATGAGAGATACGGTGCTGTCACTGAGGCTGTTGCTGCTGCAGCCACCACAACTGTCGCTGCTGCCAGGCCACAGGGGGTGACTCGTTGTTGTACCGGGAGTTCAGCAACACGATGCCACCATAGTTTGATGGGACTTAGGATACTGTTTCTACACTTGTTCCTGTCCGGAAAATTTGAGGGTACGATTCGCGCTGAACCAGCTTCGCTTGGGGGCGAAGGACTGGTGGAAGTTTGTGATAGACAGTTACACTCCTTCATAGCACACTGCAGTGACATAGGAGAGGTTTACTGTGATGTTTCGAGATGAGTATGTTCCCCTCGTGGAGAGGGAATGGTTAGCCCAGGAGTTTTTGTCCCTCAAACAGAGGACGGAGTCTGTGACAGTGATCACGAGGATGTTCCATGAGAGGGCATTGTTCTGCCCTGAGCATGTGTCTACTGAGCAGACACGCATGAGCCGATATTTGAGCATACTGAGGAGGGACATTCGTGAGTTCGTGGCAAACTCGACTTACCGGACATTTGTCGAGGTCCAGGCAAATGCCCGAAAGAGGGAGATCGAGCTAGAGATTCAGGCCAGGGAGGAGGCGGAGTCTCAAGGGAGGGATCGGCGGCCGGCACAGTCTCAGCCGGCAGCCAAGCGGACAAAGCCCGCTGATTTGAGATCTGGAGGCCAGAAGGGCCGCACTTATGGGAAGTGCGGCAAGGGTCATGAGGGGATCTGTCGAGTAGGCGCTTGCTACAAGTGTGGCAAGGAGGGGCACACAGCCAAGGATTGACCCAAGGGGTTCATAGTCTGTTTTCACTACAACCAGACCGACCATAGGAAGGCCGAGTGTCCACAGCATGTGCAGGGATCAGCACAAGGATCTACGCCTGCTGCTTTACGTGTTACTGATGGTCGGCCGGTGAAGGCCGAGACACAGAGAGCCCGTGGGAGAGCATTTCAGCTGACAGCGGAGGAGGTCCGCGCAGCACCTGACGTCGTGGCCGGTATGTGTTCTTTTTACTTATTTCAGGTTAATTTGTGCTTATACCGTGACGTGAATAGGTACTTTCCTTGTGAATTCTGTCCCTGCCTTGGTGTTATTTGACTCGGGTGCGAGTCGATCCTTCGTATCACTAGCGTTTAGTCGTCACATCAGCATCCGACGAGAGGGGTTGAGTCGAACTCTGAGGGTATCCATAGCCTATGAGTGTGCGGTGTTTGCGACTGATGTGATCGAGGGATGTGTGCTTGAGATTTTTGGAGTTGAGTTCCCGATAGATCTGGTACCGATCGCGATGGGGGATGTCTGTGTCATCATGGGCATGGATTGGTTGAGTCGATTCGGAGGTGTGATCGACTGTCAGCGTCAGTTAGTGACCATACGAGACCCTAGTGGGGGAGACACAGAGAAAGAGAGGTTATCTTGAGCATTCTTGAGCTTTTTGGAGGAAAGATTGGAAGAGTTGGTGGATCTAATAAAGAGGAGGCTGTGGATCTTGCATTCTTCTGTCATTAGCTGCTATTCAGAGGTATAAAGCTCTGATCTTGACCTCTTGTTTGTTAGATCCCATTTTTGGGAGGTTTTAGGGTTTTCTTCCAATCATCTTGTGTCCTTGAGTTATTTGAGCATGGTTTGAGGTTAGGACCTCAGATCTAGACCATAGGAGGCCTTGAGAGGCCAAAGATCCAAGCTTTATTGAGCTAGAGGCAAGCTCATGTCCATCCAACCTTCTTTGGAGCTTGTAATGGCATATTGGAGCAAATATGCCATGCATGAACGTAAAGATCGAAGCTTTACATGACATTCAAACCTAGGGAGTCTAGATCTAGAGTTCGGAGTGATAGATCTGCCCTAAAACTTCTGAATGGCAATATAGACTGGATGAACTCGCCGAGTCCATGAACTGATTCGACGTGTCGCTTAGGGTTTATCCCGATAAGTCTGAGCACGCTGTAACTCGACGAGCTGACGGGACTACTCGACGAGTAGAGTTGGTTGTCATACGGTCTCTGAGGGAACGAGGGGACTCGACGAGTGTTCCCGATGTACTCGACGAGTTGAGTCGACATGGACTATTGACTCAAGTTTGACTTCTGTTGACGTTGGAGTTTTGACCAAATATGAGTAATGGATACCATGGAGGGGTAGAAGGGTCTTTTGACCTTACCAAGAGTTAGAGAGGGGTTAGTATGAAATTATTAGAATAATGTTCTAATTAGAGATAATCACCACATGTATTAGGCGGAGGCTAGATCAGTAATTCGTGTACGAGGTGTATTAGCTTGCTAGCTTCGAGGTGAGTTTTCTCACTATACCTTACCTAGAGTGGTGACTATGCATGACCAGAGGGTCTTATGTGTTTACATGAGTTATGTAGTATTATGTTTTTGCTCATGTGATATGTATATACTATATCCTGATGCTTACAAAGCTAGGAACGGAAGGTCGACAGAGTTAGGACCGGAAGGTCCATCAGAGTTGTGGGACCGGAAGGTCCCACTGAGACACATTGACCGGAAGGTCTTACAGAGATATAGCCTCGAGTTGCTAATTATTTGTGCGTGGTATTTTCGCGTGGGCACACATGTAGTGTATATATATATATATATATATATATATATATATATATATATATATATATATATATATATATATATATATATATATATATATATGTCACACCCCAAAACCGGAACGGCGGAAACGTTCTGGGGTGGAGGACGTCATGTCAAGTGTCACACCCCGCTAAAGCGGAAACACGAGGCGTGGCAGTATAAAGGGTTTCATAGCAAAAGTTAAAAGACAACACCAACCATAGTATTAAAAATCATTACAAATTGACAATGGGTTTGAACAACTTTTAAAAGAAATTACAATGAAAATTGGAATACAACACATGCGAATGCTCCTAACAGTGAAGTGTCCCTAAGTGCCACTTACTCGATGATTCCTGAAAAACCATGTAAAACGAGCGTCAACTATAAAAATAGTTGGTGAGTACTCACAAATAAACAAAATAATATTGGTTCCATGAATAGAAATCAAAGTTTTGATAAAAGTTTCCAATAATAAAAGTATATTGTTAAAATGAGTAAATAAGTTTGTAAAAAAAACAGAGTTCTTTGTCATCATGAGAGATAAAGTATGATGCCCAAATAAGATGCAACATTCATATTCTCATGGAAGATAAAGTTCGTTACTCAAACGAGTAAACAAGTTTCATTGCTTAAAATGAGCAATCAATTTCGTTGCTACAATGAGCAAACAATTTCATTGCTAAAACATGTATATAAGTTTTCAGTAATAAAAGTTCGTTGTTGTAATGAGAAACAAAGTTCATTGCTATAATTAATAACAAGTTTATTGCTATAACGAGAAACGAGTTTGTATGTGTATGAGCAAACAATGAGTCTCAACCAAACCTATGACTGAAGCCCTATCAAGATCTATGCTTATCGTTCCATAGATGAATATGGTATCATGCACTCCAGCAATAGGGCGAGTGAGGAGTTGTCAATTCCTAATAGCGCTATCCATAATGACCATTGGCTCAAAGAGTTAATGGTTAGAGATAAGGGAAGGGCCTTAGTACGATAAGTTCTCATGTTCCGTGTTGCATAGACATACATAGAGAGACATAGCAATAAAATAACAATCATGTTTGATACAAATCAATTTAAATACAACATTCAAATAATAGTTTTTCGGGACATGCTTTTCCACCCCAAAACATAAAAACTGAAAATAGGGGAGTGCGTGAATACTCACAATATGCATTGAGATGATGCAAATGGTGCCTTGACTACGCTCCACTCGTACCACTATTGATTCCTACAATAATGGTATTCGTTAGTGAGTCTCTAATCGAAATCTAACACTAGTATACTTACTACTATAATAGAATTATGCCAATAGTGTGTCAAAATTTAATATTGACAAGTTACAAACATTTTTCTGTGAAAATTTAATTTCAATGAATCAATTGTTATATAACAATTTAAGTGGAAATTTCTCATTATTGAAATGCTAATATTTAACATTTTAAGAGGTGTTCCAATGATTAAATATTCAAAAACTAAATTAATTTAGTTCTAAAATTTCCCAAAGTTTTCATTTTAGTTTTAATTGAAGTCAAAGACCTTAAGATAAATTTTCTTGACTTTTTGATTTGTCTAATTATTTTTCACCATTTAATTCCTTCAATAATCATAAAATCATGGAAAAATAGTAAAAAGTTAATAAAAATTACCAAACTTCAGATTTTGGTTCTAAATGTACTAAAAGACTTCTAAATAAATTTTCATGGATTATGAATATGTATAACCATTTTTCATATATTTAATTCTCTAAATAGATACAAATTCATGAAAAATAGAAATCAGTTTGCAAAATTACCCAAACTTTTTGTATTACTGTTATTAAACATTATTAAGCTGCGAAAAATATAAAAATTGATTTCTAAACTGTTTAACCAAATTTTATGATTTTTGAGCATTTATTCTAATAAAAATTGAAATAAATAGGAAACAGTTTCCAAAATTGCCCAAAATTTTTGTAACACTTTTATTATACATGTAGAAGTTGTGAAAAATATAAAAGATATTTTTCAATTAGTCTTTCTATTTTTCTTTGTTTTATCCTCTTAAATAATCATTAATTGGAGAATAATTATTAAACAGTTAAAGTAAATTACCAAAATTTTTGTAAAGTTCATTTACAGTGTAAATAATCTGGGAAAAATCCCAAAGGTGGTTTTTATCTACTGGAATCCGATTTTGTGTATTTAAGTGTATTTAATCTTAGAAAATAGGAGAAAAATAGTATACAGAAGAGAAAAATCATCAAACTTTTTACGTAGCCTCCTAATGTACTACAAGGTGTTCTGGTACATTTTCATAATTTTTGGATGAGTAAAACTATTTTTCCTGTTTTTAGTCCATTATAAATACAAAAATCGGAAAAAAATAGTAATGCATTATGAAAAATTCTGAAAATATTTTTCTAAGTCTTCCACAGAGAGTATAAGCTGCGAAAATTATTATATACCCTTTTCAAATTATCTAAAGCGGTTTTATGATTTATTGGGGCTAAACAAAAAAAAATTCAAAGCCATATTAAATAGTAACAAAAACCAATGAAATTTAATGTGGGGTCAGTATTTAGCATAGGGATCGTCCACGAATTTACCTAGGATTTATAGACCTCAGAAAGTATTTTATATGATTTATTGCCCTATTTTATTTCAATAATTATAGTAATTCGAGAAAAATGAATTATTTTCTGAAAATTTGTTGAACATCTCATTTTGTTGATGGGAATCTGGGAAAAATCCTATTTGGTCAGAAAAGGAGTTTTAGATATTTATTTGGAAATAAATTCTTCATGAACACATTTGAAAGCTTTTAACAACATACTTTGATGGTCTAGCATCTAAGCTTGAAGATCATCACATGCATGTTTGTTTGAAGACCATTCATGAGTTTGAAATGTTCAAAAATTGTTTTTGAAAGAAAACTTAGAGTGCATGTGGTGATTTTCCACCAAAACTTGTAGAAAAGTGCATTTTCATGATCTTGACTTAGGTTTAGGTCCTTGGATTTCACCATTTACAACATGCATGTTGTTTTTGGGTGAAATCCTACCACCATCATCATCAAAACTGAAGTGAATGAACATGCACACATATTTTCTAAGAGAAAGCTGTAGAAGAAGAAGGAAATGCAAGAAAAACCTTGAAAACATGGAGGAAAATGAAAGGAAATCATGTTCTACCTTAATGAACACCACTAGATGATGAAGATTTTGAGTTTGAGGTGTGTTCTTGGACTTATTCTATGGAAAATTTCTTGGGTATAGAGAAATGAAGAGAGAAATGGAGTGGTGGTGATGAAGAGTGTGAGAGAGAATGAGGGATGGAGTGAGAGAGAAGATGGAGTGGTAGAGTGAATAAGTGAGTGAATTGATTGAGTTTTGGGGAAGAGTGGTCTTGGGAGGGATGAGGCCGACCTTTGAGTGGAGAGATGAGATTTTATCTTGTTTTGCTTATTTATTTTATATTAATTCCTAAATTTTTATAAATTTTCTTTCAATTTATATAAAATATGCATTTTATATAAAATTTGTTCATAACTCTTGGATGTTTAACTTATAAATGTAATGTCAATATTAATGAATTAAATTAATTTCCTTGATTACATTTCAATATTTTAAATATATTAATTTGATATTATAGTGTTTATAAAAAAAAATTTATAAGATTGTAATATAAAACTTCATAAATTTGAGTTTTTATGACTTTTAGGGTTTTGGAGTTTCATAAACTTTGAATATAAAAATAAATTGAATCTTTGAGATTTCAAATTGTCTTATGGTATTATAACTCTTTTATAGTTATAAATAATGTTTGTAATTTATTTTTATCGGTTTATTGGCATTCTATGTAGTGATTCCGAGATTCAAGCGAAATTGAGGAATCAAGTATACTAGTCCTACTCTTCAACTTTGACTTAAGTTTCTATGAGACTTTGAACTAACTTCTACTTCTAGGTCAAGTGCATGATGTGTGTATATGATTCATGAAATGTTGTTCGAGTCAAAGAGTGACCCAAATATGGATAGTCACTACAGCTCAGTAGATGTAGAATTCACATATCAATGTGAAATCTAAGTACACTATCCATTGATTCTAATTGTTTCCAAGTTTCTAGTAGGTTATAACTTAGCTTCTAGTTACTAAGTCTAGTATGTGTAGTGCCTATATATGCAACTAAGTCTAGTCAAATCTAGAACTGACTCGAACTTTGACGGTTGTCACAGTCTCCCCCGGTTGAAAGAATTTCGTCCCGAAATTCAATTCGTGACGTATTCTATTAGAACTCAGCCGAATACTATTGTATAGTTGGAGAGGTGGTGACTTGAAGAGCTCTTTGATTATTTTGGGTTAATTCCTCAAGGGAAAAGCCCAATTCTTTTTGCTATCAACTATTTAGTGTTTCCTTAATTCGAGTTCTACAGCCTAGATTGCGAGAAATTAGGATCATGGAAATCATGATCCGACCATGGCGACCTAGTTGAAAAGATTTTCTAGTTAGATATTATCTGAATTAAGAGAGCGGTATAAGTTTCGATGATGCACCAACTGCACTGAGCGTTAAATCCGCATTAATCTTTAAGTTGCATTCTAAATTAGCACTACATGTAACTTCGCCGCTTAAAAAAAAGAAGAGATTAGGAACAATTTGTTCACTTCCGGGTTGTCTACTACATCTGGAAAAGATATATTTTGAAATAAGAAGGGGTAGCACGAATGAAAGGGAAGAGATCGAGGGTAAGTTCCTAAAAATACGTACTAAGGGTAGGCAACGAAGTTTTGGTACATCTCAAATGTAAAGGCTATTTAAGTGTCGTCTACAAAATAAATTACGAAATGATTGAGGATCTTCGAGGCTATAATTACTACTACGATCACTCTTACAATAATAGAACTATATTCGAAGAGTATATATAATTAGAGAGTCATTGTTTCTAATGAAGGCGGTGAAAGTTTATGATAAATTAAATCACATTGTGTAGATAGCATTTTAAGTGCTTAGAAGTGATAAAAATCTCATTGTTATAAAAATGTGTGTTTATAAATGATAATTAATCTCACTATTATCAAAATGTGTAATAATTCCAAGATAATGAAGATACATGTGTGGCGATCCAACAAAGTAGTGAAATAATATAAAGATTAATTAAGGTTAAAGGTTTAAGTCGTCATTAAAGGAATTTGTATAGAAATATTTGTATTAAACTTTTGAGAAATTGTCCAATTGTCAAAGTCAGGACAAATTCAAGTTTATGAGGAGTCAGAATACTTATGAAAACAAGTTTGAGAGTTTAGGAACTCACTGAAAATTGCAAAGTAAAATACTATTTTAAGAAAGGTGTAAAAATGTTAATCTTTGAAAATAGTGCATTCATAGTTTAGTGTTTCTACAAAAACAATCATTTAGAGAATAGATAATCGTAAAATTCAAAACTTTTGATGTATTTAAAGAAAAGAAGAAACATAAGGATACATATCCTCCACATATATTTTTCGGATATAGAAAAATTATAAGCATAAAGGTATTCATATTGTGTATTAATTATAAGGAAAAATATAATGGAAATTGTATTTTATATCAAGTTTCTGAATTTAGAACAAAAGAGAAAATGTAAATAAGGATCGGTTGTTTATAGAGATTTCAAAATAAAAACAAGATGCATATGATAAAAGGCGTAATTTAATATATCAACGTTGACTAAATCAAAATTATGTCTCAGGACTATACACGTATTAATTGCTCAAAACGAAAGGGTAGACTTCTAGTCTGCATGTGTAAGAACATGGTACCAAGAGAAGCAAAATATACAAAAACAAAGTTAGACAATATATTATGTTGTTATCATGGGCGTGCGAGATCTAAAATCAGAAGGAGAGCGAGAAATCAAGTTAGGGGGGGAAGAAAAAGGAAGGTAGCGGCGACAATGATTGCTATTGTTAAAATTATAAGAACAATACCTATAGGTAGATTTAAAACCAGTTTGAGATATATTTCAAACTTTAATATTTGATGTATATTGATGATTAAATAGACATGTGGGAGTTCTAAAGTGTTTGCTAAGGATTGCTAAAAATTCATAAGTTACATATTAAGTTAAACTCCATTTGTGAAAAAGAAGAAGCCCTACAAATGGCAATTGAAAATCTGACAATTTTGACTTTTTTTGACTGGGGTCCAACAATGGTTAAAACGGATAAGGTAAATACTTAACATATTTAAAAGAATAATTACTTTTTTATTTGAAAGTGCCTCACTGGAAATTTAAAAGTGAACACTAAGTTTTCAATTCTTTAAATTTTAGAAACTTTACAAATTATAAAACTAATTTGAAATAAAATAAAAAAATGAGGTATGTTGGAAATGTAGGAATTAGAGATTTCTTATAAACATGTTTAAATTAGAAAGTTGTAAAAATACCGTGTTGGGTTTCAAGAAAACACATTTAAGTAAAGTACAATGCTTAAATGAGAAGGTAGTCAAAAGTCTTAAAACAAAAGTGGTTTGAAGATCCGATGAAGCTTTTACACATAATATGAACTTTAACGTCATATGTTTAAGTTTTATAGCATAAAGTTTAAACACTTTTATAAAAAAAAATGTTTCTAAGTTTTTCGAAAACGTGCCAAAATGGTAAGCAAGGTTTAAAATGGTGTATATGCCCTTAAAAGCACATCTATCCATTGAAATGGATTGAAATGAAATTCAAATAGCAATGTTAAAACAAATATTGGTTAAATTGAGTTTTGAAGAAAAGTGTTAAATTAAAGCAAGTTGTCAAAAGATTTTTAGCGAGAATATGGCTTACATTGTTAGGAAATGTCTACTAAGTTGAATGAAGTGGTTATAAAATATTTTATCAATGAGAAATAAAACCGATGAAGCGAAATAATTTTTCGATGGAAGATTAAGAATTAAGGAATAAGTATGTTAGTGTAGCTGATCGTACCTAAATACTAAGGCGAGTACAAGGCGAGTATAAGACGAGTACCGATGTCTTTTTTTCCAAAGATAAAGGACAAGAAAAATTGTTTGAAAAACGTTTTATGGTGTCAATGTAGTTTACGACCTTTTATAGAGGTCAAAGGGACATCTTATGTTTAGTTTTAAGCTCAAGGTGGAAACAACCTAGAGCTAAGTCGTAACGTAGTAATAAGGTCTCACGTATGGGTTAAACCTCCGTATCTCCTCGTGAGTTGAATCCGGAATGCTCGCCAATGGTATCCAAGTGATTATTTAGTGGAGACTCATCTACCTCCTTACGTGATGCTCCAATTCTCATCCGTGTCGATATCAAAATGCTTTTTCATAGTTGTAACTCTAGTACGAAGACGATGAAGAGGTATTGAGGAATAATTCGTATAGGTTTCGACTTATGATTATTACTAGTGTATATCTAGCTACTAACCTTACATCTAAAGTCAATAGCTACCAAGGAATACTCATTCTCAGTACTAAGTGCATTGCTCCTAGAGTGGCTAGTGATATAACTTAAGTGGTTAACCTAGCACTTGATAAGGGACAAGAATATTTCTAAATAAAGACATTGTTATAAAAGTGCACTTAGTTTCTAAGTGTATCTAGATGAATGCCTATAATATGCAATGCCCGTACGCACACCCAAAAAAAATTTTGTTTTTCAAAAGTTTAAGTTGAAAATTGTTTTGAACATAATTCTACTATAACCGTTTCCAGCCTCACATTAACTTTCCTTAATTAAGCATAGTTGGTCAGGCTATACTTAATTAAAGTCCAATAATGCGTACTCGAATTAGTTATACCAGTAGTATGTTCAGTATTTTAAAAACATTTAGAAATTTTTTGGCTATAGTTGTGGTTTTCCAAAGGAAAACCGGTATTCTCTATAACCTTCGGCTCAGATACCATTTTCTATCACACCCCGCTAAAGCGGAAACACGAGGCGTGGCAGTATAAAGGGTTTCATAGCAAAAGTTAAAAGACAACACCAACCATAGTATTAAAAATCATTACAAATTTACAATGGGTTTGAACAACTTTTAAAAGAAATTACAATGAAAATTGGAATACAACACATGCGAATGCTCCTAACAGTGAAGTGTCCCTAAGTGCCACTTACTCGATGATTCCTGAAAAAGCATGTAAAACGAGCGTCAAGTATAAAAATAGTTGGTGAGTACTCACAAATAAACAAAATAATATTGGTTCCATGAATTGAAATCAAAGTTTTGATAAAAGTTTCCAATAATAAAAGTATATTGTTAAAATGAGTAAATAAGTTTGTAAAAAAAAAACAGAGTTCTTTGTCATCATGAGAGATAAAGTATGTTGCCCAAATAAGATGCAACATTCATATTCTCATGGAAGATAAAGTTCGTTACTCAAACGAGTAAACAAGTTTCATTGCTTAAAATGAGCAATCAATTTCGTTGCTACAATGAGCAAACAATTTCATTGCTAAAACATGTATATAAGTTTTCAGTAATAAAAGTCCGTTGTTGTAATGAGAAACAAAGTTCATTGCTATAATTAATAACAAGTTTATTACTATAACGAGAAACGAGTTTGTATGTGTATGAGCAAACAATGAGTCTCAACCAAACCTATGACTGAAGCCCTATCAAGATCTATGCTTATCGTTCCATAGATGAATATGGTATCATGCACTCCAGCAATAGGGCGAGTGAGGAGTTGTCAATTCCTAATAGCGCTATCCATAATGACCATTGGCTCAAAGAGTTAATGGTTAGAGATAAGGGAAGGGCCTTAGTACGATAAGTTCTCATGTTCCGTGTTGCATAGACATACATAGAGAGACATAGCAATAAAATAGCAATCATGTTTGATACAAATCAATTTAAATACAACATTCAAATAATAGTTTTTCGGGACATGTTTTTCCACCCCAAAACATAAAAACTGAAAATAGGGGAGTGCGTGAATACTCACAATATGCATTGAGATGATGCAAATGGTGCCTTGACTACGCTCCACTCATACCACTATTGATTCCTACAATAATGGTATTCGCTAGTGAGTCTCTAATCGAAATCTAACAGTAGTATACTTACTACTACAATAGAATTATGCCAATAGTGTGTCAAAATTTAATATTGACAAGTTACAAACATTTTTCTGTGAAAATTTAATTTCAATGAATCAATTGTTATATAACAATTTAAGTGGAAATTTCCCATTATTGAAATGCTAATATTTAACATTTTAAGAGGTGTTCCAATGATTAAATATTCAAAAACTAAATTAATTTAGTTCTAAAATTTCCCAAAGTTTTCATTTTAGTTTTAATTGAAGTCAAAGACCTTAAGATAAATTTTCTTGACTTTTTGATTTGTCTAATTATTTGTCACCATTTAATTCCTTGAATAATCATAAAATCATGGAAAAATAGTAAAAAGTTAATAAAAATTACCAAGCTTAAGATTTTGGTTCTAAATGTACTAAAAGACTTCTAGATAAATGTTCATGGATTATGAATATGTATAACCATTTTTCATATATTTAATTCTCTAAATATATACAAATTCATGAAAAATAGAAATCAGTTTCCAAAATTACCCAAACTTTTTGTATTACTGTTATTAAACGTTATTAAGCTGGGAAAAATATAAAAATTGATTTCTAAACTGTTTAACCAAATTTTATGATTTTTGAGAATTTATTCTAATAAAAATTGAAATAAATAGGAAACAGTTTCCAAAATTTCCCAAAATTTTTGTAACACTTTTATTATACATGTAGAAGCTGTGAAAAATATAAAAGATATTTTTCAATTAGTCTTTCTATTTTTCTTTGTTTTATCCTCTTAAATAATCATTAATTGGAGAATAATTATTAAACAGTTAAAGTAAATTACCAAAATTTTTGTAAAGTTCATTTACAGTGTAAATAATCTGGGAAAAATCCCAAAGGTGGTTTTTATCTACTGGAATCCGATTTTGTGTATTTAAGTGTATTTAATCTTAGAAAATAGGAGAAAAATAGTATACAGAAGAGAAAAATCATCAAACTTTTTATGTAGCCTCCTAATGTACTACAAGGTGTTCTGGTACATTTTCATAATTTTTGGATGAGTAAAACTATTTTTCCTGTTTTTAGTCCATTATAAATACAAAAATCGGAGAAAAATAGGAATGCATTATGAAAAATTCTGAAAATATTTTTCTAAGTCTTCCACAGAGAGTATAAGCTGCGAAAATTATTATATACCCTTTTCAAATTATTTAAAGCGGTTTTGTGATTTATTGGGGCTAAACAAAAAGAAAATTCAAAGCCATAGTAAACAGTAACAAAAACCGATGAAATTTAATGTGGGTTCATTATTTAGCATAGGGGTCATCCACGAATTTACCTAGGATTTATAGACCTAAGAAAGTATTTTATATGATTTATTGCCCTATTTTATTTCAATAATTATAATAATTCGAGAAAAATGAATTATTTTCTAAAAATTTGTTGAACATCTCATTTTATTGATGGGAATTTGGGAATAATCGAATTTGGTCAGAAAGGAGTTTTAGATATTTATTTGGAAATAAATTATTCATGAACATATTTGAAAGCTTTTAACAACATACTTTGATGGTCTAGCATCTAAGCTTGAAGATCATCACATGCATGTTTGTTTGAAGACCATTCATGAGTTTGAAATGTTCAAAAATCGTTTTTGAAAGAAAACTTAGAGTGCATGTGGTGATTTTCCACCAAAACTTGTAGAAAAGTGCATTTTCATGATCTTGACTTAGGTTTAGGTCCTTGGATTTCACCATTTACAACATGCATGTTGTTTTTGGGTGAAATCCTACCACCATCATCATCAAAACTGAAGTGAATGAACATGCACACATATTTTCTAAGAGAAAGTTGTAGAAGAAGAAGGAAATGCAAGAAAAACCTTGAAAACATGGAGGAAAATGAAAGGAAATCATGTTCTACCTTAATGAACACCACTAGATGATGAAGATTTTGAGTTTGAGGTGTGTTCTTGGACTTATTCTCTGGAAACTTTCGTGGGTATAGAGAAATGAAGAGAGAAATGGAGTGGTGGTGATGAAGAGTGTGAGAGAGAATGAGGGATGGAGTGAGAGAGAAGATGGAGTGGTAGAGTGAATAAGTGAGTGAATTGATTGAGTTTTGGGGAAGAGTGGTCTTGGGAGGGATGAGGCCGAACTTTGAGTGGAGAGATGAGATTTTATCTTGTTTTGCTTATTTATTTTATATTAATTCCTAAATTTTTATAAATTTTCTTTCAATTTATATAAAATATGCATTTTATATAAAATTTGTTCATAACTCTTGGATGTTTAACTTATAAATGTAATGTCAATATTAATGAATTAAATTAATTTCCTTGATTACATTTCAATATTTTAAATATATTAATTTGATATTATAGTGTTTATAAAATTTTTTTTATAAGATTTTAATATAAAACTTCATAAATTTGAGTTTTTATGACTTTTAGGGTTTTGGAGTTTCATAAACTTTGAATATAAAAATAAATTGAATCTTTGAGATTTCAAATTGTCTTATGGTATTATAACTCTTTTATAGTTATAAATAATGTTTGTAATTTATTTTTATCGGTTTATTGGCATTCTATGTAGTGATTCCAGATTCAAGCGAAATTGAGGAATCAAGTATACTAGTCCTACTCTTCAACTTTGACTTAAGTTTCTATGAGACTTTGAACTAACTTCTACTTCTAGGTCAAGTGCATGATGTGTGTACATGATTCATGAAATGTTGTTCGAGTCAAAGAGTGACCCAAATATGGATAGTCACTACAGCTCAGTAGATGTAGAATTCACATATCAATGTGAAATCTAAGTACACTATCCATTGATTCTAATTGTTTCCAAGTTTCTAGTAGGTTATAACTTAGCTTCTAGTTACTAAGTCTAGTATGTGTAGTGCCTATATATGCAACTAAGTCTAGTCAAATCTAGAACTGACTCGAATTTTGACGGTTGTCACATCAAGTATCACAACATATGCAGTATAGTAATCAAAGTACAACAACCATTGCATTAATAGTAATAATTTTACATAGGTTACATTTTATAACAACATCAAAAGTAAATACAGAGAAAAACATATAATGCAACTCGGTACAAGGATGTCTTCACAAAAGCTCCCGGAGTGTACCTGTCTACCGATGACCTTAGAATACAAGTTATTTTGAAAGCGAGTATCAGCATTTTAATGCTGGTGAGTTCATAAGTATTTAATGACATTGGTATAAATACATGTTTTACTTCAAAATAAACTCGTGCGATGTTGGTGATTAGAATTTACAGAGTATTAGAATTCCTTCCGGAAAATCCTATATTTTCTAATAAAAGTAGTCTTCTACCAAGACTCAATTGTTTTATGTTTAAACCAAGGAGTATCTCTATTAAAAGCAGTCTTCTACCAAGACCCATCTGTTTTATGTTTAAGAAACATTTTCCCCTTAAAGGTACTATCATTATCAAAATATGATTTATACTTTTAAAGAATCTGTGAGCAGATCACAATCAAAAGTAGTAGGGAAAATAATATTTTTACCTCAGCAGTAACGCTGCTGGCTAAAAGTAAATAAAACATAGACTCCAGGTGGTATTGAATGAACAACACGCCTCGGAGGGTCTAAAATAGTAAAATACAGACTCCAGGGTGGTATTGAATGAACAACACGCCTCGGAGAGTCTAAAAGAATAAAATATAGACTCCAGGGTGGTATTGAATGAACAACACGCCTCAGAGAGTCTAAAATAGCCTTTAATCCTATGTGGGTTGGTTTAAAGGTTTATAATGTAGCCTAGTGTATAACTAGGAAAATAGATTATGAAGGTTTCATATATATAAAATACCGTGATAATACTTATTACCTTAAATTCAGGAATTATAAGGTAAGCGTAGAGATACTCGTAACCATACTGATTGACAATCGAATACTTTGACGACCTGCTGGCGTCGGAGTGAATGTGACATTTGTCACCCCTTGGCTTCGTCAGCCGGGACTGTAGCTAGCAGTCAGGATGTGGGAGTGTCTGTCCCGTATAGATCTATACACACAATGCCCGCTCTCCCTCCAGGAGACTCTGGTTACCGCTCGACAACGGTGAAATCCGTGTCATGAGGATGTATCCCGTGTTTTGATTTCTACAAACCTTTCTTTTGCTAAAAGTATACGTTTTTAGAATCTAGATGTAACTAAGTTCCCCTTCATGAAAGTTATGGTTGGTTTCTAAACTATACCTATTATAGTTTACTTAAGAGGTTATCTAGATGCCTTTGCTACCCAAAGGATGATGAATTGGCTGATAGAACTTTTTATGACTATATATCTATACATGATATATAACTAATATATAAACGACCTTCGGACGCATAACCGATACTCTAAAGCCACATCCAAACAAGGAAAAGGAATTAAAGCGAGCTAGCATTCCTAAGTCCTTCAAACATTACTTATATAACTATACATATATAGACATGCATTTTACAATATAAAAGAATATAAGAAGTTTTGGTAAAACCTTTGAAAAAGCTTTAATAATCTAAAAAGGGATTTTCATACTTTAAAAGAGATTTGAAAACAAGATTTGAAAACCTTTAGCTGGATAAAGCAGTTTAACATGCAAAAATCTATTTGCTATACAGTTATTAATCACATGTGATTGATATAATAACTCTATAGTTCAACTTGTATTCCCCCCATAAAAGCATTTAAAATCATTTAAAAGGTTGATTCAGGGGTATGAACTCACCTGACGTGGGTGATTCGGATGAACGGATGGTATAGGATGCTAAGTGTCAAGTGAGGACTTGACTACACACGTGAATCCTATTTAACATGTAATGATACATTTAAGTATCTAATTAGTCATTTAATAACTAATTATGCAAGTAAGGACATCCTAATGCATGAAAACACTTTGATACAAGTGCTAGGAGTACCAAGGGTTGCATATAAAGAGAGTATGGCCTCACATTGGAGTTTACTCCTCAAATGGTGGCCCTTAGGGGTGTTTACGGTTTCTGGACCACTTCTCCCATGAGTTTACGGCTGTAAACTCATGGAATTGGCGCCATTGGGTGTTCAAAAGTCTTATACCACTCAAGGAATTAAGCTAGACTCGAATCTAGGGCTTAAGAAGTGACTAGGGCTCCAAATGGACCCTTGGTGGAGTTTGCGGTCGTAAACACATGAGTTTACGGCCGTAAACTCATGTTTTCCCACTCATTCCATGTTTTGGTGTTTCTAGGTTAACCATGCAAGGTTCTAGTCACTTATACAAGCCATAGGGGGTGTTAGGGGCACCATATGACCCCTTTATAGAGTTTACGGCCAAAGGACCATTTCCTTAAGGGTTTACGGCCGTAAACTCTATGAAGACATGGTTTCTTTGATGATTAAGGTCCCTAGTTCAATGGTGGTTGGTTCTAAGCTAAGTTCTGGGCTTAAGGAAGGAAGAAAGGGCAACTTTGCACCCTTAAAGGGAGTTTATGGCCCAAGAACATGCCTTGGCCGTAAACTCTCATTCTTCCATGGATTCTTGTTGTTTCTAAGCCCTAAACATGTTAAACCTAGTATACAACGAGTTAGAACAAGAGTACTTACGATCTAGGAGCTCGAATAGTCGATTCTGGCCAAGAACACTAGTGTGTGTTCTTGGTGTTCTTGGTGAAATTTGAAGATCTATGAAAACATGAATTTCATGGATGAAAACATGTAAGATCACTAGTTCAAGTAGGATATCAACTAGTTAGGACGAGAAACTTACGAGTTTTGAAGATCGGGGACGAAGATCGGGATGATAGTTGAGAGGATTTCAGCCAAATGGAGTGAATGAATGAAACAAATGGCCAAGACTTCATCATAAAGGAGGAGTTTATGGCCCACATGGAGTTTACGGCCATAAACTCCCATATGGTGGCCGTGAACTCCAGGTCAAGGTGTTTCAGGCTCGTTCGTTGTACTATAGCTTCGACAGATAAACCCCGACACTTATTCCTTAAGTGTACTGGGCTCAGAACGCTCGAACAGACTCTAAATTGTGCTAAATGATAGCAGGAATAAGTCTGACACTAATTTGGGTTGACTGGCTGAGCTTTCAAAGCAATAGAAAATTTTGGGTTGTCACAATATATATATATATATATATATATATATATATATATATATATATATATATATATATATATATATATATATATATATATATATATATATATACACCATCCGGTCTGTATTTGTCTTTAAACAATGTGCAATGTGTGTTTGATAACTTCTATTACTAGGAATATTGTTTCGTTTTCTCGTTTAAGAAAATCTGGTTTTAATTATCAATTTGTTGAAGACAATATTCACTCTTTGTTGAATGAAGTTTTCTATTTTGAGGCTAGACCATTAAATGGAATTTATGAATTCAACCTTGATGACTCTTCAAAGAATAAGTCCCTTTATAATGTTAACACCAAAAGGCTCAAACAAGATTTGAACCAAACATATCTATAACATTGTCGCCTTAGTCAGATACACAAGAAGCGTATATCTCAACTTCAAAAGCGTGGACTTTTTGGTGCAAATGATAGTGAGTCATTTGATATATGTGAATCTTTTTTTTATGTGGTAAGATGAAAAAGTCCCTTTCTCTGGTACTAGTGAAAGGGCAAGTATTTTATTAGGCATCATACATGCTGATGTATGTGGTCCTTTCAAAATAATGTCAAGATATGGTGAAAGATATTACATTACGTTTACCGATGACTTCATTCGTTTTGGATATGTGTATTTGATGAAACATAAACATGAAGCCTTTGAAAAGTTTAAATTGTTTCAAAGTGAGGTTGAAAATAAACTCGACAAGGCAATCAAAATCCTTCGTTCAGATAGAGGTGGAAAGTACTTGAGTCAAGAGTTTCAATATCATCTTAGGAGTTGTGGGATTATCTTACATTTTACTCCACCCAGAACACCACAGATTATTGATGTGTATGAGAGGAGAAATTGGACCTTACTTGATATTGTTCGATCCACGATGAGTATTAGTACTCTCCTTTTATCATTTTGGAATTATACCTTACTCACCGCAACCCGTATCTTGAATATGGCACCAACTAAGAATGTAGAAAAAACACCTTATGAGATGTGGTATGGAAATGCTCCATCCTTATCTTATATAAAAGTTTGGGGTTGTGAAGCTTATGTCAGACAGGATGCTTCAAGCAAACTCGAGACTAGGTCTAGAAAATGCATCTCTGTAGGATATCCTAAAGATTGTTTAGGATATTACTTCTACATCCGTAGTAAGAATAAGATCCTTATTTTACGAAAAGATGGATTCTTAGAAAGCAAGTTTCTAATGGATGAAGCAAGTAGAACTTGAAGAAGATCAAGAACCACAACCCGATGCAACTCTAGTTGGAACTAGTACTGAATAATAGGTTGTTGAAGATGAAGAGATCATTATTATTCAACCTACTGAAACACAAGGCGTTCGCAGATCCGGTAGAATTTTTCAAGAACATGAGAGATATGGATTTATTATTGACTAATGCTTCATGATGATGAATGCTGATGAGCCCATTAGCTACCGAAATGCAACGACAAATCCTGAATCTGACAAATGAGTCTAAGCCATAAACACAGAGATGTAATCCATGAGGGAAAATCAAGTCTGGGATTTTGTTGAACTTCCTCCCCATTGTAATACTATAGGGAGTAAGTGGGTCTTTAAGAAGAAGACTAACATGGATAACAATTTACAACATTCAAAGGAAGACTTGTTGTTAAAGGATTCACTCAAACCCAAGAGTTGATTATGATGAAAGCTTTTCACCAGTCGCTATGATTAAATCTATTAGGATACTACTTGCCATAGCCACATATCATGACTATGAGATATGGAAAATGGATGTCAAAACCTCTTTTCTAAACGGCCATTTTGAAGAAGATGTCCATACGGTTCAGCCTGAAGCTTTTATTGATCAAAAGCATCCTAATACATTGTGTAAGCTCATGAGATGCCTTTATAGCTTAAAAAAGGATCTCGAAATTGGAATCATCGTTGCGATGATGAAATCACAAATTATGATTTTGTTAGAAACGAAGATGAATCTTGTGTTTACATGAAAACTAGTGGGAGCTCGGTGACCTTCCTGGTCCTATATGTGGATGAAGTACTTATCATGGGAAATCGCATTCCAACTTTACGAGGCCTAATGTCTTGGCTTGGAAAGTGCTTCCGAATAAAGGATCCTGGTGAGGCGCAATACATTCTTGGTATAAAGATCTATAGAGATAGATCAAAAAGATTAATAGGTTTTAGCCAAAGTACATATATTGAAAAATTCTTGAAACGGTTCAATATGGAAAACTATGATAGAGTATTTGTACTTATGGTACATGACACAATACTAAGTTCATCCCAATTTCCTAGTATAAAGGCTAAGATAGACAATATGAATTATGTTCCATATGCTTTGGAAGTTGGATCCATCATGTATGCTATGAATTGTACTAGACCTGATCTTGCTGTTGGATTAGGTGTGTAAGCCCATAAATATAATTGGTATGTACTTGACCCGAGACTAGCATGGTCCATTTGGGTTGCATATCACCAGGACAATTTGATAGGATTGACTTTTGAGAAGAGGTTATTTATGGTTTGTTAATATACTATAAGTTCTAATATATTAATATGAAATCATATGATCTAATTAGTATTGATCAAGAATTAATTTGGAATTAATTTTGTGATCAAAAGAGGCTAATTAAATATATGGGGATTGATTTGGTAAATCAATGGTTCTTATAGTGTGGGCCAGTTGTTATTTAGGATGGGATAAACCAATATGGTAGTCCATGGATAGTCCATGGAGGTTTGATCCATGGATCCTAGGTAATATGAAAGGTCATGGGCATTAGGGTTTACATGGATGTAACCCTAATCTTGCGACACTATATAAAAAGCCCCTTAGCATCCAAAAAAGTACACTAGTAATCCTTGGAGTTCCATGAGCCGATTTTGGTTGCAAGAATATTCTCTCAAAAGTCATCCTTTGTCCAAATGTGTGTTGTGATTCCATTTGAGGTGAAACACTTGGGGCACTAAGTTCTTAATGGCCAAACTCAAGAAGTTCTACAAGCTACAACTAAGAGGTAGTTCTATAACTCTCTTTTATGTTGATTATGTCATTTGCATGATAGTTGTAGGCTTAATGCTTTGGAAACAATATTGCATGTATAATTAGAGAAAACATAGATCCAAGGCATTTAGGGTTGTATGTGCACCATAGGATGTTGTAGTATACTAAAACCCATCAATGATATCAGAGCCATGGGTTGTTTTCTTTTATATTTGATGCAATGTGTTAATTTTCAAAGGTGAAAATTGTTGTCTTACAGCCCTACTCGGCGAGTCCATTCTTGTACACGACGAGTAGGTTGATGTTTGTCTTGGACTCGTCGAGTCCAGTATGGGGCTCGACGAGTTGCCTGTCCAGACAGTAGTTTTTCGAGTTTTTGGCCTGTTTTGGATTAGAATCATTACCACAAAATGTTTTGGTTCATAAAATCTGATTTTGTTGATATGGTAATGATGATTCTCATCCAAATAAAAGATAATTGTCAAAGTTTCATGATTTGTATTAGTTTATATGATTAGGCTAATTTCTTGAAACTTGTTTGATATGAATTATCTTAATTTATGAGTTTAATTATATCATATACAAATTGTTTGATTTTGTTAGTTGGAATTTTTGATGTAATTGTTTTTGGTGAAATCCATAACTTGTCGACAAGTTATGGAAAATGAAAGGTCTCATTTTTAAATGTCATCTTAAATGGTTTTAAGTCTTCCATAACTTGTCCTCAAGTTATGGAACTTGAAGAGTCTTTTACATAAATGTTTTTATGAACTCCATAACTTGTCCTCAAGTTATGGAATGTCAAGAGTCTTTTCATAAAACCTATATTAAACTTATAAGTTATGGATACCAAAAGTTTGTGAATAGATCAGAACTTGCCCTCAAGTTTTTGAATTTGTAAATGCAAAGTCTCGCTTTGAAACATTTAATTCCAAACCCTAGAATTTTAAAAGTTTAAAATTCAACCTTTATACTATTATAATATTATAGGTTTAATATATATATATATATATATATATATATATATATATATATATATATAAGAGTAAAGTCAGTATTTCCATTAGTAGGCCTCATTCACGAAGCCGATCTATAAGGGGGGGGGGGTATAAGGTTACTGCCTATAAAATGACAGTTTAATGGCTGTCCACTCTCACCCACCATTTCCTTGACTGGTGGAGGGTCGTTAGACGAATGGGTTTGACAGGACATTTAAATATTCATTAAAAGTATAATGAAATACTAATTAACTAAACACTTATAAATTCCCAATCTTAGTTACTTAGGAAAAATGTGAATTTGGTGCTAACCCATGAAATTGCACTTTCAACCTTGTTAAGTCGTTAGTGGAGCGTGTGTGGTTAACTGGCACACTAATTTGGGACTGACAGTGCGTGGTAAAGGGTAGCTTGATATTAATCATTGATCAATGGAGCGTGTGTGGTTAATCAGCACATTTAATAGGTGATTTGTAACATTGAGTGTACCAAACTAATTTGCATGGTTATTCACACCTTGTTTGTGATCCTCGGTATCCCAGCCACAAACTTGAAGGGCACAATCAAGATTTAAACATTCCATTGAAAAGTTAAATGAATCTCAAAGGATCTAGGAATTTCAATCCATTTAAAACCTAATGGTCAATTTCGTTTTTCATGGTGGAAATTAGTAAATCGTCATTTACCTACCGTCAAATATTCTGCAATTGGATTACGATATCCCTCTTCCGAATTGGAGAATATTGTGTTGGGTCCTAGCCTTAATATTTCGTTTTGGGTGTTATATTAAGGACTTAAATCAACTAAACTTGAATTTCTCCCTTGTAGATGTCTAGTTCAGACATCTATGGTCTTCCTGAATATTTAGGAACAAGCCTTCCACATGAAGATGATATTCCACAATATCATGCTTCACTTCCTCCACCTCCTCCAATTATTCTCCTTGACCCACAAGTTCGAAGACTTGAAAAGTTCAAGATCACTCAAGCCCTATTGGATAGCAAACACCAAGATGGAATGTCCGTGTGTGCACATGCATTGGATATGAAGTCACACATTGACAGGCTGAGAATGTTGGGTGTCGTGTTCCCAAGGAAGTTGGCTATTGACTAGGTTCTTCAGTCACTTCCCGAGTCATATAGTGAGTTTGCTAAAGACTACTATGTGGCAGATCACGACATGACCCTTATTGATCTTACCTATTTTCTAATTGCTGTTGAATCAACAATGATTTAGCGCAATGGTCAAGCAAATTTGACTGGAAGATCTACCTCTCACTCTGACATGGGAAATGACATGGATATCCCAGAAATGATTCTTTCTCATAAAGGAAAGGAACTGGCCATGGTCAAAAGTTTTGATCATAAGGGAAAGGCCAAATATGAGATTGTTCCATATGCCAGTCCAAATAAACCTGGTTGTTTCTATTGCCAAGGAAAGGGACATTGGAATCAAAGCTGCCCTGACTACCTGAGAGGTTTAGTCAGATTGTATGGTTCTGCTTCAGGTAAGTCCATTATTTAACTCTGTTATGTTCCTATTTGGAGATTCTTGATACATGATGTGATGTAATTACATTTTGATGTTTTGTAGGATCGAAGAAAAGAAAAGAAGCTTAAAGGAAGAGCAAGCTGAATCTGGTCGCGAATCGGATTCTTGAGCTGCTACTTAGGAGTTATGATAGATTGCTTAGACATTTGTAATAACATAGTTTTCATTTGTAATTGCATTGTAAGGAAAAGTTTTTCCGCACTTTATAAAGAAATAAAATTTTGTTTTTTATTTTATTTTATATCTCCTTGCAATGGCATTTTTGAAAATTGATGTTTCTATTGTTAGCAATATGGATTTGATTCTTTAGTTTGTGGTCGTGTCAAAATTTACCAAATAAGGAAAGATTCTCATCACCCAAGTTTCAGTTGGATATAAACTTGGAATCATGCAACTTGTATTGTGTGATGGATGAGAACATCATCTTTGGGAAATTAAGACTAATTACTTGTTCACATGTATATGTGAGTCAAGTGAAGGACTAGGGGATTGGGTACACATAGTTGTGTGCTGGTCAGGTCCACCACAAAGAACGATAAGTCTATTCCTTATGATTTACTAAAGTTTAGTAAATATGGATATGCTTACAAGTTTAAGTGTAATTCTGAAACATTGGAACAATTTCAATGATTGGCAGAACGAATAAGAAGAATCAAATTAGGCAGAAAGATAAAAGGTTCTCCAATCTGAAAAGATGGGAGAGTACTTTAGTATCGTGTTTTATGTTCATCTTAATGATTATGGAAAAACCATATCACAATTGATCCTCTAAGGATATCTTAGTTCATTTGTATGGCTAAGAAGAGGAAACGGGAATTGTTGAAATGGTTAAGTCAGTAAGATGACTCATACTTCATTCCAAAACCAAGTCTTAGAGTCATACTCCAAGATTGTAACTTGAGTGACATAATATTAAGAAAGGTTTATAACACTTATCAAATGTAGAGTAAAATGTTTTCTTACTATTGTACATTTGAAATTGGTAAGTTGTGATGTTTTGGATAAAACAAAGACCAACTAAGACCAATTGTGTGAAGTGTTTGTCTTGATAAGAATCCACACTAACTCTTGAATATTTTTTTGTCAAAGAATGGTTCTTCATAAGAGACTCTTATATGTTAAGAGGTCAGTGGGAGTCTTAAAGATCTTCAAAGCTTCAAGAACTATTCAAGGATAAAACCTATTGTTAATCACTAGCACACGACTTGAGGTTTATAACCTATCGTGTTGACATATTCTTGTTTCTGTGCCCATTCCAGTTAAAGTTGACTATGAATGTGAGTTCTATGGGTTCTCAGTTATTTGCATAACAACTTGGAAGCAATGGTAGTCCCTTGTGCTGCTAGGTGGCAAGAAATTAAGATTGAACAAGTTCAGTCCATATGTGTTTGGATTTGTCTCTAACCTTGTCTTGTGATTATGGTTATGAAAAATTCACATGGATAGGAACACATACACCATAAAATCTAAGTGTCATAAGGTTTCTCTCCAATTCATGAAAATGATTGTGATGAAACGCTTTCACTAAGTAGATTTTAAGGAGATAGCAATGGTGATATTTGCATTCTCAAATTCGATTATGATTACGGCATCCCTCTTCATAGTTCGAATTGTGAGAAATGGCAAAGGTCTAAACATTTGACACTTATTGCTCTAAGTTCTAAAATTGTTAAGACACACATGTAAGCTATCTAAGGAAAGGTGTATGAGCTTGAGAAGCCTAGATAAAGTCTTATCAAAGCATCTTGTGTCAGAAATCCGAACTTTGGTAAGGAAGTCAATAAGTATTGATTTATAGAAGTCCAGCTGATTATTGGGTACATGTCAAAGCTAGTGGGAGCATAAGTATCATGCTAATAAGAATGTAATTATTATGCTAGTGGGAGCATAATTATTACGTTAAGTGTTGCGAGTTAGCAATGTTAATTATAGAAAAAAAAGTTTCAATTCGCAAAGTTGCAGGGTTTGAAAAGTTGTTTTGCAATAATTATGGGAGAGGAATTTATACTTCATTTCAAATCTAAAAGCTTAGATTGAGATTTTTTAATCAAATTTAGTCAAGGATATATATTAATGTTATGTTGGAATGGTTCAACATTAGGAAATTCTATATATATGGAAATGTTAATTGCGTTCTAAAAAAAATTGATTATGATTACGACATCCCTCTTCATAATTCGATTTATGAGAACATGGCAAATAGTAATATTATAGCAAAAGACTGATCAAGTATTATGTCTTTATGTTAGACATTATGAATTGTATCCCATATGCTTCGGGTATAGGATCGATTGCATATGCTATAATATTCTCGTGTTCTAATTTTCCAAATGCCTAGGGCATTAAGAGAGAAAAAGGAATAGAACCGGATAGGACTAAAGTGGTTAAATATTGGTCGCTTAAGGACAGTTGGAAGTATAGTAATGGATGGACCATATTGACATTATTATGAATAGACAAGATTTTATTGATAATGAGTTGTCGTTTGGCAAATATGGAATGTTTCCATATTGGGAGTTGGATGTTAAGAATAAATGAGAAAGTTAGAAACTTTTATGCAAGAAGGATGTTCAAAGGAATGTACTTTGAATCTGAGACTTCATTTCCATGGAATTGTCTTGTAACAATCTCCAAAGGAATATTTTGTAATATTGTTGGTCAAGTCTCAGTGACTTTTGGTACCTAGACTTTACAGAAGAATCATTGTATAATAGTTTTGAATCTAACACTTCCTAGAAGTGACAAGAATTTGAAATTCTTACACTTGCACTAAATATTTGGAATTGTGAAATGATCATCATTGAAATGTTTTTCAAATGATCTATTTCACAAAGTCAGGACCATAGACAAACATAGTATGCATTCTTGGAGCATGGCATAACTATTGTTTTAATTTAAGTATTAAGTTGATTATACGAAACATTATACAATGAATAATGAGTAATCAATATGGCACTCAAAAGTTTTGGGGCAATATAGGATTAGTATTATTCTTGTGTTTCACTTTGCATGTTTTGACTTCCCGAATAACTAGGTTATTCAAACCATCCATAGTCAATCATACTTTGGAAGTAGGTATTGAGGAAAGACTGTCATGAATGGGTTTGTAGTTTGTCTAGGTGTTTTAGACATAGCTGCAGTGTTCATGAGTACTCCTGGAATAAGATTCAAGTATTGGATTCAACCCACGCTCATTTGAATCACTTCATGGATTTTATCATGAGTGATTGTGAGACGATAATATCTTATATTCTTGAAACCGAGACATGTGAGTTGTAATTTACAAGCCGGTTGCACATTGACATATGTAAACGCACCAGTAACTTGGTGTTATAAAACATATTTTTGTGTGTAATTAAATGAGTAAGTACAAGCAATCATTTGAGTCGAAGTTTATCCGTTCCTTTTACCCCATGTGGATAAAATCGATATCTGTGGGCCCCGCGATGATTTAGTGATGACAAACCTAAGTGCTTGGCCAAGCCTGGACTGATTTGATCTCTTCAATTACTCAGTCGTCATAAATCGGAAATCGGGAAACAACATATGGACAGAGAGAATGATTATAATCCATGTCTCCTGTCCATATGATATCTAGAATGGAGGAATATATGATCCCTTATCTATTGGTCTCGTCATTGACTAGGTCAGAGTTCGACAATAACTTTTAAGAGCTACGATTGCTAGTCGGGTTGTGGAGTCATACTTGCAATAATAGTTATTAGACTTATCCAAGTGGGAGACTGTTGTATTAGGTGTCTAAGCCCATAACTAGAATTGGTATGTACTTGACCCGAGAGTAGCATGGTCCATTTGGGTTGCATATCACCTGGACAATTTGATAGGATGGACTTTTGAGAAGAGGTTATTTATGATTTGTTAGTATATTATAAGTTCTAATATATTAATATGAAATCATATGATTTAATTAGTATTGATCAAGAATTAATTTGGAATTAATTTGTGATCAAAAGAGGCTAATTAAATATATGAGGATTGATTTGGTAAATCAATGGTTCTTATAATGTGGGCCAATTGTTATTTGGGATGGGCTAAGCCAATATGCTAGTCCATGGATATACTATGGAGGTTTGACCCATGGATCCTAGGTAATAGGAAAGGTCATGGGCATTATGGTTTACATGGATGTAACCCTAATCTTGCCACACTATATAAGAAGCCTGTGACAACCCGAGATTTTCATTTGTTTTAACTCCGCAATCAAGCACTTGAAAAATTAGCCAAATTCATCTCAAAACATTTTTGGCCGGTTTTAAGTCCGTTTGGGTGTTCTTATTTTATATTCGTCAAGCGAACAAATAAAAGGAAGTATACTTTAGAGGTTGCCGTGTATCACGTAAGTCTCGAAACTCCAAAAGTTTGGAGTTTACAGACGTAAACATGGAGTTTACGGCCGTAAACCCTAAAGAGTATAAATATGACACTTAGTCATTTTTAGCTCATTTCTCACTTCCTAGTTCAAGAACACCCAAGTTTTCTCTCAACTATCATAAAATCATTCCTTCAAATCCGCCAAAATGTAAGTGCTTTCTTCCTAGATTCGTTCATATAACACTTTATCTAGTGTTTATACACGATTTCACCCATGAAATCTTGTCTTTTTCATAGATCTTCAAGTGTTCTTCAAAACACCAAGAACACCAAGAACACACACTAGTGTTCTTGGGCTCCAAACACTCTTTCGAGCTTCCTATCAGTAAGTGCACTCCTCCTAACAAGTTATTCACTTAGAATACATGTTAAACCCTTGAAGAACATCAAGATCCCCAAGAAAACATGTGTTTACGGTTTGAGGAGATCTCCCAAAACCGTAAACACCTTCCAATGGTGTTTAAGTGCCCCTAACACCTTCTATGGCTTGTATAAGTGACTAGAACCTTGCATGCATAAGCTAGGAACACCAAAACACGAAATGAATGTGCAAACATGAGTTTACGGCCGTAAACCCATGTCTTTACGACCGTAAACTCCCAAGGAGTGGTCAAAGGACTGTAAACTCCAAGGAAGGGTCATTTCGAACCCTAGTCACTTCCTAAGCCCTTGATTCGAGTCTAGCTTACTTTCTTGAGTGGTTTAGGACCTTTGAACACCCAATGGCACCATTGCCATGATTTTACGGCCGTAAAATCATGGGGGTAGTGGTCCAGAAACCGTAAACACCCTTAAGGGCCACAATTTGAGGAGTAAACTCCAATGTGAGGCCATGCTCTCTTTATATGCAACCCCTATTACTCTTAGCACTTGTAGAAAAGTGTTTTCATGTATTAGGGTATCCTAACTCACTTAATTAGTTATTAAATGACTAATTAGATACATCAATGTATCATTGCTTGTTTAATAGGATCTGAGTGTGTGTTCAAGTCCTCAAATGTAGAAATCCCTTTTTAGATTATTAAGGCTTTTTCAAAGGTTTTACCAAAACTTCTTTTATGCTTTTATATTGTAAAATGCATGCCTATATATGTATAGTTATATAAGAAATGTTTGAAGGACTTAGGAAGGCTAGCTCGCTTTAATTCCTTTTCCTTGTTTGGATGTGGCTTTAGGGTATCGACTATCCGTCCGAAGGTCGTTCGAATATTAGTTATATATCATGTATACATATATAGTCATAAAAGTTCTATCAGCCAGTTCATCATCCTTTGGGTAGCAAAGGCATCTAGATAACCTCTCAAGTAAACTATAATAGGTATAGTTTAGAAACCAACCATAACTTTCATAAAGGAGAACTTAGTCATATCTATATTCTAAAAACTTATACTTTTTAATAAAGAGAAAGGTTTATAGAAATCAAAACACGAGATACATCCTCATGACGTGGATTCCACCGTTGTCAAGTTGGTAACCAGAGTCTCCTGGAGGGAGAGCGTGCATTGTGTGTATAGATCTATACGGGACAGACACTCCCACATCCTGACTGCTAGCTATAGTCCCGGCCGACCAAGCCAAAGGGTGACAAATGTCACATTTATTCCGACGCCAGCAGGTCGTCAAGTATTCGATTGTCAATCAGTATGGTTACGAGTATCTTTACATTTACCTTATAATTCATGGCTTTAATGTAATAAGTATTATCACTGTATTTTCTATATATGAAACCATCATAACCTATTTTCCTAGTTATACACTAGGCCACATTTTAAACCTTTAAACTAACCCACTTAGGATTAAAGGCTATTTTAGACTCTCCGAGGCGTATTGTTCACTTAATACTTCCTGGAGTCTGTATTTCATTGTTTTAGACTCTCTGAGGCGTATTGTTCACTTAATACTTCCAGGAGTCTGTATTTCATTGTTTTAGACTCTCTGAGGCGTATTGTTCACTTAATACTTCCTGGAGTCTATATTTCGTTGTTTTAGACTCTCCGATGCGTATTGTTCACTTAATACTTCCTGGAGTCTGTATTTCATTGTTTTAGACTCTCCGAGGCGTATTGTTCACTTAATACTTCCTGGAGTCTGTATTTCATTCTTTTAGACTCTCCGAGGCGTGTTGTTCATTCAATACCACCTGGAGTCTATGTTTTATTTACTTTTAGCCAGTAGCGTTACTGCTGAGGTAAAAATATTATTTTCCCTATTACTTTTGATTGTGATCTTCTCACATATTCTTTAAACTATAAATTATGTTTTGATATTGATAATACCTTTAAGGGAAAATGTTTCTTAAACATAAAACAAGTTGGGTATTGGTAGAAGACTGCTTTTAGTAGAGATACTCCTTGGTTTAAACATAAAACACTTGGGTCTTGGTAGAAGACTACTTTTATTAGAAAATATAGGATTTTCTGGATAGAATTCTAATACTCTGTAAATTCTAATCACCATCTCCGAGTGAGATTATTTTGAAGTAAAACATGTATTTATACCAATGTCATTAAATACTTATGAACTCACCAGCATTAAAATGCTGATACTCGCTTTCAAAATAACTTGTATTCTCAGGTCATCAGTAGACAAGTACACTCCGGGAGCTTTTGCAAAGTCAGCCTACTACCAAGCTGCAGTTAATGTTATTCTCTGTATTTACTTTTGATGTTGTTGCTCAATGTAACCTATGAAAAATTATTACTATTAATGCAATGGTTGTTATACTTTGATTACTATACTGCATATGTTGTGATACTTGACATGACGTCCTCCACCCCAGAACGTTTCCGCCGTTCCGGTTTTGGGGTGTGACAGATTGGTATCAGAGCATTGTTTATAGTGAGCACAATATATCAAATCATAAAAGATATACAGCCTATAAATACATTGGGATAAAATACTCTGACCAAGAATTATACTTTAAAATATAACCATATTTTACAAAAGTATAAGAACATCCAGAATATAAAAACCCGAACGAGTATCACGGAAAGAATAAGAATAAAAGTCTTTGGATGTTGACCATTACCGTCAAACCTGGGCAGTTATGTAATCGTAAGCTGGAATAAATATAACCTGATCAACTATATTTATTCGAGATGCGACTAACGTGTGCTTGGGAGTGATGGTGGTGTTGCAACAAATCTGAAACTTACCAAATAGGAATGCTAGAGCCAAACATAAAGTGTAAAATACTATAGGAGTATTTTATGATACTAAAAGATTCACAATAAACCCAAAAGCATGTTCAGAAGATAAGAATCAAGCATGTAATTAAAATACTATATGAGTATTTTAGGAACCATAAATAACCTTGCGTGAGAACTAAAAAGATCCTTATTGATAGACCTATGATTACAAAGTGTATACTTCCAAGATTATATATAGTAAGGATGTCATAGACTAAGAATGTGTGGTTTCGCTCTACTTCCTTTTCCTTGTTTGGATGTGGATATAGAGTAGTATCATATATTCGAAGGCCTATCAGATATAAGTTATATATGATTTGTGTACGCTAGGTAATTGCAGCAGGACTCGATATGGATCACCCAGTGAAATGTTTTAATAATCTCTTAGGATTCTTTAGACATTTCCATTCTCGCACGAACCCTTTTAGAAAACCTTATCCACTTCAGTAATCGGCAGAAGAGTCGATACAGACCCATAAGAGGTTCATTGAGAAGATTTCCATTTAGGAAATAAATGAACAGAGACGAGACTATTGGAATCACCATGTGCCTATGCCTTTTAGGGACATCGGTGGGAAATTCGCCTGAACTTCCGAGATTCCAGTCACCCGCCATGAAGTGATGACACTCAGAGTCAGAATCAGAAGTAAGGCGGAGCAGAAATTCAATATGTCTGCAAGAGAAGAAAACCCTAGGAAAATACCCGAAGAAAACCAACACCGGTTCCAGTCAAGGATAAGAGGTGGACAGAGGGAGCCAATACATGGAACCCGAGAAGTGTCTTTTCCTCGTTATCATCACGCTAATAAATCCGTAAAATAATACAATTTAGTGAGTTAGTGATTTCGCTACTCACACTATGTGTTAGGCAAATCATTTTTCCCGTCGCGATTAATAAAAATAGATCGGATCTCAAAACCTCGATTGAGAGTGTGTAGCCATAAGTTTTCATGAACCTTTTCTTCCATGATCTTCGTTCCGAACTTCCCTCAAATATTTTTCAAGCCGGAGAGTGAACCTCTCCGGTATAAAGATAACTTAGTAGGAACGACTTCCATTTTATGGCTTTCCGATACGCCTACTCCTACCTTGTTACCCAGACTACATCATAGGGATGTAGGTCGACACTCAGATAACCATAATTCGAGGCGCGGGAAAATTTATGCCTATCATAGTAAAGAAAGATACATCTAGGGTTAACCATCGTTTCTCATCAGCTTGTGTTCCTTTTCGTGTAGGAAAAACCATGCCTCCAAAGAAACGTAACCAACCCGCTAGTAAGACACCGGTCCTTCAATTTGATGAAGCTATGTTCCGAGCTGCAGTTTCAGCAGCCGTAGCAGCTGTCATGGCTCACCTGAATGCTAACAACGCCAATGTTAGCAGGAGCCCTATCAGAAATCCCGATCAAAGCAATGGACAGCAGCAACCAGCACCGGTGTGTAAAGCCACCCAAGAACCCCAACCAAATCCACTGAAAAGAAAGTTTAAGAACGAGGAGGGAAGTACCTCGACTCAAGGACCTTCCGAAGGGCAACGAGCTGAAGTGGTCAATGCCTCTGTCAACCCTTCTGCCTCGACACCTGGAAGACCATACCTAGGAAACCTCCCCCGCTGCAGCAAGTGTAACTACCATCATCATGGTATCTGTCGAGAAGTCTTTTGCATTAGGTGCAACATGAAGGGGCATACCGCTCGCTTTTGTAGAACCCCGGTTGAGTTCATTACATCAACCACTAATGTGGGGACCAGTCCAGTATGCCATCTATGTGGTGAAATCGGACACCTCAAGAGGGACTGCCCAACTGAAAGAAATGACAAAAGCGCAGGAGGAGTTTAACCCTAATGCCTAGGAGAAGCATCAAAGAACCCGGTAGAATTTTGGTACGTCTCTCTCAATCCCGAGTAGTTAACCGAAAACATTAAATAATCAATTCTAATTGTAATTACTCCCTCGTTAAGGAGAAGGTCGCAGCACTGTTGTAACATTTGAAAACCCATCAGGTAAAGCTATGATGGCTTAGTATATACGTTAAGGCCATTTATAATCAAGATGGATAAACCTCGAGTGAGTGATGCTGCCTTATCTCCTGTTCCTTGTTTGGTTGTGGATTTAGGGCGGAGTTGCTCAGTTAACAGTCCTTTTAATCTTAATTATACATGACTAGTGTATACTAGGCGGTTATAGAGAGGCCTCGTGAGAAATCCATTCATGAAAAGTACATTATTCCAAAACATCAGGACCCCCTAGAGTTCCGCGTCAATTCTATCGGTCCAAGTATCCGCGATAGTGATACCATGGACGAAACCCGAGACGCTAAGAATTTGTATGCCCTGTTCAGCACATGGTCCTATCGATCTTCATTCCATATCATGTCGATGTTTGTTAAATTTGACACTACCGTCAATTATGGTTCGACTTGGTGCGACCATTTGAAAATTCCTAGTGCTGTGTAAAGAGAACTTTCACCATATCCTATGCGTCAAATAAAGGTTCCTCCGAACCTGATAAGGAAACCTAATATGAACCGTCAGTCGTCTCTCTCATCCAAACCTTCCGAAGTACCTAGGAGAAGGGTACCACGCGCTGTTACTCAATAGACCCTCCCGAAAGATCATTAGCACCGCACAACCAGGTTCGTAATTCAAGAGAAAGAACTCATGGGATTAACTTACTACTACTGATTAAATGCATTAGAGTGGTATATAATTTAGATCAATAAAATTTAAGATGTGTGCTTCCTCCCTACTCCTTGTTCCTCGTTTGGTTGTGGGTCTGGGGTGGGGCCACACATCTGAACATCCCGTCAAATCTCAATTATATACGACTTGCATACACGGAGTATTAGTGATTAAGCCGAGTATGAGGTCTACCACGAACCTTATAATAAGACCCTTCATCCTTTCCCCCATAGAAAAGGAGTTGGAGTTAAGAGAACCACTGTGAGTTGAGCTACTAAAATGACCACAAATTCGAAATTTGTTGTCATCCCGTTTAAGCCAATATAGTAACCAACACCCTCAGTTAGAAAAGTAACTCAAGTCGTAAGAGTCAAAAGCATTGACTACGACCATCCATTCACGCTTAACCCCACGAATTAAGCATCTCAGCAGAGATCCCAGAAACCTGGAAGCTGTGACAAGTTAAACTCTGAGAAGAGTGGATGAGGAAATTAGAAGTTCCGAGTGACGGAACCCTATACTCTCTAGATTTAATCTAGATAGAGAAAACTCAGAAACACCGGAGGAGTAGTTGCAAGTAATACTCGCACTACTCAGGCACTTCGTCCATCCCGTTACAGACGAGTAGTGCCTAGGACACAACGCCTCCTCATGCGAGAAAAAGTCACCGTCACCCTATAGACGGTCGACCGCATTCATCTTAGTTAATACTAGAATGCCAAGAACCACAGGATAACCTTCGCGACCAAGAATACTTGAGGAAAGTAGGCGATAAGTTGTGTCAAGCTATATAATCCAGGTCGTAAAGAGATTGTAGACTCGACACCGGTCAAGGTGTTAGTCGATGGGTTATACAAGAACACGCACTTCCTACGAACTGGAGGGAGCCGACACCTTAGAGAATGGGGCATGTCTTAGACATTTGTTGGGCTACTAGGTG
Organism: Lactuca virosa; assembly: GCF_052849685.1. Lineage (NCBI taxonomy): Eukaryota > Viridiplantae > Streptophyta > Magnoliopsida > Asterales > Asteraceae > Lactuca > Lactuca virosa. The sequence goes on from NC_136434.1 coordinate 157,028,758, forward strand.
TTCCAAAGAATACTATCTCTAAAGAGATAGTAGAACCACCTCCTGAAATAGCCAACCATTTCAAGGATCCCTAAGGACGAAGTTAGCCCTGACCGGAGACTATTATCCATGAAACAGCGAAGCGAGTAAGAGAATGATTCTTTCCAGTTAGGAATCATACTGTGAAAGCATCTATTAGACGATGATGAAAATTAAAACTTTCTAAACATCGTCTGGTAAAACCCTCTATCATACTGACTTTAAGAGTTTCCGTTAGAAACACCTCGAGAGTCAGAAGTGCAGGTCCATTTTGCACTAGGTCGAGATAGATGTCCCGTAACCAATAGATGCCAGTGTATAGCCAATACCCCCATCGATCCAGAAGAACTCTGAAAGCCAACTAGTAGGAAATACGAATCCAAAGACGACCTGAGCCTTCTAAGAACCAACCTGGGGATTTCACCTCCAGTAAGAGAGAACTTTTGGAGCTCCAGAATGGCGATCACGCAAAGTAATGATCTAACCATGGAAGTACATTATGTTCTATGTATTGAGACATTCTATCTTCCCAAGAAACTTAGGACCATCCGAGATTCTTGATAAGAATTGGTCCAACCCCCGTCAGGCCTCAACTATTTTAGGAATTCCATAAATTCCACCCTAATTTATTCACGTCTCAAACTTGAAAAGTGCGTGTCCAACGTGACTCGTATAATCCCACTCATCGAGATAGAAATCATTGAGAGCCCCAACTTCGTAGGAGAACCTGTAGGGATCATGGACCGAGAGGTCGAGGAAAACGAAACGAATCTGCATCCCCATCGTAAAGGTTCGCTGGAACGCCAAGCAAAGGCCTAAATTCCCTTAGGAGCGCGAGGATCTGATGGAACTAAAGTATCCTCATATTTTGCTTCGCTCAACTATAACTGCGTGTGTGCTTGAACTCTAATTTTGGGACGAAATTCCCTCTAACGGGGGGATGATGTGACAACCCGAAATTTTCATTTGTTTTAACTCCGAAATCAAGCACTTCAAAAATTAGCCGAATTCATCTCAAAACATTTTTGGCCGGTTTTAAGTCCGTTTGGGTGTTCTTATTTTATATTTGTCAAGCGAACAAATAAAAGGAAGTATACTTTAGAGGTTGCCGTGTATCACGTTATTCATGAAAAGTACATTATTCCAAAACATCAGGACCCCCTAGAGTTCCGCGTCAATTCTATCGGTCCAAGTATCCGCGATAGTGATACCATGGACGAAACCCGAGACGCTAAGAATTTGTATGCCCTGTTCAGCACATGGTCCTATCGATCTTCATTCCATATCATGTCGATGTTTGTTAAATTTGACACTACCGTCAATTATGGTTCGACTTGGTGCGACCATTTGAAAATTCCTAGTGCTGTGTAAAGAGAACTTTCACCATATCCTATGCGTCAAATAAAGGTTCCTCCGAACCTGATAAGGAAACCTAATATGAACCGTCAGTCGTCTCTCTCATCCAAACCTTCCGAAGTACCTAGGAGAAGGGTACCACGCGCTGTTACTCAATAGACCCTCCCGAAAGATCATTAGCACCGCACAACCAGGTTCGTAATTCAAGAGAAAGAACTCATGGGATTAACTTACTACTACTGATTAAATGCATTAGAGTGGTATATAATTTAGATCAATAAAATTTAAGATGTGTGCTTCCTCCCTACTCCTTGTTCCTCGTTTGGTTGTGGGTCTGGGGTGGGGCCACACATCTGAACATCCCGTCAAATCTCAATTATATACGACTTGCATACACGGAGTATTAGTGATTAAGCCGAGTATGAGGTCTACCACGAACCTTATAATAAGACCCTTCATCCTTTCCCCCATAGAAAAGGAGTTGGAGTTAAGAGAACCACTGTGAGTTGAGCTACTAAAATGACCACAAATTCGAAATTTGTTGTCATCCCGTTTAAGCCAATATAGTAACCAACACCCTCAGTTAGAAAAGTAACTCAAGTCGTAAGAGTCAAAAGCATTGACTACGACCATCCATTCACGCTTAACCCCACGAATTAAGCATCTCAGCAGAGATCCCAGAAACCTGGAAGCTGTGACAAGTTAAACTCTGAGAAGAGTGGATGAGGAAATTAGAAGTTTCGAGTGACGGAACCCTATACTCTCTAGATTTAATCTAGATAGAGAAAACTCAGAAACACCGGAGGAGTAGTTGCAAGTAATACTCGCACTACTCAGGCACTTCGTCCATCCCGTTACAGACGAGTAGTGCCTAGGACACAACGCCTCCTCATGCGAGAAAAAGTCACCGTCACCCTATAGACGGTCGACCGCATTCATCTTAGTTAATACTAGAATGCCAAGAACCACAGGATAACCTTCGTGACCAAGAATACTTGAGGAAAGTAGGCGATAAGTTGTGTCAAGCTATATAATCCAGGTCGTAAAGAGATTGTAGACTCGACACCGGTCAAGGTGTTAGTCGATGGGTTATACAAGAACACGCACTTCCTACGAACTGGAGGGAGCCGACACCTTAGAGAATGGGGCATGTCTTAGACATTTGTTGGGCTACTAGGTGTTCCAAAGAATACTATCTCTAAAGAGATAGTAGAACCACCTCCTGAAATAGCCAACCATTTCAAGGATCCCTAAGGACGAAGTTAGCCCTGACCGGAGACTATTATCCATGAAACAGCGAAGCGAGTAAGAGAATGATTCTTTCCAGTTAGGAATCATACTGTGAAAGCATCTATTAGACGATGATGAAAATTAAAACTTTCTAAACATCGTCTGGTAAAACCCTCTATCATACTGACTTTAAGAGTTTCCGTTAGAAACACCTCGAGAGTCAGAAGTGCAGGTCCATTTTGCACTAGGTCGAGATAGATGTCCCGTAACCAATAGATGCCAGTGTATAGCCAATACCCCCATCGATCCAGAAGAACTCTGAAAGCCAACTAGTAGGAAATACGAATCCAAAGACGACCTGAGCCTTCTAAGAACCAACCTGCGGATTTCACCTCCAGTAAGAGAGAACTTTTGGAGCTCCAGAATGGCGATCACGCAAAGTAATGATCTAACCATGGAAGTACATTATGTTCTATGTATTGAGACATTCTATCTTCCCAAGAAACTTAGGACCATCCGAGATTCTTGATAAGAATTGGTCCAACCCCCGTCAGGCCTCAACTATTTTAGGAATTCCATAAATTCCACCCTAATTTATTCACGTCTCAAACTTGAAAAGTGCGTGTCCAACGTGACTCGTATAATCCCACTCATCGAGATAGAAATCATTGAGAGCCCCAACTTCGTAGGAGAACCTGTAGGGATCATGGACCGAGAGGTCGAGGAAAACGAAACGAATCTGCATCCCCATCGTAAAGGTTCGCTGGAACGCCAAGCAAAGGCCTAAATTCCCTTAGGAGCGCGAGGATCTGATGGAACTAAAGTATCCTCATATTTTGCTTCGCTCAACTATAACTGCGTGTGTGCTTGAACTCTAATTTTGGGACGAAATTCCCTCTAACGGGGGGATGATGTGACAACCCGAAATTTTCATTTGTTTTAACTCCGAAATCAAGCACTTCAAAAATTAGCCGAATTCATCTCAAAACATTTTTGGCCGGTTTTAAGTCCGTTTGGGTGTTCTTATTTTATATTTGTCAAGCGAACAAATAAAAGGAAGTATACTTTAGAGGTTGCCGTGTATCACGTAAGTCTCGAAACTCCAAAAGTTTGGAGTTTACGGACGTAAACATGGAGTTTACGGCCGTAAACCCTAAAGAGTATAAATATGACACTTAGTCATTTTTAGCTCATTTCTCACTTCCTAGTTCAAGAACACCCAAGTTTTCTCTCAACTATCATAAAATCATTCCTCCAAATCCGCCAAAGTGTAAGTGCTTTCTTCCTAGATTCGTTCATATAACACTTTATCTAGTGTTTATACATGATTTCACCCATGAAATCTTGTCTTTTTCATAGATCTTCAAGTGTTCTTCAAAACACCAAGAACACCAAGAACACACACTAGTGTTCTTGGGCTCCAAACACTCTTTCGAGCTTCCTATCAGTAAGTGCACTCCTCCTAACAAGTTATTCACTTAGAATACATGTTAAACCCTTGAAGAACATCAAGATCCCCAAGAAAACATGTGTTTACGGTTTGAGGAGATCTCCCAAAACCGTAAACACCTTCCAATGGTGTTTAAGTGCCCCTAACACCTTCTATGGCTTGTATAAGTGACTAGAACCTTGCATGCATAAGCTAGGAACACCAAAACACGAAATGAATGTGCAAACATGAGTTTACGGCCGTAAACCCATGTCTTTACGACCGTAAACTCCCAAGGAGTGGTCAAAGGACTGTAAACTCCAAGGAAGGGTCATTTCGAACCCTAGTCACTTCCTAAGCCCTTGATTCGAGTCTAGCTTACTTTCTTGAGTGGTTTAGGACCTTTGAACACCCAATGGCACCATTGCCATGATTTTACGGCCGTAAAATCATGGGGGTAGTGGTCCAGAAACCGTAAACACCCTTAAGGGCCACTATTTGAGGAGTAAACTCCAATGTGAGGCCATGCTCTCTTTATATGCAACCCCTAGTACTCTTAGCACTTGTAGAAAAGTGTTTTCATGTATTAGGGTATCCTAACTCACTTAATTAGTTATTAAATGACTAATTAGATACATCAATGTATCATTGCTTGTTTAATAGGATCTGAGTGTGTGTTCAAGTCCTCAATTGACACATAGCATCCTATACCATCCGTTCATCCGAATCACCCACGTCAGGTGAGTTCATACCCCTAAATCGACCTTTTAAATGATTTTAAATGCTTTTATGGGGGGGGGGGGGGAATACAAGTTGAACTATAAAGTTATTATATCAATCACATGTGATTAATAACTATATAGCAAATAGATTTTTGCATGTTAAACTGCTTTATCCAGTTAAAGGTTTTCAAATCTTGTTTTCAAATGCAGAAATCCCTTTTTAGATTATTAAGGCTTTTTCAAAGGTTTTACCAAAACTTCTTTTATGCTTTTATATTGTAAAATGCATGCCTATATATGTATAGTTATATAAGAAATGTTTGAAGGACTTAGGAAGGCTAGCTCGCTTTAATTCATTTTCCTTGTTTGGATGTGGCTTTAGCGTATCGGCTATCCGTCCGAAGGTCGTTTGAATATTAGTTATATATCATGTATACATATATAGTCATAAAAGTTCTATCAGCCAGTTCATCATCCTTTGGGTAGCAAAGGCATCTAGATAACCTCTCAAGTAAACTATAATAGGTATAGTTTATAAACCAACCATAACTTTCATAAAGGAGAACTTAGTCATATCTATATTCTAAAAACATATACTTTTTAATAAAGAGAAAGGTTTATAGAAATAAAAACACGAGATACATCCTCATGACGCGGATTTCACCGTTGACCAAGCCAAGGGGTGACAAATGTCACATTCATTCCGACGCCAGCAGATCGTCAAGTATTCGATTGTCAATCAGTATGGTTACGAGTATCTTTACATTTACCTTATAATTCATGGCTTTAAGGTAATAAGTATTATCACTGGATTTTCTATATATGAAACCATCATAACCTATTTTCCTAGTTATACACTGGGCCACATTTTAAACCTTTAAACTAACCCACTTAGGATTAAAGGCTATTTTAGACTCTCCGAGGCATATTGTTCACTTAATACTTCTTGGAGTCCGTATTTCATTGTTTTAGACTCTCTGAGGCGTATTGTTCACTTAATACTTCCTCGAGTCTGTATTTCATTGTTTTAGACTCTCTGAGGCGTATTGTTCACTTAATACTTCCTGGAGTTTGTATTTCATTGTTTTAGACTCTCCGAGGCGTATTGTTCACTTAATACTTGCTGGAGTCTGTATTTCATTGTTTTAGACTCTCCGAGGCGTATTGTTCACTTAATACTTCCTGGAGTCTGTATTTCATTCTTTTAGACTCTCCGAGGCGTGTTGTTCATTCAATACCACCTGGAGTCTATGTTTTATTTACTTTTAGCCAGCAGCGTTACTGCTAAGGTAAAAATATTATTTTCCCTATTACTTTTGATTGTGATCTTCTCACATATTCTTTAAAGTATAAATTATATTTTGATATTGATAATACCTTTAAGGGAAAATGTTTCTTAAACATAAAACAAGTTGGGTCTTGGTAGAAGACTGCTTTTAGTAGAGATACTCCTTGGTTTAAACATAAAACACTTGGGTCTTGGTAGAAGACTACTTTTATTAGAAAATATAGGATTTTCTGGAAAGAATTCTAATACTCTGTAAATTCTAATCACCATCTCTCCGAGTGAGATTATTTTGAAGTAAAACATGTATTTATACCAATGTCATTAAATACTTATGAACTCACCAGCATTAAAATGCTGATACTCGCTTTCAAAATAACTTGTATTCTCAGGTCATCAGTAGACAGGTACACTCCGGGAGCTTTTGCGAAGTCAGCCTAGTACCAAGCTGCAGTTTATGTTATTCTTTGTATTTACTTTTGATGTTGTTGCTCAATGTAACCTATGAAAAATTATTACTATTAATGCAATGGTTGTTGTACTTTGATTACTATATTGCATATGTTGTGATACTGGACATGACGTCCTCCACCCTAGAACGTTTCTGCCGTTCCGGTTTTGGGGTGTGACAAAGCCCTTTAACACCCAAAAAAGTACACTAGTGATCCTTGGATTTCCATGAACCGATTTTGGTTGCAAGAATATTTTCTTAAAAGTCATCCTTTGTCCAATGGTGTGTTGTGATTCCATTTGAGGTGCAACACTCCGGGCACTAAGTTCTTAAAGGCCAAACTCAAGAAGTTCTACAAGCTAGTACAAAGAGGTAATTCTATAACTCTCTTTTATGTTGATTATGTCATTTGCATGATAGTTGTAGGCTTAATTCTTTGGAAACAATATTGCATGTATAATTAGAGAAAACATAGATCCAAAGCATTTAGGGTTGTATGTGCACCATAGGATGTTGTTGTGTACTAAAACCAATTACTTGCTTGTGCTATGAGCATGACAAGAAACTACCAACAAAATTTAGGGGAGAGTCATTGGATAGATGTGAAGAACATCCTTAAGTACTTACATAGAAATAAGGACACATTCATCGTGTATGGAGGCGTACAAGAAAGCTTAAGTGTAAAGTGTTACACTAATGCTTCATTCACAACATATCAGGATGATTGTAAGTCACAATCAGGATATGTGTTCATTATCAATAGGTGTCCAATGTCTTGGAAAATCTCCAAGAAAAGTGTTGTAGCGCAATCCACTACAAATTCAGAATACAACGTTTCTTCAGAAGCTACACAAGAAGCTGCTTGGATGTAGAAATTCATTGGAGATCTAGGCGTTGCTCCTTTCATTTGGGATCCCCTATAAATCTTCGGTGAAAATGAGGGTGCTATTGGTTTTGCTAAAGAACCCATATCACACAAGAAGACCATGCCAATTAACCAAAGATTCAACTACATTCGACATGAAGTTGAAGATGGTGAAATCAGTATTCATAAATTTCACACTGATCAAAATTTGTCGGACCCTTTCAGTAAGCCTCTTCATCAAGCAAAGTTTGAAGGTCATGCTTGAGGGATTAGATTTCGCTATTTTAGTGATTGGCTTTGATCTATGTTTTAGTATTGAATGCTGGAACACTATAAAACATTATCTATTGTAATGACTATGATATATATGGCATATGATCTCTTCATTAAATATTTTTTGCATTCTTTATAAACATGTTTAATCCATGAGTAAATTTATTCACTCTAAGATCCACAGTCGGTTATTATTGTAGGAGCAGTAATGAAGTAAGACTAATATGAATTAGAATCGTTGATAAAGCGTTGTAACCAGTTTCATAGGTACTTGATAGAGAACAAGTATTGTATAGATTCGTTCAAGATCACCTCATTGATCGATGTCATGAATGATACTTGATAAAGGAAATATTTGTATATCCTTAATACCTGAGATGCATATATAGGACTTGAGTGCGTAATACTTTGATGTAGTCAAATGATGTTCTTTAAACATATGGTTATAAAAGATATTATTAGGTATGATATGATCCATATAAGAGGCGTATGTAGTCAAGATGGGATTTGTGCATCTTCTTCGTTAAGAGATAGATATCTAAGGCCTGATCTAAAGTTGAACACTTAAATGATATTGAGTGCAATCTATATCTCATGTTCAACATGATGTCTGTAGCAAAGGGATAACTGATAAACTTACCTTATACACCAATTATAACTTTGAGCTTTTGGGGAATTGGGGGTTGATAGAATAACATCAACTTGATACAACTGATTAGTTATTAGAAATTGACAACTGATTTGTTGGGGGCAGTAAAATGTTGATAGACGTTCACCACTTTCTATATCAATCTAATATAAGTCTTGCGCAAGTGGGAGATTGAAAGATCGTGTATGCTCAAGAGTCATATTAAAATGATATTTCTAATTAACATATGATCCTAAAGGGTTACAATAACAACAACTTGATACAACTGATTAGTTATTAGAAATTGATTTGAAGGTTTAGATCGTTTTTGGTCACTTAACTTTTGGTTTTGTGCTCATTTGGTCACTTAACTCTTTATAAGTTTTAAAAGGTCATCAAACTTTTGGCTTTGTGCTCATTTAGTCACTTAACTTTTGGTTTGGTCACATTTAGTCATCTAACTTTTAAAATTGTGCTTATTTAGTCACTAAACTTTTAAAATATTTTAAAATTTTAGTGACTAAATGAGCACAATTTTAAAAGTTAGGTGACTAAATTAGCACAAATCTAAACGTTAAGTGACCAAACCAAAACTCAAGTGACTAAATGAGCACAAAAGTCAAAAGTTCGATGACCTTTTAAAACTTAAAAATAGTTAAGTGACCAAAATGAGCACAAAACCAAAAGTTAAGTGACCAAAAATAACCTAAACCCTTGATTTTAATAAATATTCATAAACTCTTATGATTAATTGGAAAATATTTATTTCATGGAAATAAATAATATTTCAATGACAAGTAACATTATATATCATATGGTATGAATTAACATGCCATGTAAAACATTTTAGACTATAAGGACTTTTTTTCTTTTAGCAAATGTTAGTTTTTATTAGTTTATATAAACTAGTTTTATAAATAATAAAAGAATGCTCTCTTTTTAACTGGAAAACCGTAGATAGTCAATGGAGAAAGGAGAATGGCTTTAGAGTTAGTTTAATCAAAAGTAATAACATATCTTACAAGCATGTGAGGACATGTTGGTGTAGGGACATGAGTGCTTAAGTGGTTAAGAACTTGTGTAAAATAGTTACACTTTATGAAGGCTTTCAAGCCTTCATTTGAAGACTACCAAAACCATAAGTCTTACCCTATATGGTCTCTAATTATCTCTTGCAAAATTGATAGAGTTACTGTTACTTGCATTTTCTTTAAGTCATACCTTTTTTTACTTAAAGCTTAAGAGTTGTGACTAACATCACTTCAAGTTGGATTCTTGTTGGTGTCTCAAAAGGAAAGGTTCATCCACATTCTCTATCAACTTCCTATACTTCCCTTGAGGAACCAAAGACAACAAAGGTTGTTATTTCATTTACTCTTCTATGGTTGGTGTTTTTCTTTCCATTTCTTGCAAGATGATCATTGGAGGGTGTAATTTGTTTATGTTTTTTCAAAATTTCTAAGTCTTCCGTTGCTAAAATCTAGAGTTTTTGAGACTATTTTTGAACTAAAACCCAACAAGGTCTACATGAGTCCCTATTGGATTCATATGTGGATTATTCCCACTTTGTTTGTTCAAGGAAGAGGTTTCCCTTTTACTCCATTTTTTATTTATAGGGTTTTTGTTGGGGGTTTTTTATTTATCCAAACTTTCTTCATTTGTCATTCTTCTTTTGGAGATGGTAATCGGTCACCATTTCTTCCTATTGACTTTGTTGAGGGGAAAGTGTCTACCAGGGACATCGGTTCAGATGATTTTGAATTCAAACTTGTTGATGATAACATGGATATTAAAGAAGAAGAGGGGAAGAATGATGGAGGTCCAAGAGTCACATTCTTCCATTCACGTTTATGTGTTTTATATGGAAGTGCATATGGTATTTCAACTAGTGGTATGGTGAATGCGGGTGCTGATGGTGGTGGGGATGATGATTATGTTGAGGGTACACGTTTAATTAAATGGAAACGAGGAAGAGGGGCGGTGACCTATGCTGCTTTTACTGTGACTATCTCTACTGACGAATGAGGTAGTTCTGGTCGTACTATGAAGCGGTCCCTATAAGTCCCCAAATATGCTTGTGTATCAATCAGGTCCAATTGATGGTGCGGAATCCCAATCAATTGGATGATGTCAGATCAAATAGAAGAGAAGGAGAAGAAGAATAATATGAATCTTGAATGATATGATTAGAATTAAGTTCCTTACAATAGATTCACACACACAATTTGCTCTCTTCTTCTCTCTAGTTTCTCTCTTCTCACGTTCATCAATCTCTTCCTCACACCCCTCACCCCTATATATATATACACATGAGAAACATGGGTCGTAAATGGGTTTACGGCCGTAAACACCCATTGGGCCGTAAACAGGGTTTACGGTCGTAAACCTGTTTACGGCCGTAAACACCCCCTGGCCGTAAACTCATAAAATATTACATAAAAATACATTTTCCTAGAAAAGCAAAGTATAAACCATATTTTTGACCCAACAATCTCCCCCTTGGTTTATAGCTTTCTTTTCTTTTCTTAAATGACCCAACAAGCTCCCCCTAAAAAGTAGTTGGCTTTCTTGTTCATCTTCATTGTAAGCTTGGCTTCAACATTTATCTTCAATGAATGACTTCATCTTGAGCACTTGGGCATTTCTTCAAGATTTGACATTGAACGCACATTGGGTGAGGAGGCTTGACGTACTGATTCTTGAAAGATAGCGCTTTCAGTTTGAGAATCTTCAGAGAGAACATCAGAGAGAACAAATCTTCTGGATCACTTCAGCATGTTTATAGATAGCAGCAGACTGATTGAGGAGGCTTTAATGCAATCCGTCACCTAATCTTCAAGTGCAACTTCACCTTGCTTCTGGGGTTGAAAGATTGAATGTCGAAAGAATAATCTTCATTTCTTGCTCCTTCGAATGAGAATTATTCGATGATCACGGATGAAGCCTTGGCTCAGAAATCTTCGACACAAACTCCATGAGTTTCATCTTCACCTGAATTCACTTTTCAAGACAAAACAAAACTAAAAGAAAACTTAGCACACAAATTAAAACGAGAAACAAAAATATTTTTGGATTTTTCATATTTTCTGAAAAAGAAATAAAACAGAAATAACACTATTTTTTTGGATTTTTAATTTTCAGATTTTTGTTTGGTTTTTAAAATTTTTAATTCTCCCCTAATATTTAAATTAGAAGAAACTATGAACAAATTTAACAAAAATAAAATGATATCTAACTTTAAGAGTGATTTGGGATCAAAGTTTTTAGACAACCTTTATCCGTTTATCAGTACCTCTCCATTCATGAATAGATCTGGACAATCACTGATATTGTGGCCTACTTAAACACGAGAGATTGTGACAAAATTAGGACATACTATAAGTGACAAGACAATGTGATCCTAAGTTCCTAGATAATATTCCTTAAGGACCATTCAGCTGACGACAACCAAAGATATTATTGTCCACCTAAATTGAGCAGCGAGATCTACAGACAATCTGTAAGTGTTCAGTTTTAGTTGTATCAAAACATGTTTCCCGCTTCTTGATATGCTCCAGTAATCAAGGATTTCCAGAATACTCCTTACATCGGGTGAGCAGACAACTATTAAGAGAGAAGATAGATTTAGAATGCATATGCTATACACCCAGGTCGGATCTCTTCCAATCTCGCAGAGGGTGAAACATATGACTAACTGACGTTTTAGAGAGATTGACAAAAAGAATGATGCATATACTGTGTACCAGGTCGGATTGTGAGTCACGCAAAGGAGACAGTATATGGCTATCAGATAGAAAGAATTGCATAGATAGAAGATGCAGAGAGATAGAGTTGCATATGCTACATTCCAGGTCGGATCTTTCGATCACGCAGAGGAGGCAACATATGACTAACAGATAGAAAGAAAGAATATAACCTTCTACAGACCTAACTTATCGGAATTCACCAGTCACCCCATCAATACTGGGATTAAGGACATAATCCGCACATCAAGGAAAAGTTAATCCACAGTTTCAGATACGAGTTCTTTAGTGTAACCAGTAGATTCCCGTGTTTATCTCCTTGCTCAACCTATCCGAGCGTCGTATTGTAAGGCTAAACGGATCTAACTAGGTCAAAAATTTTCAAGTCTCTAGATTCCTTAAGTTCATTAATGCCTAGTCAAGTCCATTTTAATCTCTCGTGCCTACCAGCGCATCGAACACAGAGCCTAGACAATTCAGATTCAGTCCCTTACACAGATTCAGATTGCCTGTTATCACATGATTATATCACTTCCCAAAACATCTCATGCAAGCACATTCCATTAACAACATATATATATATATATATATATATATATATATATATATATATATATATATATATATATATATATATATATTTTGGATTTTCTGAATTTCTAATGTTTTTTTTTTAACTTTTCTAATTTTTGTTTTGTTTTTATTTCTCCCCCTAAATTTGTGCATAGGAGAGAAACGAAAGTAAATGCGCAAATTTAAACTATCCTAAAACAAAAATTAGTCTTTAAAGCAAATCAGCTTAAGAAAAACTCAGGAGTATAGAGAAGAAAACTCAAACCGTAAGTCACCGATTCAATTTGCATCCAGAAGGTCTGAGAGCAGTACGCGTAGTCTCAGAACAGATCCGAAAATTCTTCATGTCATTAAGCATAAACCCCATGTGTGATCCCTTCTTTTCTTCCTTTCCCGCAAAGGACACATACTCTCAAATAATGTTATGAATGTTGTACAGTTGAGAGATGTCCCCTATCATGTGCCAGAAACAGCCACTACCAACAAACTGAATTATGATGATATGCCTCCATAGCTGCTCCGACACAGAGCGAGATCAGTTGGTCTTTGCAACCCAGTCGATTTTAAAACTGGGTTGACCTTTGTCATCCTTGCACGGTACTCTCTCCCATGACATATCCTGTTTATCACAAACAGAAGATGAAGAAATATTAGAGTCATTAGTTGATTTGGGAAAGTGAGCCTTTGAAACCCATTTGTAGTTGGGTTTAACCCATTTCTTTTTCGATCTGATGGGTGGCTCAGTACTTGCTTTTGATCTTGATGTCGGCCGTTCAGATGACTTTGATTTTGGCTTCACGGGAGCATCTCTTGGATTTCGCTTCTTGGCCGGCATTCCCTTATTTCCCTTAGGATTCAGATTCTTGGCCTTGTAGGTTTGATTCTTGGCCTTCTGCGCGTTCTAGTCACCATGGTCTAAACGTGACCTTGAGGGGTTTCTTTTGGAATATCTCCCTCTTGGCGCGTTTTGCCTCCTTGTGCGTAGTAGGGAACGTATGCGCGATTTGGACAGTTTCGGGCAATGTGACCAGGTGTTCCACAGTGAAAACAAGTCTTTTTCTTCACTGGGAAATTGTTTCTTCTTGCCCCTGGTGGCGTGTCCTTGCCTTATCTCTTATTTTTCCCACAAGCACAATTGAAGGAGGCACTCTGTTTCGCTGGAATTGGCGGCCTGTATTTCTCAACAGCAGGTTGATCAGAAACAGCTGAGTTCGAAGCAACAGATTCAGAGCTCAAGGAGATGTTGATTTGTTCAGTGGTGTTCTCCTTGTTCTCATCCTCTGCTACTTTACCTGCACATGAAGTAGATGTGCTAGAAACAGGAACATCAATATTTTCAAACAAATATCAAATATTTCAAAGAAATTAAATTCAACAGGAGCAGATATAGAAGCATCACAAAAAACATTCTCATTTTTAACATCAGAAACAAAAACATCAGAATCAGACTCAGTTTTATTATCAGAAACAGATTCTCCAACTTCTTGCTTTGCCTGATCTAAGGATTGATCTGCAGGGGAAGTAGAAACGTTAGTACTTTCAACATTAATAAATCCTCCTGAAACGAAACCAGATGGTTTGCCATAAACCATGAATGGTTCGTTGGCAATCTCCTCTTTTGACAAAGGTTGATACTGATATGTATGATTAAACGAAGGAGGTACATTGTCGTATCCTAATCCCTTTTGTTGGTTTTGTTTAAACTACAGACAATGGTCAATCATGTTGGCAACTACCTCGCTTGATCCATCAAATTTTCTAAAATCAAAATTTGCAGTTTCAAATTGTCTCTTTAATGTATCAAGCTCAGTAATTAACTCATCATTCTGTTTCTTAATATAATCATAAAGTTCACATTTTTCACTGTATTCTGTCTGAATTCTCTTAAAGTCCTTTATTTTTGTCTCTAGCAGGGCCTTTAGGGGTTTCTGTCCTTTCCTGAGTTGATATCCTTCATATCTCAGGTCCTCAACTTCTCTTTTTAATAAATCAATTTGTTCCCGAAGAAACTTAATCGTAGTTTTACAACATGGATTACATGAAACTTCATTGACTGGAACGTTTGAAGAACTCATTTTTTTTTAAATGCCCTTTGACTAAAAACTCAAAAGTCAACCTCAAAAATCAAATTTAAAAAGTCAAACTTGAAAAGTCAAACTTAAAATTCAAACCGAAAAGCTAAATTTGAAAATTTAAAAGTCAAACGATAAAGTCAAAGTTTAAAGTCAAATGTCAAACTTGAAAGTCAAAGTCAATTTTTGAAGACAAAAGTCGAAAATAAAAGTCAAAAATCAAAATATAATTTTATTTATTAATAATTTTTTTATTATAATTATTATTATTTTTTTATTTATATATATATATATTTTTTTATTTTGGATGAAAAAGAAATTTAAAAATAAAGGAAATTTGAATTTTGGGCTAAAAGTGACAAAGTTGCGAAACTAGAATCGACAGGGAGTGGTTTTGAATTAATTTTCGAAGGAGGATATCATCTTGCAGGCTAGATCAGTTGGAAGAGGCGTTGGTAGAGGAGTCAAGGAGCCCGAGTTCGATCCTTGGCAACCCCCTAAATCGTTTACCTTTTTTTATTGAAGCGCGCAAGTAACTGATGCTGCCTTCCAACTCCGAGCCGCAAACGCCGTCCACCGAGCCGAGGCCGCAAACCGCCGCTGTAAACTCCGGCCGCAAACCGCCGACCGTAAACTCACCGGCCGTAAACTCCGGAAACCCTACCCGTAAACGCCGCCGCCGACCGTAAACTGTTTCCGGCCGTAAACTCCGGCCGTAAACCCTTCAAAGGCCGTAAACCTTCAACAGATTCCCGAAAAAACGACGTTTTTCACCTTTTTTTGCTCCAAAACTCGATCAAAAACTCGTTTTTATGAAAAACGCGAAGAACAAACCCCCCCTAATTTTCAGAGATCTATCCAAAAACACCGGAATTTTTCAAAAATAAGATCAAATATGCTCCAGATCTGACAAAAATGATTGATACAATCCAAGCTCTGATACCAACTGTATGTCCCCAAATATGCTTGTGTATCAATCAGATCCAATTGATGGTGCGGAATCCCAATCAATTGGATGATGTCAAATCAAATTATAGAGAAGGAGAAGAAGAATAATATGAATCTTGAATGATATGATTAGAATTAAGTTCCTTACAATAGATTCACACACACAATTTGCTCTCTTCTTCTCTCTAGTTTCTCTCTTCTCACGTTCATCAATCTCTTCCTCACACCCCTCACCCCTATATATATACACATGAGAAACATGGGCCGTAAATGGGTTTACGGCCGTAAACACCCATTGGGCCGTAAACAGGGTTTACGGTCGTAAACCTGTTTACGGCCGTAAACACCCCCTGGCCGTAAACTCATAAAATATTACATAAAAATACATTTTCCTAGAAAAGCAAAGTGTAAACCATATTTATGACCCAACAGTCCCACTCTCTAGACCCTTGTATATTTGAATCCTTTACAAGTAGTATCGGGGTAAGGAGGCCTCCTTCCTACTCGGGTCATGTGAAAGCATTTAGTCCCCCTCGTAGTGAAGGTATTCCTCATCCTTTAGGTCCTAAATTCGTCGCTGACTGGGAATATCGTCACGATTAAAACTTATTGGATCCGAAAGCAACCATGTCATTTTTTGAGAACTTTTCTTCTATGGACACCCAACTTAGTTTGGGTAATAGCCAATGGGAGACTGTCCGAGATATGTTTAAAATTAAACTTGTTGAGAACCTGTCTTTGGCAAGTGAGGTTATGAATTGGTGTGATAAGAATGACAATATTCATCTAGAGAACCGAGACCTGCGTGATGACTTCAAGGTGGTATATGATATTGTGCAGCCTTTTATTACTCATTCGACAAGCTTATGCCGAACTTCCAACTATCTCAAGGTAAGTTTGTTGACATGTCTAAAAAGATTGTTGAGTTGGATAAACAAGTTCAAGTGTTCCCATTGTTTTAGAGTCGAAGATGGAGGCATTAAGAAGTGAGGTGAATTTGTTGCAGGAAGAGAGGAGTTTGTTGGAAGGTAAAGTAGTCGATGGTTATCATTTGGAAGAGAAGTGTAACTTTTACATGGTCAAGTTGCTTCCTTGGATCTAGAGAAAATTGACCACGTTGACAAAATTACTATGTTGGAGACAGGTGTTTGCATGTTGAAGAGTGATCTAAATGAATCGATTTTGAAGAGTACTGATTTGAAGGCTAGTATGACCGACTAGATCGGTCAAGTGCAGAAATTTAAGGAAGACATGAGGTGGGTGTTTTTTGAAGGTATTAGTGGGGTTTTAAATAAAGTATTTGATGGTTATACATTTTATGATGCGAATCGGACACTAGAAACTATTTGTATTCAATATTCTAGGCGGTTGGGTTTTGAGCTCATTAATAAGGAGCACTCCCTGGGTCTCTTTAAAGAAGAAGTGTCCTTTTATGATCCTGCGCGTCTTTAAGGAATGCAAGATGCATTTGCAAATTTATTTAGTGGGGATTATTTATGTAATTTAGGTTTTCTTTTGGTTCAGTGGCTGAACTTCGTTCCTTTGTATCAAGTTAGAGGGGAGATGGTGCTTCCACTAGTGGTGGGAATGGTGAAGATGTTGAGCGGTGATTTGTGTGGGTATGGCTTATGTGATATATTTGGTTGAAAATTTCTTTATAATGTTGGTTTTAGGAAATAATGATTTTTTATATTGCTTTGGTTTTTCTTTAGACGATGTCTCTGCGATATTATCCTCGGTATCGAAATTGCTTTTGTCTTAAAATATTGTCCGACTCCTTATTGTCCTTCTTCTTTGTTTATGTTCTTCATTTTGTTGGATTGCAAACCATCGTATGGGATGCTCTTATCATATGGGGATGTTAAGTTCAAACATTTTTTTATACTTTTTGCTCGTAGTTACTTACTTTCTCCCTTGGACTTGAGTCCTTTTTTGCATTCTTCGGGAATGGTCCTGTTATTCGTGCTAGATTTTTGGTAGCCATTTGAGGTAATTGTTTTATGATGTTCTTTATTTGTTACTCTATCTAAGTTTCTTAAGTAGTGAAAAGGCTTAAGTTGTTTTGAAAGTGATTATTTCCTTTGTGCTAAAACTATTCTTGGTCTGTTGATGTAATCTCCTAAGTAGTTAGCAAGTCAAGCTACTTGGAGAATAGTTTTTATTCATCGTCTCTTTGACAGTCGTGAGTAGTGTATTTCATTGACTAAATATCCTAAGTAGTTGGAAGCCCATGCTGCTCTAGGAATAATTATTGCATATTGGCTATCAGGAAGCCTTGTTCGATATATCTCATCAGTAAAATCTCCTAAGTAGTTGGCAGGACAAGCAACTTAGAGAATAATTGTTTTATATTGGCTATCAGATAGCCTTGGTCCATATCTATCATCAACCAAATATCCTAAGTATTTGGCATACTAGGCTACTTAAAGAATAATTATTGCATATCGACTATCATGTAGCCATGGTCGGTATATGTCATTTACTAAATCTCCTAAGTAGTTGGCATGTCATGCTACTTAGAGAATAATTATACATATCAGCTATGAGGTAGCCTTGGTCGGTATATGCCACTGACCAAATCTCCTAAGTAGTTGTCAAGCAAGGATACTTCGAGAATAAGTATTACATATCGGCTATCCGGTAGCCTTGGTAGGTATATGGAATCGACTAAATCTCCTAAGTAGTTGGTAAGCCAGGCTACATAAAGAATAACTATTGCATATCAGCTATCAGGTACCCTTAGTCAGTATATGTCATCAACCAAATCTCCTAAGTAGTTAGCTGACCAGGTGCTAAGAGAATAATAATTCTCTATCGGCTATCTAGTAGCCTTGGTGGGTATATATAATCCTAAGATTAGTGTATACTACTATGCAAGCCATATTACTAGTAACCATTGTTTCATTAATAATGAACATAGTTACTTTAATCCTTAGTTATACATGACTACATAATTAAGAATGGTGATGCTATTCCTGATAACCGACCATATAAGTTATCTCCATAATTTTCTTGGATCTAGGAATTGTTTTCTTTATATCATACCTACCTCTTACACTGATTTTGTACCGTTACTTTTTCACCAATATCTCTATTATTTCAGTGCGACTCTTATTTCTTCCCCCTCGAAATGAGGAAGATCGGCTTTGTACTCTCTGGATCCTGTTTCGTGCGTAAAACTCATGTATTGGTGTTTTGCTTTTGTCTCCTACTATAAATTGCTCATAAACTTATCATTTTCATCATTGTCTATCACTTACATTAGTTTCTTCATAACCTGATTTCCTTTTCCTCTTTGTTATCTATCGTCAGGACAGAATCCATTCTTGCTTTCCTTCATTCAATGACACTTTGCCTTGCCATTATTTCCATTCGGATGTCAGATTCCCCTTCTTGTTTTGTGCTAAAGATTTGCATGACCACATTCATGTTTTTGGCACTCACCTTTATTGACCATGTAAGTTACCCAACTTTAATAGAAAACTTCTACTCTTGAATCGGGGAAGGTATGGTCCCTGCCAATGTGTTGATTTCTTCTCTTAGTTTATTGAAGTTTTCATTCACCACCATTTTGATTTTGAATCGATGACACTTGGCCTGGGTTGATTATCTTCTCCCCTCTTGTTGCCTTCAAAATCCGTATTCATTTCCTTTGCATTTACTAATGTTGACTCACTACGATATTGTTGCATATCTTGGGGGATCGGTTTTGTTACTTTCTTATTTTGAATCCCGTTCCATCTTATCTGCTTTCCTCTTTGTTAAGATGGTACCTACTTCTGATATGGTGTAAAACTTTACCAATCCATGAATGGTAGATGCTACTGATGGGTTTTGAGCATTCTAACACTTCCTAAGTGTACATGCAACCCTAATAACCTTGGATCTATGTTTGTCTAATAATCATGCAAAGTTGAATTCCAAGGTTATATTCCTATCTAGCATACATGGAGAACATTTTTAACTTGAATGAAAGATAGAATAACTTACCTTGTTGTTGATTATGATCCTTGAAACCTTGTGAGCCTAGCACCCCAAGTGTGATGCCTCAAATGCTTCACACAACACCAACTGCAAAGGAGTAAACTTTGAGAGAATCTTACACTTGCAAAATCGGCTCTAGCCCTCTTGTTTCTTAGTGTCACCGATTTTGGTGGAGAACATGTTGCTTATATAGTGTGTCACATCTAGGGTTACACCATGTAAACCCTAATGTGGCATGACTCTTCATTTCCATGACCCATGGGTTTGTAACTCCCATGGAGCCTCCATGGAGCATTCAATGGGTTTAACCCAACTTGATTATCCATGGAGCCTTTTAGCCCACTATACAAGTTATGAATGATTTACATGATCAACCCATATATTTAATTAGTCATCTTTTGATCACTTAATTAATCCTAGATTAAATCTTGATCAATACTAATTAAATAATACTATTAATATATTAGAACTTATAATATATTAATAAACCACAAGTGTTATTTCTCTCATTTAGTCTATCCAAATGCATGATGCCATGCAACTCAAATGGACCATGCCGGGTCGGGTCAAGTACATACCAGAAATAGTTATGGACTTAGACACCTTATCCAACAGTCTCCCACTTGGATAAGTCTAATAACTATAACTGCAAGTATGACTTCAGGAACCGATCAGCAATCGTAGCTCTTTTCAAGGTTTCTCGGAACTGAGAAGATGATGATACGCCATTTCAGATAAGTGATCATATAATCCTCTGTTCTAGATATCTGTCGGACAAATACATGGAACAATGTCCTACTTTGTGTCCAGCAGTTTGATTCCCGATTTCCAATTTGTTTGACATAGAACTGAATTGAACACATCAACTTAGTTCTGACCGGGCCCAGTACATAGGTCAAAACAAAATCACCGAGGGGCCCAGATATCAGCTTCTAATCCAAGAAGGAACAGATAAACTTCGACTCATATGTTTGTTCTACTACTCATTGAATTATACACAAGAGCACGTTTTATAACATCGAGTTACCAATGCGTTTTCGTACAATGAATGCATAACCAACTCATAAGTAACAAATCATATATCTAGGTTTGAAGACTTATATGATATTACCGTCTCACGATCACTCGAGATAAATTCCATGAAGTGATTCCAGTGAGCGTGGGTTGAGTCCAATGCTCAGAACTTATGAGCACTCATGAGTGTTGTAGCCATGTCCAACAACTTAGACCTCTACAACCAATCATGATAGTCTTGATTCATACCTACTTCCGACATATGACCGACTGTGGAGGTTCGAATAATATGATATACCAAACATAATTATTCTGGAAGTCAAAACATGCAAAAGAAATATAGTAAACGATCGACAAGAGATAGCAACACTTTACTCATAAATAAAACACTTTTTATTCATCATCTAATGTCAATTACACTTTACAAATTTCAAGGTTATCTAACTACTAAATTTAATATCATCCTTCAGCCCTATGCTCCGAGCATGCTGGAGATGCTTAACCCGAGTCAGTCCCTTCGTGAGGGGATCTGCTGGATTCTCATCCGATGATACCCTCTTTGCCACGAGGAGTCCTTCTTCTATTCGATGTCTGATGAAATGGTATTTTCTGTCGATGTGTCTGGATCTCCCGTGATCCCTTGGTTCCTTGGCTAAGGCAACTGCACTTTCACAATCACAGAAAATTTCCATTGGCTCTTTAATAGCTGGTACAACTCCAAGGTCTCCAATGAAGTTCTTCAGCCATATCGCCTCCTTTGCTGCCTCGCTAGCTGCTATATACTCTGATTCGCAAGTTGAATCAGCCACTGTCTCTTGCTTGGAACTCTTCCAAGAAATTGCTCCTCCGTTTAACGTAAAGACCCAGCCTGACTGAGAGCGGAAATTATCCCTATCAGTCTGAAAGCTAGCATCACTATACCCTACAACTCTCAAGTCTTCACTCCCACCGAGGGTAAGGACCCAGTCCTTAGTCCTCCGTAGGTACTTGAGGATATTCTTTACCGCAGTCCAGTGTGCCTTGCCAAGGTTCCCCTGATACCTGCTAACCATGCTCAAAGCAAAGGCTACATCAGGTCGAGTACACGTCATAGCATACATGATCGATCCTATAGCCGAAGCATAAGGTATTCGACTCATTTCTGCTATCTCAGCCTCAATACTAGGGCTTTGTGTCTTACTCAATCTGGCGTTACTCTGGATGGGTAACTCTCCTTTCTTGGAGTCCTGCATGCCGAATCTCTTCAGCACCTTATCCAAGTAGGTACTCTGACTAAGTCCAATTAGTCTTTTACTCCGGTCTCTCAAGATCCTTATCCCTAGAATATAGGCAGCTTCTCCTAGGTCCTTCATAGAGAAACACTTCCCAAGCCAGGACTTAACTTCCTGCAGAGTTGGGATGTCATTTCCTATGAGTAGTATGTCATCCACATACAATACCAAAAAGCTAACTATACTCCCACTAGCCTTGACATATACACAAGATTCATCTTCACTCCTAGAAAAGCCAAATTCTTTGACTTTCTCGTCAAAGCAAAGATTCCATCTGCGAGGTGCTTGCTTTAACCCATAAATGGATTTCTCAAGCTTATACACTTTATTAGGGTACTCTGTATTGACAAAACCCTCTGGCTGACTCATGTAAACATCCTCAGCCAACTTTCCATTAAGGAAAGCGGTTTTGACATCTATTTGCCATATTTCATAGTCATGAAATGCAGCTATGGCTAACAGAACCCTAATAGACTTAATCTTGGCCACTGGAGAAAAGGTCTCATCATAATCAACTCCCGGAGTTTGTGAGAAACCCTTTACAACCAGTCGTGCCTTATAAGTGTGTACATTACCATCCATGTCGGTCTTCTTCTTGAAGATCTATTTGCACCCTATAGTCTTACGACCTGGTACATTCTCAACCAAGTTCGAAACTTGATTGTCATACATGGACTGTATCTCGCTGTCCATTGCCTCTTTCCACTTGGCTGACTCAGGGCCTGCCATGGCTTCCGCGTAACGGTTAGGTTCATCCAGACCTATCAGTGTCTCATCACTGATAAGTGTATCACCTTCCGCAGTAATATGGAATCCATAGTAATGATCAGGTGCATTCCTAACCCTTGTGGAACGCCTCAGAGGTACAGACTTGTCAATTAGCTCAACATGAGTTTCCTCCTCAAGTTGAGTGCTAGGGTTTGAAGTTCCTTCACCACTTGACTCTTGAATTTATTCAAGGTCAACTTGCCTCCCACTGTCTCCTTGGCTTATGAACTCTCTCTCTCTCTAAAGAAAGCCCTCCTAGCTACAAAGACCACATTCTCACTAGGTCTGTAGAAGAGGTAACCAAAGGATTTCTGTGGGTAGCCGATGAAAATACACCTCTCACTTCGAGGTTCGAGCTTATCATGAGTCTCGCGTCTCACGAAAGACTCGCAACCCCAAATCTTAATGTGGTCTAGTTTGGGTACTTTACCAGTCCACATCTCATGAGGAGTTTTGGCAACTTTCTTTGTGGGAACTAGATTAAGGATATGGGCGGCAGTCTCTAAGGCATACCCCCAAAATGAGATTGGTAGCGAAGCTCGACTCATCATGGAACGAACCATATCCAACAAGGTTCGATTACGCCTCTCAGCTACACCATTCAACTGCGGTGTCCTGGGAGGTGTCAATTGTGAGACAATCCCACATTCCCTAAGATAGTCGAGGAACTCTGAACTAAGATACTCACCACCTCGATCGGATCGAAGCATCTTAATGTTCTTGCCCAATTGATTCTCGACTTCCTGTTTAAACTCTTTAAACCTCTCAAAAGTCTCTGACTTATGCTTGATTAAGTAGACATATCCATATCTACTGTAATCATCAGTAAACGTCAAATAATAACGATTAGCATCCCTTGTGGCATGTTTGAAGGGCCCACACACATCCGTGTGTATAAGATCCAACAAACCTTCACCCCTCTCACAAGAACCTGTGAAGGGTGACTTTGTCATTTTTCCAAGTAAGCATGATTCGCAACTATCATGTGACTTTAGGTCAAATTACTCCAATACTCCATCCTTTTGGAGTTGTCCTATGCGTTTCTTGCTTATATGTCCAAGACGACAATGCCATAATGATGCTTTATCCAAGTTATTATTATTAACAGAATCAATACACAATACATTATTTCCTAAGTTATCAACCACAGATACAGTTTCATACACACCATCACAAGGTAATGCTTTAAAATAAAGAACATTATTAAAGAAAGCATTAATCGAACCAACTTCATTATCAAATGAAAAGGTGAAACCTTGTTTATACAATGCATGAAAGGAAATAAATTTCTTGCCATTTCTGGCGAATAATAACATTTATTCAAATCTAAACTAAACCCACTACTTAGCGATAAAGTATAAACTCCAATCTTGGTAACAGGTAAAGCTTTCCTATTCCCCATGATTAAGTTTATTCTTCCATGCTCCACATTCTCACTTCTTCTTATTCCCTGCAAATCAGAACATATATGAATACCACAACCGGTATCAAGGACCCAAGAGTTAGAATGGGGTGAGTTATTAGATAAGATAGTGTAAATACCTGCATGGTTGGGTTTAACTTTCCCATCCTTCACATCTTGCTGGTACTTTGGGCAGTTCCGCTTCCAATGTGACTTTTCATGGCAATAGAAGCATTCAGCCTCTTTTGGGTCAGAAGAAGGAGTGACGAAACCTTTCTTGGTTCCACTTGAAGAAGAGCCATCAAGGGTCCTAGCCTTGGTACCCTTCGAAGAGCTCTTCCTCTTCTTCCCTCGACCTTTCCCGATTGCCAAAACCAGGCGGAGTTTGGAGTAGGAGTGTTAACAACCGACATACCCTTAAGACCTATTTCTGCGGTCTTGAGGAGTCCCTGAAGTTTGCTGAGTGTGACCTCTTCCTTATTCATGTGATATGTCGTGCGGAATTGATCATAGCATGATAGTAAGGAGTGCAAAATGATATCTATTGCAAGCTCCTCAGGTAAGTTCACATTAAGCTTCAGCAACCGATCCACATACCTTTGCATTTTTCTGCATGTGGCTCGTGACGGATTCCCCGTCCTTCATCATGGTTGTTATGATAGAGCATATGATTTCATACCTCTCTTGTCGTGCACTTTGATGGTATCTTTCCATCAGATCTTGGTGCATTTCAAAAGGGTAGAAGTCCTCATAGGACTTTTGGAGTTCCGCTGTCATGGTGGCCAACATGATGTATGCCACTTTTGTAGCATCCCTTTCATGTGCCCGGAAGTCAGCGATCTCCTGGGGAGTTGCAGTGGTCTCATCAACAAAGTGTAAAGTGTAATTTCATGGATTAGCACCTTATTCACATTTTCCTAAAGTAACTAAGATTGGGAGTTTAATAAAAGCATTTAGTTACTTTATATTATTCATCATACTTTTAATGAAAATTTATAAGTCCTTGTCCTACCCGTTCAGCTAACGACCCTCCACCGATCAAGGAAGCGGTGGGTGAGAGTGGACACCCATTAAGTTGCCATTTTATAGGCAACAACCTTATACCCCCTTATAGACCGGCTTCGTGAATGAGGTGTACTAGTGGTAAGACGACTTGACGTTATACATATATATATATATATATATATATATATATATATATATATATATATATATATATATATATATATATATATTAGTAACTTATAATATTATAATGTGTAAGGGTTGAATTTTAACTTTTAAAATTCTAAGGGTTGGAACTAAAGTTTTAATCAAGACTTTACATGTTCCAAAACTTGAGGGCAAGTTTTGTAAACTTCCAAAACTTTTGATTTCTTATAACTTATGAATTAATTGAGTAATAAAAATGAAGACTCTTCATTTTTATAACTCTTGTGTTCTTTTAATGGCTTTAATAAAAGTGAGACTTTGGGTTTTCCATAACTTGAGGACAAGTTATGGACTCCATTAAAACACATTATGATCATGAATTAAACTACCATGAAGGTTACAAACAATTCCTATGATCATCTAATCTTCATAAGTTCAAGAACATGAATATGAACACTTTCAAGAGTCAAAAATTACACTTAAAAAAACTTGTAATTTTAATAATTGCCATTGTAAATGGATTAGCATAAACATTACACCATCTAAAACAAGCTTTAAAACATCAAAACAGTTTAGGGTAATGTTTCTAGTCCATTTCCAGCAACAAATGTGCAAACTTTCATACATGCAGAAAACAGAAAAACGAATTTTTTCCAAGCTGTTTGCACACAAAAAAAAAACAACAAACAAACCTAGGCTCTGATACCACTGATGGGTTTTGAGCATTCTAACACTTCATAAGTGTACATGCAACCCTAATAACCTTGGATCTATGTTTGTCTAATAATCATGCAAAGTTGAATTCCAAGGTTATATTCCTATCTAGCATACATGGGGAACATTTTTAACTTGAATGAAAGATAGAATAACTTACCTTGTTGTTGATTATGGTCCTTGAAACCTTGTGAGCCTAGCACCCCAAGTGTGATGCCTCAAATGCTTCACCCAACACCAAATGCAAAGGAGTAAACTTTGAGAGAATCTTACACTTGCAAAATCGGCTCTAGCCCTCTTGTTTCTTAGTGTCACCGATTTTGGTGGAGAACATGTTGCTTATATAGTGTGTCACATCTAGGGTTACACCATGTAAACCCTAATGTGGCATGACTCTTCATTTCCATGACCCATGGGTTTGTAACTCCCATGGAGCCTCCATGGAGCATTCAATGGGTTTAACCCAACTTGATTATCCATGGAGCCTTTTAGCCCACTATACAAGTTATGGATGATTTACATGATCAACCCATATATTTAATTAGTCATCTTTTGATCACTTAATTAATCCTAGATTAATTCTTGATCAATACTAATTAAATAATACTATTAATATATTAGAACTTATAATATATTAATAAACCACAAGTGTTATTTCTCTCATTTAGTCTATCCAAATGCATGATGCCATGCAACCCAAATGGACCATGCCGGGTCGGGTCAAGTACATACCAGAAATAATTATGGACTTAGATACCTTATCCAACAGCTACAACTCTGGACTTGTGCATTGCCGATCTTCCAAATATGACATCTTATGGTGATGATGAGTTAATGTTAACAAACTTGATTTCTCAGTTACTGTTCCTGCCATTATTATAGTACACTAGCGTTAATGGTAAAGTGATCATACCTTTTGGTCATACGCTATGATGGGAAAAACTTATTAGGTGCACCTCCGGTGGTTCTATCTTTTCTTGCACTCGCCTTAGGAGGTGTTTGTAAAAATGTTTGTACCTAATGTCCGTGGAGCTGCGTTATCGATGCAGATGTCATTCACATACTTTTTCCCTATGAATCCTCATATAACAATTGGCTCACCCCAGATGATTGTTGTTGTGATAATCCTATACATCGAATATAAACTTGTCTCCTTCCCAATATTGGCTTGGTTCTAACCGCTCCAACTATTTGAACATAAAAAACACCCTTTCTCGAGCTCTTAATCTTGGGTTCTACTAGTGCGATACTCTCCAATTGATTAGATGGAAGTCCTCTTATCAAATCACTAATTGCCTAAATTGTATATTTGTTTCTAGTTCCCTTCTTAACATGGTACATTCAATAGTGCCAGGCCCTGTGGAATCATGAAACTTGCAATATCAGCCATGCTCTTTACTATTTGACTGGTATCCGTTCTTTTCTCCGCCATTCTTACTATTTCCACTTAATTTTTGCCTCTATTTCTTAGTTGCAGCTAATTCTGACCCTGCTACGGGAAGTAACCATGTCGTTGCATTCTATTATTATCATATCTTTGGTTTTCTTGGTTGGTAGCCTTGAGGTAAGATGTTTTACTATCTTTGCTGATGTACAACCTATCTCCCTAATCACTCTTGTTCTTCTCTAATGCTGCTTCTTCTTGTTTCATGAACCAATGAACTCTTTCCATCATGTATTTTTATTGAATTTGGCGGTTTGCCTACCAACTTTTTAAAGCCCATAAGTGAAGGCAGTATGACTATATTGTCTTCTCGTTCTGGTGCATTAGGTGTTGCTTTGTTGAATAAAAAAACAAAGGCTTGTAACGACTCATCCTCCCGTGGACTGCTACCTAGGATAACTTGGTCATCCGATAGTTTGTTTGTCTTAAGAGCTTAAGAGATTATTTTATTACAAGAAGAAGACTAGAATCTTATCAAGTTGATTTATTGTTGGTGGATATCTCTAGAGAACTTCTACCTTGAAGTTTCATGCCATACTTCATCAACTTCCAATCTCCCATGAGAATCAAAGTCTTCAAAGCTTGTAACACTTTTCTTTCTATGGTTGTTTTTATATCTTTCTAAGTCTTGCAAAAGATCCTTGGTGGGTTAAAATAATTTTACTTTTATTCAACAATTTTAAAGCTTCTGTTGCCGTTTTTACCGTTTGTGAAACCGGATTTTTGAATAAAAACCTAACAATTGGTATCAGAGCCATTTTTGCAAGAATAGTTAGATTATTTGTTAAGTTGATGAAATCTTTGTTTTTGGAAAACATAGATGATTTTCTCTTTGCAAGAAAAATCCATACATATTTTATATGACAACTTTAAAATGTTTATAATTGTTATTTTTGACCAAAAGTTTACATGCATCTTTTTGCTCATAAAAGTTGTCTTAGAAAAACAAAAAGATGTTTCATATAATTTTAAGTATATAAATGTGTATGATGTGCACAAACTTGCCATAGATCTTTGTGTTGTTGCATGTGTTGATTTATTTAAAATGGTTGTAACTATTTATTTATTCATATGGTATGTAATAATTAAATAGATAGTTTTCATTTGTTAATTTTTGTAAGTAATAGATTAGTTTTAGAAATAGTTTATTTTTATAAAAATGTAACAAGAATGAAGATGGTGTCCATTTTGAAGATAAAATGTTTATAAACTTGATTTTATTAAAGTTTCTCAAACTTTATAAAATTATTTTTATAAACTTGCTACAATGTGTTGAAGGAAGTGAGAGCACATGAAGACTTTACAAGATAAAGGTCCCTTATGTCTCTTTAGGAATGGACTTGATAATTTTGTGATAGCTCACAAAATTATTACTAGTTTATGGCTTGGTTTATGCACATATGTTATAATTGTTATGCATTTTGTGTTGTTTTATATTTATGAAATTATTATATTATGGCTGATAAACTAGTTTTCAAATGATAAGTAATATTTTGAACATAAATAAACATCACAAGGAGTTTGGTTTTAATGAAATTTACCTTTTTAACATAAGATGCTAAAAATAGTTTTAAAATAAAACAAACTTTATCGTTAAAACTTGTAACCGGTAAAATTTCGGGATAAAAATTATATAAGTTTAAAAATTGAGATTTATAAAATTACCAAACTCCAAACCTTATTTTATAAAAGAAAGTTTTATTAAAAGGTTTCCAAATGTTCCAAAGCACTCAAACGATATAACTTAATACTAGTTATTAATTTAAAACTTTGATCGCGTTAATTATATAAAACTGGTTTTTATATATAGAACATTGTTAAAAATGTGATTTCACATGAAATAAGATTTTTTAAAGTATATCATGGTTTATTGAATGTATGCAATAACCATGATATAATATGTTTTTTAAACTAGAATTACAAAAAACATCAAAGACCCCTCACAAACCTCAAATCTATACAATTCTTTTTTAAAGAACACTCACAAGTCTCTTGTATGCACTAGTGGGATAAATGATACCTAACAACGTAGTGTTATCTTTTGATGGCCGAGGTGTTTTTCGCGATTTCTATAACCAAGTTATAGGCCGATTACACAAGTTTTTCAAATTGGATGATTTGATCGGAAATCTCTTGTGATAAAGGATACCTAAGCAAGAGAGTTCCAAGGCATAGATGGGATCAAACATATCTAATTAAATTTGTTATTAGCGATCCAATAAATCTAGGAATTATATGGTAAGATATAATTGATAATCGATATCTACCGGGTTGAATTCGGATGAATGAGATAAAGGACACCTAACCATTTATTTGTTTTGAAACTTGGATTCTAGACTTTGATAATTAATGTTTTTAGAAACTAAAAGGGTATTAATTATTAAAGATTAAATATTGAAAATACTAAATGAATTTTGTTAAAATTTTATAGATTTATAATCCACTCTCATAACCATGAATTGTCATTTTTTTTTAAAATGACTTAATGAAAAAATAGCATCCAATAAATACAACTTCAATGAATGGGTTCATGTCTTAAAAGACAATTTCGTGAGAGATGTGAAATTATGTACGCTTAAAGGTCCTATTCCTAAACAAATTGCTTTGAGCAATAGACCTGAATATGACACCTAGTAAATGCATCACAGTGATGCTCAAGATGCTTCTAACATCATACTAGGAACAAATATTCATGACTTCTAGGAAGTTTTGGATAATTTAGATATATATATATATATATATATATATATATATATATATATATATATATATATATATATACATATGTGTGTGTGTGTATACATACATATATATATATATATATATATATATATATATATATATATATATGATAATATAACAGGTTAAGCAATATTCCCATAAATATAGTGATATTTTGTTGGAATAGTGCAAGGCTAATGATCTAAGAGGCCCATGTTTTATGGACTGAAACACTTAAGCCCAAAAATCCAATAAGCCCCACATAGATGGATCTTGTTTCTTTTGTGAAGAAACTGGATACTAGTAGAGGAACTGCTCCTCCTATCTAGAAAGAAAGTCTGGAAGAGACTAGTACTTCAGGTATTTACTGGATAGAACTCATAGTTTTTCGTATAACACTCAAGTACATGGTACTTAAATGTTAATCTAATATTTGTAACTTGATTGCAGATATTTACAGAAGAGTAACTAGCTGAGTACAAGCAAGTTGCAAGTACACTCTCAAAGTTTAGTTTATGATTTATGTTAGGAACATAATATACTTGTATTGAAAAAACAATATTTGTTTTGGAACAATGTATGTTTTAAATTTAGCATGTCTAAATATATGTCTCAGTTATTCTATTTAAATGTTTGATTATTTAATTGATTGTTTTTAATAACGATAATATTCATATTCTGAAATGATTAACTTCTATTTATGAGACTAGATCTATTAATAGAATTATAAAGTAAATATCGATATTTTAATAAATAAAATTAAGTTCTATAACATTGTTATCTTTATTATAGAAATGAAATACATATATTCCAACTTCAAGAAAAGGGATCTTTGAAGGCCAAGAATGTAGTTTATTTGTAATATGTGAATCTTATTTATATATAAAAGATTCCTAATAATATTTTCACTAAAGTGTTGAGAAAAATAACTATTGAGGAACGATACACCTTGGTGTATGACTTCCTTTCTAATGAATGTCTATGATTAAGGACAAGATACAGCCTAATAATACCATCTAAAGCCTTCGTGATGATAAAGGTGAATTAAACTTTACTTGATATAGTTTACTTTCTAATCGGTAGAAATGTCATCCTTTTAACCTTTTTGGGGTTATACTTCAATCACTATTAATTGTATCTAGAATACAAGAACCAAATAATTATATAATTGTAGAATATTCTAAAAAGGGCATTTAGATTGTTATATATATAAACCCACCAAGAATAAGTTCCTTTATTCCTATGAAAGCTGAGTTAGCAGAAAGCAAGTTTCTAATAACAAAGCAAGTGGGAGGCACATGGAAGTTGAAGTAGTTCAAGAAACATAGCCTGATGTAACAATTGTTGGCACTAGTTTTAACAAGAAATTGTTAAATATGAAGAATAGCTATTCATAAACACAAATTGTTCACAATAATGGTAGAAATCATCTATGACTTGAGAAATGTGGAATCTCTCATTGATGAGTTCTTGATGGTTATATTAGATCTTGGGTCTGAAAAATGATTTAGAGTCAAGAACATTGAGATGTAATCCATGTTTAATAATCAAGTATGCGCTGGATTACTCTTACTCTCTATAGCAAGGCTAGAAGGAGTAAGAGATTCTTCTAGAATGAATATATACGTGTATATATATACAAATTTAGTAATACTTGTTATATAAGGATTTTCTCATACTCATGTCATTTACTATGGTCCTTATCATACTCATGACATTGACTATGATCAAACCTTTTCACAAGTAGCTATGATTAGATTAACGAGAATATTATTTACTATAACTTTGTATTCTTAATATGAGATATAGCAAATAGATTTCAAGAAAGATCGCTTTTCTTAATAGACATCTACGAGAATATATCGATATACCTTAACCTGGAGGTTTTCTTAATCCATGTTGTCATAACAAAATGTGTAATGCTTGAGATCCACTTGTGGATATAAAGAAAACATTTCAAGGTTGGAATCATCATTTTTATATATAAATACAAGGTGTACTTTAATATTAAAATGAAGATGACATTTGTAATTACTAAGAACTAGTGAGAGGATAGTGATATTCCTAATCTTGTATGAATGAGACATACTTAATCATTTTAAATTACATTCTAACTATGCACGGTCATATCACCTTGACTCGAAAAGTGTTTCTAAAATGAAAGACTTAGGAATGACAAGATACATTCTTGGAATGTAAAATCTATAGAGATAGATAAAGATGAATGTTAAAAGTTGTAAATTCTTTTGCATAAATTAACAATATCTTGAAATAGGTCAAGATACAAGACTCCTTTGGAGGATTCTTAGCATTGTCGCATGACACCATTTTGAGTCTGTCTCAAAAAGGACCAAGCACATAGGTTTGAGCTAGACGAAATGATTTATATTTTATTTGCTTGGAAAATGAATCCATCATTTATGTCATATCATGAGATACAAATTGAATGCATGATTAAGTCACTGGATGACTATGATAACATTTTAAGAGTACTAAAGAAGAACTAAGGGAATGTATATGATATAATTAGTTTAGAATAAAATCTTGATGTAAAGAGCTACATATGATTCTGATTTCTAAACAAATATAGATAATTATGAATTATAATTAGATTATGACTTCATTGTGGAATGAAGAGTAAGTTTAATTGGAATGTGGCCCAAGAAAAACATAGTAACAAAATGTGACAACCCGAAATTTCTATCCTGTACAACCATTCACTTCAATAGGAATCAAAACTGTTTCTGCTAATTTTCAAGCTTTTTGGAATAAGTTTGAGTATTTTAAGTTTGAGTATTGTAAGTGTTTCTAGCCCTTTTAAGTTGATATATTGCTTAATCTAGTGATTTAACACACTTCCATCCGTGAAATCATTCCAAAAGGTTAGATCTTCAAGTTTCACCAAGAACACCAAGAACACACACTAGTGTTCTTGGACTTTTAGCACCTTTTCAAGCCTCTATCTTGTAAGTACTTCTATCCTAGAGTATAATAAGGCTTGTTACACTTCTAAACATCAAGAAAACACCCAAGAAAGTCAAGATCAAAGGTGTTTACGGTCCAAGATGTTCTTGGACCGTAAACCCTAAAAAGGGTGCCAAAGTGTGCCCTAGTCCCTCCTAAGCCTTGGAAACTAGCATAGATCCTTTCCTTGATGAGCTTAGCACTGGAAAACATCAAAAGACCATAAACCATATGGGTTTACGGCCGTAAACCCAAAGGAAAATGGTCTAAGGACCGTAAACTCCAATTAGGAGTGAAATGGTGCCCTAATAACTTCCATAGGCTTATACTTCAAGTAGAAATACTTCTAAGGACTTGTAGAGCTTCAAAACAACACATGGTCAAAGAAGCATGAGTTTACGGCCGTAAACTCATGGGTTTACGACCGTAAACTCAATGAGTTATGGTCATAAAATCGTAAACTCAAATAAGGGGTTCCCTTGAACCCTAAACTTAATAGCAATGTCCTACAACATTTAGATACAATCCTTAGCACTTATAACACTTATATAAAGTGTTTTTCATGCCCTAGGATGTCTTAACTCTGTTAATATATGTTAACTAGGATCATTGTGTGTGTATAAGTCTTCACTTGACACCTAGCAATCCTATATCATCAGTTCATCCAAACCACTCACTACAGGTGAGTTCATACCCCTTAATTAACCTTTTAAATGTTTTTAAATGCTTTTATGGGGGGGGAATACAAGTTGAATTGTTATAGTTATTATATCAATCACATGTGATTAATAACTACTAAACAAGTGGATTTCTTACTTTTCAAACTGTGTTATCAAACTGTTTTACTTCAAACTGTTTTACAAACATTTTTACATATCAATTACTTTTATTAAACTCTTTTAACTTATATTCAGTGTATCTATATAAATATAGTTATATAAGTAGGATTGAAAGGACTTAGGATTGATAGCTCACCTTACTTCATGTTCCTTGTTTGGTTGTGGACTTAGGGCATACAGGTTATTTGTCCGAAGGTCGTTTGAATCCTAGTTATATATCATGTATATGTGTGTAGATATAAAAGGTTACTTCTTTCATTCAGTTCAATGCCTTTGGGTAGCAAAGCTATACAAACCTGTTCATATACACAAACAACATTACTAGTAAACTATAATAGGTATAGTTTACGAAGATACTATTACTAGAACAATGAAACATACAATGAGTCAGTTCATTCATGAGTAATACATAGTGATGAAAAACAAGCATAATACAGAGTGATGAGAAACAAACATAAATACATAGTGATGAGAAACAAACGTAATACAGAGTGATGAGAAACAAACATAAACACATAGTGATGAGAAACAAACATAAATACACAGTGATGAGAAAAAAAACATACAAGCTAGACAGAGAAAGAACACACAATACAACTAGCACATAGATATACATATACAAATACATATACATTACATTCAGTTATGTGGGCCACCTAACGGGGGACATGGCACTACCTGTGATGACCCGTTTTGTATCCAGAATCTCCTTAATTGGGGAGCGTATGAGTTTGTGTATAGATCTATACTGGATTGACTATCCTACACCTTGCTGCTCGCTACAGTGGGACTTGCAAGTCTACGGGTGCCAAACGTCATTTCTTACGACGTCTTCCATCGTCGTTTTACTATTGAGTCGGTAGCAGGATACAGGCCGATCACATGGTACTTTAAATAAAAATAGGTTTAAAGTAATTAGTACAACAGTAGTTACTTAATACAACACTACAATACTATTTCATTTTCCCTTTACATTTACCTTGTAACATTCACACAACAAACAATAATGTGAGAACTATATTTTTGGTTATTGATAGTCAGCTTTGGGAAAATACACACTCTTACAAGAGACACACACACAGATACTAGAAGCCTTGGTAGAAGGCTACTTTTAGTAGGAAACATAGGGTTTTCTAGGAGAGTTCAAACAATTACAAACTTTTGCAAAACTTACAAATTACAAGACTTACAAAACACTTTCATTCAACTACAGACACTAATATACTTATGATCTCACCAGCTTTAAAGCTGATACTCGCTTTCAAAATAACTTGTATTCTCAGGTCGCCAGTAGACAGGTACCGGAGCCAGGTTTTTGCGAAGATGGAGCTCGTTCAAGACTCATCTTTATTTTGATGTATATTATTTTTGGTGTCTATATAACTTGACAGAACACACTTGTATGAAATTATATTATTAATGCAATGGATGATGTTGTTGCTTGTTTACTACTTTGCATTATTGTGATATTGTACATGACGTCCTCCACCCCCGAACGTTTCCACCGTTCCGGTTTTGGGGTGTGACAGATTGGTATCAGAGCTTTGTTTATAGTGAATCGAGTGTATCAACCCATAAAAGATATACGAACTATAAACACAAGTGGGATTAAAATACTCTGATAAGGAGATTATACTTTTAAATAATAAAATATTTAACCAAGTATACATACATGCATTCATACTAAAATCAGTGTCACTAGGACAGAACAAAAGTATTACGATTGTTGGACAGCACAAGTAGACTTAGAGACATATAGTCAACCCTGGGAAGATGTAGCCTGATCAACTACATTATCTGAGGAGTGATTAGCATGTACCTAAGTATGGTTGTGAGGTTGCAACAAGTCTAAAAACTTACCAACACTTCTACAACAAGAATAGTAGAACAGAACATAAACTTAAAATACTATAGGAGTATTTTGTGTTACTATTAATTACTTACCTGAGAACTAAAGGTCTTTATTAATTATGTCAATAGTTGCGGAGTGGATACGCTAAGGTTATATGTGTCTAGGATATCATAGACTTAGAATCTGTGATCTTTGCTTTACTTCCTGTTCCTTGTTTGGTTGTGGGCTTAGAGTTAGGATCACTTATTCGAAGGTCTATCCTGTCTAGGTTACCTATGACTGGTATGCACTACGCAAATGTTGGAGTAACTGATAAAGATCATCTTATAATTATCTAGTTAGTTCGTCTATTGATTATTTCCTTATCCCTTTTCTCACGTAGATATAATGGCTGGATTCCATTTTCTCGGAGACCCGTACTATCCCAACAACGGCAATGATGGATGGCTTGGAGAAGAGCCGGAAGATGATCACCCAATCCCTTTGGATGGTCATGAAGATGAAGGCTTTTCTGATGAATCTGACTCAGAGCCTGAAGTCAACAACCTACCCCCAGCTGCTCAAGACCCAAACCTGAACCCTCGTCCAGCATTTCAAGGACCCACACCTCTGTGGGCCACAAACTTGAATAGATGGAGTCAGGAACAGGGTCAACCCATACCCTACAATGGAGACAGAAGCTTCTACAACCTCACAGAGGGAGGTTTAGCTGACAAGGTCCTACCCATAATGGTCCGTAGGATTGCTCGGAACACCGAGCAAGGTCGAGCAACTATTGACCGAGTCGTAGAGATTGACGCCAACGCTGGTGTTAACGCTGTCGGCTTTCGCCAACTAGAGTCTGCTCATGAAAGTGTTGGGTTATGAGCATTCTAACACTCCTAAGTGTACATGCAACCCTAAATACCTTGGATCTATGTT
Organism: Lactuca virosa; assembly: GCF_052849685.1. NCBI lineage: Eukaryota > Viridiplantae > Streptophyta > Magnoliopsida > Asterales > Asteraceae > Lactuca > Lactuca virosa. The sequence goes on from NC_136434.1 coordinate 157,065,397, forward strand.
TTCTCTATTATACATACAATTATGAACATCCAAGGTATTATCCTAATCTAGCATACAAAATAATAAATATAACAAGATAGAATACATACCTCTTTGATGTAGAATGTCTTCATGAAGCTTGAGTGCCTAGTGCCCCAAGTGTGACACCTCAAATGGTTCACACAACACCAAATACACTTGGAATAACTTGAGAGAAACTTGAACACTCCTTGAAATCGTCTAGCCCTTACACTCATACATTAGTGCACGATTTCTTGAGCCATGGGATTCTTTTATATGGTGGCCATTAGGGTTACACCATGTAACTCATAACTTTACCCATTCCTTATGCTCCATGGATTTTAACCTCCATGGAGTATCCATAGGTCACCCCATAGACTTCGTCCAACATAAGGAAACTTGGATCACAAGCCCACATATATAAGAATGAATGATTTACACAATCAACCCATATATTTAATTAGTCTCCTTTTGATCACTTAATTAATTCCAAATTAATTCTTGATCAATACTAATTAAATAACCTTATTAATATATTCGAACTTATAATATATTAACCAACCTTAAGTGTTATTTCTCTCATTATAGTCTATCCAAATGCATGATGCCATGCAACCCAAATGGACCATGTCGGGTCGGGTCAAGTCTTACCAATTATAGTTATGGACTTAGACATTAATCCAACAGTCTCCCACTTGGATAAGTCTAAAACTATTATTGCGTATGACTTCAGGAACCGATCAACAATCGTAGCTCTCAAAAGCCTCTGTCGAACGCTGACCTTGTCGATGAACTCTGACCTTTGTCAATGACGTGTCCATTAGATAAGGGATCATATATTCCTCCATTCTAGATATCATATGGACTGAGACATGGATTATCAATCATTCTCTCTGTCCATTTGTTGTTTCCCGATTTCTGATTCATGATGACTGACTGATTGAACAAATCAAATCAGTCCTGGCTTGGCCAAGCACTCACATGTATCATCTTTAAATCATCGAGGGGCCCACAGATATCGCTTTTATCCCGAAGGTAAAAGGAATGGATAAACTTCGACTCATATGGCTTGTTCTACTACTTGTTGAATCATACACAAAGGCACGTTTTATAACATCGAGTTACCAATGCGTTTTCGTGCAATCAATGTATAACCAACTCATAGTAACAACTCATATCTCTAGGTTTGAAGAATATAAGATATTATCGTCTCATGATCACTCGTGATAAAATCCATGAAGTGATTCAAATAAGCGCGGGTTGAATCCAATACTCAGAACTTATGAGCACTCATGAGTGTTGTAGCACCACTTTGTCCACCAACTTGGACCTCTACAAACCAACCCATGACAGTCTTGATTCATATCTACTTCCAACATATGACCGACTATGGATGGTTTGAATAACTTAATCATTCAGGAAGAGCGACTTAGTTATTCTGGAAGTCAAAACATGCAAAGTGAAACACAAGAATAAATGAATCAAATATGGTATCAAACCCTATGAATACAAATAAACACTTTTATTTATCACCATACTGATTACTCATTATTCATTGTTTTGGTTTTATCAACTTTATACTTGAATTTAAAACAATAGTTGTCCCATGCTCCAAGCATGTACACTATGTTTTCTAAACACTAGTTATGCCATACACCAAGTATGCATACTATGTTTGTCTATGATCTTTACTTTGTAAAATAGATCAATTGAACATCACTCCAATGATCCTCTTTTCACAGTCCCAAATCCTTACTGCAAATGCAAGAATTCCAAATTCATACCATTTACTGAAATCTGTTAGATTCTAAACTTATATGCATTGATCCTCTTAATGATTATGCACAAAGTCAGAAAGACTTGACAACAATCATTACACAGCATTCCAAAGGAGATCAGCTCCTTGGAAACATCCTTCTTTCATTAAGTTTCCTAATCTTACACAGATTGAATAATTTCTAACTTTGAAACATTTCCATATTCCATTTTGACTATCATTTCTGAACAAGAGTTGCCTCCTTACAGATTATGTCAATATGGTCCTTCCAGAATTAACATTATACTTCCAACTGTCCTTGAGCAACCAATCTTTGGTAAACCTTAGATTGTCCTCGACAATTGCTTAATCATTTTAGTCATATCCAATTCTAGACCTTTTCCCTTCATAATGCCCCAGGCATTTGGAAAATTTTAGAAAGGATGAATATAGCACATGTAATCGATCCTATATCTGAAGCATATGGGACACGATTCATGATGTCTCACATAAAGACTAAACCAGTCTTTTGCTATAATATTTCCATTTCAATTTGCCAAGTTCTCAAAATTCAGATTATGAAAAGGGATGCCGTAATCATAATCGAATTTTAGAACGCAAATAATGGACCCATATATAGAATTTCCTTATGTTGAGCCATTCCAACATAAAATTCATATATATATCCTTGATTAAATACGATTAAAATCTCAATCTAAGCTTTTAGAATTGAAATGAAGTATAATTTCCTCTCCCTTAATTATAGCAAAACAACTTTTTCAACCTCTGCAACCTCACGAATTGAAACTTTTGTTTTCTATAATTAACATTGCTAACTTGCAACCTTTGTCATAATTATCATGCTCCCACTAACATGATGATTATTAGCATAACACTTATGCTCCCACTAGCTTTGACATGTACTCAGAAATCAGCTGACTTTCTTACCAAAGTTCAGATTTCTGATACTAGATTGTTTTGATAAAACTTTATCAAAATCATACACCTCTCTTAGATACCTCACATGTGTGTCTAAACAATTTTAGAACTATGAAAAGGGATGCCGTAATCATAGTCTCAATTGTTTAGACCTTTGCCACTTCTCACAAGTCCATGTTAGTGTGCCGGTAAACCACACACGCTCCACTAACGACTTTGAGAATGCAAATATCACAATTGCTATCTAGCTAAAATCTACTTAGTGAAAGTGTTTCCTCACCATCATTTTCATGAATCGGAGAGAAACCTTATGACACTTAGATTTAATAGTGTATGTGTTCTTATCCATGTGAATTTGTCAAAACCATAATCACAAGACAAGGTTAGTGACAAATCCAAACTCATATTGATTAAACTTGTGCAATCTTAAATTCTTGCCATTTGGCAGCTCAGGTGCCTGCCATTGCTTCCAAGTAGTTGTGCAACCAATTGAGAACTCTCAGAACTCTTATGCAAAGACAACTTGAATAGGCACAAAAATTTCAACACGATAGGTTATAAACCTCAAGTCGTGTGCTAGTGAAGGACTTTAGGTTTTATTCTTGATTAAGTCTTGAAACTTTCAAGAGCTTTAAGACTCCCACTGTCCTTTTGACATATAAGACTTCCTTGTCAAATATTCAAGAGATAGTGCGGATTCTTTATCAAGACTAACACTTTACACAATTGGCCTAAGTTGGTCTCTGTTTTATCCAAAACATCACAACTTACCAATTTCAAATGTACAAGAGTAGATAACCTTTTACTCTTACATTTGACTAGTGTTAACAAACCCTCTTTAAGATATGTCACTCAAGTTACAATCTTGGAGTATGACTCTAAGAATTATTTTGGAAGGAAGTATGAGTCATCTTTTTGATTTAACCATTTCAACAATTCATGACTCCTCTTCTTAGTCATAAGAATGCACTAAGATGACTTTAGAGGACCAATTGTGATATGGTATCTTAATCATTAAGATGATCATAAACATGATACTAAAGTACTCTCCCATCTTTTCAGATTTGAGAAACTTTTATCTTTCTGCCATACTTTGATTCTTCTTATTCGTTTTGTCTCACATTGAAACTTCTCCAATGCTACAGACTTATACTTAAACTTATAAGTATAACCATATTTACTGAACTTAAGTAAATCATGACGAATAGTCTTCTTGATCTTTTGTGGTGGACTTGACCAGTGCACAAGAATGTGTACTCGATCCCTTAGTGCTTTCCTTATTCACATGAGGAATTAGTCTTAATTTTCCAAGCTGAAAGTTCTCATTCATCATACTATACAACTTGCATGATTCCAAGTTTCGGTCCAATTGAACCTTGGGTGATGAGAATCTTTCCTTATTTGGTAATATTAGACACTACCACAACCGAAAGAATCAAATCCATTTTTCCAATATTGCTATCAATGGAATCTTATAAGCAACAACTTTTCATAAATGTCATTGTAAGGATACTTAAAATATATAAAATCAAAACCTTTTTCTTTTATTTTAAAACTTTGCGGAAAAACTTATCCTTACAATCCATATGAAAACCTTGTTATTATCTATTCCTAAGCAATATAAATATCATAACTCTTAAGTAATAGCCCAAAATTCTGATCACCGAACCATGCGATTGAAATCCATCTTCGCGATCAGAATCAGCATGTACTTAATAGAGTTAGACAATGGACTTTACCTGAAGTAGAGCCAAACTTATTGACTTTAACATCCTTAGGTAAATTTGGCAGCTTCGTAACCAATGCCCCTTCCTTTGGCAATAGTTACCTATGGACCCTTGATAATGGGACTATCTCAGACTTCTCCTCTCTCTTTACCATTGGGTCAACCGAGTTGACTATGGCCGATCCCTTTCCATTGGGAAGAGAGAGCTTTACTGGATATCTAATGTCATCATTGTCAATGTCCATAACGTTTTAGGAAGTTGATCTTAGCAAATAGATAAGATCATTAAGGGTCTTGTCTTAGTCTGTTTCATAGGATTCCTAAAAGAACTCACTATGTGACTTAGAAAGTAGTTGAGCCACCAACTTTCTCAAGACTTTGACACCCAACTCTCCCGGCTTGTCAATATGTGACTACATCTCCAAGATGTGATCACACCTAGACCTTGCCTTGCCAATAGGGCTTGAGTGACCTTAAACTTTTTAGGAACTTGTGGGTTAGGGAGAATAATTGGAGGAGGTGAAAGATGTATGATATCCATGGGACATCATCTTCATTTAGGAAAGCTTGTTTCAAGAGATTTGGGAAGATCATAAATGTCTAGACCAGACATCTTTTTGGGAGATATTCAAGATAGTTGATTTAAAGTCCTTAATATGACACCCAATATGAAATATTAAGGCTAGGACCCAACAAACTATTTTATAACTTAGAAGAGGGATGCCGTAATCCAAGCTATAAAATATTTGAAGGTAGGTGAATGACGATTCACCAATTTCCACCATGAAAAACGAAATAATTTATTAGGTTTTAATTGGATTTGAAAGTCCTAGATCTTTGAGATTCATTGAACTGTTCAAAGGCATGTTTCAATCTCGAGTGTGCCCTTCAGGTTTTGTGACTGGGATGCCGAGGATCACAAAACAAGGTGTGAATAAGCATGCAAATATACTTGGTACCCTTAATATTTACCCCTTAATCAGTGTGTCGGTTAACCACATACGCTCCACCGATACTATGATAAATATTAAGTTACCCTTTGCCTACCTTGTTAAGTCCAGGTTAGTGTGTCGGTTAACCACACACGCTCCACTAACGACTTAAGCAAAGTGCAAAGTTTAATTTCATGGGTTAGCACCAAATTCACATTTTCCTAAGTAACTAAGATTGGGTATTAATAAGAGTTTAGTCACTTAAGGAGAATTATAGTCCTTGTCCTACCCGTTCGGCTAACGACCCTCCACCAGTCAAGGAAGCGGTGGGTGAGAGTGGACACCCATTAAGCTGCCATTTTATAGGCAGTAACCTTATACCCCCCTTATAGACCGGCTTCGTGAATGAGGCCTACTAATGGTAAGACTGACTTTACTCTTGTACATATATATATAAATATTATTAACTTATAATATTATAAAGTATAAGGGTTGCATTTTAACTTTTAAAATTCTAAGGGCTAACTTGGAATTAAAGTATTCATAAGTGAAAACTTTTCAAATTCCAAAACTTGAGGGCAAATTTTGAAACTATTCAAAACTAATTAATTCCATAACTTATGAGTTTAAAGTAGTTTTAATTAAAAAAAAAACTCTTCAAGTTCCATAACTTGAGGACAAGTTACGGAAGACTTTAAACTAATTAATAAAAAAAAAATAAATAAATAACTTTTTTTTATTGTAACTTATGGAACTAATTAAGGTTACACTTTTTTTTTAATTTAATGAAGAGACTCTTGAACCTCCATAACTTGAGGACAAGTTATGGAGTCATAAAACCATTTAATTAGAACTAGACTCTTCATTTTGTAACCTTTGCCAACTTTTATGAGTTTTATGATTCTTAAATGTGACTTTTCATATAACTTGAGGACAAGTTACAAAAACACACTTTGGAATCAACTCTTAGATTAAAATGAATTGAAAACAACTATTTCACACAACTTTTCTATTAATCTAAGAACCTCATAAGAACAAGATAATTCAAATCATCAATCTTCAAGAAATTAGCATGAACATACAAACTAATACAAATCTTGAAATTATGACAATTATCTTAGAAATTGGATTAGCATGAACATTACCACATCAAAAACAAGTTTATAAGTCCAAAAACATCTTAGGGTAATGTTCCTAGTCCAATTCCAGCCAAAACAATCGAATATATGCATCCAACTCGATTTTTCAGCTACTTTTGCAAGTATAACAAGAAAACAAGCCTAGGCTCTGATACCACTGTTGGGTTATGAGCATTCTAACACTCCTAAGTGTACATGCAACCCTAAATACCTTGGATCTATGTTTTCTCTATTATACATACAATTATGAACATCCAAGGTATTATCCTAATCTAGCATACAAAATAATAAATATAACAAGATAGAATACATACCTCTTTGATGTAGAATGTCTTCATGAAGCTTGAGTGCCTAGTGCCCCAAGTGTGACACCTCAAATGGTTCACACAACACCAAATACACTTGGAATAACTTGAGAGAAACTTGAACACTCCTTGAAATCGTCTAGCCCTCACACTCACACATTAGTGCACGATTTCTTGAGCCATAGGATTCTTTTATATGGTGGCTATTAGGGTTACACCATGTAACTCATAACTTTACCCATTCCTTATGCTCCATGGATTTTAACCTCCATGGAGTATCCATGGGTCACCCCATGGACTTAGTCCAACATAAGGAATCTTGGATCACAAGCCCACATATATAAGAATGAATGATTTACACAATCAACCCATATATTTAATTAGTCTCCTTTTGATCACTTAATTAATTCCAAATTAATTCTTGATCAATACTAATTAAATAACCTTATTAATATATTCGAACTTATAATATATTAACCAACCTTAAGTGTTATTTCTCTCATTATAGTCTATCCAAATGCATGATTCCATGCAACCCAAATGGACCATGCCGGGTCGGGTCAAGTCTTACCAATTATAGTTATGGACTTAGACATTAATCCAACAGAAAGGACTTAGGTCCGCAATGCTGTTCTACAGAGGGAACTTGCTGAAACCCAAGCTGAAGTCAGGGAACTTCGAGCACAGCAAGCAAGATCCGATAGGCGCGTGAGGGATATAGAACGCCTTCTGTCGGAATCGAGAACTCACTCTGGTAGTTCTCATCGCCGATAGATTCTCATCAACTTCTCTTTTGGATATAACGTAGTTATGTTAAAAACTCTAGTCTAAATTTATATCCTTGTAAATCTTAGACCTGTTAGGTCTTGATTAGGTCGTAGTTCTGTCAAAATTTTCCATCTTGGTTGATGTAAGACCTACTTCTAGGTCATTTTTCCGGAACTCATTACATCTGTAATTCCAGTATTATTGACAGATATCTAATCTCATGGAAATTATATCCAAATGCTTTCGTTTACAATAAATCATGTTATTCATTTGTGCTGTTGGGATATGGAGAGTTAATCCATGAGTCATTCTCATCAACTCTTCTATTAAATTCTTATCAATATCTTCATCTTCGTAAACTTATAGTTGAAAGATGCCTCCACGTCGATCTACAAGACGCGATCCTCCCGCACCGACACCACCTGCTCCTCAATTCGACACGGCAGCCGTGAATGCTGCTGTAGCTGCGGCTGTGGCTACAGCCATGGCTCAATATCATTCATCTGGTTCCACTGGAGCAGGAACCCCTGACCTATCTACTCATGGTGAAATCCCGGTGCGCTTGAGAGAGTGCTCCTACAAGGACTTCACAAACTGCAAGCCAATGTCCTTCAAAGGGACTGGCGGAGTCATTGCCCTCTCTCAATGGTTCGAGAAAACCGAATCGGTTTTTGAAATCTGCTCCTGTCCAGAGGAGAGCAAGGTCAAGTTTGCTGCTTGCACCTTTGAAGTAAAAGCCCTAACATGGTGGAATAGCCATGTTAAGTCACTATCTCTTATAGTGGCTAATGTTATGGGCTGGGAAACTTTGAAAGACCTCATGATTGAGGAGTACTGCCCGAGGGGCGAGATCCAGAAGCTGGAGGAAGAGCTGTGGAGCCTAACCATGAAGGGCTCCAACGTAGTCGCCTATACCGCCAGATTCTGTGAACTGGTGGCCCTCTGTCCCAACATGGTTCATACTGAGGGAAAGAAAATCGAGATATATATATGGGGGCTGATGCCACCATACCAGGGAAATGTTTTGGCATCACACCCTACTACATTTGATAGTGCCAAGCGATTGGCACAGCGGCTCATAGACCATGGGGTTCGTACCCCGGCCGTAACAACAACCCTGGCCATCTCAGAACCCGCCAGAACCGCTGATTCCAAGCGGAAGTTTTGGGAATGACAAAAAGAAGACAAAGGCTGCCAAAAAGGAGCAGGTCGTGGCAGTACATGCTGCGATAGCACCTGCCGCTGCTGCTCCGGTAAAGCAGTACGCTGGAAGTTTGCCTAAGTGCAATAAGTGCAACTTCCACCACGTAGGGGCCTGCTGGGAAATGCAGTGTTTGAACTGCAACACGAAGGGGCACACTGCCCGTTTCTGCAAAGCTCCGGCGAGGCCAATCACCCAAGTCCCCGGCGCTGGTGTGAGCCAAACTTGCTACGGTTGTGGCGAGGTGGGCCATTACAAAAGGAACTGGCCGAAGGCAGGGTATGCCGGTGGAGTGGCAAGAGTTCTGGCCATAGGCCACGAGGAAGCGGTTGCCGACCCCACAGTGGTCACTGGTACGTTTCTCCTCGATAACTCATATGCATGTATAATATTTGATAGTGGAGCGGAGAGAAGCTTCGTGAACCAAAAATTTTCTCATTTACTTAAGCAAAAATCACGAGCACTTAAAGAACCGTTCACTGTAGAAATAGCTAATGGAAAGACGGAAAGCACTAGCAGTATATACATAGGGTGTACCCTAACTTTAGATGGCCATTCTATTTCAATCGATCTCATGCCGGTCTCAATTAAAAGTTTCGACGTCATCATCGGCATGGATTGGTTGAGTCTTCATCGTGCCGAGATAATGTGTTACGAAAAGGCTGTACGCCTTAACCTGTCGTCTGGCGAAACTCTAGTACTGTATGGCGACAAACCCGGCACAAACCTTAGTATAATCTCGAGCATTCAAGCCCAGAAATTCTTGCGAAAGGAATGTTGCGCATTCCTTGCTCATGTGGTCGATGTGAGCCAAGAAACGAAAGACATTCAGAACATTCCAGTAGTACGCGAATTTCCCGACATCTTTCCAGAAGAACTCCCAGGATTACCTCCGCAACGTCAAGTCGAGTTCAGAATCGACTTAGTTCCAGGGGCTACCCCCGTAGCCAAATCGCCCTATCGTCTAGCACCTGCAGAGATACAAGAACTGTCTTGTCAACTTAACGAACTGCTCAGCAAGGGCTTTATAAGACCAAGCTTCTCACCCTGGGGAGCTCCAGTCTTGTTCGTGAAGAAGAAAGATGGATCGTTTCGTATGTGCATCGACTACAGGGAGCTCAACAAACCGACCGTCAAGAATCGTTATCCTTTGCCTCGGATTGACGATTTATTCGACCAACTTCAAGGGGCGAATTTCTTTTCAAAAATCGACTTAAGGTCCGGATATCACGAACTACGAGTGCTAGGGGAGGATGTTCCGAAGACAGCCTTCCGAACTCGTTATGGGCACTACGAATTCGTAGTGATGCAGTTCGGATTAACAAACGCGCCCGCAGTATTCATGGATTTAATGAATAGGGTGTGTCGTCCTTACTTGGATCAGTTCGTCATCGTCTTCATCGATTACATACTTATCTACTCTCGTAGTAAGGAGGAACATAGTCAACATCTGCGACAAGTCTTAGAAACACTACGTTCGGAGAAGCTCTATGCGAAGTTCTCGAAATGCGAATTTTGGATCCGACGAGTCAAATTCTTAGGGCACGTGGTTAGCGAAGAGGGAATACACGTGGACCCTTCCAAAATTAAAGCCATTGAGAACTGGTCAGCACCGAAGACGCCTAAAAAAATTCGTCAATTTCTAGGTCTCGCTGGCTACTATCGCAGGTTCATTCAGAACTTCTCCCGCATTGCGAAAGCTCTTACAACACTGACCCAAAAGGGCGTGGCCTTCGACTAGGAAGAGAAGCAGGAGAGAGCGTTCCAAACGCTCAAAAGAGCCTTGTGCACCGCACCAATACTATCCCTCCCCGAAGGGATAGAAGACTTCGTTGTCTATTGTGATGCGTCAAATCAAGGACTTGGATGTGTTCTGATGCAGCGAGGTAAGGTCATTGCCTATGCCTCGAGACAGATAAAGACACATGAGGTCAACTACACTACCCACGATCTTGAACTAGGAGCAGTTGTGTTTGCTCTGAAGATCTGGAGACACTACATGTACGGTACAAAGAGCACAATCTTTACAGACCACAAGAGCCTACAACATATATTCGACCAGAAAGAGCTCAACATGAGACAACGACGGTGGGTCGAGCTACTCAGTGATTACGAATGTGAAATTCGTTATCATCCGGGTAAAGCCAATGTAGTAGCTGACGCCCTAAGTCGGAAAGAATATTCTGGTCGTAGAGTCAAATCATTGACTATGACTATCCATTCACACTTGTCCACGCAAATTAAGGAGGCTCAGCTCGACGCTTTGAAACCCGAAAATGTGGCGGGTTCAGATAAGATGTATCTGGATCTTAAAAAGCTATACCGGTGGCCTAACATGAAAGCAGAAAGTGCTACCTTCGTGAGTAAATGCCTTACTTGCGCCAAGGTCAAGGTCGAATACCAGAAACCCTCCTATCTACTACAACAGCCAGAGATACTGGAATGGAAGTGGGAGCGGATCACTATGGATTTCATAACCAAGTTGCCCAAGACAACGGGTGGACTTGTTACCATATGGGTCATCGTCGACAGATTGACCAAGTCCGCACACTTTCTGCCTATCAAGGAAACAGACAAGATGGAGAAACTTACAAGAGATTACATTAGGGAGATTGTACGACTGCATGGTGTTCCGATATCCATTATCTCAGACAGAGATAGTAGATTCACTTCGAGGTTCTGGCAGTCGTTACAAAGTTCCCTAGGAACTAGGCTGGACATGAGTACAGCCTACCATCCGTAGATAGACGGGCAAAGTGAGAGGACTATCCAAACCTTGGAAGATATGCTGCGAGCCTGTGTGATCGACTTTGGGAAAGTATAGGATACTCATTTACCCCTTGTCGAATTTTCCTACAACAACAGTTATCACACAAGCATAAAGGCTGCTCCATTCGAGGCCCTTTATGGCCGCAAGTTGTCACAACTAGGAATCTTGGTGCCTTGTAACTACAACACTTATAACAACTATGAATCAATAACATGAAAGCATGCATGATGCTTATTCTATAGCAACAAAACTTCATCAAATACTTCATTCTAGCACTACAAATGGTCAACAAAGGATTGGAAACCTTTGAAATTCTGGCTTAAGCCCATTTAGGCCTAGGATTTCTTTATTGGGCCTAATGGACCAATGAGCTTCCAATTTATCTATTTTGAACCTAGAACTCTCTATTGGGCCCTAATTGGACCCGTATACATGAAACATAATATTTTTGGGCCTTATGAGCCCAAAATAAACTAGGTTAACTTTAATGGGCCTTAATGGGTCACAACCAATTTAATTTAGCCCTAATGAATCATAAAAATTATACCTTGATTTATTTTGGACCAAAAATTATCTAATAAGTCATGATATGGGCTTAAGCATACAAGGCCCAATCATTTTTTCTTTTCCCCTCTCCATTCTCGGCCCAAGCCCACAAAGAAAGAGGACTTGACTTTTAGTGTGCCACCTCATTTTTACATAATGGTTTTCCATGCAATTCCCATACTTCCAAGTAAACATCTCATCAATCTTCTCTCTTCCCCTCTCTCTTTTTCCTTCGGCCGAGAGCAAGAGAATAAACACACACACCTCACAAAACTCTCTCTAAATCACTCAAGACTCATCCCTTCTTCTTCATCCAAAAATCTCGAAATTTGCTTGTGTTTCAAGAGGTTTTCATCAAGTAATTCATCATCTAAGGTAAGTTGATGACTTATCCATGATCTAGCTACTTCATTTCATCAAAATCTCTTCTAAATCTAATCAAACTTGTGATCTTGCACCTTAGAAGCATCTAAGTTCGAGATCCTCCAAGAAAGCTTACTAGGATCGAAATTTCCTCATCTTCTCTCTTCAAAACCGAAAACACAACTCAAGGTGAGCTTCATACCCCTCTCTTTTCAGGTTTTCATATGTTTTATGGGGGAGAATACAAGAAAATGTGTAGATCTATGTGTATGTGTATGCTATGTGTGATTTTATGCATGTATGTGTGTGATTTTATGTGTTTTTATGATGAATATATAACCAAAAGGGGTGTTAACTCGAGATCTATGACATGAGAAAGGAAACAAACATAATCTAAGTTATTCTACAATAAACAAGTCAAGAATAATAACTTATAAGATTTTGATGAACATATTTCAACATAAAAACCCATTTTGGGCTTAAAATGTCAAATATGCAAAACTAGGGTCAAACATGGTCAAGTCACGGCTTCTTGAGGGTCAAAAGGGTCAAAAAAGTTTCTATAATCATCTTTCTGAATATTAGAATTTTCAAAGGACTTGAAATGCAAATTTTTAGCTTAATGGGCTAAATTTGGGCTTTTTGGCCCAATAAGCCCATAATTGCGAAAATGATGTTTTGAAGGGGCTGAAATGAAACTTTCTGCAAAACAGGGGACAAAAAGTGTAATAAAACTATTTCAAAGGTCAAAAATACTTTTCAATTCCAAAAAGGATCAAAAATGTAAAGTTTTTGGATTTTGGGCCAAAACTGTAAAAGTTGCGAAAAATGGGGTTTTAACCGAGAAATACTATTTTGAAAGGGCTGAATCTGTTAACAAAATAAATTTTGGATTAAAACTATCATTTCAACAAATTTATGATGCAAAAAGTGTCAAGAAATTGTTTTAAGGACTAAAAATGAAGTTCTTTTATTTAAAGGACTTAAATTGTTATTTTTATAAAAGAAAGGAAATGAAAAGGTCAAACTTCTATTTAGACCAACTATTTCATTAAGTCAAAATACAAAACTACGACTACCGACAATTCGAAAGACGAATACACGTTTGCCTCCAAATATCGTGATACACGAATCGATTCGGTCTCGAATCGATACAATATAACCAACGTTTAAATCAAACACTCCAACGATACGCGATACCTACGATGAGTAAACTTACAAACTTTAGGCTTATGAGTTTCAAATCATGCATGTTGGGCCTTGCAAGCCCATCAGTATGATCTTTGGGCCCAAAGGGATAACGCTTATATGTTATTGGGCCTTCAATGACCCAATATTTTATAAAAGGACTTTCAATAGCTTTTATGTGCTAGTGGGCCAAAGTGTCCCATTAGAAAAGCTAGTAAGGTAACAGTAATCAAATGCGAGTTGGACCATCGTGTCTTTCGCATCCACCACAGCCTAAGGTACTTACGATAGTAGCAGGACATAGTGTTCCTCTTCTTTTCGTTCGCTAAGGCTTATGAGTATTCAAAGTAGACGAAATTAGGACGATATTCATTCGATATGACGATACAAGAACTAGTAACTACGTACATCTTTCGACATCGGAAAACATCGGGTTTTCCGGGGAAATCAATACTACTCGCTCGAAAATTCTATAACTAAAATACAAAACACCTTTCATATATATATGTTTTGAAATCATTCATGCATCAACTATGGATCTTCACACTTTGATAAACAAATGTCTTTTCAGAAAATATCGATTTTCTGGGTTTTACAAACCATACAAATCATTTTTTTTACAAATATGCTTATGAACTCACCAACATTCCATATGTTGACGTTTTGCAAAATAACTTGTATTCTCAGGTAACAGATAAGCGGAAGGGTAATGCCAAGTATGTTAGAATATTTTGTGTTAAAAACTTTGAAACAATTTGTGTTATGAAGTGTAATATTTGAAAACAATGTACTGGATGTAAACAATATCAGTTGTAATATATTGATGCATGGTGATGTTTGTGTTATGATTCATGTATATTCATTGTGATGGTATTCAATTTAAGTCACACGAGCCCCCAGACGTTTCCGCCGTCTGGTTTCGCGGGTGTGACACAAGTGCAGATCCCCTCTGTGCGGGGCTGAGGTGGGTGATACCCAGTTAGCTAAAGGAAGAGTTCCTGAAAGCACTCTCACAGGCCCAGAGATCATTCGGGAAACGACATAGAAGATCGTTCAGATTTGTGAACGATTGAAAGCCTCTAGAGACCGACAGAAAAGCTACGCTGATAAACGAAGGAAACCATTGGAATTCCAGGTGGGCAACCGTGTTCTATTGAAGGTCTCACCCTGGAAGGGCTTGATACACTTTGGAAAGCGTGGAAAGCTAAATCCAAGGTACATAGGGCCTTTCGAGATTCTCGCAAGAATCGGCCCTGTAGCTTACAAACTTAACTTACCACGCGAGCTCAGTAACTGTGACAACCCGAAATTTACTCCGTCACTGTAACCTGTTTCCGTTAATAAAAGTTGATTCTATTAAAATTTTCCGTTAACTTTTATTATTAAAATAATTCTTTTTGAGTTATTAAAATAATATATATTTAATGACGGAATAAAAACAACTAAGTCGGGTTACGGTTAGTTTACCCGGTAAAAACACCTAGCTCCGTTTAAACGACAGTGTATGGTGGGTCCCCACTAGGCAGCCATATATAAAGGAGGAGTGTCCACCTTTAGAGCCTTTTCCCACCTTGGAGCTTTCTCTCTCTACTTTCTCTCTCTAAAAATCGGGTTTGGCTCAAGAACACCACTTTCAAGCCTCAAAAATCAAAGGTAATCTTCCTAACTTGATTTTCTAGCTTAGTATTCATGCTATTTCGAGTTGGATCATCCAAATACCCCAACATGCATGTGCTTACGGTTTGGGGAGCCTCCCAAAACCGTAAACTCCCATATGAGGGTTTTGAAGCCCCAAAACACTTCCAAACCTCTCCTAATGCTTAGATCCTTACATGCATGAAGTTAGAACCACAAGATCATGAGTTTTTGGCAATGAACATGAGTTTACGGTTCTTGAATGTTCAAAAACCGTAAACACCCTTTCAAGGGGTTTTGATGCTCCTTAACCCTTCCAATGCATGTCTAATGGCCTTGAAACTTGCTTGGATGATCTTAGAACCCTAAAACATGTCCAAAGGAGTGTAAACATGAGTTTACGGTTTGGGAACGTCTCCCAAAACCGTAAACACCTTCCAAGGGTGTTTTAATGCTCCAAACACTTTGCATGGCTTGTTTTTGAGTCTACAACTTGCATGAATGGCCTACAAACCACCAAAACACTTGGAAAATGGACAAACATGGACAAAGGTGGGTTTACGGCCGTAAACCCATGAGTTTATGACCGTAAACTCCCCAAGGGTGGTCCAAGGACCGTAAACCCTAGAGTTTACGACCGTAAACTCCCAAGGAGTGGTCCAAGGACCGTAAACTCCAAGGGAGTACCCAATTGAACCCTAATCACTTCCCAAGCCTTCGAATTGATCCTAGGAACCTTCCTTGCGATGCATGAGACCTTTAGACACACAAACTCACCATTTCCATGAGTTTACGGCCGTAAACTCATGGGGGAAATGGTCTCCCAACCGTAAACACACTTAAGTGTGGTCAAGTGAAGTGGAAACTCCATAGTGAGGCCATAAACTCCTTAGATGCCACCTTTAGCACTCCTAACACTTGAAACAAAGTGTTTTCGTACATTGAAGTGCCTTTACTCACTCAATTAGTGATTACACAACTAATTAGATACTTTATACATCACTACATGTTACATAGGATCCGTGTGTGTGTTCAAGTCCTCACTTGACACCTAGCATCCTACTCGGCGTTTTCATCCACTTCACTCACTACAGGTGAGTTCATACCCCTAAATGAACCTTTTTAAATGTTTTTTTAACTGTTTTATGGGGGGGGGGAATACAAGTTGAACCAACTAAGTTATAGTAACAATCGCATGTGAATTATAACTTGCAACCAAAAGGATTTTCTACACTATTAACTGTTTTTACCATCAAAAAGGGATTTTCTATGTTTTCAACTATATTGCCAATTAAACTGTTTTCAAATGCTTACCAAATTCATTTTCGTGTTAAATCACTATAAAACTATTTTCCAAAATTCGTTTAAACTAATTTTTATTCTCAAACCATACCTACACCAATATATTTATATAAGTAAGACTTGAAGGACTTAGGACTAATAACTCACCCTACTTCCTGTTCTTGTTTGATTGTGGGCTTAGGGTATTTTGTTATTAGTCCGACTCTCGTTGAATTCTTAGTTATATATCTTATATATTTGTGTCAGATATAAAAGTTTTCATATCAGTTCAATGCCTTTGGATATCAAAGACACGCAACCAATAACACTATTTAACTATAATAGGTATCTACACCAATATATTTATATAAGTAAGACTTGAAGGACTTAGGACTAATAGCTCACCTTACTTCCTGTTCTTGTTTGATTGTGGGCTTAGGGTATTTTGTTATTAGTCTGACTCTCGTTGAATTCTTAGTTATATATCTTATATATTTGTGGCAGATATAAAAGCCTTCATATCTTAACTATAATAGGTATAGTTAAGGGACACTACTCAATGCTACTATTGCCATGACAACTACTAGAGTCAGTTCAGTTGTGAGTCAATATACACTATATACTATACAAGAGAACACTACATACTATACAAGGAGAACATTATGTACTATACAAAGAGAACACTACATACTATACAAGAGAACTTACTAAAATAGAATGTGACATACTATTTCTCGATACGACACATCTTTGTGCTATCACCGCGTAACCAGAGTCTCCTGGAGGGAGAGCGGGCATTATGTGTATAGATCTATACGGGACAGACACTCCCACATCCCGACTGCTAGCTACAGTCCGAGCCGTCTAGGCCCAGGGGTGACAAAATGTCACATCTACATATGACTCGGAGGGTCAAAGGGATTCGATCGTCAATCAGCATGGTTACGTACGAGTTCACATTCAAACCTTTAATTAATACTTTAAAAATTAAAGGCAACGGACTCCCTGAGGTGTATTGTACATTTAATACTACCTGGAGTCTGCATTTCATTATATATGGCCGACAGTGATACTGTTGGGGTAAAACATTTTTCTCATTACTATACATGGATAAAGTCAAACTATATTTTCAAACTAATAACTACTGGGAAACCTTGTACATTATCAAAGGAACAAACAAACCATCGGGTCTTGGTGAAGACTACGTTTTCTGGAAAACAAAGGGTTTTCTAGGGCTCATACTATTTTCGAACACCGAAACTTTCTTTTACAAATGTATAACTGTGAATATTTTTATACAGGAAAATGACACTAAATACTTACGAACTCACCAGCTTTATGCTGATAAACGTTTTCAAAATAACTTGTATTCTCAGGTCATCAGTAGACAGGTACGGATGCCGCTTTTGAGAAGACGGAGCACACATAAGACTCCACTTTATTTTGACTGTATTTTTGGTGTCTAACATTTGTACTGAACACGTTTGTATTACAATTATTATCTTAATGCAATGGATGTTGTTGCTTGTCTTTACTATTATGCTTTGTTATGATACTGTACATGACGTCCTCCACCCCAGAACGTATTCCGCCGTTCTCGGTTTTGGGGTGTGACAGTAACGTACATTCTACTTTCCACGTCTCGAACTTGAAAAAGTGTCTGTCCGACGAGACTCTTGTAATCCCACTCGACGAGATCGAGATCAACGAGAGCCTCAACTTCGTGGAAGAACCAGTAGAGATGATGGACCGGGAGGTCAAGCAAACAAAGCAAAGCCGCATCCCGATAGTGAAGGTTCGCTGGAACGCCAAGCAAGGACCTGAATTCACTTGGGAGCGAGAGGATTAGATGAAACTGAAATATCCTCTTCTTTTTACTTAGTTATTTGTAACTACTTATTTGCTTAAACTCTAATTTCGGGACAAAATTCCTTCTATGGGGGGGATGATGTGACAACCCGAAATTTCTATCCTGTACAACCATTCACTTCAATAGGAATCAAAACTGTTTCTGCTAATTTTCAAGCTTTTTGGAATAAGTTTGAGTATTTTAAGATTAGTGCTTCAGGAGATACCAGGAGAGAGGATGCTCTAGGGTTTATTGTGCAACAATAAAGTCCCAAAGCTCCAAGAGTTTGGAGTTTACGGCCTAAACAAAGGTGTTTACGGCCGTAAACCCTATATTGGGGGGGTATATATATGACACTTAGTCATTATTTACCATTTTTCACAAATTCAAGATCCAAACTCAATTCTCTCTCAAGTATCATCCAACAATTCTTCAAGATCTTCAACTTGTAAGTGTTTCTAGCCCTTTTAAGTTGATATATTGCTTAATCTAGTGATTTAACACACTTCCATCCGTGAAATCATTCCAAAAGGTTAGATCTTCAAGTTTCACCAAGAACACCAAGAACACACACTA
Source organism: Lactuca virosa (assembly GCF_052849685.1). Taxonomy (NCBI): domain Eukaryota; kingdom Viridiplantae; phylum Streptophyta; class Magnoliopsida; order Asterales; family Asteraceae; genus Lactuca; species Lactuca virosa. The sequence continues at coordinate 157,084,371 of NC_136434.1, forward strand.
GTGTTCTTGGACTTTTAGCACCTTTTCAAGCCTTTATCTTGTAAGTACTTCTATCCTAGAGTATAATAAGGCTTGTTACACTTCTAAACATCAAGAAAACACCCAAAAAAGTCAAGATCAAAGGTGTTTACGGTCCAAGATGTTCTTGGACCGTAAACCCTAAAAAGGGTGCCAAAGTGTGCCCTAGTCCCTCCTAAGCCTTGGAAACTAGCATAGATCCTTTCCTTGATGAGCTTAGCACTGGAAAACATCAAAAGACCATAAACCATATGGGTTTACGGCCGTAAACCCAAAGGAAAATGGTCTAAGGACCGTAAACTCCAATTAGGAGTGAAATGGTGCCCTAATCACTTCCATAGGCTTATACTTCAAGTAGAAATGCTTCTAAGGACTTGTAGAGCTTCAAAACAACACATGGTCAAAGAAGCATGAGTTTACAGCCGTAAACTCATGGGTTTACGACCGTAAACTCAATGAGTTATGGTCATAAAACCGTAAACTCAAATAAGGGGTTCCCTTGAACCTTAAATTCAATAGCAATGTCCTACAATATTTAGATAAAATCCTTAGCACTTATAACACTTATATAAAGTGTTTTTCATGCCGTAGGATGTCTTAGACTAATTGGATACATATATGTGTTATTATATGTTAACTAGGATCATTGTGTGTGTACAAGTCTTCACTTGACACCTAGCAATCCTATATCATCAGTTCATCCAAACCACTCACTACAGGTGAGTTCATACCCCTTAATTAACCTTTTAAATGTTTTTAAATGCTTTTATGGGGGGGATACAAGTTGAATTATTATAGTTATTATATCAATCACATGTGATTAATAACTACTAAACAAGTGGATTTCTTACTTTTCAAACTGTGTTATCAAACTGTTTTACTTCAAACTGTTTTACAAACTCTTTTATATATCAATTACTTTTGTTAAACTCTTTTAACTTATATTCTGTGTATCTATATAAATATAGTTATATAAGTAGGATTGAAAGGACTTAGGACTGATAGCTCACCTTACTTCATGTTCCTTGTTTGGTTGTGGACTTAGGGCATACAGGTTATTTATCCGAAGGTCGTTTGAATCCTAGTTATATATCATGTATATGTGTGTAGATATAAAAGGTTACTTCTTTCATTCAGTTCAATGCCTTTTGGTAGCAAAGGTATACAAACATGTTCATATACACAAACAACATTACTAGTAAACTATAATAGGTATAGTTTAGGAAGATACTATTACTAGAACAATGAAACATACAATGAGTCAGTTCATTCATGAGTAATACATAGTGATGAGAAACAAACATAATACAGAGTGATGAGAAACAAACATAAATACATAGTGATGAGAAACAAACGTAATACAGAGTGATGAGAAACAAACATAAACACATAGTGATGAGAAACAAACATAAATACACAGTGATGAGAAACAAAACATACAAGCTTGACAGAGAAAGAACACACAATACAACTAGCACATACATATACATATACAAATACATATACATTACATTCAGTTATGTGAGCCACCTAACGGGGGACATGGCACTACCTGTCATGACCCATTTTGTATCCAGAATCTCCTTATTTGGGGAGCGTATGAGTTTGTGTATAGATCTATACTGGATTGACTATCCTACACCTTGTTGCTCGCTATAGTGGGACTTGTAAGTCTACGGGTGCCAAACATCATTTCTTACGACGTCTTACATCATCGTTTTACTATTGAGTCGGTGGCAGGATACAAGCCGATCACATGGTACTTTAAATAACAATAGGTTTAAAGTAATTAGTACAACAGTAGTTACTTAATACAACACTATAGTACTATTTCATTTCCCTTTACATTTACCTTGTGACATTCACACAATAAACAATAATGTAAGAACTATATTTTTGGTTAATGATAGTCAGCTTTGGGAAAATACACACTCTTACAAGAGACACACACACAGATACTAGAAGCCTTGGTAGAAGGCTACTTTTAGTAGGAAACATAGGGTTTTCTAGGAGAGTTCAAACAATTACAAACTTTTGGAAAACTTACACATTACAAGACTTACAAAACACTTTCATACAACTACGAACACTAATATACTTATGATCTCACCAGCTTTAAAGCTGATACTCGCTTTCAAAATAACTTGTAAGATCGCCAGTAGACAGGTACCGGAGCCAAGTTTTTGCGAAGATGGAGCTCATTCAAGACTCATCTTTATTTTGATGTATATTATTTTTGGTGTCTATATAACTTGACATAACACACTTGTATGAAATTGTATTATTAATGCAATGGATGATGTTGTTTCTTGTTTACTACTTTGCATTGTTGTGATACTGTACATGACGTCCTCCACCCCGGAACGTTTCCGCCGTTCCAGTTTTGGGGTGTGACACAAAATCTACTAAATAAGAATACACTACTTTTTAGAAGATGAAATCAAATATGATTGGATGAACTAGATCATTGAAAAACTAGGTTGAATCCTTCCATTCAGGGATAACCTAGAAATCTTTTGTGAGTAACAGAGTATACTTAATCAAGCTAAAAACCTCTATGTCACAACAGAGCACCAATAATATTCTCCAAGATATTTAACTATACTTAGAGTAAAGTCAAATATGGAGATGCTAGTATTCGCAAAATTCACACAAATTAAATTTAGTCAGACCCATTAATAAAGTCATTTCTTTTAAGCTAAGTATGAATGGTCACACTTCAGCTATATGAGTTCATTATTCTAGAAATGGGATTTAATTTGAATTTAGTATTTGGATATTGGAACATTAAGACAGCAAGTATTATATTGTTTATGATATATTAGGATATGATCATTACTTCAATACTTAAGTATAGGGAGTGTTGTGCTTTGATATGGTAAAATGCGGATCCTTAACCGGGCAGTTATAAAAGCCATTTTCAGGTATGGTGTGAACTATGAAAGAGGATTATGTAGTCAAGATGGGATTTGTTCCTCTTATGTGTTGAGAGTTAGGCATCTAACGCGCGTTACCCAAAGTTGAACAACAAATGAGACTGATTGCGATCCAAGTCTCATGTTCAACAGAATATCTGTAACGAAGAGATAACTGATAAACTTACCTTAATACATAAATTGAAGCTTGAGGCTTTTAGGAATTGGATGTTGATGAATGGCATTCTTCATCATGTGTTATTGGGGGCAGTGACATGTTGCTAGATGTTCACCACTGTCTATATCAATCTATGATGAGTCTTGTGCAAGTGGGAGATTGAAAGATCTTGTATGCCCAAGAGTCATTATATAATGATATTTCTAATAACATATGATCCAATAGGGTCACACTAACAACAACTTGATGAAAATATATTATTTATAAGAATTTGATTCTTGATAAATAAATTTATATATTGTAATTAATTGGAAATTATTTATTTCTTGAAAATATTAAATTTCAATGTTAAGTATCAAAATATATCATAAGGCATGGTTTATTATGTCATGTACATCTTTTTAGACCAAAAGGGGTTTTTGTCTTATATGGATTTATATATTTTATAAGTTATAAAAACTAGAAGAGTTTTTATAAAAAAAAAACTAGCTTCTTCTTTTTATAAAATATTCAAGGAGACAATAAAGGGAAAAGAAGACATTCTTGCATTTATTTAATTATAAAGCCATGTTCTTACACTTGTAGCCTTTTGTTGCCAGATGCATGGTGTACTAAAGCATCAAGACTCAATGGGTAAGGACTTGGATTAAGATGATTAAAAGGCTTGCATTTATTTCTTCTTTTACTAGCTAAAAGCCAAAAAAATTTGTGATTCCTATCTCAATATTCTCTCTAGCTTTTTGTCTCTTAAAGTGTTAAGAACATAAAGATGAAGATGATACTTGAATACTCTCTTTGAAGACAAACTAGTTTCTTTGTATTAAGAGCTTAAGAGATTCTTTTATTACAAGAAGAAGAATAGCATCTTATCAAGTTGAATTATTGTTGGTGGATATGTCTAGAGAACTTCTACCTTGAAGTTTCATGCCATACTTCATCAACTTCAAATGTCCCATGAGAATCAAAGTCTTCAAAGGTTGTAACACTTTTCTTTCTATGATTGTTTTTTTTATCTTTCTAAGTCTTGCAAAAGATCCTTGGTGGGTTAAAATGATTTTAGTTTTATTCAACAATTTTAAAGCTTCTGTTGCCGTTTTTACGGTTTGTGAAACCGGATTTTTTTAGTAAAAACCCAACAGTGTGAAAGATTGAGAAGTGCATATATGGACCGAAAAAGCATCTCGTAGCTGGAATCTTTACTTCCATGAAAAGGTTAAGGAGTTTAGATTTTCTAGTAGTGAAGATGAGTCGTGCATATATGTCAAAGCTAGTGGGAGTGTAGTGGTCATTCTAGTTTTGTATTTTGATGACATACTCCTTATAGGAAATGACATTCCAACTTTGCAAGAGATGAAGTCTTGGCTTGGAAAGTGTTTTGCTATGAAGGATCTTGGAGAGGCCACATATATACTTGGAATAAGGATTTATAGAGATAGGAAGGGACGTTTGCTTGTGTTTTGCTAGAGTTTTTAATTTGATAAAATATTGAAACGGTTGAATATGGAGTATTCCAAGAAAGAGGATTTGCACATGCATCTTATTGTCAAGTTGAGCAAGACTCAATGTCCTAATAGTGATAAGGAAATATATATGATGAGTTGATTCCCATATACTTCAGGTATAGGCTTGATCATGTATGTTATGACATGTACTTGAACCGATGTAGCTTTTGCTTTGAACATGGTTAGTAGATATCAAGGAAATCCTCACATAGCTCTTTAGATATTTGTGAAGAATATTCTTAAGTATTTGCGAAAGGAAAATGATTTGATCTTAGTATTTGGTGGAAAATGTAAACTTAAAGTGAGTGGTTATGTGACTCCAACTTCCAAATGGATCGAGATAACAATTATTCGCTAGATAAAGATATTAAGCTAGGGGATAATCCAACTTATCCTCTCCCAAAGATATTAAGCTAGATAAAGCAATTCGAGCATGGTAGGAGCATTGGGCTAAAAAATGATGTTAGATTCTAGATTTTAGTACTTAGTTCATAGTTTTGAAACAATATAACAATAGTAAATTCTAATTGAATGGTGATTAATTAATATGGATTTATTTATGTTCAAAGTGTATGATCCCATTTTTCAATTAATTTATTCTTGTGTTTCACTTTTCATGTTTCACTTCCTGAATTGTAATGCCCGCGTTTCTGGCTAAGCATTAGTATGATGATGTAACAGTTAGGGTCAACAATTGTAACCTATTTTGAAGTAATGAAAAAGAATTATTTGAGTATTATGTGATTTATGTGCAATATACGTGCTTATAACGATGTAAAAAATTAATAAAAATATGCGTCAAAAATATAAATAATAGATAGACCCAATATCTATGAAGAAAGTTTAAGTGGTCACAACAAGGATTTTGTGATATAAAGAACGCTAAAATCCGACTTATAACGAAGAAGTTATGACCTGTCGAAGTTTTGCGACAAAACTGGCACGACGTTGTGTATCGTGAAAAGTGAGTTTGCGATAAATTAATTTTTAGCCTTAGCGATCTAAACGAAAGTCGTAGTATATGTTAAACCGAGAGCGTGCATATAGAGAACGTCCAAATCTGACTTCGTTATAGGAAGTTCTGATTTTTCTAAGATTTGGCATAGCAGTATGCAGCCCAGAAATCAAATTTTTGATCGATCGATTTTTAACCAGCACAATCTAAATGCGAATCGAAGATCTCATTAATAAGAGCTCAACGATATAAAGACAGACGAAAACGGATGTCGAATGACAAAGTTATGAATTTTTAATGAACTTTATCTGTCTAAGCCTGTTAAAATATAAATTTAAAAATAAAGTTAAAATTAGCAGACGGAGTCTAAACGAAATTTGTAGATCACGTCGTTACCTACGCGTGGATACAAAGAACATCAAAAACAAAGTGCGTATGTGAAAATTATGGAAATTATAAGTTAATTAAATTATGGGTTGATGCGAGGCTGACACGTGACAAGATCCGGACCCTCCGTTTCCCTCCACGGCTTCACATGCGATGATGACATCTGCCCCGAGTACACGCAATGTAAGGCTTCGGACGCCCCACGTACTGAGTACGCCCAACGTACTCCGAAGTTCTGCACATCATACTCCAAGGCTACAGCCTATAAATAGATGTGCAATTATTCCATTTTTCTCACACGTTTCCCATTCTTTCTCTCTCAAATACCCCTCTTATCCCCTCCCATTCCCTAACATTTCCCAAGTGTTAGAGGTGAGTCTTGGAGCTCGAGAAGGCTCCGAGAAGAAGAGCTTTCGGCTTAGAAGTTCCGCCCCCGCAGAGCCCGACTACTAGCTAAACCCCCTTGTAAATGAGTTATTCTTACCCTACTTTAAGTATAACTTATGTTTAAGTTTATTGTCGTTATTATGAACCTATAAACAATATATGTGCTAAGTATTATAAATTATACAAAGTGTTATTATAATACCTTTAACTGCTCGCGGTACGGGGAATCTGGTTTGAAAGGCCGCATAGGGTTGTTGGATTTCAGAACAACTTAAATGCCAAAATGGTCCTGCCCTCTGGTGTTTCATGTATGGCCCCTATCTGTACATAGTAGTTCAAAAGTATTGTGTAACACTTATAAAACAATATCGCTCATAGACCTTGAGTTGATGATAAATCCAGAGTAATAATTAGTCGCAATAAATATGTAACGCCTGGCTCCTGGTATGTATTTTAATAAGAATTATTCAATTTAGCAAAGGGACTCGACGAGTTGGAGGCCCCAAACTCTTCGAGTAGCAATGGAATTCTTTTTGGGCGCGGGACTTGAAGTCTACTCGACGAGTTGAGAAGCCTCAACTCGACGAGTAGCCTTGCCAAAGTCAAACCCTAATTTTCAGGGTTTACACCCTATTTAAGGACCTTAACACCTTCTTGTGGCCTCCCTCATCCCCTCCCTTAATCCAGAAAACCCTAATTCGAGGGAAGGAGGTTTCGATCCTGAACTTCATTTCCAGCCCATCTGGTATTTTCTTGAAGGAGTAGAAGCTAGAAGTGCTTGGTTGAGGGAAGGAGGTTTCGATCCAGAAGAAGAACTTCATTTCCAGCCCATCTGAGGTATAAAGTCTATACCTTGTCTATTTGTTCACTAGATCTCTTCAGGGAGTAGTTTAGGGCTTTTAGGAGCATATTGTGTAACCATTCATAGATGCTAGCATGTTTTGGTGTTTTGGCTTCAGATCTGGAACCTTTGAGGGACTCCATGGCAGAAAGATGCCAACTTTATGGCCGTGGGAGTCCCATGCAACTTGTGAACCTCATTTTAGGTCTTTTTGAGCTAAATAACCCATGCATGAACGTAAAGTTTGAAACTTTACGTGATATATCAATCCTAGGGAGTCAGATCTACGTTTTGGATGCATTAAGCCCGACTAAAATCAACTGTATGGATTTAGAATATGGGGGACTCGATGAGTTGTTCATACAACTCAGCGAGTTGGGTTGTGGTCCCCCAACCTTTTCTGTTACTGAGCAAACTCGTTGAGTCTAGAAGATGAAGCATCGAGTTGGCCCTGGTTTGGGTTATGAAGATTGAGGAAATCGGCGAGTGCAAGGAGGGATTCGACGAGTTGTGTGTAAAAGGTCTTGATTATGCTTTAAGGATGAACTCGACGAGTTAATGAAAGGAATCGAGGAGTTAGATCGGGATTTCAGGTTTTTATGGATTATGGAACCCGACGAGTTGATGGACCAACTGGACGAGTTGAGTCAACCAGGATGTTGAATTTGACCAGGATGTTGACTTTAACTTTGACCATTAACCAGAGTTGACCCTTGGAGGGGTTATGTGTATGAAAGAGTAATTAAAGGAGATTGTTATGTGTAGGATTTTGAGAGGAGTTGATCCTAGAGCCGAGGACAGTTCAACTACTTCACGACATTGAGGTGAGTTACCTTAAAGTAAGAGTGGGTCTAAGGCCACAATGCCGATCCACTAGTAAGAGTTGTTTGTTAGATGATTGTCTTTGTGATAATTGTCTGGTATGTCGCTATCTGTTATGCTTTACGTGCTACTATGGTATGATGTCACGTGATAGTGGTAGTAGGGGGAATAGTCCTCGTATCCGGTTAAAAGGACCAAAGGGGTAGGTCGGGCACCCCGGTATGCCTAACAAAATGTTTATGTTATTATGTGGTAGTGGAAGGGGTGAAATAGTCCCCGTAACCAGTTGAGATAAACCGGAGGGGTAGGTCGGACACCCCAGTATGTCTAACAGGGGTAGGTTAGGCACCTCGGTATGCCTAGCAGGGGTAGGTTGAGCACCCCGATATGCTTAGCAGGGTAGGTCGGGCACCCAGATATGCTAGACAGTATGTTTATAGTATGGTATGTGGTATGATGGAGGAACTCACTAAGCTTCGTGTTTAGGGTTTACAATTTTGGTTTCACGTACCTCTTCTTCGAAGGGAAATGAGCCGGCGTGACTGTAGTGCATCACACACACGATTTTCCGCATATGAGTTTCTTGGGATTTGTACTCTGACATTGTTACTATTTTATGACATGATTTTGAGACACTTGATCTATGGGTTTTATGAATTGAAATAATTGATGATGTTTTCTATAAATTGTTTTAGGAATCGTTATATCAAAAATGAAATTTTTGGTCATGATTTTTGGGATGTTACAAGTTGGTATCAGAGCCTTGGTTTGAGGGATTCGGGCACACTCTCGGGTGTGTCTGAACTCAAACTGAGGACTTGGTATGAAAATTTTCAAACGAAAAATCATTTTATAACACGAAGTTTGAAAAGAATTTGAAAAGGGAAAAGAACTTTGAAAAGAATAAGGTATGTGATGAGTGCAATCGGCCGAGCTCAAGTAAGTTTTCCCCAAGATACCCATACATGTTTGTTATGATATATGAGATGATTATGAGAAATGCATGCTAGATTAGGGCTAAGTATCTAGGAAGGATGCCTTATATGCCTATTTTATATGTATGAGAACTGCATGCTAGATTAGGGCTAAGGAAATCCTTGAGGAAAGTACGGATATATGTGGAAGGGAATTGGTGAAGTCAAGGAAATCCTTGAGGAAAGTACGGATATATGTGGAAGGTAGTATGGGCCCGTACTACTAAAAACAGAGGATCCATACTCGAGTCAAGGAGGGTCGAGATAGAACCAGGGAACTTGTAGAGTGTGTGAGACCTCTCGAGGTTATGTATGACCCTGCAGATTATGCGTTTTCTTTCAGAATGGTGGTGACACGTCACGGAGCAGGAGCTTCTGGGTCTGGTTTAGGATCAGGTTCAGGTTTCGGTGCAGGTTCCAAGCCGGTTGATGACGGACTACGCGAGTTCATCACGTCTAAGATTACGAGAGGCATCCTTGAGGCGACCCCGGTGATTTTAGGGTCAATCAAGGAAGGGAACATCGAGCTGATGGAGGAGCATCTCAGGATGTTTAGGAGCGACATGGCATCTGGCTATTCATGGATGTGCACACTCTCCTTCAAGGACTTTAGGGGATGTGGTGCGCCAAAATTTCATGGGGTGAAGGACCCCATCGTGGCCAAGAGATGGATTGCAGACATGGAGTATGCCCAGTTGACAAACTTCTGCCCTGAGGGGTCGAAGGTCCGGTATGCTGCAGGATGTTTGAGGGACCGAGCTCGAGATTAGTGGGAGGCGGTCGGTGACATATTTGGAACCCCAGCCATTGAGGCTATGACCTGGTCGGACTTTATGAGCAGGTTTAGGGCTGAGTTTGCGCCGGCTGTGGAGCTTCAGTATCTGGCCAGAGAGTTTATGGATATGAGGCAGACGACTGATTCGGTGGTAGAGATTACCGCCAAGTTTAGGGAGAGGGCCTTATTGGTGCCTCAGTACGCGGGAGATGAGGAGATGCGGACGACCCGCTACCACGACATGTTGAGAGCTGACATTCGGAAACCTGTCAGCTACTCGGCATGCCCGACCGTGGATGACATGATTGCGAGGGTGAGGGAGAGGGACGTTAATATAGAACACATCAGGAAGAGGAAGGCGGAGGCAGGGCAGGCGACAGGGGTTTATGGAAAAAAAATCCAAGGGATTCGACTCGAGGTCGAAGGGCCATCAGGGCCATAGCCGTTGTGGGAAGTGCGGCAAGCCACGTGAGGGAGTTTGCAGAGCTGGGGGCTCGGGCTGCTACAAGTGCGGCAAGACTGGGCACTTTAGCAAGGTTCGTACAACCCCAACCCCCTACCATCCAGACATCAGACCTGATTTACTTTCAATACAATCAGAGGGGCCATAAAAAGGCCAACTGCCCGAGATTGACAGCAGCAGCGCCAGTGGCGCCACCAGCTCCAGTGAACCTACGGATTATGGATGGCGACAGGGCAAGACAGATGCTCCATTGGTGAGGAGCCGAGTCTTCCAGCTGCCGTACCGGATGTAGTGACGTGTATGTTTTCTTCTCCTTGACTCTTATTACATGTCGGTTATGATATTTATGTGCTATGTTTATGTGTTTTGTTTAGGATCGTTCCATGTGAACGACATCCCATTTCAGGTGTTATTTGACTCGGAGGCTACCCTATCATTTGTCTCTCTTGCTCTTAGCAAGAGGTTTTCTGAGTCTTCAGGCATGTTAGATTGTCCTCTAGACGTCGAGATTGCTGACGACCGATCTGTCCGGGCATCAGAGTTCTTCAGAGATTGCGTTTTGAGGTTGTATGACGAGCATTACCTTGGGGATTTGGTTCCCATCTCGTTGCGTGGGAACAAGGTTATCATCGGCATGGATTGGCTGAGCCCTAATGGGGGCAGTGATTGACTGTGAATAACAGATATTGTGTATCAGGACCCCAAGTAGGGGAGAGTTGGTGATTCAGGGCAAGAGTCCGTAGCGAGGACCGACTTTGTGCTCAGCAGCGAGGGCTAGGCGCTACATTCAGTAGGTTTGCGCAGGGTACGTCGCCAACGTTATGGATACCCGGGAGGCGGGTAAGGCGACTGTGAGTGATATACCAATGGTGCGAGAGTACCTGGATGTATTTCCAGAGGAGCTGCTTGGAATACCTCCGGAGAGACAGGTGGAGTTCAGGATCAACCTAGTCCCTGGTGCGGCTCCGATAGCCAAGGTACCATATCGGTTGGCTCCTCAAAAGATGCATGAGTTGTCTACACGGCTGCAGGAGCTATTAGACAAATGATTCATTAGGCCGAGCAGTTTACCCTGGGGAGCCCCGATTCTGTTTGTGAAGAATAAGGATGGGTCGCATCAGATGTGTATAGACTACCGGGAGCTGAACAAGGTAACGGTGAAGAACTGTTACCTACTCCCGAGAATTGATGATGTCTTCGATCAGCTACTGGGGGCATCTTAGTTTTCCAACATAGATTTGCGTTCAGGCTACCACCAGATGCGAGTCAGAGATGAAGATGTTCAAAAGACTACTTTCCGGACTCGCTACGGCCACTACGAGTTCGTGGTGATGCCCTTCGGGCTCACCAATGCTCCTACTGCATTCACAGAACTCATGAACCACATCTGCAGACCGATGCTGGATCGGTCTGTGATAGTCTTTATTGATGACATCTTGGTTTACTCCAAGACACAAGAACACCATGAGGAGCACTTGCGAGAGGTGTTGGATACCCTGAGGAGTGAGAGCTTGTACGCCAAGTTCTCCAAGTGTGAGTTTTGGTTGTGCGAGGTGCAGTTTCTAGGACACCTTGTCAACCAGAACGGGATTCTGGTCGACCCGACCAAAGTGGAGGCCATGAAGAGATGGGAGGTTCCGAAGTCTCCATATGAGATTCGGAGTTTCCTCGGGTTAGCAGGCAATTACCAGAGATTCATACAGGACTTCTCCAAGATAGCAGTACCCTTGACCCGACTGACGAAGAAGGACGTTGTATTTTCTTGGGGGCAAGAGCAGCAGGCAGCGTTCGAGAAATTGAGGCATAGGTTGTGTGAGGCGCCAATCTTAGCCCTACCAGAGGGCGTGGAGGATTTCATAGTATACTGCGATGGGTCCATTTCGGGTTTGGGCGCAGTATTGATGCAGAGAATGTTGGATTAGGTGTCTAATCCCATAAATATTTTGGTATGTTCTTGGTCCGATTGTGAGCATAGTCCTTTTGGGTTGCCTTCATCATAGCAACTGATAGGATGAATTAATGAGAAAGAGGATTAATTATGATTTATTTATATATTATATGAATAATATATTAAAAGAGAAATCATATTGTTTAATTAATATTAATCAAGAATTAATTAAGAATTAATTTTGTGGCTAAAAGAGATTAATTAAATAAACGGGACTGATACTGTAATTATAAGATAATTGCATAAATTGGGCTAATGGACTCCATAGAAGTTGGAGTGGACGAAAACTATGGGGAAACCCATTAGAATTCGTCCAAGGCCTCTATGGAGGCAGTCCATGGGCTGCTTAGGGCCTAAGCAGTTAGATTAGGGTTTCCTGGTTGAAAACCCTAATAGCCTAACTATATAAGGAACCCCTAGGCCCCAAAAACGTGTGGAAGTAATCCCTAAGGGTTCTTAGACGTTTTGTGCCTCCTCCTCCTTCTCCTAAGTCATCTTGTTGCTCATGGTGTTTGTGACTCCATTAGAGGTGCAACATTTGAGGCACTAAGCTTTCAGAAGTCAAGATCAAGAAGGTTTTGAGATTGTTATTGCTATATAACAATCAAGGTAAGATCTAAACCCTATTCTTTTGTTAATATCGTTTATCATATGCTAGATCTAGGGTTTATGAGCTTTGGATGATTATTGCATGTATATTAGACAAACTAGATCCAAAGCTTTGGGGTTTGCATGTACACCATAGGATTGATGTAGTGCTCAAAACCCATCAGTGGTATCAGAGCCTAGGCTGTTTGTTTGATGTATATGATGCTCTACATGATTATTCAAAGCTGGAAATCGAAAATTTTTAGATTTGGAGGCTGGACTCGCCGAGTGCATATGTGAACTCGCCGAGTTCATAGGCAACTCGACGAGTCCAATGTTGGCTCGACGAGTCGGAGTATCAGATGCCAGATTTTTCGGATTTTTGAGCTATTTTGCTGTGGGATTATTACCAAAAACGTTTTTATTAATAAAATCCGATTTTTATTGATTTGGTGTGATTATCCTTCCCACAATAAAAGTTAATTTTCAGAATTAAGATAATAACTTGTTTTATTAGATAAAGAATTGATTATTTGTAATTTTGATTATCTTGTGAAAATTAAATTAGGTCAAATTTAGATAATTACCAATTATTTGATTAATTTTAATTATTTGTAATTTGATCAACATAGTTTTGAAAAGTTTCAAAAACTTGCCCTCAAGTTTTGGAATTTGAATATTTTGATTAAACGTTTAATTTTGAAATATTAAATTCTGAAACCCTAGTTTTTGAAAAGTTCAAATTACATCCTTATGGTTTTATTAAGCTAATTAAGTGTATAATTAAAAGAGGGTTAATAAATCTATAATGATTTGGTTTACATTTAATTAAATTAAGGTTATAATTTATTAAATTAGACCACCTAGTATTTTAAAAGTATAAAATGCATCTTATACTACATAACATTTAAAAGTTTAACATATTATACATGTATGAGTAAAGAGTCAGTCTTACCGTTAGTACGTCTCATTCACGAAGCTGGTCTCTAAGGGGTGTTTAATGAAATTGCCTATAAAATGGCGACTGAATGGGTATCCACTCTTACCCACCTCACTCTTGAGTAGTGGAGAGTCGTTATCCGAACGGGTAGGATAGGACACAACCTTCCATTATAAGTATAATGAAATACGAAGTAACTAAACGCTTTTATAAATTCCCAAATCTTAGTTACTTTAGGAAAAAGTGAACTTGATGCAATTCCATGGAATTACACTTTGTACCCTTGTCTAGACAATTAGTGGAGCGTGTGTGGTTAACCGACACACTAAGTTGGGATTGGCATTGGTACGAAGGGTGACCCGATGTTTGTCATAGATCGATGGAGCGTGTGTGGTTAACCGTCACGTCGATTAGGTGACTGTAACATTGAGGGCACCACGTACATTCAGATGGTTATTCACACCTTATTTGTGATCCTCGGCATCCCAGTCAAAAATGAAGGGCATAATCGAGATTAAACATGCCATTGAAAAGTTCAATGAATTTCAAAGGATCTAGGAGTTTCAAATTATTTAAAACTTAAACCTTCAATTTTCGTTTTTCATGGTGGAAATTGGTAAATCGTCATTTACCTACCTTCAAATGTTCTGCAATTTGGATTACGACATCCCTCTTTAAAGTTGTAGAATATTGTGTTGGGTCCTAACCTTAATATCTCATTTGGGTGTTTTATTAAGGACTCAATCAACTAACTTGAATTTCTCCCGTTTTGTAGATGTCAAAGTCTGACAACTATGGTCTTCCTAAATCTATTGGAAAAAGTTTTCCACATGAAGATGATGTTCCACGATTGGATTATGGAAATGGAAATCATGCTTCACTTCCTCCACCTCCTCCAGTAATTCTCCCTGGCCCACGTGGTTGAAGACTTGAAAAGTTCAAGGTCACTCAAGCCCTATTGGCAAAAAGATACAAAGATGGAAAGTCTGTATGTGATCATGTCTTGGATATGAAGTTGCATATTGATAAATTGGGAATGTTGGGTGTCGATGTCTCAAGGAAGTTGGATGTTGACTTGGTTCTTCAGTCATTTCCCGAATCATATAGTAAGTTCATTAGAGAGTACTATGTGATTTGACTTATTTTCTTATTGCTGCTGAATCAGCGATGATTTGGCGCACTGGTCAAGCAAATTTGTCTGGAAAATCAATGTCCCATCCTTCTATGGGAAATGGCAACATTAGAAGTCCAAGAAAGTTTTCTCTATGCAAGAGAAAGGTTCAATATGAGATAGTCTCGTGTACCATCCCAGAAGAATCCATATGTTTCTATTGCAAAAAGAGGGGACATTGGTTACGAAGTTGCCCTGACTACCTTAGATATCTAAAAGATGGGAGAGTCAAGATGTATGACTCTACTTCAGGTAAAATCCACTATCTAACTCTATTAATTTCCTTTTTAGATTCTTAATACATTATGTGATAATATTACATTTGGTGTTTTGTACGATCGAAGAAAAAGGACGCTTAAAAGAATGAAGTGAGCTGAATCTGGTCATGAAGAAATGGATTTCGATCGCATGATTCAAAGATCGGATTTTTTGAGCTGCTACTTTAGAGTTAGGACAAATTGCTAAATAATATTTACATAGTTTTCATTTGTAATTGCATTGTAAGGACAATATTTTTCCGCAATAAAATAAATTATGATTTTGTCTTATTTATGTTTCCTTGCGATGGATTTTATGAGAATTGGTGTTTGAATGTTTCTATTGTTAGCAATACTGTGAAAGGATTTGATTCTTAGTTATCTTATTTGTAGTAATGTTAGAATTTACCAAATAAGGAAAGACTCTCATCGCCCAACTTTCAATTGGACAGAAACTTGGAATCATGCGACTGGTATTGTATGATGAATGAGAAACTTCATATTTGGGAAATTAAGACTAATTCCTTGTTCACATAAGTATATGAGTCAAGTGATGGACAAGGAGATCTAGTACGCATTGTTGTGCACTAGGTCAATTCCTCCACAAAGAACGATAAAATATTCGTCATGATTTGCTAAAGGATTAGTAAATGTGGTTATACTTAAAAGATTAAGTATGATTCTGAATCGTTGAAAAGGTTTCAATAAATAGAAGAACGAATAAGAAGAATCAATTACGCAGAACGATAAAAGTTTCTCCAATCTGAAAAGATGGGAGAGTACTTAAGTATCTATTTTATGATTAACTTAGTAATTTTGAAACCGTTTCACAATTGATCCTCTAAGGACACCTTTGTACACTAGTATGGCTAAGAAGAGGAATCGGAAATTGTTGAAATCGTTAAATCAAAAAGTGAATCATACTTCGTTCCAAAATCAAGTCGTAGAGTCGTACTCCAATATTGTGATTTGAGTGACATCATCTTAATAAGGTCTATTACACACTCATCAAATGTTAAGTAGGAAAATGTTTTCTTTCTATTAGACGTTTGAAATTGGTAAGTTCTAACGTCTTGGATAAAACAAAGATCAATTAAGACCAATGTGTGCAGTGTTTGTATTGATAAGAATCCTCACTAACTCCTGGATATTTGTTTGTCAAGAAATGTTTCTTAACAAGAAATCTTATATGTCAAGAGGTCAGTGGGAGTCTAAATGATCTTGAAAAGTCTCAAGAACTAATCAAGGGTAAACCTATTATTAATCACTAGCACACGACTTGAGGTTTGCAACCTATCGTGTTGACACATTTTTTTTATGCCATTCCAGTTTAAGTCAACTATGCATATGAGTTCTATGAGTTCTCAATTGATTTCTTAGAGGCAAGGTAACTTGATAAATGGAAAGTGCATTGATACGTAGGGGTGAGCTACTCGAATAATTGGAAGCAATGGTGGGACCCTTGATGGCAAGAAATAAAGAATGAACAAGTTCTGTCCATAAGAGATTGGATTTGTTACAAACATTATCTTATGATTATGGTTATGAAAATTTCACATGGATAGGAACACATACACCATAAAATCTAAGTATCATAAGGTTTCTCTCCTTCATGAAAATGATTGCGAGGAAACGCTTTCACTAGGAAGATTTTAATGAGATAGCGATTATGTAAATTGCATTATCAAATTCGATTATGACTACGGCATCCCTCTTCATTGTTCGAATTGAGAGATTTGACAATTAGTTTGAACATTCGAGACTTATTGCTATAAGTTCTAGAATTGTTTAGACACACATGTGAGCTATCTACGGAAAGGTGTATCAGTTGTTTTCTAGAAGCTTAGATAAAAGATTGTCGAAGCGTATCGTATTAGAAATATGATCTTTGGAAATCAATAAGTATTGTTTTCTAGAAGTTTAGTAGATTTTTGAATACATGTCAAAGCTAGTGGGAGCATAAGTGTTATGCTGGTAAGGATATAATCATCATGTTAGTAGGAGCATGATTATTATTTTAACTATTGCAAGTTAGCAATATTAATTATAGAAAACAACAATTTCACTTTGCAAAGTTGCAGGGGTTAAAAAGTTGTTTTGCTATAATTAAGGGAGAGAATATTATACTTCGTTTCAAAATCTAAAGGCTTGGATCGAGAAATTTTAATTAAATTTAGTCAAAGGACATATATGGATGTTATGTTGAAAAGATTCAACATATGGGATTCCTATATATGGCAATATTATTGCAAGAAACTGGTAAAGTATCACATTTTTCATTATGAATCGTGTCCCATACGCTTCGGGTATAGGTTCGATTGCATATGTTGTAATATTTGACTGTTCTAAAATTTTCCAAATGCCCAGGACATCAAGAGGCAAAAGGGACTAGAACCGGATTTCACTAAAATAATTAAACAACTGTCAAGGACAATCTAAGGTTCGCTAAGGATTGGTCGTTTGTGAGCAGTTGGAAGTATAGTAATGAATGGACCATAATGACATTATTATGATTAGATATGATTCTATTAATAATGAGTTGTCATATGGAAAATATGGAAATGTTTCCATATTGGGAGTTGGACGTTAAGAATTTATGTCTAAATTAGAAACTTTTATGCAGGAAGGATGTTCAAAGGAATGTACTTTGAATGTGAGATTCATATCTATGGAATTGTCTTGTAACAATCTCCAAGAACACTTTGTAATTTCGTTGGCAAAGTCTTGGTGAATTTTGTGCAATAAGATTACAAAAGGATCATTGCATAAAATATTAGAATCTAACATATTCTAGTAGTGGCGAGAATTTTGTGTTCTTACACTAACGATAAGGAATAGGGATTGTGAAATGAACATCGTTGGAAATGTTTTCAATTGATCTATTTCACAAAGTATGGACCACAGGTAAACAGAGTGTGCATGCTTGGTGCATGGGACAATTGCTGTTATAATTCAAATAATAAGTTGATTATCCGAAACATTATATAATAAATAATGTGTAATCAATATGGTGACTAAATAAAAGGGGTTTTATTTATACTCAAAAGTTTGAGGCCATATTGGATTCACTTATTAGTGTGTTTCACTTTGTATGTTTTGACTTCCCGAATAATGAGATTATTCAAACCATCCACAGTCGCTCATACTTTGGAAGTAGGTATGAAAGAAGACTGTCATGAATTGGCTTGTAGATTGTGTAAAGTGTATTAGACATAGAAAAAGTCAGCTACAACGTTCATGAGTGCTTATGAATTAAGATTTGAACATTGGATTAAACCCACGCTCACTTGGATCGCTTCATGGAATTTATCACGAGTGATTGGTGAGACAATAATATCTTATATTCTTGAAACCGAGACGTGTGAGTTGTAATTTACAAGTCGGTTGCACATTGATAATATGTAAACTCACCAGTAACTTGGTGTTATAAAACATATTGGTGTATGTGATTTGATGAGTAGGTACAAGCGAGCATTCAGTCGAAGTTTATCTATTCCTTTTAACCAAAGTGGGATAAAAGCGATATCTATGGGCCCCTCGATGATTTAGTTATGACACCCTAAGCGCTTGGCCAAGCTGGGACTAAGTTGATATGTTCAATTGTAGTCTGTTGTTAGTCGTCATAAATCGGAAATCGGGAAACAACACATGAACAGAGAGTATGATTTAAATCCATGTCTCAGTTCATACGATATCTAGAATGGAGGAATATATGATCCGTTATCTAAAGGACATGTTTCTGATAAGATCAGAGTTCGATAACGGCTTTTGAAAGCTACGATTGCTGATCAGGTTCTAAAGTCATACGCAAAATAGTTATTAGACTTATCCAAGTGGGAGACTATTGGATTAGGTGTCTAAGCCCATAACTATTTTGGTATGTACTTGGCCCGATTGTGAGCATTTTCCTTTTGGGTTTCCTTCACCATAGCAATTGATAAGATGAATTTAGGAGAAAGATGATTAATTATGATTTATTAATATATTATATGAATAATATATTAGAAGAGAAATCATGTTGTTTAATTAATATTAGTCAAGAATTAATTAAGAATTAATTTTGTGGCTAAAAGAGATTAATTAAATAAAGGGGACTGATACTATAATTATAAGATAATTGCATAAATTGGGCTAATGGACTCCATAGAAGTTGGAATGGACAAAATCTATGGGGAAACCCATTAGAATTCGTCCAAGGCCTCTAAGGAGGGAGTCCATGGGCTGCTTAGGGCCTAAGCCGTCAGATTAGGGTTTCCTGGTTGAAAACCCTAATAGCCTAACTATATAAGGAACCCCTAAGACCCCAAAAACGTGTGGAAGTAATCCCTAAGGGTTCTTAGACGTTTTGTGCCTCCTCCTCCCTCTCCTAAGTCATCTTGTTGCTCATGGTGTTTGTGACTCCAATAGAGGTGAAACATTTGAGGCACTAAGCTTTCAGAAGTCAAGATCAAGAAGGTTTTGAGATTGTTATTGCTAAATAACAATCAAGGTATGATCTAAACCCTATTATTATGTTAATATCGTTTATCATATGCTAGATCTAGGGTTTATGAGCTTTCGATGATTATTGCATGTATATTAGAAAAACTAGTTCCAAAGCTTTAGGGTTTGCATGTACACCATAGGATTGATGTAGTGCTCAAAACCCATCAGAGAGGGCACGTCATCACCTACACCTCGAGGCGGCTGAAACCTCACGAGGCGAACTACCCGACCCACGATGTGGAGTTGGGGGCGGTTGTTTTCGCCCTCAAGATTTGGCGACACTACCTATATGGGGTCCGTTGTACCATTTACATGGATCACAAGAGCTTGAGGTACCTCATGGATTAGCCGAATTTGAACATGAGGCAACGTCGGTGGTTAGATGTGGTGAAGGACTACGACTGTGAAATCCTTTACCACCCGGGGAAGGCCAATGTTGTGGCCGATGCCCATTGAGTTAAACGGGAATAAATTCCACGAGGAGTTGTTGCCCATTGAGTTGAACGGTTTCGACATCGTACTAGGAATGGATTGGCTTAGTGCGAACGATGCCGAAATACTATGCAGGAAGAAGATGGTGAGAGTTAACTCACCTGGAAAAGAGTCGTTTATGGTGTACGGGGACAAACGTAGAGTAAATTTTGTAATCATTTCCCTGATGAAAGCCATAAAATGTTTGTCCGAAGGATGCACATCATACTTGGCATTTGTGATCAATGCAAAGAAGTAGAAGAAAGAGATACATAGAATACCAGTGGTGTGTGACTATCCGGAAGTCTTTCCCGAAGATCTTCCTGGATTGCCCCGTGATAAACAAGTGGAGTTTCGAATAGACTTGTTGCCAGGATCGACACCAATAGCGAAAGCACCATATCGGTTAGCACTGACAGAGATGAAAGAGCTTATGATGAAAATTCAGGTGTTGTTGGACAACGGTTTCATTAGACATAATTCATCACCCTGGGGAGCTTCGATGTTATTTGTAAAGAAGAAGGATGGAAGCATGAGGATGTGCATAGACTATAGAGAGATGAACAAGGCAACGGTGAAAAACAAGTATCCATTTCCAAGGATTGATGACATGTTCGATCAGCTGTAAGGTTCGAGCTATTTCTAAAAGATCGATCTTAGGTCAGGATATCACCAGCTGAAGGTGAGAGAGCAAGATATTGAGAAGATCGCATTCAGAACAAGATACAGACACTATGAGTTCTTGGTTATGTCATTTGGACTAACCAATGCTCCATTAGCATTTATGGATTTGATGAACATGTTTTTTAAACCATTCCTCGATAAATCTGTAATAGTGTTCAAAGATGACATTCTGATTTATACAAAGAGCCAGCATGAGCATGGCAAGCACTTGCGAGAAGTATTGGAAGTTTTGAAGAAGGAGAATTTGTATGCAAAGTTTTGCAAATGTGATTTTTGGATTCGAGAAGTCCAATTCTTGGGTCATGTGGTTAACCAAGAGGGAATAATGTGTGACCCAACAAAGATTGAAGTTGTGATGAAATGGGAACGACCAAAAAGTCCCACTAAGATTCGAAGCTTTCGGGGATTAGCTAGATATTACTGAAGATTTATCCAAGGCTTTTCTTCGATAGTTGCTCCAATACAACCTTGAACCATAAAGGAGCTACATATACATGGAGTGAGAAACATGAAGAAGCATTCGAGAAATTAAAGAAGAAGTTGTGTGAAGCACCAATTCTTTCTTTACCTGACAGAGTTGAAGACTTCGCAGTCTATAGAGATGCATCTGGAGTTAGGTTAGGTTGTGTTCTGACCCAGAGAGATAAGATGATAGCATATGAATCTCGACAATTGAAAGAGCACGAGAAGAACTACCCCACTCATGATCTGGAGTTGGCAGCGATAGTATTCGCATTAAAGATATGGAGGCATTATCTTTATGGCACAAAGTGAAAAATCTTCACTGATCATAAAAGTCTCCAGTATCTCTTTGATTAAAAGGATTTGAATATGAGGCAATGACACTGGCTAGAGTTACTCAAGGATTACGACTGCGAGATACTGTTGAATCATAAAAGTGACCCTCTTGAACTTAGCTACCGCAGCCACTCCAGCTACCGCAACAAGTTCAGCACCCGCAGTCAAATCCTATTCATCAGCAACCGCAACCGGAGTCTACCTACAACAGTCACTTAGCTAGATTACTTTACTTATCTTTATTGTAATACACTCTATTGTCCAGTATGCCTTGCATGGCTACTCATAGAGATGTAATCTAGTGTATTTCTGAGTCTCTATAAATAGAGCTCATTCTCTCTGTATTCAATACGGATAACTTATGCATTCTATCTGAATACACATTTCTGAAGTTATCTTTTCTATCTCTCTATTACTCATCTCTTTCTATTTTAATCTTACCAGAATTCATCTGAATATAATCTCTCTTCAGAGTAAGTCCTCTGTGACTTAATCACTAAGTTTGATCTTCCTTATTAACTTGGTTTGAATGCATTCCTCGTTATGAATCAACTTATGTGTATACTTGATATAACAATTGTTGTCATTTCTATTTCTTTACTTTTCCGCAACTAACTATCTAACTATCTAACTATAACTTATTTATATTATTGTTGAGCTTTTAGATCCTTCGAGATTAACTATGCCGCAATGTACTTGTTCTAACATTTGTTCAAGTGTGTCTCTAAGTTTTTCTCTTAACAAATACTTTACCACCCTGGTAAAGCAAATGTCATAGCTGATGCTCTAAGTCAAAAGGTAAACCTGAAAAGAAAGAGTCCAAGAGCGTTAAGAATAGAAGTTGTCTCAACAATTGTGGAAAGCATTAAGAAAGCTCAGGAAGAAGCTTTGGAGAAAAATGACCGAAAGGAAGAACGTTTAGGCAAAACGTTGGTATTCAGTACAAATAGTCAAGGATTGAAGGTATTCCAAGATAGGATTTGGGTACCTAAGATGGGAGGAATAAAAGACCTAATGATGGAAGAAGATCACAAGATCATGTACTTGATTCATCCTGACAACACTAAGATGTATAGGGATCCGAAACCTTACTACTAGTTGTCGACGATGAAGCTGGATGTTGCCAAGTATGTGGCAGATCATGTAACGTGTGCAAGAGTTAAAGCACAACATCAGAAACCGTATGGGAGTTTAGAACCTTTACCTGTACCCATGGGTAAATGGGAAGACATCACCATGGATTTTGTGACCAAACTACCCAGCACGAAGAATGGTCACGACATGATTTGGGTAGTCGTGGATCATTTCACAAAATGTGCACACTTCATAGAAGCCAATGAGAGATGATCTATGGATAAGCTTGCAAAAGTGCACACTTTATCCATCTAAACATCATTGTGATTTAGATCTGAAGGTTGGGGACTTGGACTTAATGGATTAAGTTGAAAAAGATGCACTTTTGGTCCCATTTGATGCTTAAAGGCTAGATCTTGGTGGTTTTGGGCCACTTTAATGGATAAAGCTGGAAACTTTATCCATTATGGCGCTTTTAGGATCCATAAAAATGTAATGTTGATCCTTCTATGCCTTCCATGAGAGTGTCATGATGTCTTAATGGATTGGTAAGTTAAGGTTTTAGCTTTTGGACCATTTCTAGACATGGAAAGTCATAAAGGTGGAAACGTTATGACTTAGAATGATGTTGTGGAAAAGTGCCATTTGGTCTGGTACGTCGGGCGTACCTTCGAGTACGTTCCGCATACTCATATGGGGTCCCGATTATGGTTGGTAAGTACGCCATGCGTACGAGCTGAGTACGCTGGGCGTACTCAGTCTAAAGTTTGACTTGTTGACTTTGACTTTTGTTGACCCTTGAATTTTGACCAAGTTTGACCTTGGGCTAAACTTGAGGGTTTTGGCCTAGTAAGTAAGATTTTATCTGCTTCTGGTATTGATAGCTCAGGAATTCGGCGGGGCAGCAACTAACGATCCTTGTGTTAACCCTCAAAATTACATGTATTCTCAGGAAATCACTAGACATACATTTAAGACGGAATGGATTATAGGAAACCTAGTTACTAGTTTCGGTTATTTATGCCTAACTGTTTAAGGTAGGAAACCCTTTTTTGCTTCATACACGCAACACCAAGAGGGAATGTAGGAAACCCTAGGGGGGAGAGAGGGTAGTTCAAATTTTTTATAACCCTTGGATAGGGGTTATAAATTTCATCAAATGCAATGGACGAGAGGGCTTGGATGAATTTATGAGGAGAAAAGGAGCACCAGGGTTTGATCCCTAGCATACCATTTATAGCCTCTTGCTTAATCCTTAATCCATTAAAAAACCTAAGGATGATCCTTATCATTATTCAAATTCGTCCCCTACCACTTCCTGGAGGATTCGGAAACATTCCAATTTATTAACAACTTGTTAATTAATATTTAATAATTTTAATTAATTAAGACTATTTAATCAATTCCAAAATAAATTCTAATTAGTTTATTAATTCATAAAAAATAATAAACGTATTTTCTCCTAATTCTTTATTACTCATATGGGTCATGAGAGTAGCCCAAAAGAACCTTGCTATTATTAGAAATATAACCAATAGTTAATGAGTTTAAACATTCCTTCCAACACATATTTCTTACCAAACATAGGGTTTATAATTCATCAAAGTTCACCAATCCAAAAAACCAATATAATAGATATTGGAGCTTAAATTCATGAAACAACAAGTTATTAAAGCGAGAAAGTGATGAGTTTTGGTATAATACAAAATCCTATGGTGCACATACAACCCTAAAAGCTTTGGATTTATGTTTTCTCTAATTATACATGCAATATTGTTTCCAAAGCTTTAAGCCTACAAGTAGCATACAAATGATATAAACTACATTAAATACTAGTTATAAGTTTACCTCTTTGTGTAGCTTGCAGAACTTGATGAATTTGGCCTTAAAGAGCTTAGCCCCAATAGTGTGGAAGCCTCAAATGGAGTCACAACAGACCTAGGACAAAGGTGGCTCTTGAGAGAGAATCTCCATGCATCAAAAACCTCCATGAATTGGAAGAACATGCTAAGTGGCGTTTTTAGGTTATGGAGCTTGTATTTATATGTGGGGTTTCAAGGGTCATGGGGATAACCCAAATCCGTACCCATGGGTATTATGATCCATGGTTTATGTGGCACAACTCTATAACACCCGGTTCCTGGTATGTCTTTAATTCAAAGTATTATTGTATTTTACCCTAGGACTTGACGAGTTGAAGGCCTAACTCGTCGAGTAGACTCGACTTTGCGCGCAGATTTTAAGTGACCTACCCGACGAGTCGAGAGACCGACTCGGCGAGTAGGAGCTGTCTGAGTGAAACCCTAAATTTGAGGGTTTGCACCCTATTTAAACAACTTATCTCCTCCCATATCAGCCTCCATCGTCCCTCACACTTCCAGAAGACCTTAAACTGAAACCCTAGCCTTGTTTGAGTGCTCCTAAGCCATTTTTTGTGTATTCTTTGGTGATTGTGAAGCTTGAGAAGAAGAAAGGATCTTGGGAGTTACATTTGAAGCTAGAAGATCCAGAGATTGTGTTTCATCTCCAGCTCATTTAAGGTAAAAAGCTTCAATCTTGACTTTCCATGTGTTTAATCATCTTTAGGGCTTGGGTTTTGGTATCTTTAGGGCATTTCTAAGCAATTTTCGGGTTGTGGGGTGTAATGTGAAGTTATGGCTTCAGATCTTGGACTTGGCAAGGGTCTCATGGCATAAAGGTGCCAACTCTATGGCCATGAGAGCCCTATTCATCTTGTAGGTCTCATTTTTGGTCCTTTTGAGCTTAAAGACCCATGCATGGACGTAAAGTTCGTGACTTTACGTGTTATATCGACCCTAAGAGGTTAGATCTACCCTTTGGATGAGATGGGCTCAACAGAAATCGAGTTTATGGACATGGACTTAGCGGATGTGACAACCCGAAATATCTATTCTGTACAACCATTCACTTCAATAGAAGTCAAAACTGTTTCTGCTAACTTTCAAGTTTTTAGGAATAAGTTCGAGGGTTTATAGATTAGTACTTCAGGAGATAACAGGAGAGAGGATGCATTAGGGTTTATTGTGCAACAATAAAGTCCCAAAACTTCAAAAGTTTGGAGTTTACGGCCTAAACTTGGTGTTTACGGCCGTAAACCCCAAGAGTATATATATGGCACTTAGCCATTTTATTCACTTTTTCACTTTCCAAGAACAAAACTCAAATCCTCTCAAGTAGCATCCGAGTTTTCCTTCTAGATCTTCAACTCGTAAGTGTTTCTAGCCCTAATAAGTTGATATCTACCTTAATCTAGTGATCTAACATGATTCCATCTGTGAAATCATTCCAAAAGTGTAGATCTTCAAGTTTCACCAAGAACACACACTAGTGTTCTTGGACTTTTAGCACCTTTTCAAGCTTCTAAATAGTAAGTACTTCTATCCTAGAGTACTATAAGGCTTGTTACACTTCTAAACATCAAGAAATCACCAAGGAAACACAAGATCAAGGTGTTTTACGGTCCAAGGTGTTCTTGGACCGTAAACCCTAAAAAGGGTGCCAAAGTGTGCCCTAGTCCCTTCTAAGCCTTAGAAACTTGCATAGATCCTTTCCTCATTATGCTTGGGACTCAAAATAATTAAAAGACCAAAACCATATGGGTTTACGGCCGTAAACCCAAAGGGAAATGGTCCAAGGACCGTAAACTCCATTTAGGAGTGAAATGGTGCCCTAATCACTTCCATAGGCTTATACTTCAAGTGGAAATGCTTCTATGGACTTATGGAGCTTCAAAACAACAAATGGTCAAAGAAACATGAGTTTACGGCCGTAAACTCATGGGCTTACGACCGTAAACTCAAGGAGTTATGGTCACAAAACCGTAAACTCCAAGGAAGTTTACCCTTGAACCCCAAACACAATAGCAAGGTCCTACCACCGTTAGATGCAATCCTTGTGACTTATAGCACTTAAATCGAGTGTTTTACATGTCTTAGGATGTCTTGAACTTGGATAATTAGTTGTTTTATGACTAATTGGATACATATATGTGATTATATGTTAACTAGGATCATTACATGTGTACAACTCTTCACTTGACACTTAGGATCCTATTTCATTCAGTTCATCCACAACCACCCACTACAGGTAAGTTCATACCCCTTAATCAACCTTTTAAATGATTTTAAATGCTTTAATAGGGGGTAAATACAAGTAGAAAACAGCATGTTATAGAAGCAATCACATGTGATTTATAATTGTGTTTTCAACCAACTGATTTCACATACTTCAAAATGTGATAAACACAATGGTTTTCAATCCTGTTATACTTTATTATCAAATGAATTACTTTTGAAAGGTTTTATAAAATGACATCAAGTCATCATTATTATTGTTCAAAACTCTTAAATGTTTTACAAAACCTCTTTCAACTTATTGTTTAAACCATATCTATACATTTATGTTTCATGTATATATGTATTGATATGAGAGCATTCATTCTTCATTCAGTTCCAACACTCTTGGGTAGCAAGGGTGTATAAACCTACTTGGACACTCAACTTACATTCCAGTAAACTATTATAGGTATAGTTTAGGGGATACAAAAAATTATTCCTACTACAAGGAATTACACCAGAGTCAGTTCATTCATGAGTCTATACTAATACATCAATATGAAGAGATAGTAATACATCAATATGAAGAGATACTATTACATGGATACTGTTACATAGATACTTCTACACGGATACTGTTACATAGATACTATATGATGAGATACATTTACATATTTTATGTGTAGATACTATTATATATGTACGGGACTAACCATTCTACACCCAGTTGTTAGCTACAGAGGGAAAATGCACATCGACGGATGTCTACGGTTAATACTATTCGGCATCTTCCATGTCGTGTTTATCCTAGTACCAAAGGATAATACTAAAATGATTATATAATTTCCCTTTTACTTTTATTTTGTGACCCATTCACATAAACGATGTGGTAGACTATACATTTATAATAATAGTCATACATGGGAAAAACTTTCATTTATACAGAAAAGCATTTTTCAAAGCATTCAGGTCTTGGTAGAAGACTACCTTTTATACTAGTAGGAAATATGGGATTTTCTAGGGTTTTCACACTTATACTAAATGTTTCATCAAATATTTACAAGTCTTTCATAACAGCTTTTCAAATCAATGACACCATAATACTTATGAATTCACCAGCTTTATGCTGATCTACACTTTCTAAATAACTTGTACTCTCAGGTCACCAGTAGACAGGTACGATGACCGGGTTTTGAGAAGATGGAGCTCAGACAAGACTCGTCTTTTATTTTGATTACATATTTTGGTGTCTTATTACTACGAAAGAACACTCATGTATTAAAACTTTACTTTTAATACAATGGATGATGTTGTTGCTTGTTTACTACTTTGCACTGTTATGATACTTTACATGACGTCCTCCACCCCCGAACGATTCCGCCGTTCCGGTTTTGGGGTGTGACAGATTGGTATCAGAGCATTGTTTATAGTGAATCGAGTGTATCAACCCATAAAAGATATACGAACTATTAACACAGCGGGATTAAAATACTCTGATAAAGAGTTTATACTTTTAAATAATAAAATATTTAACCAAGTATATATACCTGCATTCATACTAAAATCAGTGTCACTAGGACAGAACAAAAGTATTACAATGTTGGACAGCACAAGTAGACTTAGAGACATATGGTCAACCCTAGGAAGATGTAGCCTGATCAACTACATTATCCGAGGAGTGATTAGCATGTGCCTAAGTGTGGTTGTGAGATTGCAACAAGTCTAAAAACTTACCAACACTTCTACAACGAGAACAGTAGAACAGAACATAAACTTAAAATACTATAGGAGTATTTTGTGTTACCATTAATTACTTACCTGAGAACTAAATATCTTTATTAAGTATGTCAATAGTTGCGGAGTGGATACGCTAAGGTTATATGTGTCTAGGATATCATAGACTTAGAATCTGTGATCGTTGCTTTACTTCCTGTTCCTTGTTTGGTTGTGGGCTTAGAGTTAGGATCACTTATTCGAAGGTCTATCGTGTATAGGTTACCTATGACTGGTATGCACTACGCAAATGTTGGAGTAACTGATAAAGATCATCTTATAATTATCTAGTTAGTTCGTTTATTAATTATTTCCTTATCCCTTTTCTCGCGTAGATATAATGGCTAGATTCCATTTTCCCGGAGACCCGTACTATCCCAACAACGGCAATGTTGGATGGCTTGGAGAAGAGCCAGAAGATGATCACCCAATCCCTTTGGATGATCACGAAGCTGAAGGATTTTCTGATGGTTCTGACTCAGAGCCAAAAGTCAACAACCAACCCCCAGCTGTCCAAAACCCAAACCCTCGTCCAACATTTCAAGGACCCACACCTCTGTGGGCCACAAACTTGAATAGGTGGAGTCAAGAACAGTGGTAGTCCATGCCCTACCATGGAGACAGAAGCTTCTACAACCTCACTGAGGGAGGTTCAGCTGACAGGGTCCTACCCATAATGATCCGTAGGATTGCTCGGAACGCTGAGCAAGGTCGAGTAGCTATTGACCGAGTAGTGGAGGTTGACGCCAACTCTGGCGTTAACACAATCCGCATTCGCCAACTAAAGTCTGCTCATGAAAGGACTCAGATCCGCAATGCAGTTCTACAGAGGGAACTTGCTGAAACCCAAGCTGAAGTCAGGGAACTTCGAGCTCAGCAAGCAAGATCTGATAGGCGCGTGAGAGACATAGAACGCCTTCTGTCGGAATCAAGAACTCACCCTAGTAGTTCTCGTCGCCGATAGAATCTCATCGACTTCTCTTTTGCATATAACCTAGTTATGTAAAACTCTGGTCTAATTTCCTATCTTTGTAAATCTTAGACCTGTTAGGTCATGATTTGGTCGTAGTCCTGTCAAAATTTTCCCATCTTGGTTGATGTAAGGCCTCCTACTAGGCCATTTTTCCCGAACTTGTTGCATCTGTAATTCCAGTAATATTGACAGGTACCTGATCTCATGGAAATTATTATCCAAATGCTATCATCTGTTAGTTCTAGATCTTCATTCAATCGTGCGGTTGGACTATGAAGAGTTAGTCCATGAGTCATTTTCATCAACTTTCCTATTGAATTCTTATCAATATCTTTATCTTTCTAAAGTTATAGTTAAAAGATGCCTCCTCGCAGAAGTACAAGGCGAAACATTAATAACGAAACACCGATACCACCACTACCTCCACCACCTGCTCAGTTTGACGCTGCTATGTTCCAAGCGGCTATCACGGCAGCCGTAGCGGCTGCCATGTCACACATCCATACTCCTGTCCCTTGTGGATCGGGAATAGGTGCACCTCCTTCCAACCATGGAGAGAGCAATGGGCATGCCCGAGAATGCACCTACAAGGATTTTACAAATGCCAAACCCCGGAATTTCAATGGATCTGGTGGGGTTATGATCTTAAGGCAGTGGATAGAAATGACAGAAGTGGTCTTTGAAATCTGCGCCTGCCCAGAGGGCAACAAGGTCAAGTTTGCTAATAGTGGAAAACTCGATCAGTTGGGAAAACTTGGTGGAATGGCCACGTTAACTTGGTGGGGTTATGATCTGACAGGGCTTTAACTTGGTGGAATGGCCACGTTAACTCTCTGACTCTAATAGTGGAAAACTCGATCAGTTGGGAAAACTTGAAAGCCATGCTGATGAGAGAGTACTGTCCTCGAGGGGAAATTCAAAAACTCGAGCAGGAACTCTGGGCTCTAGAAATGGTTGGTTCCGACATATCAACCTATACTAATAGATTCTGTGATCTGACAATTCTATGCCCTGATATGGTTGCTCTGGAGAGCAAGAAAATAGAGAGATATATTTCGGGACTGTCGCCCCAGATCCAGTCAAGTGTGTTAGCATCCAGGCCTGTTACTTTTGATAGCGCTAAAGAGCTGGCACAATCTCTCATAGATCACGGAAACCACCAAAACCCAACGATTCCTACACCCGAGCAACAAAAGGGAAACAACAACAACAAGAAAAAGGGGTGGAACAAGAGGAAAAGCGGAGCTTCGCAAGAATCCTCAAAGAGACAACAACTAGTGGCAATCAATGCTGCCACGGTAACCCCTGTTGTCCCTGCCAATCCCTTGCCAGCGAAACCTTATGCCGGTAATCTTCTGAGGTGCAACAAATGCACTTTCCATCACAACGGACCTTGCCAGGAAATGCAGTGCAATAACCGCAATAGAAAGGGGCACACTGCCCGTTTCTGCAAGACTCCAGCAAGGCCGACCGCCCAAGTTCCTAACGCCGGTGTAGGCCAAGCTTGCTACGGCTGTGGCGAGGTAGGCCACTACAAGAGGAACTCCCTAAGGCGGGGATAGCTAGTGGAGTAGGAAGAGTTCTGGCCATAGGCCACGAGGAAGCCATAGTTGATCCTACAATAGTTACTAGTACGTTTCTCCTCGATAACTCATGCTTGCATACTTTTCGACAGCGGAGCGGAGAAAAGTTTCGTAAACCAGAAATTTGCACATCTGCTTAAACAAAAACCGCGTGCATTAGATAAATCATTCACTGTAGAAATGGCAAACGGGAAAACATAAAGTAGTAACTGCATATACGTAGGTTGTACTCTAACTTTAGATGGCCATACTTTCAAGATAGACCTCATGCCGGTCCCAATTAAAAGTTTCGACGTTATTATCGGCATGGATTGGTTGAGTCTTCATCGCGCCGACATCATGTGCTTTGAAAAGCCAGTTCGTCTTAACCTCCCTAACAGCAAAACCCTAGTTATCTAAGGCGACAAACCTAGTACGAGCCTTCGCATCATTTCGTGTATCCAAGCTCAGAAGTGCTTACGAAAGGAATATCATGCATTCCTCGCACACATCGTCGATACGAGTCAAGAAGTAAAAGACATTCAGAGCATCCCTGTGGTACGCGACTTTCCCGACATCTTTCCAGAAGAACTCCCAGGATTACCACCACAATGCCAAGTTGAGTTCAGAATCGACTTAATGCCAGGGGCTACTCCAGTAGCCAAATCTCCATATTGTCTGGCACCAACAGAGATGCAAGAACTGTCCAGTCAGCTTAACGAACTTCTCAAGAAGGGATTCATTAGGCCAAGCTTCTCACCATGGGGAGCACCGGTCTTGTTCATCAAGAAGAAAGACGGATCGTTTCGTATGTGCATCGACTACAGGGAACTCAACAAGCTTAGAATTAAAAATCGTTATCCCTTACCCCGCATTGACGATTTATTTGATCAACTTCAAGGAGCCAACTACTTCTCGAAGATAGATCTACGATCTGGATACCACCAACTACGAGTGTTAGAGGAGGATGTTCCCATGACAGCCTTCCGAACTCGTTATGGGCACTACGAATTCGTAGTGATGCCATTCGGATTAACGAACGCGCCTGCTGTATTCATGGATTTAATCAACAGGGTGTGTCTTCCTTACTTGGATTAGTTCTTCATTGTCTTCATCGATGACATACTTATCTACTCTCGAAGTAAGGAGGAACATAGTCAACAGCTGCGAAGAGTCTTAGAAACATTACGATCGGAGAAGCTTTATGCGAAGTTCTCTAAGTGCGAATTTTGGATTCGAAGAGTCGAATTCTTGGGCCACGTAGTTAGTGAAGAGGGAATACACGTGGACCCTTCCAAAATCAAGGCCATTGAGAACTGGTCAGCACCGCAGACACCTACGGAAATTCGTCAATTTCTAGGTCTCGCTGGCTACTATCGCAGGCTCATTCAGAACTTCTCCCGCATCGCGAAACCTCTTACATCACTGACCTAGAAAGGCATGGCCTTTGACTGGGAAGAGAAACAGGAGAGAGCGTTCCAAACGCTCAAACGAGCCTTATGCACCGCACCAGTACTATCCCTCCCTGAAGGGATAGAAGACTTCGTTGTCTATTGCGATGCTCCAAATCAAGGGCTCGGCTGTGTTATGATGCAACGAGGTAAGGTCATCGCCTATGCCTCAAGACAGCTGAAGACACACGAAGTCAACTACACCACCCACGATCTTGAACTAGGAGCAGTTGTGTTTGCTCTGAAGATCTGGAGACACTACCTGTATGGTACAAAAAGCACGATCTTTACAGACCATAAAAGTCTACAAAATATATTCGACCAGAAAGAGCTCAACATGAGACAACGACGGTGGGTCGAGCTACTCAGTGATTACGAATGCGAAATTCGTTATCATCCGGGTAAAGACAACGTAGTAGCTGATGCCCTAAGTCGGAAAGAATATTCTCGTCGTAGAGTCAAATCTTTGACTCTAACTATCCATTCACACTTGTCCATGCAAATTAAAGAGGCTCAGCTCGACGCTTTGAAACTTGAAAATGTGGCGGGTGAAACCCTAAGAGGGATGGATAAAAGCTTAGAAGTCAAGGGTGGCAGAGCCTTATA
This sequence comes from Lactuca virosa, assembly GCF_052849685.1. Taxonomy (NCBI): domain Eukaryota; kingdom Viridiplantae; phylum Streptophyta; class Magnoliopsida; order Asterales; family Asteraceae; genus Lactuca; species Lactuca virosa. The sequence continues at coordinate 157,117,445 of NC_136434.1, forward strand.
CCTCATGGATCGGATCTGGACACCGAAACTTGGTGGTTTCAGAGACTTGGTCATGAACGAGGCGCACAACACCTGTTATTCCGTCCACCCAGGTTCAGATAAGATGTATCTGGATCTTAAAAAGCTATATTGGTGGCCTAACATGAAAGCATATATTGCTACCTTCGTAAGTAAATGCCTTACTTGCGCCAACGTCAAGGTCGAATACCAGAAACCCTCCGGTCTTCTACAACAACCAGAGATATCGGAATGGAAGTGGGAGCAGATCACTATGGACTTCATAACCAAGTTGCCCAAGACAACGGGTGGGCTTGATACCATATGGGTCATAGTCGACAGATTGACCAAGTCCGCACAGTTCCTACCCATCAAAGAAACCGACAAGATGGAGAAACTTACGAGAACCTACATTAGGGAGATTGTACGATTGCACGGTGTTCCCATATCCATTATCTCGGACAGAGATAGTAGATTCACTTCGAGGTTCTGGTAGTCACTACAAAGTTCCCTAGGAACTAGGCTGGACATGAGTACAGCCTACCATCCACAGACCGACGGACAAAGTGAGAGAACTATCCAAACCTTGGAAGATATGCTGAGAGCATGTGTGATCGACTTTGGGAAGGCATGGGATACTCATTTACCCCTTGTCGAATTTTCCTACAACAACAGTTATCACACAAGCATAAAGGTTGCTCCATTCGAAGCCCTCTATGGCCGAAAGTGCAGATCCCCTCTATGCTGGGCTGAAGTGGGTGATACCCAGTTAGCTAAAGGATGAGTTCCTGAAAGCACTCTCACAGGTCCGAAGATCATTCGGGAAACGACGGAGAAGATCATTTAGATTCGTGAACGGTTGAAAGCCTCTAGAGACCGACATAAAAGCTACGCTGATAAACGAAGGAAACCGTTGGAATTTCAGGTGGGAGACCGTGTTCTATTGAAGGTCTCACCCTGGAAGGGCTTGATACGCTTCGGAAAGCGTGGAAAGCTAAATCCAAGGTACATAGGGCCTTTCGAGATTCTCGCAAGAATCGGCCCTGTAGCTTACAAACTTAAATTACCGCGCGAACTCAGTAACGTACATTCTACTTTCCACATCTCGAACTTGAAAAAGTGTCTGTCCGACGAGACTCTTGTAATCCCACTCGACGAGATCGAGATCAACGAGAGCCTCAACTTCGTGGAAGAACAAGTAGAGATAATAGACCGGGAGGTCAAGCAAACAAAACAAAGCCGTATCCCGATAGTGAAGGTTCGCTGGAACGCCAAGCGAGGACCTGAATTCACTTGGGAGCGAGAGGATCAGATGAAACTGAAATATCCTCTTCTTTTTACTTAGTTATTTGTAACTACTTATTTGCTTAAACTCTAATTTCGGGACGAAATTCCTTCAAACGGGGGGATGATGTGACAACCCGAAATATCTATTCTGTACAACCATTCACTTCAATAGAAGTCAAAACTGTTTCTACTAACTTTCAAGTTTTTAGGAATAAGTTCGAGGGTTTATAGATTAGTACTTCCGGAGATAACAGGAGAGAGGATGGATTAGGGTTTATTGTGCAACAATAAAGTCCCAAAACTTCAAAAGTTTGGAGTTTACGGCCTAAACTTGGTGTTTACGGCCGTAAACCCCAAGAGTATATATATGGTACTTAGCCATTTTATTCACTTTTTCACTTTTCAAGAACAAAACTCAAATCCTCTCAAGTAGCATCCGAGTTTTCCTTCTATATCTTCAACTTGTAAGTGTTTCTAGCCCTAATAAGTTGATATCTACCTTAATCTAGTGATCTAACATGATTCCATCCGTGAAATCATTCCAAAAGTGTAGATCTTCAAGTTTCACCAAGAACACCAAGAACACACACTAGTGTTCTTGGACTTTTAGCACCTTTTCAAGCTTCTAACTAGTAAGTACTTCTATCCTAGAGTAGTATAAGGCTTGTTACACTTCTAAACATCAAGAAATCACCAACGAAACACAAGATCAAGGTGTTTACGGTCCAAGGTGTTCTTGAACCGTAAACTCTAAAAAGGGTGCCAAAGTGTGCCCTAGTCCCTTCTAAGCCTTGGAAACTTGCATAGATCCTTTCCTCATTATGCTTGGGACTCAAAACAATCAAAAGACCAAAACCATATGGGTTTACGGCCGTAAACCGAAAGGGAAATGGTCCAAGGACCGTAAACTCCATTTAGGAGTGAAATGGTGCCCTAATAACTTCCATATGCTTATACTTCAAGTGGAAATGCTTCTATGGACTTGTGGAGCTTCAAAACAACAAATGGTCAAAGAAACATGAGTTTACGGCCGTAAACGCATGGGTTTACGACCGTAAAATCAAGGAGTTATGGTCACCAAACCGTAAACTCCAAGGAAGTTTACCCTTGAACCCCAAACTCAATAGCAAGGTCCTACCACCCTTAGATGGAATCCTTATGACTTATAGCACTTAAATCGAGTGTTTTACATGTCTTAGGATGTCTTGAACTTGGATAATTAGTTGTTTTATGACTAATTGGATACATATATGTGATTATATGTTAACTACGATCATTGCGTGTGTACAAGTCTTCACTTGACACTTAGGATCCTATTTCATTAAGTTCATCCACAACCACCCACTATAGGTGAGTTCATACCCCTTAATCAACCTTTTAAATGATTTTAAATGCTTTAATAGGGGGGAAATACAAGTATAAAACAGCATGTTATAGAATCAATCACATGTGATTTATAATTGTGTTTTCAACCAACTGATTTCACATACTTCAAAATGTGATAAACACAATGGTTTTCAGTCATGTTATACTTTATTATCAAATGAATTACTTTTGAAAGGTTTTATAAAATGACATTGAGTCATCATTATTATTGTTCAAAACTCTTAAATGTTTTACAAAACCTCTTTCAACTTATTGTTTAAACCATATCTATACATTTATGTTTCATGTATATATGTATTGATATGAGAGCTTTCATTCTTCATTCAGTTCCAACACTCTTGGGTAGCAAGGGTGTATAAACCTACTTGGACACTCAACTTACATTCCAGTAAACTATTATAGGTATAGTTTAGGGGATACAAAACATTATTCCTACTACAAGGAATTATACCAGAGTCAGTTCATTCATGAGTTTATACTAATACATCAATATGAAGAGATACTAATACATCAATATGAAGAGATACTATTACATGGATATTGTTACATAGATACTTCAACATGGATACTGTTACATAGATACTATATGATGAGATACATTTACATATTTTATGTGTAGATACTATTATATATGTACGAGACTAACCATTCTACACCCAACTGTTAGCTACAGAGGGAAAATGCACATCGACGGATGTCTACGGTTAATACTATTCGGCATCTTCCATGTCGTGTTTATCCTACTACCAAAGGATAATACTTAAATGATTATATAATTTCCCTTTTACTTTTATTTTGTGACCCATTCACATAAACGATGAGGTAGACTATACATTTATAATAATAGTCATACATGGGAAAGACTTTCATTTATACATAAATGCATTTTTCAAAGCATTCAGGTCTTGGTAGAAGACTACCTTTTATACTAGTAGGAAATATGAGATTTTCTAGGGTTTTCACACTTATACTAAATGTTTCATCAAATATTTACAAGTCTTTCATAACAGCTTTTCAAATCAATGACACCATAATACTTATGAATTCACCAGCTTTATGCTGATCTACACTTTCAAAATAACTTGTATTCACAGGTCACCAGTAGGCCGGTACGATGACCGGGTTTTGAGAAGACGGAGCACAGACAAGACTCGTCTTTTATTTTGATTACATATTTTGGTGTCTTATTACTATGAAAGAACACTCATGTATTAAAACTTTACTTTTAATACAATGGTTGATGTTGTTGCTTGTTTACTACTTTGCACTGTTATGATACTTTACATGACGTCCTCCACCCCCGAACGATTCCGCCGTTCCGGTTTTGGGGTGTGACAGTGGACTCGGCGAGTTGTACTTGGGACTCGGCGAGTTGGGAAATGGTTCCCCGACCTTTGTTGTTTTGAGGAGTCTGGTTGAGTCTAGAAGAGGACTCAACATAGATGGACGTGATTATAAGACCTGGAAATCATGGGACTCGACGAGTGTGTGAACAAACTCGGCGAGTCCAAGGGAATCTCCCAACCCATGAAGATGAACTCGACGAGTTGTTCGTACAACTCGAAGAGTCTAAGACTGAACACATTCTTACGAGGGAGATGAACTCGACGAGTTCAAGGGGAACTCGGTGAGTCGGTTAAGGATGGTCCCGATTTTATGGTTGAATAAGGACCCATCGAGTTGTTGCTAGACTCGACGAGTAGAGTCGGGAGTTGGATCACTTTAGAGGAATAGGGACTCGACAAGTTGGTAGACCAACTCAGCGAGTCAAGTCAACTGGAGGTTAACATTGAACAAAGTTGACTTTGACCAGGATTTGGGTTGACCCTTGTGGGGGTTGTGGGTATGAAATTGATAACTTGTTAGTGTTGTGGTGTAGGGATTGAGGAGCCGATGAAAGTCGATTTTCACGCCGGGGACAGTTCAAACACTACGCGACATTGAGGTGAGTTACCTTCCAGTAGAAGTGGGTCTAAGGCACCAAGGCCGACCCACTACTAGTTGATTACAGTTGAGATGATTGTCTTTGTGATAATTGTATGGTTTTCTATTACTTGATATGTTCTATGTGCTAATATGCTAAGTTCTATGTGATGGTGGTAGTGCGAGGGGAATAGTCCCCCGATCGGTTGTTAGGACCGAAGGGTAGGTCGGGCACCCCAGATATGTCTGACGACATGTTTATGATAGTTTATTATGTGATAGTAGTAGGGGTGAAATAGTCCCTGTGACCGGGTGAGATAGACCGGAGGGTAGGCAGGCACCCCAGAATGGCCTAACACGGGTAGTCAGCACCCCAGAATGGCTTGACACGGGTAGTTAGCACCCCAGAATGGCTTGACATGGGTAGGTCGGGCACCCCAGAATTGCCCGACAATTTGAATGATTGTATAGTATGTGGTATGATGGGGGAACTCACTAAGCTTTGTGCTTATATTTTTAGTTTTGGTTTCAGGTACCTCTTCATCCAAGGGGAAGGAGCCGGCGGCGTAGCAGCGCATCACACACACATGGTTTCCGCAATGACTTTTCTGGGATTGTACTCTGATTTATATTACTGTTCGATGTTTTGATTTTGAGACATGTTCACGATGGTTTATGTATTGACAATGTTTTCAGTAAACGATTTTATAAATTACTTAATTAGAAATGGAAGTTTTGGACACAAAATTTAGGATGCTACAAACTCTTTATGTATCCATACATAAACTTGGTCCAACATGGATCATAAGCCCAACACATATAAACATAACTAATTACCATAATTAGTCCCCATAGATTTAATTAGTCTCTTTTGATCACAAAATTAATTCCAAATTAGTTCTTGATCAATACTAATTAAACCATATGATTTCATATTAATATATTAAAATTTGTAATATATTAATAAATCATATATAACCTTCTCTCAAGAATCCATCCTAACAAATTGTCCTGATGATATGCAACCCAGATGGACCATGCTACTCTCGGGTCAAGTACATACCAATAATAGTTATGGGCTTAGACATCTAATCCAACAGTCTCCCACTTGGATAAGTCTAAAACTATTACTGCAAGTACGACTCCTAAACCCGACTAGCAATCGTAGCACTTAAAACCCGCAGTCAAACTCTGACCTAGTCAATAACATGTCCATTGGATAAGGGATCATATATTCCTCCATTCTAGATACCATATGGACTAAGACATGGATTATAATTATACTCTCTCTCCATTTGTTGTTTCCCGATTTCCGATTTATGACGACCGAGTAATTGAACAAATCAAGTCAGTCCAGGCCCGTCCGAGCACTTACGGTTGTCATCACTAAATCATCGAGGGGCCCACAGATATCGCTTTTATCCCTCCAAGGGTAAAAGGAATGGATAAACTTCGACTCATATGCTTGCTCTATTTGCTCATCAAAGCACACACAACAATGCGTTTTATAACACCAAGTTACTGGTGCGTTTTCACATTATCAATGTGCAACTGACTTGTAGACTGCAACTCATATCTCTCTGTTTAAAAAATATAAGATATTATCATCTCATGATCACTCGTGATAAAATCCATGAAGTGATTCAAATGAGCATGGGTTTAATCCAATACTCTAGTCTTATTCAAGGAGCACTCATGAATACTACAGCTATGTGTAAAACACCTAGACAAACTACAGACCCATTCATGACAGTCTTGGCTCAATACCTACTTCCAAAGTATGATCAAGTGTAGACAGTTTGAAGAACCTAGTTATTCGGGAAGTCAAAATATGCAAAGTGAAACACAAGAATAATACTAATCCTATATGGCCGCAAAACTTTGAGTAATATTGATTACTCATTATTCATTGTATAATGTTTCAAATAATCAACTTAATACTTGAATTAAAACAATAGTTGTCCCATGCTACAAGAATGCACACTATGTTTACCTATGGTCCTTTCATTGTGGAATAGATCAATTGAAAACATTTCAACGATGCTCATTTCACAATTCCAAATACTTATGATAAATGTAAGAATACAAGGTTCTGTGCCATTTATTGAAATCTGTTAGATTCGAAACTTATATGCAATTATCCTCTTGTAATGACTATGCACAAAAGTCACAATGACTTGGCAACAGGCATTACAAAGTATTCCAATGGAGAGCAATTCCATGGAAGTGAAGTCTCAAATTCAAAGTACATTCCGTTGAACATCCTTCTTACATTAAAATTTTCTAATCTTACACAAATTTAAAGTTTAACTTCCACTTATGGAAAAACTTCCATATTCCCATTTTGACTCTCACTTCTGAACAAGAGTTGCCTCTTTTCAGAATATGTCAATATGGTCTTTCCAAAAATTAACACTATACTTCCAACCGTCCATGAGTCACCAATCTTTGATAAACCTCAGATTGTCCTTGACAATTGCTTAATCATTTTAGTCATATCCAGTTCTAGTCCTTTTCCCTCTTAATGACCTAGGCATTTGAAAACTTTAGAACAGATGAATATTATAGCACATGTAATCGATCCTATATCCAAAGCATACGAGACACGATTCATGATGTCTCACATAAAGTCATGATACTAGACCAGTTTTTGCTATAATATTTCTATTTCTATTTGCCATGTTCTCATAATTCGAATTATGAAAAAGGATGTCGTAATCATAATCGAATTTTAGAACGCAAATAATGTAATCATGACTAAATTTGATTAAAGACTCACAATCTAAGCTTTTAGAATTGGAATGAAGTATAATTTCCTCTCCCTTAAGTATAGCAAAACAACTTATCAAACCCTACAACTTTGTAAATTTAATCCTTTTGTTTTCTATAATTAACATTGCTAACTTGCAAGACTTAACAAAATAATCATGCTCCCACTAACATAATAATTATATCCTTATTAGCATAACACTTATGTTGCCACTAGCTTTGACATGTATCCAAAATCATACCCCTTTCCTTAGACAGCTCATATGTGTTTCTAAACAATTATGAAGAGGGATGCCGTAATCATAATGTTTAGACCTTTTTCCATTCTCACTAATCCATGTTAGTTTGTCGGTTAACCACACATGCTCCACTAACGACTTTGAGAATGCAAATATCACAATTGCTATCTACTTAAAATCTACTTAGTGAAAGCGTTTCCTCACAATCATTTTCATGATTTGGAGAAAAACCTTATGAAACTTAGATTTTAGGGTGTATGTGTTCCTATCCATGTGAATTTGTCACAACCATAATCACAAGACATGATTAGCGACAAATCCAAACTCATATGGACTGAACTTGTTCAATCTTAACTTCTTGCCACCTGGCAGCACAAGGGCCTACCATTGCTTCCAAGTAGTTATGCAAACAAATGAGAACTCATAGAACTCATATGCATAGTCAAGTTTAACTGGAATGGGCACAAAAATAAGAATATGTCAACACGATAGGTTATAAACCTCAAGTCGTGTGCTAGTGATAAACAATACCCTTGAATAGTTCTTGAAACTTTTCAAGATCTTTAAGACTCCCACTGACCTCTTGACATATAAGATTCTCTTGTCAAGAATCATTCCTTGACAAAGCAAATATTCAAGAGTTAGTGCGGGTTCTTATCAAGACAAACACTTCACACAATTGGCCTTAGTTGGTCTTTGTTTTATCCAAAACATCGCAACTCACCAATTTCAAATGTACAACAGTAGAAAACATTTTACTCTACATTTGATAAGTGTTTTAAACCTTCTTAACATTATGTTACTCAAGGCTCGATCTTAGAGTATTACTCTAAGACTCAATTTTGGAACGAAGTATGATTCATTTTTTGATTTAACCATTTCAACAATTCACGATTCCTCTTCTTAATCAAACAATTGCACTAAGATTTCCTTAGAGGATCAATTGTGATATGGTTTTTCCTAATCATTAAGATGATCATAAAACATGATACTTAAGTACTCTCCCATCTTGTCAGATTGGAGAAACTTTTATCTTTCTGCCTAATCTGATTCTTCTCATTCGTCCTGCCATACATTGAAACTTTTCCAATGTTTCAGAATTATACTTAAACTTGTAAGCACAACCATATTTACTAAACTTTAGTAAATCATGAAGAATAGCCTTATCGTTCTTTGTGGTGGACCTGATCAGCGCACAACCAAGTGTACCCGATCACCTAGTCCTTCACTTGACTCACATATACATGTGAACAAGCAGTTAGTCTTAATTTCCCAAAGATGAAAATTCTCATTCATCATACAATACAAGTTGCATTATACCAAGTTTCTATCCAACTAAAACTTGAGTGATGAGAATCTTTCCTTATTTGGTAAATTATCACACTACCACAAATGAAAGAATCAAATCCTTTTTCAAATATTGCTATCAATGGAATCATATAAACAACAATTTTTCATAAATGCCATTGTAAGAATACATAAAATAAATAAAATCAAAAAATTTCCTTTTATTTTAAAATTTGCGGAAAACTTATCCTTACAATGCAAATACATATGAAAACTATGTTGTTATCTATTCCTAAGCAATCTATCATAACTCTTAAGCAGCTGCTCAAAATTCTGATCTTCGAATCATGCGATCGAAATCCATCTTCGCAATCAGATTCAACATACTCTTCTTCTAAGCTTCCTCTCCTTTTTCGATTCTACAAAACATCAAAATGCGACCTAGTCACATCATGTAATAAGAATCTCGAAATAGGAACTTAATAGAGTTAGATAGTGGACTTTACCTGAAGCATAGTCAAATTTTTGACTTTTACCATCCTAGTGAACTTTCAGGTATATAAGGCAGCTTCGCAACCAATGCCCCTTCCTTTGGCAATAGAAACATATGGACTATTTAGTAATGGTACATGTGACTATCTCAGACTTAGCCTTTCTCTTTACCATTTGGTCAACCGGGTTGACTATGGCCGATCCCTTTCCATTGGGAAGAGAAGAATTTCTGGACTTCCAATGTTCCCATTGTCAATGTCCATGAAAGTTTAGGGAGTAGATCTTCCAATCAAATTTGCTTTACTAGGGCTCCAAATCATTGCTGATTCAGCAGCAACAAGCAAATAAGTAAGATCGATAAGGGTCCTGTCGTGGTCTGTCACATAGTAGTCCTTTAAAGAACCCGCCACATGACTTAGGAGGTGAGTGAAGAACCCAGTCAACAGCCAACTCCTTTGAGACTTCGACACCCAACTCTCCTAATTTGTCAATATGTGACTTCATCTCCAAGATGTGAGCACATATAGATATTGCTTGCCAATAGGGAATGAGTGACCTTGCACTTTTCAAGAACTTGTGGGTTAGGGAGAATAATTGGAGGAGGTGGAGGAAGTGAAGTATGATTTCCAGTCCCATTATTGCACAATAAAGGGATTAATCTTTCACCTTGATCACCATTTGGAATATCATCTTCATTAGGATAGCCTTATCCAAAAGGATAAGGAGGACCCTAGTTGTCATAACTAGACATCTATGAGTGAGAAATTCAAGTTTAGTCGATCTAAGTACTTAATATAATACCCAATATGAAATATTAAGGCTATGGCCCAACACAATATTTTATAACTCGGAAGAGGGATGCTGTAATCCAAGCTACAAAATATTTGAAGGCAGGTAAATGACGATTTGCCAATTTCCACCATGAAAAACGAAATTTAACATTAGGGTTTAAATGAATTGAAACTCCTAGATCTTTTGAGATTCATTGAACTATTCAATGGCATGTTTAAATCTCGATTGTGCCCTGCAATTTTGTGACTGGGATGCCGAGGATCACAAACAAGGAGTGAATAATCATGCAAATTAACTTGGTACACTTAATGTTACAACCACCTAATCAATGTGCCGGTTAACAACACACGCTCCATTGATCTACGATTAACATCAAGCTACCCTTTGCCACACATTGTCAGTCCCAGATTAGTGTGCCGGTTAACCACACACGCTCCGCTGACAACTTAACAAGGTGAAAAGTGCAATATCATGGGCTAGCACCAAATTCACATTTTTCCTAAGTAACTAAAATTTGAAATTTATAAGTGTTTAGTTACTTAGTATTTCATTATACTTTTAATGAGAATTTAAATATCCTGTCAAACCCGTTCGGCTAACGACCCTCTACCAGTCAAGGAAGCGGTGGGTGAGAGTGAACACCCATTAAACTGCCATTTTGATAGGCAGTAACCTTATACTCCCCTTATAGACCGGCTTCGTGAATGAGTCCTACTAACAGTAAGACTGACCGGTCTTATATATATATAAGTATTAACTTTTATTATTATAATAGTATAAGGGTGTATTTTACACATTTAAAATATTTGGTGGTTTAATCTATTAATTAAACTATACTCTTAATTTAATTAAACTTAAACCATGTCATTATGGACTTATTAACTTTCTTTTAATTAGACACTTTAATTAATTTAATAAAGTCCATAAGGTTTGAATTTTAAAATTCTAGAGTTTGGAATTAAATTAATCATGAGAGAGACTTTACAAATTCCAAAAAAACGATTTTTTCTTGCTTTAAAAACAATAAACATCAAGTATAATAGAAACCAACCCTAGGCTTTGATACCACTGATGGGTTTTGGTATAATACAACATCCTATGGTGCACATATAACCCTAAAAGCTTTGGATCTATGTTTTCTCTAATTATACATGCAATATTGTTTCCAAAGCTTTAAGCCTACAACTAGCATACAAATGATATAAACTACATAAAATACTAGTTAGAAGTTTACCTCTTTGTGTAGCTTGTAGAACTTGATGAATTTGGCCTGAAAGAGCTTAGCCCCAATAGTGTGGAAGCCTCAAATGGAATCACAACACACCTAGGACAAATGTGGCTCTTGAGAGAGAATCTCCATGCACCAAAAACATCCATAAACTCCAAGAACATGCTAAGTGGCGTTTTTAGGTTATGGAGATTGTATTTATATGTGGAATTTCAAGGGTCATGGGTATAACCCAAATCCATACCCATGGGTATTATGATCCATGGTTCATGTGGCCCAACTCTTAATGTATCCATACATAAACTTGGTCAAACATGGATCATAAGCCCAACACATATAAATATAACTAATTACCATAGTTAGTCCCCATACATTTAATTAGTCTCTTTTGATCACCAAATTAATTCTTGCTCAATACTAATTAAACCATATGATTTCATTATATTAGAACTTATAATATATTAATAAATCATATATAACCTTCTCTCAAGAATCCATCCTAACAAATTGTCCTGATGATATGCAACCCAAATGGACCATGCTACTCTCGGGTCAAGTACATACCAATAATAGTTATGGGCTTAGACATCTAATCCAATAGAAAGTTCATTTAAATCAACAATATATATATATATATATATATATATATATATAACTTTTGATTTGATTTAGTTACATAAATCCTATAACGATCTATGTGATTAGAAGGGTGATTTATACATCAAAATGATTCAATGATGAAGTCTAATGTTATTGTCAACACACCAGAGAGCATGAGCACATTCCAGGTGAACCAAAATACCATCACCAAGGTTTAACGTCCTAATTTTCAAACCAATTTTATTTTGTTTTCAAATTAGGTAAAAACATTGTTCCCATAAATCCAAGACAAGAAAAACCATGAGTATCAAAATACAGTAATCCCAAATTGAAGTATCATAATAATACAGAATCACAAAAGTTGTTGATGAGTGTGTACAGTCAAGCCTTCCCCTTCCTACGATCATATGAAGTACCTGAACCATATTTAAATCTACATCTGTAAGCACGAAGCTTAGTGAGCTCCCTAAAATATCAAATAGACCATCACATAATAAACAACTATGGGTTATTAGCAACCCTAGGACTATCAACAATCCTGAGGACATTCAATAGTCGTATGAGCTCATAGTTGCCCTATAGGTTATCAGCAGTCCTGTAGTTATCAGAAACCCAATAATACATACAACAAGAATCAACAAATAAGACTTAACTAGTCTAGCATACACACCACTATGACATATGTAATATAGTGACAAGACTCACCTCGCAAATAAAAGACTAACACATAACTCTATGATAGTGAAGACCAGTACTATGAATCACCTAATCATCAATATAGAAGTACCCTCTCAGTCTACACCCTAAAAACCTTAAATTGACCAAAAGTCAACTTGTTGAAAAAATCAACGGTCAAAGTCAGCCGCAACCGACCGAACAATCGTGGTGACACCAGCCTCCACATCGTACCAAGCTGATTGCCACGTCGTGGGAACTGGTCTCTCACAGCAAAATAGATAAGCTCTTAACCTTTATCCCATGAGCTACAAATATTAGATCGGAACCCATCGGAACCCACCCATTACATGGACACTAAACTAAGTCAGGAAAATCCCTTTTCTAGCCACCACCATGGTCTAGAAGTCGAATGAGGCACACAAAGGTTTTGGAGTTCACCCAAACTCTAAGAGGAAGAAGATAATGACCAAAAAGTTCATAAAATGACCTAGAACTAGATCTAGAGATCTAATGAGCAAGGGAGACTTTATACCTCCAAAAGACCATAAATGTGGTGAAGATGCAAGATCCAAGCTGGAACCAAGCACACATGCACCAAAATGGACTCCTTTTTCCTTCAACCTTCATAAAAGTGGCTTCACACACTCCAAACACACGTATAGAGGATAGGTTTTGGATGGGGTAAGATCTTAGAGGGTGGAGGATGCCAAATAAGGCAACCCTAGGAGTTTGTGCCTTTAAATAGGGCACAAACCTGGAAATCTAAGGTTTTTCACTAAAATAGCCTCCACGTCGTGGGTATGCAGCTCCACATTCCTTAATTAGATGATTCCACATTGTGGTGCCTCAGCCACCATGTCTTGGCCTATGAAAAAAATCCAGAAAATTGCTTTAAAAATAAATTAACTCGAAAGAACCATTACTTGGAAAATGGATTGTACACAAGGACAGGTGGAGTATAAGCATTCATGAACCAATATTATTCCAACAAATGATACATCCAACTTATGGGTTTAAACACCCAAGAAACATAGATCCCTACACCCTAGTGGGGCCACACTCCCTTTTCAAGCAATATCATAATTATCTAGTCTGTTTTTTTGCCACCTAGGTAGTTCCAAATGCAGCCATACACCCATTACATAATACAGTAGGTCCAACAGGAATTAACGTTGCCCCTATTAGTAAGCAAATTAACTATAAGTTCGATACCCATTTAGATGTTATGATCAACCAAATATCCACTTATGTGAAGCATTCTAAGCATACAAGTACCCGTCGGTGCCTACCTCCAGGAAATAACAAAATACGATGGCAACATCGACCTGAACGAACATATTGAAAAATTAAAATAGACAATGGACGCATATTACCTAAATGAGGATTTCTTCCCAAAATCTTTGTCCAAACCAAAAAGCTGACGAGATTTCAATCGATTAATAAAGTTGTAATTTTATCATACAATGCATGTTTTGGTGGGTAGTTAACAATCAAGGTTCAACTTTTGAAGCTAAAGGAGCATGTAACAATTAAATGGGGTATATGTAGGCTATGGGATTTGTTTGGGATCTCATGTGTGCATGTTATTACTGCAATTAATTATGTACATCAAACACTATATGGATATTTGAATGACTATTTTGGAAAAGAAAAAAATCTTGAATGTTATAGGACAAACATTAGTCCAGTCAATGAGAGTTATTTGTGGAATGGAACTAAGTACCGAAAGCCTTTACCACTAGTTGCTAGGAGAATTTCTGGTAGACCTACTACCAAGAGGAGAAAGTATGTAAGTGAAAAAGAGAGAAAATTTTCCGTTGCAAGAGTCAACTCTACAAAATAGTTAGGTGTGATAAATGTGTGGAGTATGAGCGTAATAAATAGTGTTGCAAAAAATGAAACAAGGGCATGAGTTCCTACTAAGCTGAAGATAGGTAGGTCAAGAAATTTTCAACTTATTTTTAAAACGGTCATAAAAGACTTAAGAGGAAAAACCAAGAGGTCAAATCAAGCATTTGGTTCCAACACTACTAATAATCAAATTGATCCCAATCAAGCATATGGTTCTAGAACTAAATAAAGAAGAGAGAAGGTTGGTGTTAAACGAGGAGGAGGCAATGGTGATATAGTAATATCTAGAGCATAGCTTGTTAATGAGCACTGGAAAGACATTGTTAATGAGGGAGGGGAATACGTTATTAATAAAGGAGGGTAGACATTATTAATAAGGGTGTCGTTGAGGGAGATGTTGACGAGGGATTGGTAAGTCAAGTAATAGATACAAATGTTCTTCAAATAGAATCTAATATGAGAGTGTGATATAAAATAAAAAAACATTCCTGACGATGGTCAAGGAAGTGTTGATGGTAATTCACAACCTATAATTGTACGTGATTGTAGATAGGATGAAGGTCAAGTTGTATTTGTACCTGATGACAGTCCACTTGTAATTACGGAAGGTAGCCAATATGAATTTAAACATGAGTTTCATTATGGTAATTCACAATATGTTTTACCTGAAAAAGTGAAGATTGATGTTGACCAGCTAGGCATCTTTCTAGAGGTAGGATACACCATGGTTGAAATTGATAGTAATAGATGGGTAACACTAGAATTGAATAAAACGACACTTATTTAGCTGGTAATAATTGTGTGATTATTTGTCCCCTTCTTCACCATTCTATGTTTGTCCCCTTCCGTAACCAAGTATATATTTATGAATTACAAGAACTACAAAATGTGAGAGTTATCGAGACGAGGATGTGTATTATGAACGAATGGAGGAACTAAATGATTGGGCTTGTGATGTTGACTAAGGACATTGATAATGTATCCCTGTTTATACGCCACGAAGTGGCAGAGACATTCCAACAGTACCCCACTGGTGTCCGTCAGATTCCTATCAGTCATCCTCGATGACTAATCAGCATGCAGACAGCTATTAGAGTCGCCTCACTGCTAATAAGCAGTGTAAGCCCATAGTTAACCTCTCTATCTCGTTTTCTAATAGCGTAGCCAGACTTCAAGACAAAAAGCCATCCAGCAACCAAGAGTTCTCTTACTCAAACACGTGTCACATGGCAAGGTCACATTTGGTGACGACAGTATGAGGAGGTGACCATACCATTACCAATATTCCTTTTGAACCAATCATCTTCTACAAAGATCGACCAGAGGCCAGTGGGACCAATCCATGCCTCTATGGTCTAACACATCCATTCTAATGGTCCGGTCTCTAGGTACCACCAAACCAAAATATAAAAGGACAACACACTTCAGGTATGGAGATCACATCATTCACTCTCAGTACCATAAGACACTTCCTCCACCATATACCAACTTGACCGTAGGACACCCCCCACGAAGCGACCAATGTTGTCTCTTTCCTGTGTGTGATAATAGATCTCGTCTTAGCCCCAATCATCGCCACATTACCAAGCTCTAGGATCTAATATGTTGGTGATTTTAGTGTTATCAACATATTTTGGTGTAATTATAATTATTAAATGATATAGGTTGAGCTCCATTTAAGACCCGAGGCTGGAAGTGTGGGGTGCATACTCAGAGTGATAAATGTGAACTTGAGAATACGGGGGTCGGGGGAAGCGCCCCTGGGCGTAGGGTTCCAAGGGGCTGCAGCCCCTTAGCGGGGTCTAAGGGTAATTCCCTAGCATGGTGTAACATGTATAAAATTCATAAAAGTTAAAAACTATTTCAAGCATTCAAAAACCATTACTTATTACAAAATGTTTTCAAAATAGTTTCATATCGGAGTATCCCAGAAATCAAAATCATAAAATGTGAGGAGGTGCACGATCAAGCCTTTGCCTTCCCGCGATCATCCGAAGCACCTAAAACAAAATCAACAACAGTAAGCCCAAAGTTTAGTGAGTTCCCCCAAAATACCAACACAACAAATAACACACATATAATAACAACATACTATGGGCCCAATCAACCATCGGGTTGGAATGCCCCAAGCCCTCAACCATCGGGTTGGAATTCCAACATACTATGGGTCCAATCATCATCGGGATGGTATACCCTTGGCCCAAAACCATCGAGTTGGAATGTCAACTTACTATGAGTCCAATCATCCTCGGGATGGAATACTCTCGGCCCATAGCCATCGGGTTGGAATGCCCACTTACTATGAGTCCAATCATCCTCGGGATGTAATACTCTCATCCCACAACCATCAGGTTGGAATGCCCCGGTCTGTTGGCTCTCGCACAATGCAGAAAAGCCTCAACCACCAATCAATCATGTGTAAATATATCAGATAATCACATAACAGTCAACAGACAGTCAAACCGATCTACAGATCACTAAGCATAGCAAAATCCTATCTACCAGGATACCGATCTAACCGATCATTATCACACAGAAATATGCTATCTACGAGGATACCGATCTAACCGATCTCACTAATAATAAAGCAGGATAACAATCCAAAGTGTCGGCCTTGGTGCCTTCGACCCTTGTGTATAGTGAGGAAACTCACCTCACAAGTAGTGTTTTAGTGACAATATCCAACTCCCAATCATAGCTCCGAACTCAACCACCTATAACCACCATGTGACTAATTCCATCAAAATCCCAAATTACCAAAATACCCCAGAAGTCAAACTTGGTCAACCTTGTTCAAAGTCAAAGTCAATGGGCAAGGTCAATAGTCCATGTTGACTCAACTCATCGAGCGCAGCTTACTGACTCGTCGAGTTCCTTCAGAACTCAGAAACCGTGGAAACTCGAGTCAACTCACCGAGTTTCTAAACAACTGGTGGAGTCCATGTTGTGTCAAGAAGATCAGGAAAACCTTAACCAACTCGTCGAGTTACCTTACCGACTCACCGAGTTCACTCAGAATCCAGAAAGCGGGAAAACCTTTATCCAACTCGTTGAGTTGGCTAACCAACTCATTGAGATCCTTCCTCCCTTTTTCTCATTCAGACGCTTTTAAGCGAACCCAACGCTCCAAAATGTAGATCTAGCCCTCTAGGGTGTAGTTACCACGTAAAGTTTCCAACTTTACGTGCATGCAAGGCCTCAAGAGGCTAAAACACCTGTAACTAAGCTTAGGAAGAGGTTTAGGGCATGAAGAACGGCCAAGACTAGATAAAGTCGACAACTTTAAGTCCATGGGGCCTAGAGGAGTTCAGATATGAGACCATGTCCTCATGACAAGCTTAAACCCGAGAATGACTCCATTTTGCACCAAGAATCACCATATACTTTTATAAGAGGAGATCTAAGAAATAGAAAGCCAAGGTAAAGACTTTTTACCTCCAAATGGTTGCTAACACAGAGTAGATTCCGGATGTATTGCATCTTCCTTTGCTCCAACCTCTTCAAGCTCCAAGTTCCTTCACAACCACACCAAAAATCACACTCCAAGGCTCTCACACACACTCAAGAAGGTATAAGGCTCGAACTAGGGTTTCTCTAGATTGTAAAGTGATAAGGGAGGCCGGTGAAGGGACTTAAGGTCTTTTAAATAGAGTGCAAACCTTAAAAATTAGGGTTTTCATGTACAACCTCAACTCATCTAGTTGGGGTCCTCCAAATCGTCGAGTAGGTTCCATAAACCACGCGGCCTAATCAGTTTCTACACGACGAGTTGGGCCTCCCAACTCGTCCAGTAGGCTTTCTAAAGTGCATAAAATCACTGGAATTTCATCCCAGGAAATCGGGATGTTACACATAGTCCAAGGGGCAGTTTTGTCACAAAATCTAGGCGCAAGCGCCATAACCATTTTTCCCTATCATATACGAACATTATTTATGTTCCAAAAAACAGGTTACAAACTATATACACTCAAAATATGATTTTAAGATTTGTTCTATCTCACAAGAACACCTTAACAGGTATTTTGTGTTTCACAATCTGAATTAGACTTGTAATTTAGATTGGTTCATTCTTGGATTATCTCACTTTTGAATTCGTGTACCCCAGGAAAAAGGGACGAATTAAAGATTTTGGAAAGTGTTTGTTAATCATGATCCTTGAATTTATCCAAGTCTATATTAATTGTTATTCTGATCCCTTTATTTTCTAATATTCAAAATATGTAATTCCTTATGCAATAATAACAATGGCAGAATCTATTAAAGACATGACTTCCAAATTTGGGAAGTTGGATAAGTTTGAAGGCACTAATTTTCATCGTTGGCAGAAGAAGATGCACTTCCTCCTTACTACCCTGAAATTTGTTAACATTTTGAGCACTCCAACACCATAACCAATGGGGGGTGAATACCTTGAATATACCAGAAGAAGATGAAAATGGGAACATGATGATTACATCTGTCGTGGGCACATTCTAAATGGTGTGTATGATTCTGTCTTTCACATCTATCAAAATCAAGAATCTGTAAAAGATCTATGGGATGCCATTCAATCCAAATACATGGAAAAGGATGCCTGAAGTAAGAAATTTGTTGTCAATAATTTTAATAATTACAAGATGGTGGATTCAAGGCATGTCATATAACAGTACAATGAACTCATGAGGATTTTGGGACAATTTGAACAACACAAAATTCAAACGGATGGATCCATTTCTTTCTCAAGTGTTATTGACGAATTTCCCCCGTCCTAGAAAGACTTTAAACATACACTGAAACACCAAAAAGAAGATTTGTCTCTAGTACAAATTGGCAGTCACTTGAGAATTGAAGAGGGTCTTAGGACTCAAGAAAGTGGCAAGGGAAAAGAAAAATGAGTTTCCAGATCTTCATTGAACATGGTGGAAGATGACAAACATCAAAAAAACAACAAAGGAAAAAAGAAGAAGAAAGATGACCCTCACAAAGGTTCAAACAAGAAAGAAAAACTTGTGTGCTAGAATTGCAACAAACCTGGTCACATGAAATGAGATTATACATAAAATAAATGTTCCATATACTTCTTAACAAAATGGGATTTCTGAAAGGAAAAATGAAGTTCTAAAGGAAATGGTGAACTCTATGTTGTCTTACTCGGGTCTGAGTGACGGTTTCTAGGGAGCAGCTATGCTAACTGCATGTTTTATTTTAAATAGAGTTCCAAAAAAAAGGAACAAGGTAACACCCTATTAACTTTGGTACAAAAAGAAACTACATTTAGGATATCTTAAAGTTTGGAGTTGTCAGGCTGTTATAAGGCTGATTGAACCAAAATGAAAACTTTGGGTGAAAGAGGTACTTATTGTATATTTATTGGACACGCTTAGCGTGTCAAGACTTATACATTTTATGATATAGAACCCAATGCTTCTGTTTCAGTTAAGACTGTTATAGAATCTAGAGATGCAATATTTGATGAAAATCGATTTCCATCCTTACCTAGACCAAAGATCTTGGTTTCTAGTTTCGGTGGGACTACAAATGAAGTTGTACCTGATTCAAATGAATCACTTGAGTTTAGAAGAAGAAAGAGACAAAGGAAAGCTAAATCATTCGGCAATGATTTTCAGCTTTACCTATTTGAGGTTACTAGAGATGAAATTGCAAATCAATATGCATACTGTTTTTTTTGTTGGAGAGGACCCTAAATCATTTGATGAAGTAATGAAATCTCAAGATGTTGTTATATGGAAAGAAGCACTAAATGATGAGATAGATTGCATAAGGGGGAATAATACTTGGGTGTTTTCTGATCTTCCTCATGGATGCAACTGTCACACCCCAAAACCGGAACGGCGGAAACATTCAGGGGTGGAGGACGTCATGTACAGTATCACAACAATGCATAGTAGTAAACAAGAAACAACATCATCCATTGCATTAATAATATAATTTTAATACAAGTGTGTTCTGTAAAGTTTATAAGACACCAAAAATGTAATCAAAATATGAGATGAGTCTTGAACGAGCTCCATCTTCTCAAAAGCCTGGCATCGGTACCTGTCTACTGATGACCTGAGAATACAACTTATTTTGAAAGAGTTTATCAGCTTTAAAGCTGGTGAATTGATAAGTATTTTAGTTTCATTGTTTGTATGAAAGTGTTTGTATGTACTTGATGTAAATGTTTGTGAATGTTTGTATCTGTTTGTGAATGTTTGAATCTTCTAGAAAATCCTATATTTTCTACTAAACGTAGCCTTCTACCAAGGCATCAAATGTAATGTATGTTTGTTTCTTGTAAAAGTGTGTATTTTCCCAAATATAACTATCATTAACCAAAAATATAGTTTTTACATTACCGTTCATTGTGTGAAGATCACAAAGTGAATGCAATGGGGAAATAATAAAGTATTGTAGTGTTGTATTAAGTAACTACTGTTGTACTAACTACCTTAAACCAATTGTTATTTAAAGTAACATGTGATATGCCTATACCATACTACCGACTAAAACACGACGATGAAAGACGTCAGAAGAAATGACATTTGGCACCCGTAGAATTGCAAGTCCCACTGTAGCGAGCATCAAGGTGTAGGATAGTCAATCCAGTATAGATCTATACACAAATTCAACGCTCTCCTTGTACGAGACTCTGGATACAAAACGAGCCATGACAGGTGATGCCATGCCCTGTTACGTGGCTCACATAACTGTTGTATTGTTCTTGAATATGTAATTTGTGTACTGGTTGTATTGTATGTTCTCTCTCTGTCTAGTATGTACGTATGTTCTCTCTGTGTGTTATTGTTTGTTTCTCATCATAGTGCGTTATGTTTGTTTCTCATCATAGTATTCTCTATCTATATGTTATGTTTGTTTCTCATCATAGTATGTATTGACTCATGTATGAACTGACTCATTGTATGTTTCACTGTTCTAGTAATAGTATTTGTAACTTCCTAAACTATACCTATTATAGTTTACTAGAAATGTTGTTTGTATAAATGAACATGTTTGTATACCTTTGCTACCCAAAGGTATTGAACTGAATGAAGGAACCTTTATATCTATACACATGTACATAATATATAACTAATATTCAAACGACCTTCGGACAAATAACCGATACTCTAAGTCCAACACCAAACAAGGAACAGGAAGTAAAGCAAGCTATCAGTCCTAAGTCCTTTCAATCCTACTTATATAACTATATCTATATAGATATGCATTTGAACAAGTATAAGTTTAAAAGAGTTTGAATAAAAAGTATTTAACATGTAAAAGTATTTGATAACCATTTGAAGTAGTTTTGTTTGATAAAACAGCTAATTTAATAGCAAATCCTTTGTTTGATAGTTATTAATAACATGTGATTGATATAATAACTATAATGTTTCAACTTGTATTCCCCCCCATAAAAGCATTTAAAATCGTTTCAAAGGTTGATTAAGGGGTGTGAACTTACATGTAGTGAGTGGTTTGGAAGAACGGTTGGTATAGGATGCTAAGTGTCAAGTGAAGACTTGAGCGCACACACGGATCCTATTTAACATATAATGACACATATATGTATCCAATTAGTCAATTAATAACTAATTTATCAAGTAAAGTCACCCTAAAACATGGATAACACTTTGTTTCAAGTGTTAGTAGTACCAAAGGGTTGTATCTAATGGGAGTATGGCCTTACATTTGAGCTTATGGCAATAATGGTCATAACACTTGAGTTTACGGCCATTGGTCATTTACCCATGAGTTTACGGCCGTAAACTCATGTTATAATGTACCATTTTGTGCTTAAAGGTCTTACAAGTCATGATTTAGCATCTTATAGTCAAGTCCAAGCCTTAGGAAGTCTTGGTGGCACAATTTCACCACTTTATGGAGTTTACGGCCCATGGACAATTCTCCATGAGTTTACGGCCGTAAACTCTTTGAGTTCTTGATCTATTGATGTTTAAGGTCCTAAACACTTCAAGGAAGTGATCTAGACTAGTATCCAAGGCTTAGGAAGGGACTAGGTCTCGCTATGCCCCATCTATTAGGGTTTACGACCCAAGAACATGTCTTGGCCGTAAACACCTTATGATATTGTGTTTCATGGTGTTTTCTAGTTGAATGACAAGTGTATCAAGCCTATAACAAGCTAAGGTAAGAATACTTACAATATAAGGGCTTGTAAGGGTGTTCACGGCCCAAGAACACTAGTGTGTGTTCTTGGTGTTCTAGGTGAAATGAAGAACTCTTGAAGATCTAAGCAAATGGAATGATTTCAGGGATGAAATCATGTAAGATCACTAGATTAAAGAAGATATCAAGGCAAGAAACACTTACAAAGTTGAAGATCAAGAAGGAAAATCGGATGATACTTGAGAATGAATGAGTTCTTGGCTTGGAAATGGTAAAAAAAATGAGAAAAATGACTAAGTGTCATTTTTATACTCCTTAGAGTTTACGGTCGGAAACTCCATGTTTGGGCCGTAAACTCCAAACTCTTGGAGTTTTGGAACTTAAATGTTGCACACTTTACCCTAAAGTATACTCTCTCCAATTATCTCTTGAAGTACAAGGCTTTAGAACACTCAAACTGACACCAAACAACTTCAAATTTAGCAGAAATGAATCTGACTTCTATTGAAGTGAATGGTTGTACAAGATAGAAATTTCAGGTTGTCACATCAACCCCCCGTTAGAAGGAATTTCGTCCGAAAATTAGATTTTAAGCAAATAAGTAGTTACAAATAACTAAGTAAAAAGATGAGGATATTTCAGTTTCATCTAATCCTCGCGCTCCCAAGTGAATTCAGGTCCTCGCTTGGCGTTCCAGCGAACCTTCATTATCGGGATACGACTTTGTTTAGTTGGCTTGACCTCCTAGTCCATGATCTCTACAGGTTCTTCCACGAAGTTGAGGCTCTCGTTGATCTCGATCTCATCGAGTGGGATTACAAGAGTCTCGTCGGACACACACTTTTTCAAGTTCGAGACGTGGAAAGCAGAATGTACGTTACTGAGCTCGCGAGGTAAGTTAAGTTTGTAAGCTAGAGGGCCAATTCTTGCGAGAATCTCGAAAGGCCCTATGTATCTTGGATTTATCTTTCCACGCTTTCCGAAGCGTATCAAGCCTTTCCAGGGTGAGACCTTCAATAGAACACGGTCACCCACCTGGAATTCCAACGGTTTCCTTCGTTTATCTGTGTAGCTTTTCTGTCGGTCTCTAGAGGCTTTCAATCGTTAACGAATCTGAACGATCTTCTCTGTCATTTCCCGAATGATCTCCGGACCTGTGAGAGAGTTTTCAGGATCTTGTCCTTTAGCTAACTGGGTTTCACCCACCTCAGCCCAGCACAGAGGGGATCTGCACTTTCGACCATAGAGGGCTTCAAATGGAGCAGCCTTGATGCTTGTGTGATAACTATTGTTGTAGGAAAACTCGACAAGCGGTAAATGAGTGCCCCATGCCTTCCCAAAGTCGATCACGCAGGCTAGCAACATATCTTCCAATGTTTGAATAGTCCTCTCACTTTGTCCATCGGTCTGTGGATGGTAGGCTGTACTCATGTCCAGCCTAGTTCCTAGGGAACTTTGTAGTGACTGCCAGAACCTCGAAGTGAATCTACTATCTCTGTCCGAGATAATGGATATGGGAACACCGTGCAGTCGTACAATCTCCCGTATGTAGGTTCTAGTAAGCTTCTCCATCTTGTCGGTTTCTTTGATAGGCAGGAAGTGTGCGGACTTGGTCAATCTGTCGACGATGACCCATATGGTATGAAGTCCACCCGTTGTCTTGGGCAGCTTGGTTATGAAGTCCATAGTGATCCGCTCCCTCTTCCATTCTGGTATCTCCGGCTGTTGTAGTAAACCTGAGGGTTTCTGCTCCTCGACCTTAACCTTGGCGCAAGTAAGGCATTTACTCACGAAGGTAGCAATCTCTGCTTTCATGTTAGGCCACCAGTATAGCTTTTTAAGATCCAGATACATCTTATCTGAACCTGGGTGGACGGAATATCGAGTGTTATGCGCTTCGGTCATGACCAAGTCTCTGAAACCATCGTGTTTCGGTGTCCAAATCCGATCCATGAGATATAAGGCTCCGCCACCCTTGACTTCTAAATTCTTATCCATCCCTCGAAGGGATTCACTTGCCACATTTTCAGGTTTCAAAGCATCGAGCTGAGCTGCCTTGATTTGTGTGGATAAGTGTGAGTGGATAGTCATAGTCAAATATTTGACTCTACGACCAGAGTATTCCTTCTGACTTAGGTCGTCAGCTAGTACGTTGGTTATACCCGGATGATAACGAATTTTGCATTCGTAATCACTGAGTAGCTCGACCCACCATCGTTGCCTCATGTTGAGTTCCTTCTGGTCGAATATATATTGTAGGCTTTTGTGGTCTGTAAAGATAGTGCTTTTTGTACCATACAGGTAGTGTCTCCAGGTCTTCAGAGCAAACACAACTGCTCCTAGCTCAAGATCGTGTGTAGCGTAGTTGACCTCGTGTGTCTTTAGCTGTCTCGAGGCATAGGTGATGACCTTACCTCGCTGCATCAGAACACATCCGAGCCCCTGATTTGACGCATCGCAATAGACAACGAAGTCTTCTATCCCTTCGGGGAGGGATAGTATTGGTGCGGTGCACAAGGCTCGCTTGAGCGTTTGGAACGCTCTCTCCTGCTTCTCTTCCCAGTCAAAGGCTACGCCCTTCTGGGTCAGTGTTGTAAGTGGTTTCGCAATTCTGGAGAAGTTCTGAATGAACCTGTGATAGTAGCCAGCGAGGCCTAGAAATTGACGAATTTCAGTAGGCGTCTTCGGTGCTGACCAGCTCTCAATGGCTTTGATTTTGGAAGGGTCCACGTGTATACCTTCTTCGCTAATCACGTGTCCTAAGAATTCGACTCTTCGGATCCAAAATTCACATTTCGAAAACTTCGCATAGAGCTTGTCTGATCGCATCATTTCTAAGACCTGTCGCGGATGTTGATTATGCTCCTCCTTACTACGAGAGTAGATAAGTATGTCATCGATAAAGACGATGACGAACTGATCCAAGTAAGGACGACACACCCTATTTATTAAATCCATGAACACTGCGGGTGCGTTGGTTAATCCGAACGGCATCACTACGAATTCGTAGTGTCCATAACGAGTTCGGAAGGCTGTTTTTGGAACATCCTCCCCTAGCACTCGTAGTTGGTGATATCCGGATCTTAAGTCGATTTTCGAAAAGAAGTTCGCCCCTTGAAGTTGGTCAAACAAATCGTCTATACGAGGCAGAGGGTAATGATTTTTGACGGTCAGTTTGTTGAGCTCCCTGTAGTCGATGCACATACGAAACGATCCGTCTTTCTTTTTGACGAACAAGACTGGAGCTCCCCAGGGTAAGAAGCTTGGTCTTATAAAGCCCTTGCTGAGCAGTTCGTTAAGTTGACCGGACCGTTCTTGCATCTCTGCAGGTGCTAGACGATAAGGCGATTTGGCTACTGGGGTAGCCCCTGGAACTAAGTCGATTCTGAACTCGACTTGACGTTGCGGAGGTAATCCTGGGAGTTCTTATGGAAAGATGTCGGGAAAGTCGTGTACTACTGGAATGTCTTTAATAGATTTCGTTTCTTGGCTCACATCGACAACATGAGCAAGGAATGCACGACATTCCTTTCGTAAGAACTTCTGGGCTTGAATGCTCGAGATGAGGCGAAGATTAGTGTCGGGTTTGTCTCCGTAGATTACTAGAGTTTCACCAGACGGTAGATTAAGGCGAACAGCCTTTTCATAACACATGATGTCGGCATGATGCAGACTCGAAACTTTTAATTGAGACCAATCCATGCCGATAACGACATCGAAACTTTTAATTGAGACCGGCATGAGGTCGATCGAAAATGAATGGCTATCTAGAGTTATAGTGCATCCTATGTATATGCAGCTAGTACTTTCTGTCTTACCATTAGCCATTTCTACTGTGAACGGTTCTTTAAGTGCTCGTGATTTTTGCTTAAGTAAATGAGCAAATTTTGGTTCACGAAACTCCTCTCCGCTCCACTATCAAACAGTATGCATGCATAAGAGTTATCGAGGAGAAACGTACCAGTGACCACTGTAGGGTCGGCAACCGCCTCCTCATGGCCTATAGCCAGAACTCTTCCTACTCCGCCGGCGATCCCTGCCTTCGGGCAGTTCCTTTTGTAGTGGCCCACTTCGCCACAATTGTAGCAAGCTTGGCCCACTGCAGCGCCGGGGACTTGGTTGATTGGCCTTGCTGGAGCTTTACAGAAACGGGCAGTGTGCCCCTTCCTGTTGCAGTTTGAACACTTCATTTCTCGGCAGGCTCCAGTATGGTGGATGTTGCATTTGTTGCACTTAGGCAAACTTCCAGCGTACTGCTTTACCCGAGCAGCAGCGGCAGGTGCTATCGCAGCATGAATTGCCACGACATGCTGCTTTTTGGCAGCCTTTTTCTTCTTCTTGTCATCCCATAATTTCCGCTTGTTGTCGGCGAATTTGGAGGGTTCCGAGATGGCCAAGGTTGTTGTTGCTGATGGGGTACGGACGTCATGGTCAATGAGTCGTTGTGCCAACCTCTTGGCACTATCGAATGTGGTGGGGTTTGAGGCTAAAACATTCCCCTGAAATGGAGGCACCAGCCCCCAGATGTATGTCTCTATTTTCTTTCCCTCTCTGGGAACCATGTTGGGACAGAGGGCCACCAGCACGTAGAATCTGGCGGTGTAGGAGACTATGTCGGAGCCCTTCATGATTAGGCTCCACAGTTCTTGCTCCAGTTTCTGGATTTCGCCTCTTGGGCAGTACTCTTCAATCATTAGCTCTCTTAGAGCTTCCCAGTCCATGGCATTTGCCACTACTAGAGATAGTGACTTGACATGGCTATTCCACCATGTCAGAGCTTTTGCCTCGAAGGTGCAAGCAGCGAACTTGACCTTGCTCCCTTCTGGATAGGAGCGGATTTCGAAAACCGATTCGGTTTTCTCGAACCATTGTGAGAGGGCAATGACTCCGCCAGTCCCTTTAAAGGACAGTGGCTTGCAGTTGGTGAAGTCCTTGTAGGAGCACTCTCTCAAGCACACATGGATTTCACCATGAGTAGAATGAACAAGTGTTCCTCCTCCAGTGGAACCGGATGAATGATATTGAGCCCTAGTTGTTGCCACAGCTGCAGCTACTGCAGCATTTAGGGCTGCCGTATCTATTTGAGGGGTAGGTGGTGGTGTTGGAGTTATCGGAGGATTGCGTCTTGTTGATCAGCGCGGAGGCATCTTTTAGCTATAAGTTTACAAAGATGACAATATGGGTAAGAATGGAGAAATTGATGAGAGTGACTCATGGACTAACTCTCCGTAGCCCAACAACACAATTGAATAGTATGATTGAATGTAGATCTAGTACTAAAAGATGATAGCATTTGGATAATAATTTCCATAAGATTAGATATCTATCAATAATACTGGAATTACAGATGTAACAAGATCGGGAAAAATGACCTAGAAGTAGGCCTTACATCAACCAAGATGGGAAAATTTTGACAGAACTACGACCTAATCAAGACCTAACAGGTCCAAGTTTTAACAAAGATAGGAAATTAGGCTAAAGTTTTACATAACTAAGTTATATCCAAAAGAGAAGGTTGAGTAGGCTCTATCTACGACGAGAGCCACTAGAGTGAGTCCTTGATTCTGACAGACGACGCTCCATGTCTCTCATGCGCCTTTCTGTCATTGCCTGTCGAGCTCGAAGTTCCCTGACTTCAGCTCGGGTTTCAGTAAGTTCTCTTTGTAGGGCTGCATTATGGATCTGAGTCCTTTCATGAGCAGACTCCAGCTGACGAATGCGGATTGTGTTAACACCAGAGTTGGCGTCAATTTCCACTACTCGGTCGATAGCTTCTCGACCTTGCTCGGTGTTCCGAGCGATCCTACAGACCATGATGTGCAGGACTTGGTCAGCTGAACCTCCTTAGTTTAGGTTGTAAAAGCTTCGGTCCCCATTGTAGGGAATGGGTTGACCCTGTTCCTGACTCCATCTGTTCAAGTTTGTGGCCCACAGAGGTGTGAGTCCTTGAAATGTTGGACGAGGGTTTGGGTTTGGAGCTACTGGGGGTAGGTTGTTGACTTCAGGTTCTGAGTCAGAACCATCAGAAAAGCCTTCAGCATAGTGATCATCCAAAGGGATTGGATGATCATCTTCTGGCTCTTCTTCAAGCCATCCTGCATTGTCGTTGTTGGGATAGTATGGGTCTCCGGGAAGATGGAATCCAGCCATGATATCTATGCGAGAAAAGGGGTATGAGATATAACTAAATAGACACACTAATTAGATAATTATAATATGATCTTTATCAGTTACTTCAATACCTGTTTAGTGCATACCAATTATATGTACTCAAAACAGAATAGACCTTCGAATAAATGACCCTAACTCTAAGCCCACAACCAAACAAGGAACAGGAAGTAAAGCAAAGATCACAGATTCTAAGTCTATGACATCCTTAGTTACATATAACCTTAGTGTATCCACTTAGCAATTATTGACCTACTAATAAAGATCTTTAATTCTCAGATAAGTAGTTATAGTAGCACAAAATACTCCTATAGTATTTTAGGTTTATGTTCTGTTCTATTGCTTTCATTGTAGTAGTGTTGGTAAGTTTTTAGACTTGTTGCAACCTCACAACCATCCTTAGGCACATGCTAGTCACTCCTCAGATAATATAGTTGATCAGGCTATATCTTCCCAGGGTTGACTATATGTCTCTAAGTCTAATTGTGTTGCCCAACAATCGTAATACTTTTGTTCTGTCCTAGTGACACCGATTTTAGTATGAATGCAGGTATGTATACTTGGTTAAATATTTTATTATTTAAAAGTATAAACTCTTGGTCAGAGTATTTTAATCCCGTTGTGTTTATAGTTTGTATATCCTTTATGGGTTGATATACTCGATTCACTATAAACAATGCTTTGATACTAATCTGTCACACCCCAAAACCGGAACGGCGGAAACGTTGAGGGGTGGAGGACGTCATGTACAGTATCACAACAATGCATAGCAGTAAACAAGCAACAACATCATCCATTGCATTAATAATATTATTTTAATACAAGTGTGTTCTGTAGAGTTTATAAGACACCAAAAATGTAATCAAAATATGAGATGAGTCTTGAACGAGCTCCATCTTCTCAAAAGCCTGGCATCGGTACCCGTCTACTGATGACTTGAGAATACAAGTTATTTTGAAAGAGTTTATCACCTTTAAAGCGGGTGAATTCATAAGTATTTTAGTTTCATTGTTTGTATGAAAGTGTTTGTATGTACTTGATGTTAATGTTTGTAAATTTTTGTGAATTTTTTAATCTGTTTGTGAATGTTTGTATCTACCAAGGCATCAAATGTAATGTATGTTTGTTTCTTGTAAAAGTGTGTATTTTCCCAAATATGACTATCATTAACCAAAAATATAGTTTTTACATTACCGTTCATTGTGTGAAGATCACAAAGTGAATGCAATGGGGAAATAATAAAGTACTGTAGTGTTGTATTAAGTAACTACTGTTGTACTAATTACCTTAAACCAATTGTTATTTAAAGTAACATGTGATATGCGTGTACCATACTACCGACTAAAACACGACGATGAAAGACGTCGGAAGAAATGACATTTGGCACCAGTAGACTTGCAAGTCCAACTGTCACACCCCGAAACCAATGGCGGAAACGTTCCGGGGCGGAGGACGTCATGCGTAGTATCACAACAGTTGTATCATAGTAAGCATAGTAAAGACAACCATTACATTATAATATGAATATTTACATTGTTTAAAAACTTGGTTTATACATATCAACATATATAGCAAAAGTAAAAGAAGTGACTTCGGGACATTCCGTCTTCTCCAAAAGTTGACAAAAGAACCTGTCTATTGATGCCCTGAGAATACAAGCAGTTTTAAAATATCATCATAAAGCTGGTGAGTTCATAAGCGTTTAGTTCTGGTGAAAGAAATGTTTCTTTGCTTCTTTGAAAAGTGTTTCCCAAGAAAATCCTATATTTTCTTATCAAAGATACTTGCTTTTCCATTAGTTATATGATAAACCACCTGTTTATGAAAGATTGAATTATCCCAGGAAAAATCCTATATTTTCCGTATGAAAGATGTTTGATTATCGATTCTGAAATGAGATGTACAAGTATCTACAATACTCATATCGTTAGATGTAGTTTCCTTGAAAAACCTTGGGTGCTCACTGAGAGACGTATTAGACTTATTACATAAATTAAACTAATAAAATAGGTCGTGAACTAGATCCTAAGGGTATTATCAATGCCCTCTAGTAATCAAATCGGTTATTACTTTGAGGTTAGTTCACTTATTCCATTACTACAAAAGTAAATTCTCGCTACCTAAGTTGTGAGTGCCATAACCGTACTTAGACTGGATAAGGCACGAAACGGGGCCAATATCTTTTATGACTTTGTCACCCCTAAACCTAACGGTTCCGCTGTAGCCAACAGCGAGGGTGCGGGATAGTCAGTCCCATATAGATCTATACACAATAGTCACGTTCTCCCTCCAAGAGATTCTGGTTATAAGTCGTAGTCCTCCACTCACGAATCCGGTGGAGTGTTACCAAGGACATGTCTCAAACTTAGCCTAAAAAATTTACAAGTAACAATGCTGAAAATCCTGTTTATGATTTGCATAAATCCTTTATGAAATAAGACATATTATGACAAGATTCACAAGTTCCTTGCATTAGATTTGAAAATTGTTTCTACGAGTTGATTTCTTAATCGATTTGTAAAACGGTTTTCTGAGTTAAAAGCATGCTGAACATATAATCATTTTATGCAGAAAGAGATAAATCGAACACAAGTTTCCTTGTACTTTTGCTTGTATCCCCCCCTGAAAACATTAAAAACATGGAAAATGTAGGGGAATGAACTCAATGATTGACGTGGGATTCGAGTGTAAGTTGCTAGGAATTGTTGAGTGTCAATAAAAGCCTTGGACACAAACGGATCCTATTTAGCATGAAGAAGTTCATATATATACATTAGGTGAGGGCATAACACTATTCGTTATGGAAGGAAACCACCTTAGGGACTAGGAAACACTTAAAACTAAGTGTTAGAATCACATGTGATTGAAAATGGGGAGTTTACGGTCGAAAAAAGAGTTTACGTTTCATGGGTTTTCGGTCCATGAGTTTTCGGTCGTAAAAGGGAGTTTACGGTCCAAGAGTTTACGGTCCAGGTGTTTACGGTCGTAAAAGGGAGTTTACGGTCCAAGTGTTTACGGCCGTAAACACTTTGACGAGAAGTGTGATTTTTGGTGTTTCAAGGCCCTTTCTAGTCTTCTGGAAGTGTTCTAAGCTTAGTTTCTATGTTTAGGAGGGTGTTGTGGCAACTTTGTGCCACTTAAATAGAGTTTACGGTCAAGGGAGATTGCCTTGACCGTAAACACCCTTCTGGTCATGATTTCTAGATGTTTAACAAGTGATTCTTGTATCCAACAAGCTAAAGGTAGAGTACTTACGAAATGGAAGCTTGAAAGGGTGGTTAGAGTCTCAAAAACACTAGTGTGTGTTCTTGGTGTTCTTAGTAAGAGAGAAAATCTAGAAAAATGATGAGATTTATGAGCTAAGAACATGGATTTGCCACTAGAAATGAGATAGAAACATAATCAAGGTGAAGAATCACTTACATCCTTGAGGATCTTTGAGCAAAATCGAAGTTTGTTGTTGAGAGAGAGAGAGTAGAGAGAGAAAGCCTTCTGGAGTGTGTAAAGTGAGAAATGGAGGCCATTCATCCCTTACATAGGGGTGAGTTTACGGTTAGGAGGTGGGTGGAGGATTTACGGCCGTGAACAGCGTTTACGGCAGTAAACAGAGTTTACGGTCGTAAACCGGGTTTGCGGCCGTAAACTCCTCTCGAAGAGTTGTTTGGCCCGAATGCTATGTTTCGACTTAGAAAACTTCGTTTTCAAATACGGAAGTCGATCAAACTGACTTTAGAATATTCCGCTAGACCAAAAATAATACTAATGTGAACGGAAATAGATAAAAACCCAAATTTGATTAACGGAAATGGAGCAAAGATAACGGAAAAAGTTTCGGGTTGTCACATTATCCCCCGTTAGAGGGAATTTCGTCCCGAAATTCGAACATAGAATACAAATCATGGATTAGAAAAGAGATGCAGATACTTCTGTTTTATCTGACCTTCGCGTTCCCAAGTGTATTCAGGTCCCCGCTTGGTATTCCAGCGAACCTTCACTATCGGGATGCGACTTTGTTTCGTTCGTTTGATCTCTCTATCCATGATTGCGACTGGTTCTTCTGCGAAGTTCAGGTTCTCGTTGATTTCAATCTCATCGAGAGGAATTGTAAAGGTTTCGTCGGATACGCATTTCTTAAGATTCGAAACGTGGAATATAGGATGAATGTTGCTAAGCTCCTGCGGTAAACGAAGTTTGTAGGCTATGGGACCGATCCTAGCGAGGATCTCGAATGGTCGAATGTATCTCGGGTTTAGCTTTCCACGCTTTCCGAAGCGTATCATGCCTTTCCAGGGCGAGACTTTTAGTAGGACACGGTCTCCAACCTGGAACTCCAAGGGTTTTCGTCATCTATCGGCGTAGCTCTTTTGTGTATCTCGTGAGGCCTTAAGTCGTTCTCGAATTTTACGATCTTTTCGGTGGTTTCGCGGATGATTTTTGGACCTGTGAGAGTGCTGTCAGGGAATTGTCTCTTAGCTAGCTACGTGTCGCCCACCTCAGCCCAACACAGAGGGGATCTGCACTTGCGGCCATAGAGGGCTTCGAAAGGTGCGGCCTTGATGCTAGTGTGGTAACTGTTGTTGTAAGAAAATTCAACCAAAGGAAGATGAGTGTCCCATGACGCGCCAAAATTGATGAAGCAGGCTCTCAACATATCTTCCAATGTTTGAATTGTTCTCTCACTCTGTCCATCAGTCTGAGGATGGTACGCTGTGCTGATATCCATCTTAGTTCCAAGAGCCTTCTGAAGTGACTGCTAGAACCTCGAAGTGAACCTGCTATCTCGATCGGAGATAATGGACACAGGAACACCATGCAGTCGAACTATCTCTTGGATGTAGATTCGCGTGAGCCTCTCCATTTTGAAGCTTTCCTTGATCGGCAGGAAGTGGGCGGATTTAGTCAGACGGTCGACAATTACCGAGATGGCGTCGTGCCCACTTGGAGACTTGGGTAATTTGGTGATAAAATCCATAGTAATTCTCTCCCACTTCCACTCCAGTATCTCCGGCTGGTGGAGTAGACCTGAGGGTTTCTGATATTCGACCTTCACCTTGGCGCAAGTTAGGCACTTGCCCACAAAGGTAGCGACCTCTTCTTTCATGTTCGGCCACCAATACAGTTTCTTGAGATCGAGGTACATCTTGTCTGAACATGTGTGAACGGAGTATCTAGACATGTAAGCTTCGTTCATTACAACCTCTCTGTAACCACCGAACTTTGGGGTCCAGATCCGGTCCATGAAATAATAGACTCAGTCTCCCTTGATTTCTAGGTTCTTTTCCATTCCTCTCAAGGCTTCACCCGGCATGTTCTCTGGTTTTAAGGCTTCCAATTGAGCCTCTCTGATTTGCACGGATAAGTGGGAATGGATAGTCATGGTCAGTGCCTTCACTCTACGACCTGAGTACTCCTTTCGGCTGAGGGCATCTGCTACCACATTGGCCTTGCCGGGATGGTAGCGGATTTCGCACTCGTAATCGCTGAGTAGCTCAACCCATCGCCGTTGTCTCATGTTCAGCTCCTTCTGGTCGAAGATATGCTGCAGGCTTTTATGGACAGTGAAGATGGTGCACTTGGTTCTGTAGAGATAATTTCTCCATATCTTCAGTGCGAAGACCACTGCTCCCAACTCCAGGTCGTGCGTTGTGTAGTTGACTTTGTGTGTTTTCAGCTGTCTCGAGGCATAAGCAATAACTTTTCCTCGTTGCATGAGCACATAACCCAAACCCTGATTGGATGCATCACAGAAGACAACGAAGTCTTCTGTCCCTTCTGGAATAGACAAGATGGGTGCGCTGCACAGGGCCCGCTTCAACGTTTGGAACGCATTGTTTTGTTTTTCGCTCCAACAAAAGGGTATGCCTCTCTGAGTCAGAGTGGTTAAGGGTTTGGCAATTTTTGAGAAATTCTGGATAAATATGCGATAGTAGCCAGCGAGACTGTCACACCCTAAAACCGGAACGGCGGAAACGTTCTGGGGTGGAGGACGTCATGTCAAGTATCACAACATATGCAGTATAGTAATCAAAGTACAACAACCATTGCATTAATAGTAATAATTTTACATAGGTTACACTTAGCAACAACATTCAAAAGTAAATACAGAGAATGACATGAACTGCAGCTTGGTACTAGGCTGACTTCGCCAAAAGCACCGAGAGTGTACCTGTCTACTGACGACCTGAGAATACAAGTTATTTTGAAAGCGAGTATCAGCATTTTAATGCTGGTTAGTTCATAAGTATTTAATGACATTGGTGTAAATACGTGTTTTACTTCAAAATAATCTCACACAATGATGGTGATTAGAATTTACAGAGTATTAGTATTTCTCCCAGAAAATCCTATATTTTCTAATAAAAGTAATCTTCTACCAAGACCCAATTGTTTATCGATTAAGAAACATTTTCCCTTAAAGGTACTATCATTACCAAAATATAATTTATACTTTAAAGAATATGTGAGAAGATCACAATCAAAAGTAATAGGAAAAATAATATTTTTACCTCAGCAGTAACACTACTGGCTAAAAGTAAAGAGATCATAGACTCCAGGTGGTATTGAATGATCAACACGCCTCGGAGAGTCTAAAAGAATGAAATACAGACTCCAGGAAGTATTAAATGAACAATACGCCTCGGAGAGTCTAAAACAAGGAAATACAGACTCCAGGAAGTATTTAATGAACAATACGCCTCGGAGAGTCTAAAACAAGGAAATACAGACTCCAGGAAGTATTGAATGGACAATACGCCTCGGAGAGTCTAAAACAATGGAATACATACTCCAGGAAATATTAAATGAACAATACGTCTCGGAGAGTCTAAAACAAGGAAATACAGACTCCAGGAAGTATTGAATGGACAATACGCCTCAGAGAGTCTAAAACAGCCTTTAATCCTAATTGGGTTGGTTTAAAGGTTTAAAATGTGGCCTAGTGTATAACTAGGAAAATAGGTTATGATAGTTTCCTATATAGAAAATACCATGATAATACTTATTACCTTAAAGCCATGAATTATAAGGTAAGCATAGAGATACTCGTAACCATACTGACTGACAATCGAATACTTGACGACCTGCTGGCGTCGAAATGAATGTGACATTTGTCACCCCTTGGCTTGGTCGGCCGGGACTGTAGCTAGCAGTCAGGATGTGGGAGTGTCTGTCTCGTATAGATCTATACACACAATGCCCACTCTCCCTCCAGGAGACTCTGGTTACCGCTCGACAATGGTGAAATCCGCGTCATGAGGATGTATCCCGTGTTTTGATTCCTATAAACCTTTCTTTTACTAAAAGTATAAGTTTTTAGAATCTAGATGTAACTAAGTTCTCCTTCATGAAAGTTATGGTTGGTTTCTAAACTACACCTATTATAGTTTACTTGAGAGGTTATCTAGATGCCTTTTTTACCCAAAGGTGATGAACTGGCTGATAGAACATTTAGGACTATATATGTATACATGATATATAACTAATATTCAAACGACCTTCGGACGGATAACCGATACCCTATAGCCACATCGAAACAAGGAAAAGGAATTAAAGCGAGCTAGCCTTCCTAAGTCCTTTAAACATTACTTATATAACTATACATATATAGGCATGCATTTTATAATATAAAAGCATATAAGAAGTTTTGGTAAAACCTTTGAAAAAGCTTTAATAATCTAAAAAGTGATTTTCATACTTTAAAAGAGATTTGAAAACAAGATTTGAAAACCTTAAGCTGGATAAAACAGTTTAACATGCAAAAATCTATTTGCTATACGGTTATTAATCACATGTGATTGATATAATAACCCTATAGTTCAACTTGTATTCCCCCCCCCCCATAAAAGCATTTAAAATCATTTAAAAGGTTGATTTAGGGGTATGAACTCACCTGACGTGGGTGATTCGGATGAACGGATGGTATAGGATGCTATGTGTCAAGTGAGGACTTGAACACACACTCAGATCCTATTTAACATGTAATGATACATTTAAGTATCTATTTAGTCATTTAACAACTAATTATGCAAGTAAGGACATCCTAATACGTGAAAATACTTTACTACAAGTGCAAGGAGTACCAAGGGTTGCGTATAAGGCGACTACGGCCTCACATTGGAGTTTACTCCTCAAATGGAGGCCCTTAGGGGTTCTTACGGTTTCTGGATCACTCCCCCCATGAGTTTACAGCCGTAAACTCATGGAAGTGGTGTCATTGGGTGATCTAAGGTCTTTTACTACTCAAGGAAGTAAGCTAGACTCGAATCAAGGGCTTAGGAAGTGACTAGGGCTCAAAATGGACCCTTGGTGGAGTTTGCGGTCGTAAACACATTAGTTTACGGCCGTAAACTCATGTTTGCCCACCCATTTCGTGTTTTGGTGTTTCTAGGTTAAGCATGCAAGGTTCTAGTCATTTATACAAGCCATAGGAGGTGTTAGGGGCACAATATCACCCTTTTATAGAGTTTACGGCCAAAGGACCATTTCCTTATGAGTTTACGGCCGTAAACTCTATGTGGACATGGTTTCTTTGATGTTTAAGGTCCCTAGTCCAATGGTGGTTGGTTCTAGGCTAAGTTATGGGCATAAGGAAGGAAGAAAGGGCATCATTGCACCCTTAAAGGGAGTTTACGGCCCAAGAACATGCCTTGGTCGTAAACT
The DNA here is from genome assembly GCF_052849685.1 of Lactuca virosa. Taxonomy (NCBI): domain Eukaryota; kingdom Viridiplantae; phylum Streptophyta; class Magnoliopsida; order Asterales; family Asteraceae; genus Lactuca; species Lactuca virosa. Next base: position 157,154,909 of record NC_136434.1, read on the forward strand.
CTCATTCTTCCATGGATTCTTGTTGTTTCTTATCCCTAAACATGTTAAACCTAGTATACAACGAGTTAGAACAAGAGTACTTACGATCTAGGAGCTCGAATAGTCGATTTTGGCCAAGAACACTAGTGTGTGTTCTTGGTGAAACTTGAAGATCTACACAAATGGAATGATTTCATGGATGAAATCATGTAAGATCACTAGACCAAGTAACATATCTGTTGGATTAATGTCTAAGTCCATAACTATATTTGGTATGTACTTGACCCGACCCGGCATGGTCCATTTGGGTTGCACTTGACCGGCACAATTTATATGGATAGTCTTTTGAGAATAGTATATTTATGATTTATATTAATATATTATAAGTTCTAATATATTAATATGGAATCATATTATTTAATTAGTATTGATCAAGAATTAATTTAGAATTAATTAAGTGATCAAAAAGAACTAATTAAATATGGACTCTTATATATATGGAATGGGCCAAGTTCATTTAGGTTGGGCTAAGCTTTCACGGATGGTCCATGGAGCTTTTAACCCATGGATCCTATGTAAATGAAAGGTCATGGGTATTAGGGTTTACATGGATGTAACCCTAATCCTCCATAATATATAAAGGGGTCCTTGGCTCACAAAATTGGCACAAGTGTGTGAAAATAAGAGTGGGCTGATTTTAGTGTGCATACATATTCTCTCAAGTTCTTCCAAGGTGTTTTGCTGATTTGTGATTCCATTTGAGGCTTCCACACTATTGGGGCTAAGCTCTTAAAGCTTGAAGAAATCAAGCACCAACAAAGAGGTATGTAATTCTACTAGATTTTATATTACATGTACTTTATATTATTCTAGTTAGAACAATACCTTGGAAAATTGATATTTGCGTGTATAATAGAGAAAACATAGATCCAAGGTATTTAGGGTTGCATGTACACCATAGGTGTGTTAGAATGCTCATAACCCAACAGTGGTATCAGAGCCATGGGTTGTTTTCTATTATATTTGATGCAAATGTATTTTTTTTTTCAAGTTGAAGGAAAAAAAAAGGAAAAAAACATGAAGTTTGTCATATTTTAAGATAATTACTTGATTTTATGAAAAACTAATTATTTTTAAAATTTGAGTCACTTTAGTATATGAGTTGAATTATGTCAAATTTAGTAAAAGATAAAATGATATGATTATTTTATTAGTTTTAAAAGTTTGATCTTAAGAGTTTTTTTGAAACCTCCATAAGTTATGGATATGAAAAGGTTTTAAAAAAAATTGATTCAAAGTTTTTTATAGAGTTACAAAACTTGGTCTTAATGTTTTAAAATTCCATAACTTGTTCTTAAGTTATGGAACATGAAATTTTTTTTTGTGTTACCTTCTTTTATGAGTTAATTTAGATTGATGAAAAATATTATTTGTTAAGTTGCTTTCAATCCATATTAATCTAAAAGAAGTTCATAAAAGGTGTTTTTGTAACTTTTCTTCAAGTCACATAAAAGGTCACATTTATGAATCTTAAAACTCATAAAAGTGCCATAGGTTACACAAAAATGAAGAGTTTTTTTTTTCATTAAACTATTTTATGACTCCATAACTTGTCCTCAAGTTATGGATGTTTAAGAGTCACTTCTTTAAAAGTGTTATTAAAGAATAAGAGGTTACATAAAAATGAAGAATCTTCATTTTAATGAACCATTAAACTTATAAGTTATGAAATGAAAGGTTTTTAATAGTTTCAAAACTTGCCCTCAAGTTTTGGAATTTGTAAAGTCTCACACACATTAATGCTTTAATTCCAAACTCTACAATTTTAAAAGTTAAAATTCAAACTTTATGGACTTCATTAAATTAGTTAAAGTGTTTAATTAAAAGAGTTAATAATTCCATAAAGACATGGTTTAAGTTTAATTAAATTAAGAGTATAGTTTAATTAATAGATTAAACCACCAAGTATTTTAAATGTTTAAAATACACCCTTATACTATTATTATAATTTTAATTATATAGATATGTATAAGATAAAGTGAATCTTACCGTTAGTAGGCCTCATTCACGAAGCCGGTCTATAAGGGGGGTATAAGGTTACTGCCTATAAAATGGCAGTTTAATGGGTGTCCACTCTCACCCACCGCTTCCTTGACCGGTGGAGGGTCGTTAGCCGAACAGGTAGGATAAGGACTATAATTCTCCCTTCATTATAAGTATAATGATAAATACTAAGTAACTAAACACTTATAAATTCCCAATCTTAGTTACTTAGGAAAATGTGAATAAGGTGCTAATCCATGAAATTACACTTTGCACTTTGTTTAAGCTGTTAGTGGAGCGTGTGTCGTTAACCGGCACACTAACCTGGACTTAACAAGGTAGGCAAAGGGTAACTTAATGTTTATCATAGTATCGTTGGAGCGTGTGTGGTTAACCGGCACATCGATTGAGGGGTTAATATTAAGGGTACCAAGTATATTTGCATGGTTACTTCACACCTTGTTTTGTGATCCTCGGCATCCCAGTCACAAAACCTGAAGGGCACACTCGAGATTTAAACATGCCATTGAAAAGTTCAATGAATCTCAAAAGAATCTAGGAGTTTCAAAACCAATTAAAACCTAATAATACATTTCGTTTATCTTGGTGGAAATTGGTGAATCGTCATTCACCTACCTTCAAATATTTTATAGCTTGGATTACGGCATCCCTCTTCCAAGTTATAAAATAGTTTGTTGGGTCCTAGCCTTAATATATCATATTGGGTGTTATATTAAGGACTTAAATCAACTTTACGTGAATTTCTCCCATTGTTGATATCTGGTTTAGACAACAATGATCTTCCCAAACCAAGCTTTCCTAATGAATATGACTTCCCGAGTTTGGCTCATGGAAGTCATACTTCTCTTCCTCGACCTCCTCCAATTATTCTCCCTAACCCACAAGTTCAAGGTCACTCAAGCCCTAATGGCAAGCAAGTTCTATGTGTGATCATATCTTAGAGATGAAGTCACATATTGACAAGCCGGGAGAGTTGGGTGTCAAAGTCTTGAGAAAGTTGGATGTTCAATCACTTTCTAAGTCACATAGTGAGTTCCTTTGGGACTACTATGAAACAGACTATGACATGAACCTTAATGATCATATCTAATTGCTTGGTGCTGCTGAATCAGCAATGATTTGGAACGATAGTAAAGCAAATTTGATTAGAAGATCAACTTCCCAAAAACTTTATGGACAGTGACAATGGTGACACTGGAAATCCTGAAAAAGCATTCTCTTCCCAATGGAAAGGGATTGGCCATAGTCAACCCGGTTGACCAAATGGTAAAGAGAAAGGCTAAGTCTGAGATAGTCCCATTACCAAAGGGTCCATATGTTTATTTTGCCAAAGGAAGGGGCGTTGATTGCAAAGCTGCCAAATTTACCTAAGGATGTTAAATTCAATAAGTTTGACTCTACATCAGGTAGAGCCCATTATCTAACTCTGTTAAGTTCTATTCTGAGATCCTCATTACATGATGTGACTGGGTCACGTGTTGATGTTTTAAGAATCAAAGAATAGAGAGAAATCTTAAAGGAAGTATATGCTGATTCTGATCGCGAAGGTGGATTTCGATCGCATCAAAATTTTGAGCAGTTGCTTAAGAAGTTATGATATATTGCTAAGGAATAGATAACAACAATTTTCCATGTGGATTGTAAGGATAAGTTTTTCCGCAAAGTTTTAAAATAAAAGAAAATTGTTTAATTTTATTTATTTGGAGTATCCTTACAATGACATTTGTGGAAAATTGTTGCATATATGATTCCACTGACAGCAATATTGGAAAATGGATTTGATTCTTTCATTTGTGGTAGTGTCTAAATTTACCAAATCAGGAAAGTTCCTCATCACCCAAGTTTCAATTGGACCAAAACTTGGAATCATGCAAGTTGAATAGTATGATGAATGAGAACTTTCAAGCATTGGAAAATCAAGACTAATTACTTGTTCACATGGATGTGTGAGTCAAGTAAAGGACTAAAGGGAACGAGTACACATTCTTGTGTACTGGTCATGTCCACCACAAAGCTCGTTAAGACTATTTGATTTACTAAAGTTTAGTAAATATGGTTATACTTACAAGTTTAAGTATAATTCTGAAACACTGGAAAAGTCTCAATGCATGGCAGAACAAATGGGAAGAATCAAATTAGGCAGAAAGATAAAAGTTTCTCAAATCTGAAAAGATGGGAGAGTACTTTAGTATCATGTTTGTGATCATCTTAATGATTTAGAAATCATATCAAAATTAGTCCTCTAAAGGTCATCTTAGTGCATTCTTATGACTAAGAAGAGGAGTCATGAATTGTTGAAATGGTTAGATCAGGAAGATGAGTCATACTTCGTTCCAAAACAATTCTTAGAGTCATAATCCAAGATTGTAACTTGAGTGACATATCTTAAAGAAAGGTTTAAAACACTTGTCAAATGTAAGAGTAAAAGTGTCCTACTCTTGTACATTTGAAATTGGTAAGTTGTGATGTTTTGGATAAAACAAAGACCAACTAAGGCCAATTGTGTGAAGTGTTTGTCTTGATAAAGAATCTGCACTATCTCTTGAATATTTGGCAAGATAGTCTTATATGTCAAGAGGATAGTGGGAGTCTTAAAGATCCTAAAAAGAATTTCAAGAACTAATCAAGAATAAAACCTGAGGTTCTTCACTAGCACACGACTTGAGGTTTATAACCTATCATGTTGACATATTCTGTGCCCATTCCAGTTAAAGTTGGCTTTGCATAGGAGTTCTGAAAGTTCACAATTGGTTGCATAACAACTTGGAAGCAATGGTAGGCCCTGTACTGCCAGGTGGCAAGAAGTTAAGATTGCATAAGTTCAGTCCATATGAGTTTGGATTTGTCATTATCCTTGTCTTGTGACTATGGTTTTGACGATTCACGTGGATAAGAACACATACACCATAAAATCTAAGGGTCATAAGGTCTCTCTCCGATTCATGAAAATGATGGTGAGGAAACACTTCCACCAAGTAGATTTGAAGCAGATGGCAAAAGGTCTAAACAATTGAGACTACGATTATGACATCCCTTTTCATAGTTCTGAAATTGTTTAGACACACATGCATGCTATCTAAGGAAAGGTGTATGATTTTGATAAAGTTTTATCAAAGCATATCGTATCAGAAATCTGAACTTTGGTAAGAAAGTCAATAAAGTATTGATTTCTAGAAGTCCAGCTGATTTCTGAGTACATGTCAAAGCTAGTGGGAGCATAAGTGTTATGCTAATAATCATCATGTTAATGGGAGCATGATAATTATTGTTAGTGTTGCAAGTTAGCAATGTTAATTATAGAAAACAAAAGTTTCAATTCGTGAGGCTGCAGGGATTGAGAAAGTTGTTTTGCTATAATTAAGGGAGAGGATATACTTCATTTCAGTTCTAAAGGCTTAGATTGAGACCTTAGTCATCTTTAGTCAAGAATATATATATGAATTTCATGTTGGATTGGTTCAACTTAAGGAAATTCTATATATTGCGTTCTCAAAATTCGATTATGATTACGACATCCCTCTTCATAGTCAAATTTTGAAAACATGGCAAATAAAAATATTGTAGCAAAAGACTGGTCTAGAATCATGTCTTTATGTGAGACATCATGAATCGTGTACCATTTGCTTTGGGTACAGGATCGATTGCATGTGCTATAATATTTGTCATTTCTAAATTTTTCCAAATGCCCAGAGGCATTAAGAAGGTAAAAGGTCTAGAATTGGATATGACTAAAATGATTAAGCAATTGTCGAGGACAATCTGAGTTTTACCAAAGATTGGTTGCTCAGGGACAGTTGGAAGTATAGTGCTAATTTTGGAAGGACCATATTGACATATTCTGAAAAGAGGCATCTCTTATTCAGAAGTGATAGTCAAAATGAGAATATGGAGTTGTCTCTATAGGTGGAAGTTATCTATGTAAGATTAGAAAACTTAATGCAAGAAGCATGTCCAAAGCAATGTACTTTGAATATGAGACTTAGTTTCCATGGAGTTGATCTCCATTGGAATACCTTATAATGACTGTTGACAAGTCTTTGTGACTTTGTACATATTCATTACAGGAGCGTCAGTGCATATAAGTTTAAAATCTAAACAGATTTCGATAAATGATAGGAATTTGAAATTATCACATTTTTCGATAAGGATTTGGGAGTGTGAAATTAGAATCATTGAAATTATGTTCAATTGGTTTATTTCACAAAGTAAGGATCATAGACAAACATAGAGTGCATACTTGGTGTATGGAAAAGCTATTGTTTAAGAAAAACATAGTGTACATGCTTGGAGCATGGGACAACTAGTGTTTTTAATTCAAGTATAAAGTTGATAAAACCGAAACAATGAATAATGAGTAATCAGTATGGTGATAAATAAAAGTGTTTATTTATATTCATAGGGTTTGATACCATACTTGATTCATTTATTCTTGTGTTTCACTTTGCATGTTTTGACTTCCAGAATAACTAAGTCGCTCTTCCTGAATGATTAAGTTATTCAAACCATCCACAGTCGGTCATATATTGGAAGTAGATATGAATCAAGACTGTCATGGGTTGGTTTGTAGAGGTCCAAGTTGGTGGACAAAGTATTGCTACAACACTCATGAGTGCTCATAAGTTCTGAGTATTGGATTTAACCCGCGCTCATTTGAATCACTTCATGGATTTTATCACGAGTGATCATGAGATGATAATATCTTATATTCTTCAAACCTAGAGATATGAGTTGTTACTACGAGTTGGTTATACATTGATTGCACGAAAACGCATTTGGTAACTCGATGTTCTAAAACGTGCCTTTGTGTATGATTCAACAAGTAGTAGAACAAGCCATATGAGTCGAAGTTTATCCATTCATTTTACCTTCGGGATAAAAGCGATATCTGTGGGCCCCTCGATGATTTAGCGATGACACATGTGAGTGCTTAGCCAAGCCAGGACTGATTTTGATTTGTTCAATCAGTCAGTCATCATCAATCGAAAATTAGGAAACAACAAATGGATAGAGAGAATGATTATAATCCATGTCTCAGTCCATATGATATCTAGAATGGAGGAATATATGATCCCTTATCTAATGGACAAGTCATTGACAAGGTCAGAGTTCGACAACGGCTTTAAGAGCTACGATTGCCAGTTAGGTTTTGAAGTCATACTCAATAATAGTTTTAGACTTATCCAAGTGGGAGACTGTTGGATTAATGTCTAAGTCCATAACTATATTTGGTATGTACTTGACCCGACCCGGCATGGTCCATTTGGGTTGCACTTCACCGGCACAATTTATATGGATAGTCTTTTGAGAATAGTATATTTATGATTTATATTAATATATTATAAGTTCTAATATATTAATATGGAATCATATTATTTAATTAGTATTGATCAAGAATTAATTTAGAATTAATTAAGTGATCAAAAAGAACTAATTAAATATGGACTCTTATGTATATGGAATGGGACAAGTTCATTTAGGTTGGGCTAAGCTTTCATGGATGGTCCATGGAGCTTTTAACCCATGGATCCTATGTAAATGAAAGGTCATGGGTATTAGAGTTTACATGTACTTTATATTATGCTAGTTAGAACAATACCTTGGAAAATTGATATTTGCATGTATAATAGACCAAACATAGATCCAAGGTATTTAGGGTTGCATGTACACCATAGGTGTGTTAGAATGCTCAAAACCCAACAATATCAACTAGTTGGGACAAGAAACTTACGAGTTTTGAAGATCGGGATGATAGTTGAGAGGATTTCAGCCAAACGAAAAGGAAGGAATGAACAAATGGCCACATTTCTCCATATAAAGTGGAGTTTACGGTCCACATGGAGTTTACGGCCGTAAACTCTCATGTGGTGGCCGTGAACCCCAGGTCAATGTGTTTCAGGCCCGTTTGTCGTACTATAGCTTCGACAGATAAATACCAAAACTTATTCCTTAAGTGTACTGGGCTCAAAACGCTCGAACAGACTCTAAATTGTGCTAAATGATAGCAGGAATAAGTCTGACACTAATTTGGGTTGACTGGCTAAGCTTTCAAAGCAATAGAAAATTGTGGGCTGTCACACCATCCCCCCGTTAGAGGGGATTTCGTCCCGAAATTAGAGTTTAGGCAAGGAAGTAGGTATGAACAATCGAGTAAAGAGATGAGGATACTTCCTATTCGATCGGTCCTCGCGCTCCCAAGTGACTCCGGTCCACACTTGGCGTTCCAGTGAACCTTCACGATTGGGATGCGGATTTGTTTCGTTCGCTTGGCCCCTCGGTCCATGATTTCTACAGGTTCTTCCACGAAGTTGGGGTTCTCAATGGTTTCAATCTCGACGAGTGGGGTTTCGAGGGTCACGTCGGACAAGTACTTTTCCAAGTCTAAGATGTGGATAGATTTGGGTGGAATTTATGGAATTCCAAAAGTAGTTGAGGTCTGATGGGGGTTGGAGCAATTCTTATCAAGAATTGCTGATGGTCCTAAGCTCTTGGAAAGGTAGAGCTTTTCAGTACTTAGAACGTAATTTACTTCTATGGTGAGATCATCACTGGCGTGATCGCCATTTTGAAGTTCCAAAAGTTCTCTCTTACTTAGGGTGTAGTTCTCCGAGTTAGTTCTTAGAAGGCTCAGGTCGTCTTCGGATTCGTACTTCCTAATGGTTGGATTTCGGAGGTTTTTCCGGATCATGGGAGGTATTGGCTATTTACTGGCCTCTATTGGTTACGGGACATCTATCTCGACCTAGTGCAAAAATGGGCCTGCACTTCTGACTCTCGAGGTGTTTCTAACGGAAACCCTCAAAGTCGGAGAAGTACTTTTCCAAGTCTAAGATGTGGATAGATTTGGGTGGAATTTATGGAATTCCAAAAGTAGTTGAGGTCTGACGGGGGTTGGACCAATTCTTATCAAGAATTTTTGATGGTCCTAAGCTCTTGGAAAGGTAGAGCTTTTCAGTACTTAGAACGTAATTTACTTCAATGGTGAGATCATTTATGGAATTTATGGAATTCCAAAAGTAGTTGAGGTCTGACGGGGGTTGGACCAATTCTTATCAAGAATTTCTGATGGTCCTAAGCTCTTGGAAAGGTAGAGCTTTTCAGTACTTAGAACGTAATTTACTTCTATGGTGAGATCATCACTGGCGTGATCGCCATTTTGAAGTTCCAAAAGTTCTCTCTTACCGAGGGTGTAGTTCTCCGAGTTGGTTCTTAGAAGGCTCAGGTCGTCTTCGGATTTGTACTTCCTAATGGTTGGCTTTCGGAGGTTTTTCCGGATCATGGGAGGTATTGGCTATTTACAGGCCTCTATTGGTTACGGGACATCTATCTCGACCTAGTGCAAATATGGACCTGCACTTCTGACTCTCGAGGTGTTTCTAACGGAAACCCTCAAAGTCGGTGAGATAGGGGGTTTTACCAGACGATGCTTTCACAGTATGATTCCTAACTGGAAAGAATCATTCTATTACTCAATTCACTGTTTCATGGATAGAAGCCTCTGATCAGGGCTAACTTCGCCCTTAGAGATTTTCTGAAGCGCTTGACTATTTCAGGAGGTGGTTTTACTATCTCTTTCAGGATAGTATTCTTTGGAACGCCTAGTAGTCTAACAAATCTCAAAGACATGCCCCATTCTCTAAGGTGTCGGCTCCCTTCAGTTCGTAGGAAGCGCGTGTTCTTGTATAACCCATCGACTAACACCTAGACCGGTGTCGAGTCGACAATCTCCTCACGACTTGGGATTATATAGCTTGACAACACTTATCGCCTACTTTCCTCAAGTGTTCTTGGTCGCGAAGGTTATCCTGTGGTTCTTGGCATCCTAGTATTAACTTCGATGAATGCGGACGATCGTCTATAGGGTGACGGTGACTTTTTATCGCATGAGGAGGCGTTGTGTCCTAGGCACTACTCGTCTGTAACGGGATGGACGAAGTTTTCTCGATCTAGTGCGAGTATCTCTTGCAACTACTTTTTATCGCATGAGTGCGAGCATCTCTTGCAACTACTCTTCCGGTGCTACCGAGTTTTCTCGATCTAGATTAAATCTAGAGAGTATAGGGTTCCGTCACTCGGAACTTCTAATTTCCTTATCCACTCTTCTCAGAGTTTAACCTGTCACAGCTTCCAGGTTTCTGGGATCTCTGCTGAGATGCTTAATTCATGGGATTTAGCGTGAATGGATGGTCGTAGTCAATACTTTTGACTCTTACGACTTGGGTTACTTTTCTTAACCGAGGGTGTTAGCTACTATGTTGGCTTAACCGGAATGACAACAAATTTTGAATTTGTGGTCATTTGAGTAGCTCAACCTACATTGGTTCTCTTAACTGCAACTCCTTTTCTATGGGGGGAAAGGATGAAGGATCTTATTATAAGGTTCGTGGTAGACCTCATACTCGGCTTAATCACTAATACTCGGTGTATGCAAGTCGTATATAATTGAGATCGACGAGATGTTCAGTTGTGTGGCCCCACCCCAAACCCACAACCAAACGAAGAACAGGGAGTAGGGAGGAAGCACACATCTTAAATCTTATTGATCTAAATTATATACCACTCTAATGCATCTACTTAGTAGTAGTAAGTTAATTCCATGAGTTCTTTCTCTTGAATTACGAACCTGGTTGTGCGGTGCTAATGGTCTTTCGGGAGGATCTATTGAGTAGGCCTCGGGCGGTTACTGTCTTCCGGAATATCTGCAGTGCCTTTCGCTTTAGGTTTTGATGACTAAAGAGGGGTTGGTTAACAGCGCGCGGTACCCTTCTCCTGGGTACTTCTGAAGGTTTGGATAAGAGAGACGACTGACGGTTCGCATTAGGTTCTCTTATTTGATTCGGAAGAACCTTTATTTGACGCATAGGTTATGGTGAAAGTTCTCTTTACGCAGCACTAGGAATTTTCACATGGTCGCACCAAGTCGAACCATGGTTGACGGCAGTGTCGAATTTAACAAACATCGACATGATATGGAATGAATATCGATAGGACCATGTGCTGAGCAGGGCACACAAGTTCTTAGCGTCTCGGGTTTCGTCCATGGTATCACTATCGCGGATACTTGGACCGATAGAATTGACGCGGAACTCTAGGGGGTCCTGATGTTTTGGAATAATGTACTTTTCATGAATGGATTTCTCACGAGGCCTCTCTATAACCGCCTAGTATACACTAGTCATGTATAATTAAGATTAAAAGGACTGTTGACTGAGCGACTCCGCCCTAAATCCACAACCAAACGAGGAACAGGAGATAAGGCAGCATCACTCACTCGAGGTCTATCAATCTTAATTATAAATGGCCTTAACGTATATATCAAGCCATCATAGCTTTACCTAATGGGTTTTTGAATTCTTACAATAGTGTTGCGACTTTCGCCTTAACGAGGGAGTAATTACAATTAGAATTGATTTATTTAAAGTTCTCGGTTAGCTAGTTAGGATTGAGAGACTTACCAAAATTCTACCGGGTTCCTTGATGTTTCCCTTAGGCATTAAGGTTAAACTCCTCCTGCGTCTTTGTCATTTCCTTCAGTTGGGCAGTCCCTCTTGAAGTGCCCAATTTCACCACATAGGTGGCATATTGGACTGGTCCCAACATTGGTGGTTGATGTAATGAACTCAACCGGGGTTCTACAGAAGCGAGCGGTATGCCCCTTCATGTTGCACCTAAGACAAAAGGGTTCCCGACAGACTCCATAATAATGGAAGTCACACCTGCTGCAGTGGGGAAGGTTTCCTAGGTATGGTCTTCTTGGAGTCGAGACGGAAGGGTTGACAGGGGTATTGACTACCTCAGCTCGTTGCCCTGTGGAAGGTCCTTGAGTTGAGGTACTTCCCTCCTCGTTCTTAAACTTTCTTTTTCAGTGGATTTGATTGGGGTTCTTGGGTGGCTGGGTACATAGGTGTTGGTTGCTGCTGTCTATTGCTAAGATCGGGATTCCCGATAGGGCTCTTGCTAACATCGGCGTTGTTAGCATTTAGGTGAGCCATGACAGCTGCTACGACTGCTGAAACTGCAGCTCGGAACGTAGCTTCATCGAATTGAAGGACCGGTGTCCTGCTAACGGGTTGGTTACGTTTCTTCCGAGGCATGGTTTTTTTTTCCTATACGAAAAGGAACACAAGCCGATGAGAGACGATGGTTAACCCTAGACGTATCTTTCTTTAATATGATAGGCATAAATTTTCCCGCGCCTTGATTTATGGTTATCTGAGCGTCGACCTACATCCCTATGATGCAGTCTGGATAACAGGGTAGGAGTAAGTGTATCGGAAAGCCATAAAATGGGGGTCGTTCCTACTAAGTTATCTTTATACTGGAGAGGTTCACTCTCCGGATTGAAAAGATTTGAGGGAAGTTCGAAACGAAGATCACGGAAGAAAACGGCTCATGAAAACTTATGGCTAAACACTCTCAATCGAGGTTTTGAGATCCGATCTATTCTTTTTAATTGCGACGGGAAAGACGGTTTGCCTAACACATAGTGTGAGTAGTGTAATCACTAACTCACTAAATTGTATTATTTTATGGATTATTATCATGACGTTAAGGAGGTAGAGACACTTCTCGGGTTCCATGTATTGGCTCCCTCTGACCACCTCTTATTCCTGACTGGAATCAGCGTCGGTTTCCTCCGGGTACCTATATAGGGTTCTCTGCTCTTGTAGACATATTGAATTTCTACTCCGTCTTACTTCCGATTCTGGCTCTGAGTGTCATCACTTCATGATGGATGACTGGAATCTCGGAAGTTCAGGCGAATTTCCCACCGATGTCTCTAAAAGGTATAGGCACATGGTGGTTTCAATAGTCTCGTCCTTGTTCATTTATTTCCTAATTGGAAATCTTCTCAATGAACTTCTTCCGAGTCTGTATCGACTCTTCTGCCGATTACTGAAGAGGATAGGGTTTTCTAAAGGGGTTCGTGCAAGAATGGAAATGTCTAAAGAATCCTAAGAGATTAATAAAACATTTCACTGGGTGATCCATATCGAGTCCTGCTGCAATTACATAGCGTACACAAATCATATATAACTTAGATCTGATAGGCCTTCGCATATGTGATACTACTCTATATCCACATCCAAACAAGGAAAAGGAAGTAGAGCGAAACCACACCTTCTTAGCCTATGAGATCCTTACTATATATAATCTTGGAAGTATACACTTTGTAATCATAGGTCTATCAATAAGGATCTTTTTAGTTCTCACGCAAGGTTATTTATGGTTCCTAAAATACCCCTATGGTATTTTAATTACATGCTTGATTCTTATCTTTTGAACATGCTTTTGGGTTTATTGTGAGTCTTTTAGTATCCTAAAATACTCCCATAGTATTTTAAACTTTATGTTTGGCTCTAGCATTCCTATTTGGTAAGTTTCAGATTTGTTGCAACACCACCATCACTCCCAAGCACACGTTAGTCGCATCTCGAATAAATATAGTTGATCAGGTTATATTTATTCCAGCTTACGATTACGTAACTGCCCAGGTTTGACGGTAATGGTCAACATCCAAAGACTTTTATTCTTATTCTTCTTGCGATACTTTGTTCGGGTGTTTAGATTTTGGATGTTCTTATACTTTTGTAAAATATGGTTATATTTTAAAGTATAATTCTTGGTCAGAGTATTTTTATCCCAATATATTTATAAGTTGTATATCTTTTATGATTAGATATACTGAGCTCACTATAAACAATGCTCTGATACCAATTTGTCACACCCCAAAACCGGAACGGCGGAAATGTTCTGGGGTGGAGGACCTCATGTCAAGTATCACAACATATGCAGTATATTAATCAAAGTACAACAACCATTGCATTAATAGTATTAATTTTACATAGGTTACACTTAGCAACAACATTCAAAAGTAAATACAGAGAATGACATGAACTGCAGCTTGGTACTAGGCTGACTTCGCCAAAAGCACCCGGAGTGTACCTGTCTACTGACGACCTGAGAATACAAGTTATTTTGAAAGCGAGTATCAGCATTTTAATGCGGGTGAGTTCATAAGTATTTAATGACATTGGTATAAATACGTGTTTTACGTCAAAATAATCTCACACAATGATGGTGAATAGAATTTACAGAGTATTAGTATTTCTCCCAGAAAATCCTATATTTTCTAATAAAAGTAGTCTTCTACCAAGACCCAATTGTTTATCGATTAAGAAACATTTTCCCTTAAAGGTACTATCATTATCAAAATATAATTTATACTTTAAAGAATATGTGAGAAGATCACAATCAAAAGTAATAGGGAAAATAATATTTTTACCTCAGCAGTAACACTGCTGGCTAAAAGTAAATAGATCATAGACTCCAGGTGGTATTGAATGATCAACACGCCTCAGAGAGTCTAAAAGAATGAAATACAGACTCCAGGAAGTATTAAATGAACAATACGCCTCGGAGAGTCTAAAACAAGGAAATACAGACTCCAGGAAGTATTGAATGAACAATACGCCTCAGAGAGTCTAAAACAAGGAAATACAGACTCCGGAACTATTGAATGGACAATACGCCTCGGAGAGTCTAAAACAATGGAATACAAACTCCAGGAAGTATTAAATGAACAATACGCCTCGGAGAGTCTAAAACAAGGAAATACAGACTCCAGGAAGTATTAAATGGACAATACGCCTCGGAGAGTCTAAAACAGCCTTTAATCCTAAGTGGGTTGGTTTAAAGGTTTAAAATGTGGCCTAGTGTATAACTAGGAAAATAGGTTATGATAGTTTCCTATATAGAAAATACCATGATAATACTTATTACCTTAAAGCCATGAATTATAAGGTAAGCGTAGAGATACTCGTAACCATACTGATTGACAATTGAATACTTGACGACCTGCTGGCGTCGGAATGAATGTGACATTTGTCACCCCTTGGCTTCGTCGGCCGGGACTGTAGCTAGCAGTCAGGATGTGGGAGTGTCTGTCACACCCCAAAACCTATGAACGGCGGAAACGTTCTGGGGTGGAGGACGTCATGTACAATATCACAACAATGCAAAGTAGTAAACAAGCAACAACATCATCCATTGCATTAATAATATAATTTCATACAAGTGTGTTCTGTCAAGTTATATAGACACCAAAAATATACATCAAAAATAAAGATGAGTCTTGAACGAGCTCCATCTTCCCAAAAACCTGGCTCCGGTACCTGTCTACTGGCGACCTGAGAATACAAGTTATTTTGAAAGAGTTTATCAGCTTTAAAGTTGGTGAGATCATAAGTATATTAGTGTATGTTTGTATGAAAGCATTTGTAAGATGTTTGTAATGTATAAGTTTTTTAAAAGTTTGTATTTGTTTGAACTCTCCTAGAAAACCCTATGTTTCCTACTAAAAGTAGCCTTCTACCAAGGCATCTAGTATCTGTGTGTGTGTCTCTTGTAAGAGTGTGTATTTTCCCAAATCCGACCATCATTTACCAAAAATATAGTTTTTACATTACCGTACATCGTGTGAATGTTCACGAAGTGAATGTAATGGGAATAATACTATAGTACTGTAGTGTTGTATTAATTAACTACTGCTATACTAACTACCTTAAGCCAATTGTTAATTAAGGTACCATGTGATCGGCCTGTATCCTGCTACCGACTCTATAGTAAAACGACGATGTAAGACGCCGTAAGAATGACGTTTGGCACCCGTAGACTTGCAAGTCCCACTGTAGCGAGCAGCAAGGTGTAGGATAGTCAATCCAGTATAGATCTATACACAAACTCATACGCTCCCCAATTAAGGAGATTCTGGATACAAAAACAGTCATGGCAGGTAGTGTCATGCCCCGTTTAATAGCTCACAGAAATATATATGTAATGTATTTGTGTGCTAGCTGTATTGTGTGTTCTTTCTCTGTCTAGCCTGTATGTTTGTTTCTCATCACTCTGTATTATGTTTGTTTCTCATCATAGTGTCTATTGTTTGATTCTCATCATAGTATCTATTGTTTCTTTCTCATCATAGTATCTATTGTTTGTTTCTCATCATAGTATCTATTGTTTGTTTGTCATCATAGTATCTATTGTTTGTTATTGACTCATGTATGAACTGGCTCATTGTATGTTTCATTATTCTAGTAATAGTATTAGTATCTTCCTAAACTACTCCTGTAGTAGTTTACTAGTAATGTATGAACATGTTTGTATACCTTTGCTACCCAAAGGTATGGAACTGAAAGAAAGAACTTTTATGACTATATATGTATACAGGATATACAACTAATATTTAAACTACCTTCGGACGGATAACCGATGCCCTAAAGCCACATCCAAACAAGGAAAAGGAATTAAAGCGAGCTAGCCTTCCTAAGTCCTTTAAACATTACTTATATAACTATACATATATAGGCATGCGTTTGACAATATATAAGTATAAAAGAGTTTAAGTAAAAGTATTTGACATGAAAAGGAGTTTGTAGAACAGTTTGAGGTAAAACAGTTTGGTAAACAGTTTGAAAAGTAAGAAAACCACTTGTTTGGTAGTTATTAATCACATGTGATTGATATAATAACTATAATTGTTCAACTTGTATCCCCCCATAAAAGCATTTAAAAACATTTAAAAGGTTAATTAAGGGGTATGAACTCACCTGTAGTGAGTGGTTTGGATGAACTGATGATATAGGATTGCTAGGTGTCAAGTGAAGACTTGTACACACACAATGATCCTAGTTAACATATAAATACACATATATGTATCCAATTAGTCTTTAAACAACTAATTAACAAAGTTAAGACATCCTAAGACATGTAAAACACCTTATATAGGTGCTATAAGTCCCAAGGATTGCATCTAAGTGTTGTAGGACAAAGATATTGGGTTTAGGGTTCAAAGGAACCCCTTTCTTGAGTTTACGGTTTCTTGACCATAACTCAATGAGTTTACGGTCGTAAACCCATGAGTTTACGGCCGTAAAGTCATACTCCTTTGACCATTTGTTGATTTGAAGGTTTATAAGTCCTTAGAAGTGTTTCCACTTGAAGTATAAGCCTATGGAAGAAGTTAGGGCACCATTTCACTCCTAAATGGAGTTTACGGTCCTAAGACCATTTCCCTTTTGGTTTACGGTTGTAAACCCCTATGGATTATGGTATTTTGATGTTTTAAAGTCCTTAACATATCAATGAAGGGATCCATGATAGTTACCAAGGCTTAGGAAGGGACTAGGGCCACTTTGGCACCTTATTTAGGGTTTACGGTCCAAGGTGTTCTTGGACCGTAAACACCTTTGATCTTGGCATTTCTTGGTGTTTCCTTCATGTAAAGAAGTATATCAAGCCTTAACATACTCTAGGATAGAAGTACTTACAATATAGAAGCTTGAAATGAGCCAAAAGTCCAAGAACACTAGTGTGTGTTCTTGGTGAAACTTGAAGATTCAACCTTTTTGAAATATTTCATGGATAAAAGTGTGTTAAATCACTAGATTAAGTGATATACTAACTTAAAAGGGCTAGAAACACTTACTAGATGAAGATCTTGAAGAAATCTTTGGATGATACTTGAGAGAGTTTGAGTTTTGTTCTTGAAAGTTGGAAAAGGGTAAAAATGACTAAGTGTCACTTTTATACCCCTTTCCCTTAGAGTTTACGGCCGTAAACTCCTTGTTTAGGCCGTAAACTCTAAATTCTTGATGTGTCGGGACTTTATTGTTGCACAATAAACCCTAGGGCATCCTCTCTCCTGATATCTCCTAAAGTGTTAATCCTAAAATACTCAAACTTATTCCAAAAACCTTGAAAGTTTTCAGAAACTATTTTGATGTTGTACATAATAGAAATTTCGGGTTGTCACAGTGTCTGTCTCGTATAGATCTATACACACAATGCCCACTCTCCCTCCAGGAGACTCTGGTTACCACTCGACAACAGTGAAATCTGCGTCATGAGGATGTATCCCGTGTTTTGATTCCTATAAACCTTTCTTTTACTAAAAGTATAAGTTTTTAGAATCTAGATGTAACTAAGTTCTCCTTCATGAAAGTTATGGTTGGTTTCTAAACTACACCTATTATAGTTTACTTGAGAGGTTATCTAGATGCCTTTTCTACCCAAAGGTGATGAACTGGCTGATAGAACGTTTATGACTATATATGTATACATGATATATAACTAATATTCAAACGACCTTCGGACGGATAACCGATCCCCTAAAGCCACATCCAAACAAGGAAAAGGAATTAAAGCGAGCTAGCCTTCCTAAGTCCTTTAAACATTACTTATATAACTATACATATATAGGCATGCATTTTACAATATAAAAGCATATAAGAAGTTTTGGTAAAACCTTTGAAAAAGCTTTAATAATCTAAAAAGGGATTTTCATACTTTAAAAGAGATTTGAAAACAAGATTTGAAAACCTTAAGCTGGATAAAACAGTTTAACATGCAAAAATCTATTTGCTATACGGTTATTAATCACATGTGATTGATATATAATAACCCTATAGTTCAACTTTATTCCCCCCCATAAAAGCATTTAAAATCATTTAAAAGGTTGATTTAGGGGTATGAACTCACCTGACGTGGGTGATTCGGATGAACGGATGGTATAGGATGCTATGTGTCAAGTGAGGACTTGAACACACACTCGGATCCTATTTAACATGTAATGATACATTTAAGTATCTAATTAGTCATTTAACAACTAATTATACAAGTAAGGACATCCTAATACATGAAAACACTTTACTATAAGTGCTAGGAGTACCAAGGGTTGCGTATAAGGAGACTACGGCCTCACATTGGAGTTTACTCCTCAAATGGTGGCCCTTAGGGGTGTTTACGGTTTCTAGACCACTTCCCCCATGAGTTTATGGCCGTAAACTCATGGAAGTGGTGTCATTGGGTGATCTAAGGTCTTATACTACTCAAGGAAGTAAGCTAGACTCGAATCAAGGGCTTAGGAAGTGACTAGGGCTCAAAATGGACCCTTGGTGGAGTTTGCGGTCGTAAACACATGAGTTTATGGCCTTAAACTCATGTTTGCCCACCCATTTCGTGTTTTGGTGTTTCTAGGTTAAGCATGCAAGGTTCTAGTCATTTATACAAGCCATAGGAGGTGTTAGGGGCACAATATCACCCTTTTATAGAGTTTACGGCCAAAGGACCATTTCCTTATGAGTTTACGGCCGTAAAATCTATGTGGACATGGTTTCTTTGATGTTTAAGGTCCCTAGTCCAATGGTGGTTGGTTTTAGGCTAAGTTCAGGGCATAAAGAAGGAAGAAAGGGCATCATTGCACCCTTAAAGGGAGTTTACGGCCCAAGAACATGCCTTGGCCGTAAACTCTCATTCTTCCATGGATTCTTGTTGTTTCTAAGCCCTAAACATGTTAAACCTAGTATACAACGAGTTAGAACAAGAGTACTTACGATCTAGGAGCTCGAATAGTCGATTTTGGCCAAGAACACTAGTGTGTGTTCTTGGTGTTCTTGGTGAAACTTGAAGATCTACACAAATGGAATGATTTCATGGATGAAATCATGTATGATCACTAGACCAAGTAACATATCAACTAGTTGGGACAAGAAACTTACGAGTTTTGAAGATCGGGGATGAAGATCGGGATGATAGTTGAGAGGATTTCAGCCAAACGAAAAGGAAGGAATGAACAAATGGCCACATTTCTCCATATAAAGTGGAGTTTACGGCCCACATGGAGTATACGGCCGTAAACTCCCATGTGGTGGCCGTGAACTCCGGGTCAATGTGTTTCAGGCCCGTTTGTCGTACTATAGCTTCGGCAGATAAATCCCAACACTTATTCCTTAAGTGTACTGGGCTCAGAACGCTCGAACAGACTCTAAATTGTGCTAATTGATAGCAGGAATAAGTCTGACACTAATTTGGGTTGACTGGCTGAGCTTTCAAAGAAATAGAAAATTTTGGGTTGTCACAGAGACCCAAGAATTGACGGATTTTTGTGGGGGTCTTCGGTGCTGACCAATTATCTATCGCTTTGATTTTGGAAGGGTCTACGTGTATGCCTTCCTTGCTTACCACGTGACCTAAGAAGGTTACTTTTCGAATCCAAAATTCGTATTTGGAGAATTTCGCGTACAACTTCTCCTTCCTTAGGGTTTCCAACACCGATCTCAAGTGCTGTCTGTGATCTTCCTTGCTTCTGGAATAGACAAGTATATCGTCGATGAACACGATGACGAACTTGTCCAGGAAAGGAGGACACACCCGGTTCATCAGGTCCATGAACACTGTCGGTGCGTTGGTTAGACCGAAGGGCATCACTACGAACTCGTAGTGACCATATCGAGTCGAAAAGGCTGTCTTAGGAACAGCACTCTCATGGACTTGCAGCTGATGGTGTCCTGATCTTAGGTCTATTTTGGAAAAGTAACTGGCTCCTTGAAGTTGATCGAAGAGGTCGTCAATTCGAGGAAGAGGGTAACGGTTTTTGACTGTGAGATTGTTCAGCTCTCGATAGTCAATGCACATCTAAAAGGATCCATCCTTCTTTTTCACAAATAAGATCGGGGCTCCCCAGGGTGAGGAACTCGGTCTGATGAATCCGTTGCTGAGCAGCTCATTAAGCTGACTGGATAACTCCTGCATTTCTGCCAGTGCTAATCGGTATGGGGATTTAGCTACGGGGGTAGCTCCAGGGACTAAGTCTATGCGGAACTCGACTTGGCGTTCGGGAGGGATTCCCGGGAGATCTTCGGGAAAAACATCGGGAAAATTGTAGACTTCGGGGATGCTCTCGAGGTCTTTAACTTCCTGCTTCTCATTAATGACATGGGCTAGAAATGCATAACCAATCCATGCCGATGATGACATCGAAGCTTTTTATGGAGACTGGCATAAGGTCGATAGGAAAAGAATGATTGTTTAAGGTGAGGGTACAGCCTACGTATACCTCATTAGCGATCTCTTTCTCACCGTTAGCCATCTGGACGGTAAATGTTTCAGTTAATGGTTGAGGTTTATGCTTAAGAAGATGTTTGAATGCATGACTAACAAAACTTCTTTCAGCACCAGAATCGAAAAGAATGCATGCATAAGAGTTGTCGAGGAGGAACGTACCCGAAACAACTGTAGGGTCAGCCACGGCCTCCTCTTGTCCCATAGATAGAACTCTCCTGATGTTGCCAGTTGTTGCTACCTTGGGGCAGTTTCTCTTGTAGTGCCCGACCTCTCCACAGCCGTAACAGGCTTGACCAACGCCTGCTCCCGAGGCCTGATCGGTTGATCGGACTGGTGCTCTACAGTCTCGAGTCAGGTGACCCTTTTTGCCACAGTTGTTGCAGAGCATTTCACGACATGGGCCAGGGATGTGATGATGATAATTGCACTTACTGCACCAAGGGAGGGTGCCATTATATCTATTGGTAGGTGCTTGAGTTGCAGGATTAGCAGCAGGAGTAGTAGCAGCGTGGACTGCTACCGTGTGTTGCTTCTTTGAGGGCTCCTGCGAAGATTGACCCTTTTTCTGTTTCCAGAACTTTCTTTTCTCACCACTCCCTTTAACCGGTTCAGGAGCGGTTGCCAAATTATCAAGATCAACTCCGTGATCTATGAGTGTTTGCGCCAAACACTTAGCGCTGTCAAAGGTGTTCGGCCTAGCATCCAGGACATTTCCTTTGGTGGGTTGGGTCAGTCCCCAAATGTATATCTCTATCTTTTTGCTTTCTGGGGTGACCATTCCCGGGCAAAGAAGCGCTAGGTCTTCAAACCTAGAAGTGTAGGCAGCAATGTCGGATTCCTTCATCCTTAAGTTCCAGAGTTCGTGCTCTAGTTTCTGCATCTCGCCCCGTGGGCAGTATTCAGCTATCATAAGTTCTTTTAAGTTGTCCCAACCCATAGCATTTACCACTGGTAGGGTTAGGGATTTGACCCGACCATTCCACCAGGTCAGTGCCCTGTTGGCGAAGGTGCAAGCGGCGAATTTTACTTTGTTGGCTTCAGAGCAGGAACAAATTTCGAAAATGGACTCGATTTTCTCGATCCATTGAGTTAAGGCGATAACTCCTCCTTTGCCGTCGATGGATGTGGGTTTCGCGCTCATGAAGTCCTTATAGGAACACTCCTTCTGGTGTCCCTGACCCCCTTCATGATTTTGGGGGTGCATACCACCTCCCTGACCACCAGATCCGCCAGGATTCATTTGTGACATCGCGGGTGCCACAGCAGCAGTAACAGCTGCTTGGAACATAACGAGATCGAACTGAGGAGGCGGTGGTGGTGGTGGAGCGTCATCATTTTTTCTGATGGGTCTTTTTCGAGGAGGCATCTCGTTCTAAAAATAGTCAGGAAGAAGAGGATGGTAAGTCCTCAGGATATATGAAACAAAATATATCTCATCCTGATAATAAAGCGTTCTACCAACGATAAGCAAAGAAAGGTTACTAATGCAAGTAAGTTATCACTAAGAAACGAATAGGTAGCAACACTAGGAATGAATTTCTACAATGTATTCGGCTCTGGCCAAAATACTCCTATAGTATTTTAAGTTGTATAGATATTGGGTAAGTTTTAGGCCTGTTGCAACACCAAAGTCACTCCCAAGCACATGTTCGTCATGTCTCGAATAAATATATTTGATCAGGCTATATTGACCCTAGACATGATTACATAACTGCCCAGGTTTAACCGCAGTGTTCAACATCCAAAATACTTTTGTTTTGTTCTACTGAGGATACTGTTTCTGGTACGTAGATATGCTTCTATACTTTTGTAAAAATACTTATATTTTTGAAAGTATACTTTTAATTCAGAGCACTATAGCCCCTTAGTGTTTATAGTTGTATACCATGTAAGGTTCGGTATACTTAGTTCACAATAAACAATAGCTCTGATACCAATCTGTCACACCCCGAAACCAATGGCGGAAACGTTTCGGGGCGGAGGACGTCATGCGTAGTATCACAATAGTTGTATCATAGTAAGCATAGTAAACACAACCATTACATTATAATATGAATATTTACATTGTTCAAAAACTTGGTTTATACATATCAACATATATAGCAAAAGTAAAAGAAGTGACTTCGGGACGTTCCGTCTTCTCCAAAAGTTGACAAGAGAACCTGTCTATTGATGCCCTGAGAATACAAGCAGTTCATAAGCGTTTAGTTCTGGTGAGAGAAATGTTTCTTTGCTTCTTTGAAAAGTGTTTCCCAAGAAAATCCTATATTTTCTTATGAAAGATACTTGCTTTTCCATTAGTTATATGATAAACCACCTATTTATGAAAGATTGAATTATCCCAGGAAAAATCCTATATTTTCCTTATGAAAGATGCTTGATTATCGATTCTAAAATGAGATGTACAAGTATCTACAATACTCATATCGTTAGATGTAGTTTCCTTGAAAGACCTTGGGTGCTCGCTGAGAGACGTATTAGCCTTATTACATAAATAAAACTAATAAAATAGGTACTGAACTAGATCCTAAGGGTATTATCAATGCCTGCTAGTAATCAAATCGGTTATTACTTTTAGGTTAGTTCACTTGTTCCATTACTACAAAAGTAAATTCTCGCTACCTAAGTTGTGAGTGCCATAACCGTACTTAGACTGGATAAGGCACGAAACGGGGCCAGTATCTTTTATGACTTTGTCACCCCTGAACCTAACGGTTCCGCTGTAGCTAGCAGCGAGGGTGCGGGATAGTCAGTCCCATATAGATCTATACACAATAGTCACGTTCTCCCTCCAAGAGATTCTGGTTATAAGTCGAACTCCTGCACTCACGAATCCGGTGGAGTGTTACCAAGGACATGTCTCAAACTTAGCCTAACAAATTTACAAGTAACAATATTGAAAATCCTGTTTATAATTTACATGAATCCTTTATGAAATAAGAGATATTATGATAAGATTCACAAGTTCCTTGCTTTAGATTTGAAAACTGTTTCTACGAGTTGATTTCTTAATCGATTTGTAAAACGGTTTTTTGAGTTAAAAGCATGTTGAACATATAATCATTTTATGCAAAAAGAGATAAATCGAACACAAGTTTCCTTGTACTTTTGCTTGTATCCCCCCTGAAAACTTTAAAAACGTGGAAAATGTAGGGGTATGAACTCACTGATTGACGTGGGATTCGAGTGTAAGTTGCCAGGAATTGTTGAGTGTCAATAAAAGCCTTGGACACAAACGGATCCTATTTTGCGTGAATAAGTTCATATATATACATTAGGTGAGGGCATAACACTATTCGTTATGGAAGGAAACCACCTTAGGGACTAGGAAACACTTAAAACTAAGTGTTAGAATCACATGTGATTGAAAATGGGGAGGTTACGATCGAAAAAAGAGTTTACGGTTCATGGGTTTTCGGTCCATGAGTTTACGGTCGTAAAAGGGAGTTTACGGTCCAGGTGTTTACGGCTATAAAAGGGAGTTTACGGTCCAAGTGTTTACGGCTATAAACACTTCGACGAGAAGTGCGATTTTTGGTGTTTCAAGGCCCTTTCTAGTCTTCTGGAAGTGTTCTAAGCTTAGTTTCTATGTTTAGGAGGGTGTTGTGGCAACTTTGTGCCACTTAAATAGAGTTTACGGTCAAGGGAGATTGCCTTGACCGTAAACACCCTTCTGGTCATGATTTCAAGATGTTTAACAAGTGATTCTTGTATCCAACAAGCTAAAGGTAGAGTACTTACGAAATGGAAGCTTGAAAGGGTGGTTAGAGTCTCAAAAACACTAGTGTGTGTTCTTTGTGTTCTTGGCGAGAGAAAATCTCGAAAAATTATGAGATTTATGAGCTAAGAACATGGATTTGCCACTAGAAATGAGATAGAAACATAATCAAGGTGAAGAATCACTTACATCCTTGAGGATCTTTGGGCAAAATCGAAGTTTGTTGTAGAGAGAGAGAGAGAGTAGAGAGAGAAAGCCTTCTGGAGTGTGTAAAGTGAAAAATGGAGGCCACTGATCCCATACATAGGGGTGAGTTTACGGTCAGGAGGTGGGTGGAGGGTTTACGGCCGTAAACAGCGTTTACGGTCGTAAACAAAGTTTACGGTCGTAAACCGGGTTTGCGGCCGTAAACTCCTCTCGAAGAGTTGTTTGGCCCGAATGCTATGTTTCGACTTAGAAAACTTCGTTTTCAAATACGGAAGTCGATCGAACTGAGTTTAGAATATTCCGCTAGACCACAAAGTGAATGCAATGGGGAAATAATAAAGTACTGTAGTGTTGTATTAAGTAACTACTGCTGTACTAATTACCTTAAACCAATTGTTATTTAAAGTAACATGTGATATGTGTGTACCATACTACCGACTAAAACACGACGATGAAAGACATCGGAAGAAATGACATTTGGCACCCGTAGACTTGCAAGTCCCACTGTCACACCCCGAAACCAATGGCGGAAACGTTCCGGGGCGGAGGACGTCATGCGTAGTATCACAACAGTTGTATCATAGTAAGCATAGTAAAGACAACCATTACATTATAATATGAATATTTACATTGTTCAAAAACTTGGTTTATACATATCAACATATATAGCAAAAGTAAAAGAAGTGACTTCGGGACGTTCCGTCTTCTCCAAAAGTTGACAAGAGAACCTGTCTATTGATGCCCTGAGAATACAAGCAGTTTTAAAATATCATCATAAAGCTGGTGAGTTCATAAGCGTTTAGTTCTGGTGAAAGAAATGTTTATTTGCTTCTTTGAAAAGTGTTTCCCAAGAAAATCCTATATTTTCTTATGAAAGATACTTGCTTTTCCATTAGTTATATGATAAACCACCTATTTATGAAAGATTGAATTATCCCAGGAAAAATCCTATATTTTTCGTATGAAAGATGTTTGATTATCGATTCTGAAATGAGATGTACAAGTATCTACAATACTCATATCGTTAGATGTAGTTTCCTTGAAAAACCTTGGGTGCTCGCTGAGAGACGTATTAGCCTTATTACATAAATTAAACTAATAAAATAGGTCGTGAACTAGATCCGAAGGGTATTATCAATGCCCTTTAGTAATCAAATCGGTTATTACTTTGAGGTTAGTTCACTTGTTCCATTACTACAAAAGTAAATTCTCGCTACCTAAGTTGTGAGTGCCATAACCGTACTTAGACTGGATAAGGCACGAAACGGGGCCAGTATCTTTTATGACTTTGTCACCCCTGAACCTAACGGTTCCACTGTGGCCAGCAGCGAGGGTGCGAGATAGTTAGTCACATATAGATCTATACACAATAGTCACGTTCTCCCTCCAAGAGATTCTTGTTATAAGTCGTAGTCCTCCACTCACGTATCCGGTGGAGTGTTACCAAGGACATGTCTCAAACTTAGCCTAACAAATTTACAAGTAACAATGCTGAAAATCATGTTTATGATTTGCATGAATCCTTTATGAAATAAGATATATTATGATAAGATTCACAAGTTCCTTGCATTAGATTTGAAAACTGTTTCTACGAGTTGATTTCTTAATCGATTTGTAAAACTGTTTTCTGAGTTAAAAGCATGTTGAACATATAATCATTTTATGCAAAAAGAGATAAATCGAACACAAGTTTCCTTGTACTTTTGCTTGTATCCCCCCCCCCCCCTGAAAACATTAAAAACGTGGAAAATGTAGGGGGTATGAACTCACTAATTGACGTGGGATTCGAGTGTAAGTTGCTAGGAATTGTTGAGTGTCAATAAAGGCCTTGGACACAAACGGATCCTATTTAGCATGAAGAAGTTCATATATATACATTAGGTTAGGCATAACACTATTCGTTATGGAAGGAAACCACCTTAGGGACTAGGAAACACTTAAAACTAAGTGTTAGAATCACATGTGATTGAAAATGGGGAGTTTACGGTCGAAAAAAGAGTTTACGGTTCATGGGTTTTCGGTCCATGAGTTTACGGTCGTAAAAGGGAGTTTACGGTCCAGGTATTTACGGTCGTAAGAGGGAGTTTACTGTCCAAGTGTTTACGGCTATAAACACTTCGACGAGAAGTGCGATTTTTGGTGTTTCAAGGCCCTTTCTAGTCTTCTGGAAGTGTTCTAAGGTTAGTTTCTATGTTTAGGAGGGTGTTGTGGCAACTTTGTGCCACTTAAATAGAGTTTACGATCAAGGGAGATTGCCTTGACCGTAAACACCCTTCTGGTCATGATTTCTAGATGTTTAACAAGTGATTCTTGTATCCAAAAAGCTAAAGGTAGAGTACTTACGAAATAGAAGCTTGAAAGGGTGGTTAGAGTCTCAAAAACACTAGTGTGTGCTCTTGGTGTTCTTGGCGAGAGAGAAAATCTAGAAAAATTATGAGATTTATGAGCTAAGAACATGGATTTGCCACTAGAAATGAGATAGAAACATAATCAAGGTAAAGAATCACTTACATCCTTGAGGATCTTTGGGCAAAATCGAAGTTTGTTGTAGAGAGAGAGAGAGTAGAGAGAGAAAGCCTTCTGGAGTGTGTAAAGTGAGAAATGGAGGCCACTGATCCCTTACATAGGGGTGAGTTTACGGTCAGGACGTGGGTGGAGGGTTTACGGCCGTGAACAGCGTTTACGGTCGTAAACAGAGTTTACGGTCGTAAACCGGGTTTGCGTCCGTAAACTCCTCTCGAAGAGTTGTTTGGCCCGAATGCTATGTTTCGACTTAGAAAACTTAGTTTTCAAATACGGAAGTCGATCGAACTGAGTTTAGAATATTCCGCTAGACCAAAAATAATACTAATGTGAACGGAAATAGATAAAAACCCAAATTTGATTAACGGAAATGGAGCAAAGATAACGGAAAAAGTTTCGGGTTGTCACACCCACTGTAACGAGCAGCAAGGTGTAGGATAGTCAATCCAGTATAGATCTATACACAAATTCAACGCTCTCCTTGTAGGGGACTTTGGATACAAAATGAGCCATGATAGGTGATGTCATGCCCCGTTACGTGGCTCACATAACTGTTGTATTGTTCTTGTATATGTAATTTGTGTACTGGTTGTATTGTATGTTCTCTCTTTGTCTAGTATGTATGTATGTATGGTCTGTCTGTGTGTTATTGTTTGTTTCTCATCATAGTGCGTTATGTTTATTTCTCATCATAGTATTCTCTATCTATATGTTATGTTTTTTTCTCATCATAGTATGTATTGACTCATGTATGAAGTGACTCATTGTATGTTTCACTGTTCTAGTAATAGTATTTGTAACTTCCTAAACTATACCTATTATAGTTTACTAGAAATGTTGTTTGTATAAATGAACATGTTTGTATACCTTTGCTACCCAAAGGTATTGAACTGAATGAAGGAACCTTTATATCTATACACATGTACATAATATATAACTAAGATTCAAACGACCTTCGGACAAATAACCGATACCCTAAGTCCACAACCAAACAAGGAACAGGAAGTAAAGCAAGCTATCAGTCCTAAGTCCTTTCAATCCTACTTATATAACTATATCTATATAGATATGCATTTGAACAAGTATAAGTTTAAAAGAGTTTGAATAAAAAGTATTTGACATGTAAAAGTATTTGATAACCATTTGAAGTAGTTTTGTTTGATAAAACGGCTAATTTAATAGCAAATCCTTTGTTTCATAGTTATTAATCACATGTGATTGATATAATAACTATAATGTTTCAACTTGTATTCCCCCCTTAAAAGCATTTAAAATCATTTCAAAGGTTGATTAAGGGGTGTGAACTCACCTGTAGTGAGTGGTTTGGAAGAACGGATGGTATAGGATGCTAAGTGTCAAGTGAAGACTTGAGCACACACACAGATCCTATTTAACATATAATGACACATATATGTAAAGACACCCTAAAACATGGATAACACTTTGTTTCAAGTGTTAGTACTACCAAAGGGTTGTATCTAATGGGAGTATGGCCTTACATTTGAGCTTATGGCCATAATGGTCTTAACACTTGAGTTTACGGCCATTGGTCATTTACCTATGAGTTTACGGTCGTAAACTCATGGTATAATGTACCATTTTGTACTTAAAGGTCTTACAAGTCATGATTTAGCATCTTATAGTCAAGTCCAAGCCTTAGGAAGTCTTGGTGGCACAATTTCACCACTTTATGGAATTTACGGCCCATGGACATTTCTCCATGAATTTACGGCCGTAAACTCTATGAGATCTTTATCTTTTAATGTTTAAGGTCCTAAACACTTCAAGTAAGTGATCTAGACTACTATCCAAGGCTTAGGAAGGGACTAGGGCTTGCTATGCCCCATCTATTAGGGTTTACGGCCCAAGAACATGTCTTGGCCGTAAACACCTTATGATCTTGTGTTTCATGGTGTTTTCTAGTTGAATGACAAGTGTATCAAGCCTATAACACGCTAAGGTAAGAATACTTACAATATAAGGGCTTGTAAGGGTGTTCACGGCCCAAGAACACTAGTGTGTGTTCTTGGTGTTCTTGGTGAAATGAAGAACTCTTGAAGATCTAAGCAAATGGAATGATTTCATGGATGAAATCATGTAAGATCACTAGTTTAAAGAAGATATCAACTAATAAAGGCAAGAAACACTTACAAAGTTGAAGATGAAGAAGGAAAATCGGATGATACTTGAGAGAGAATGAGTTCTTGGCTTGGAAATGGTAAAAAAAATGAGAAAAATGACTAAGTGTCATTTTTATACTCCTTAGAGTTTACTGCCGTAAACTCCATGTTTGGGCCGTAAACTCCAAACTCTTGGAGTTTTGGAACTTAAATGTTGCACATTTTACCCTAAAGTATACTCTCTCCAATTATCTCTTGAAGTACTAGGCTTTAGAACACTCAAACTGACACCAAACAGCTTAAAATTTAGCAGAAATGAATCTGACTTCTATTGAAGTGAATGGTTGTACAAGATAGAAATTTCGGGTTGTCACATCAACCTTTTGGGTTGTAAGTGGATATTCAAAATGAAGATGAAAGTTGATGGATCAACTGACAAGTTTAAGGCTCGATTGGTTATCCAAGGTTTTAGACAAAAAGTTGGCATTGTCTATTTTGACACTTATGCTTCAGTTGCTTGTATATCTACCATTAGACTGCTGATTGCCTTAGCAACAATTCATAATTTGGTGATTCACCAAATGGATGTAAAAACAACATTCTTATATGGTTATTTAGAGGAAGAGGTGTATATAAAACAAACTGGGGGTTTTATTATGTCTGGAAATGAGCATAAGGTGTGCAAGTTGGTCAAATTATTGTATGGGATAAATAAAGCACCAAAACAGTGGCATATAAAATTTGATGATGTTGTCTTGTCTCATGATTTCAAGTTGAATCAATTAGAAAAGTGTGTATATAGCAAGTTTGATGAGTCTGGAAAAGGAGTGATCATATGCTGGTGTGTAGATGAAATGTTAATATTTGCAACTGATCAAGGGCAAGTTGACATAGCCAAAGAGTTTTTATCATCTCAGTTCTCCATGAAGGATATGGGGGAGGGAGAAATGACTCTTGGAATAAGAATCAAGCGTGAACATCAAGGAATCTCAATTTCATAGTCTCATTACATTGAGAAAGTGCTTAAGAAGTTTAAATTTTCTGATTGTTCTCATGCAAGTACACCCTTTGATCCAAGTATAAAAATTTTGCAAATACTGGCAAAACATTTTCACAACTTGAGTATCCAAAGGTCATTGGGTGTTTGGCGTATGTTATGACTAGCGTAAGGCCTGATATTGCATTTTTTGTAGGAAAGATAAGTAGGTTTACTAGCAATCCTAGTTCTCCTCATTGGCAAACAGTACGGAGAGTGTTGAAGTATCTAAAGAAAACCATGGATTTTGGTTTGACTCATGTAGGGTTTCCTTCAGTTATTGAAGGAGATTCAAATGCTAGTGGGATCACTAATATTGAGGACCACTCTTCTACAAGTGGTTGGCTGTTTCTTCTTGGTTGAGGTGTCATTACAAGGGCTTCTAAGAAATTCAAGTATGGAATACGAATTTGTAGCCCCTACAGATGCTGGAAAAGAAGCATAATGGATAAGGAATTTGATTTATGAAATTCCTACGTGGCCAAAGCCTATATCATCTCTTTCTATACAATGTGATAGTTCTGCCACCTTGGCAAAATCTTACAATCAAGTGTATAATTGAATGTCGTGACATTTAGGTGGTAGGCACAACATGATACGTGAGCTCATTACTCATGGTATCATTTATGTCGAGTTTGATCGATCTTAACAAAACATATATGATCACTTGATGAAGGGTTTAGCTAGAGACTTAGTAAAGAAGTCATTTATATGAATGGGATTAAGGCCCATGTAACATCTCAATATTGAGTTATTTTCATATTAAACCCTAAGTATGAGAATTTCTCACATTTTAGACCTTTGATGTGATTTAATTGCTAAACTAGACCCAAAAAGCATTTTTGTAATTTTTGGGAGCTGGACACGAACGCTGAGCGTTCCCTAGGAACGTTGGGTCTAAGTGGCTAGAGTGTAAACCCTAATTTTTAGGGTTTGGACCTTATTTAAGGATCCTTAATTCTCAAACCTACCTTCTTTCATCAGCCTCCAAACCACCTTCGTCCCCAAGCAAACCCTAATCCATTTTTAGAGCATTCTTGAGCATTTGTGTGTGTTTTGGTAACCTTCATGGAGAGAGGAAGAATATGAGATCATCTTGGAGGTGTGGGACTCCTTGGATCTAGAATAGTGTAACGCCCATATTGTTCTACCAAGGTACACCTAAATTTGTCAAAAATCATTTAAAAGTTTTACAAATAATCTTGGTGTAAAGTGGCACTCTGGCATAAAAGAAGATATCACAAGGATCGTACGGGCAGCAAGCACAGGATCGAGCCGAGCATCACAATAAATCTACCTGCAAAACAGATTATCACTAAAACATAAGCCTCAAGGCTTGGTGAATAACAAATACTAAAACATAATCAAATAAATCATAAATCATATAAATAATGTAAATCGTGTATATTCCATATAATTGTCACATATGTAATCATTTCATCAAATGGTTCATTTGTTTAGTAATAATCTTTTCAAATATCTGTCCAATCAATAATCAGTATCTCACTCATATTAAATCTCATGCTCAATGACCAATATATCAAATGTGTTATATCTTCCAATCATAATATATCTATCGATCATATATTGATCTATTAATATAATCTAGTCTCTCATCTATAATCTATTTCTTAACATCTTCCACTATCTATCAGCTCGTCACACGGTAACACCTATTATTAAATAATAAGTCCCTCATAATCTGTTCAGAGTCACTAATAAATATAATAGGCTTAAACTGTAAGCCCATGGCTAAATCTCTTATATCGGTTATTTCTCAGACAATATGGTTTCTAACACTTGTCAGCCAAACTCAATATCTAATCATCAGATTTTCTCACTAGTCTCACCAAAGAGTTCATAATAGCTCTATATCATGAATACCCATAACCCTTACATGGGAATAATATATCTAAGAATAATCATATATCACAATTACTAATTAACGGGGTAAAATATACCTCAACAGATCTCGTATCTCGGCCACGCATCTCCCATATGATGGTATAACATCTCCGGTATAGACTCCCCGGCAGCATCTCTCCTCCTCCAAGCCAAAATCCTCCAAAATAACACAAAGGACTCATTTTTATAGTATGGGATTTCTCACGTCGTGAGCATTTACTTCTCACGTCGTGAGAAGTGTTTAGATTGGTTTTTCTTCCACGTGTCGTGCTCTTTCGCCATGTGGTTTCGTTGATTCATGTTGCTCACATCGTGAGGAAACATCCCTTACGTCGTGAGGGTCAAAGGTTTGACCGTTGGCTTGACCTTCGTTGACTTTCATCAAATCTTCAAATGGTCATAACTTTCTCGTACGGACTCCGTTTTTGATGATCTTTATGTCCACGGTGAAATATCCCAAAAATACAGTCCAAAAATTTCATTTTTTTAAACATTAATAATACCATAAGTATCATCATCATCATATAAAATCATAAATCATGTATCTCAAAATATAATAATATCTGTCAACATATCAAAATCCAATATCAAATATCATAGTAAATCTCCCAGGCTAGAAAACTGTGGTGTGTGCCATACGATCATCCCGAGCCCTCCCCCTTGCTAATGGAAGTACTTGAAACCAAAACTGAAAACTGTAAGCATGAAGCTTAGTTCCCAAACTACCACGTACCATTCACATAACATGCAACCAGGAGATACGGGCCCCGCCCACACTCTACTAACTAGGAGATTCGGGCCCACCCACACTCCGCTGTGTAGGAGATTCGGGCCCCAGCTTCACTACGCTGTCTAGGTGATTCGGGCCCCGCCCACACTCCGCTGTCTTGGAGATTCGGGCCCCGCCAACACTCCGCTGTCTAGCATGGATACAAGTATCACACAGACAACAATTATATCTACTCCTATCAATCAATCACATAACTATACTCAAATAATACTACGAGTTTCGGGCCTCGCCCACACCCGACTACTATGAGATTCGGGCCTCGCCCACACTCAGCTACTATCATATCATATATACGGGCCGGCCTTGGTATCGTAGACTCGTTAATACTGAAGGAAAATCACCTCGTAAGGCTGACTGCTGAAACTCGAGTGAAGAATCTCTGACTACTGCTCCGGCGACTCCCTGACTATCAATTTCATAATAACACTTAATCAAAATATGATAATCCTTCCTAGGGTAAAATGACCATTGTACCCCTGGTCAAAGTCAACATCCTAGTCAAATTCAAAGTCAAGTTCAATTCCCAGTCAACCCCAACTCGTTGAGTTATCTCCCAACTCGGCGAGTTCATGCACTACTCAGCCTCGTGGTCAACTAAGTCAACTCATCAAGTCCCTTCCCAGAATCGTCGAGTTGTTAATGTCATAACATCGGGACATATCGACTTTAACTCATCCAGTTCTTCAAGTTCCGAGTCCTAATCTTGTCCAACTCACTGAGTCATCTCATAGACTCAATGGTTTCACTCACAACCAGAAAACGGGGTTAGGGTTCACGGTCCGACTCGCCGAGTCCAAGAACAACTCCTCGAGTCCTCTGTGACAACCCGAAATTTGTATCTTGTACAGTCATTCAATTCAATCAAAGTCAGACTCGTTTCTGCCATCTTTTAGCATTATTTAGAGTCTGTTTGAGTGTTCTAAGTCTTGTACATTCAAGGATAGGGTATAGGAATGAGTTACAAAAGTTCATAGTATTGCATTCGGGCCAAACACTCCTTCATGAGGAGTGCACGGCCGTACACATGGGTGTACGGCCGTACACCCATGGTGGCCGTGAACTCATGCCCATATATGAGTTATGCCTTTATTTTTATTCATTCCTTACACTTCCAAGTCAAGAAAAGTCAATTCTCTCTCAAGTATCATCAAGTTCTTCATCTTGATCTTCAAAGATGTAAGTATTTCTTCCATTTGTTAGTTGATACATTGCTTTAACTAGTGAAGATCCATGTTTTCATCCGTGAAATCACCTCTTTTTGGTTAGATCTTCAAGTTTTATCCAAGAACACCAAGAACACCTACTTGTTCTTGGGCCGTGGACTCCATAGAAGTCTTCAAAAGTGTGAGTATCCCTCTTATCTGCTAGTTAAGCTTGCGAAACACTTGTTTTTAGCCTTGGATCATCATCTAAATGCATAAACGTGAAGGGTGTACGGCCGTACTCAGCTCATATGGCCGTAAACCCTTGTTTAGTGCATGTATTGGCCTCAAAAACACCCCATAGTCCTACACTTGATCATAAACACTTGGTGGATGCTAGATAAGGCCATACAACACCCTTTTTGCATACTTCTTCCATGAGTGTACGGCCGTACACTCCATGACCGTACACTCATGTAGCCGTACTCACATAGGGCGTACACACCTTGGTTTCCTTGCATAATTAGTTGTATATACACTAATTATATACATATATGTGTTTCCTTGCATTATTAGTTGTAACACTTCAATATAAGTGTTTCCTAGTCCCTAATGTGGTTTCCTTGCATAATTAGTTGTATATACACTGATTATATACATATATGTGTCGTTATATGCTTAATAGGATCCGTTTGTGCTCGAGGTTTCACTTGACACTTAGCATCCTATGTCGAACTTAGATTCGTATAACTCACTGCAGGTGACTTCATACCCCTTAACTTATCTTTTAAATGATTTTAAATGCTTTTATGGGGGGGGGGGGCGGGGCGGGGAATACAAGTAGAAACATTATAGTTATTATATCAATAATATGTGATTAATAACTATCAAACAAATAGATTTCTTATACCTGAAACTGTGTTAGCAAACAAACTGCTTCAAATCGTTTTTATGCTAAACTCTTTTAATACTTATATATTGTCAAAATCATGTCTATATAGATATAATTATATAAGTAGCATTGAAAGGGCTTAGGACTGATAACTCGCCTTATTTCATGTTCCTTGTTTGGTTGTGGACTTAGGGTATCGGTTGTTTGTCCGAATGTCATTTGAATCTTAGTTATATATTATGTATATTGGTATAGATATAAAAGTTCTTCGTTTAGTTCAATGCCTTTGGGTAGCATATGTCACACCCCAAAACTGAGAATGGCGGAATACGTTCTGGGGTGGAGGACGTCATGTACAGTATCATAACAAAGCATAATAGTAAAGACAAGCAACAACATCCATTTCATTAAGATAATAATTGTAATACAAACGTGTTCAGTACAAATGTTAGACACCAAAAATACAATCAAAATAAGTGGAGTCTTATATGTGCTCCGTCTTCTCAAAAGCTGCATCCGTACCTGTCTACTGATGACCTGAGAATACAAGTTATTTTGAAAACGTTTATCAGCATAAAGCTGGTGAGTTCATAAGTATTTAGTGTCATTTCCTGTATAAAAATATTCACAATTATACATTGTAAACGTAAGTTTCGGTGTTCGAAAATAGTATGAGCCCTAGAAAACCCTATGTTTTCCAGAAAAAGTAGTCTTCACCAAGACCCGATAGTTTGTTTGTTCCTTTGAAAATGTACAAGTTTTCCCAGTAGTTATTAGTTTGAAAATATAGTTTTAGACTTTATTCATGTATAGTAATGAGAAAATGTTTTACCCCAACAGTATCACTGTCGGCCATATGTAATGAAATGCAGGCTCCAGGTAGTATTAAATGTACAATACTCCTCAGGGAGTCTGTTGCCTTTAATTCTTAAAGTATTAATTAAAGGTTTGAATGTGAACTCGTACGTAACCATGCTGATTGACGATCGAATCCCTTTGACCCTCCGAGTCATATGTAGATGTGACATTTTGTCACCCCTGGGCCTAGACGGCTCGGACTGTAGCTAGCAGTCGGGATGTGGGAGTGTCTGTCCCGTATAGATCTATACACATAATGCCCGCTCTCCCTCCAGGAGAGTCTGGTTACGCGGTGATAGCACAAAGATGTGTCGTATCGAGAAATAGTATGTCACATTCTATTTTAGTAAGTTCTCTTGTATAGTATGTAGTGTTCTCTTTGTATAGTACATAATGTTCTCCTTGTATAGTATGTAGTGTTCTCTTGTATAGTATATAGTGTATATTGACTCACAACTGAACTGACTCTAGTAGTTGTCATGGCAATAGTAGCATTGAGTAGTGTCCCTTAACTATACCTATTATAGTTAAGATATGAAGGCTTTTATATCTGCCACAAATATATAAGATATATAACTAAGAATTCAACGAGAGTCGGACTAATAACAAAATACCCTAAGCCCACAATCAAACAAGAACAGGAAGTAAGGTGAGCTATTAGTCCTAAGTCCTTCAAGTCTTACTTATATAAATATATTGGTGTAGATACCTATTATAGTTAAATAGTGTTACTGGTTGCGTGTCTTTGATATCCAAAGGCATTGAACTGATATGAAAACTTTTATATCTGACACAAATATATAAGATATATAACTAAGAATTCAACGAGAGTCGGACTAACAACAAAATACCCTAAGCCCACAATCAAACAAGAACAGGAAGTAGGGTGAGTTATTAGTCCTAAGTCCTTCAAGTCTTACTTATATAAATATATTGGTGTAGGTATGGTTTGAGAATAAAAATTAGTTTAAACAAATTTTGGAAAATAGTTTTATAGTGAGTTAACACGAAAATGAATTTGGTAAGCATTTAAAAACAGTTTAATTGGCAATATAGTTGAAAACATAGAAAATCCCTTTTTGTTGGTAAAAACAGTTAATAGTGTAGAAAATCCTTTTGGTTGCAAGTTATAATTCACATGCGATTGTTACTATAACTTAGTTGGTTCAACTTGTATTCCCCCCCCCCCCATAAAACAGTTAAAAAAAAACATTTAAAAAGGTTCATTTAGGGGTATGAACTCACCTGTAGTGAGTGAAGTGGATGAAAACGCCGAGTAGGATGCTAGGTGTCAAGTGAGGACTTGAACACACACACGGATCCTATGTAACATGTAGTGATGTATAAAGTATCTAATTAGTTGTGTAATCACTAATTGAGTGAGTAAAGGCACTTCAATGTACGAAAACACTTTGTTTCAAGTGTTAGGAGTGCTAAAGGTGGCATCTAAGGAGTGTATGGCCTCACTATGGAGTTTACACTTCACTTGACCACACTTAAGTGTGTTTACGGTTGGGAGACCATTTCCCCCATGAGTTTATGGCCGTAAACTCATGGAAATGGTGAGTTTGTGTGTCTAAAGGTCTCATGCATCGTAAGGAAGGTTCCTAGGATCAATTCGAAGGCTTGGGAAGTGATTAGGGTTCAATTGGGTACTCCCTTGGAGTTTACGGTCCTTGGACCACTCCTTGGGAGTTTACGGTCGTAAACTCTAGGGTTTACGGTCCTTGGACCACCCTTGGGGAGTTTACGGCCGTAAACCCACCTTTGTCCATGTTTGTCCATTTTCCAAGTGTTTTGGTGGTTTGTAGGCCATTCATGCAAGTTCTAGACTCAAAAACAAGCCATGCAAAGTGTTTGGAGCATTAAAACACCCTTGGAAGGTGTTTATGGTTTTGGGAGACGTTCCCAAACCGTAAACTCACGTTTACACTCCTTTGGACATGTTTTAGGGTTCTAAGATCATCCAAGCAAGTTTCAAGGCCATTAGACATGCATTGGAAGGGTTAAGGAGCATCAAAACCCCTTGAAAGGGTGTTTACGGTTTTTGAACATTCAAGAACCGTAAACTCATGTTCATGGCCAAAAACTCATGATCTTGTGGTTCTAACTCCATGCATGTAAGGATCTAAGCATTAGGAGAGGTTTGGAAGTGTTTTGGGGCTTCAAAACCCTCATATGGGAGTTTACGGTTTTGGGAGGCTCCCCAAACCGTAAACACATGCATGTTGGGGTATTTGGATGATCCAACTCGAAATAGCATGAATACTAAGCTAGAAAATCAAGTTAGGAAGATTACCTTTGATTTTTGAGGCTTGAAAGTGGTGTTCTTGAGCCAAACCCGATTTTTAGAGAGAGAAAGTAGAGAGAGAAATCTCCAAGGTGGGAAAAGGCTCTAAAGGTGGACACTCCTCCTTTATATATGGCTGCCTAGTGGGGACCCACCATACACTGTCGTTTAAACGGAGCTAGGTGTTTTTACCGGGTAAACTAACCGTAACCCGACTTAGTTGTTTTTATTCCGTCATTAAATATATATTATTTTAATAAATCAAAATGAATTATTTTAATAATAAAAGTTAACGGAAAATTTTAATAGAATCAACTTTTATTAACGGAAACGGGTTACAGTGACGAAGTAAATTTCAGGTTGTCACATCATCCCCCCGTTAGAGGGAATTTCGTCCCGAAATTCAGAATTCAAGTAGTTACGTTATTACAACACAACTAAGCAAAGAGATGAGGATAGTT
Organism: Lactuca virosa; assembly: GCF_052849685.1. NCBI lineage: Eukaryota > Viridiplantae > Streptophyta > Magnoliopsida > Asterales > Asteraceae > Lactuca > Lactuca virosa. The sequence continues at coordinate 157,193,797 of NC_136434.1, forward strand.
AAGTTTCATTTGATCCTCGCGCTCCCAAGTGAACTCTGGTCCTCGTTTGGCGTTCCAACGAACCTTCACAATCGGGATGCGGCTTTGCTTTGTTCGTTTGACCTCTCGGTCCATGATCTCCACAGGTTCTTCCACGAAGTTGAGGCTCTCATTGACCTCGATTTCATCGAGTGGAATTATGAGAGTCTCTTCGGATAGGCACTTTTTCAAGTTCGAGACGTGGAAGGTAGGATGCACATTACTAAGTTCGCGGGGTAGATTGAGTTTGTAAGCTACGGGGCCGATTCTAGCGAGAATCTCAAAAGGACCTATGTATCTTGGATTCAGCTTTCCGCGCTTTCTGAAGCGTATCAAGCCTTTCCAGGGTGAGACTTTCAAAAGGACTCGGTCTCCCACCTGGAATTCCAAGGGTTTCCTCCGTTTGTCTGCGTAGCTTTTCTGTCGGTCTCTTGAGGCTTTAAGTCGTGCTCGGATTTGTACGATCTTTTTGGTGGTTTCGCGGATGATATCTGGACCGGTGAGAGTGTTGTCAGGAGCTCGTCCCTTAGCTAATTGAGTGTCGCCTACCTCGGCCCAGCACATAGGGGATCTGTACTTCCGGCCGTAGAGGGCTTCGAATGGGGCAGCTTTGATGCTTGTGTGATAACTGTTGTTGTAGGAAAACTCGACTAGGGGTAAGTGGGTATCCCATGCCTTACCAAAGTCGATTACACAGGCTCGCAGCATATCCTCCAAGGTTTGAATAGTTCTCTCACTTTGTCCATCGGTTTGAGGATGGTAAGCTGTGCTCATATCCAGCTTAGTTCCAAGAGCCTTCTGTAGTGACTGCCAGAACCTCGAGGTGAACCTGCTATCCCGATCAGAAATAATGGACACAGGTACACCGTGCAGTCGGACTACCTCTTGGATGTAAATTCGCATGAGTCTCTCCATTTTGAAGTTTTCCTTGATAGGAAGGAAGTGGGCGGATTTGGTTAGCCGGTCGACAATTACCCAAATGGTGTCGTACCCACTCGGAGATTTGGGCAATTTGGTAATGAAATCCATAGTAATTCTCTCCCACTTCCATTCAGGTATCTCTGGCTGTTGGAGAAGACCCGAGGGTTTCTGGTATTCGACCTTGACCTTAGCGCAAGTAAGGCACTTATTCACGAAGGTAGCGATTTCTGCTTTCATGTTAGGCCACCAGTACGATTTCTTGAGATCCAGGTACATCTTATCTGAACCTGGGTGAATGGAATATCGAGTGTTGTGCGCTTCTTTCATGACCAAGTCTCTGAAGCCACCGTGTCGCGGTGTCCAGATCCGGTCCATGAGGTAGTAAGCTCCGTCATCCTTGACTACCAGATTCTTATCCATTCCTCGCAGGGACTCTCCCGCCACATTTTCCGGTTTCAAAGCTTCAAGCTGTGCTCCCTTAATTTGTGCGGGTAGATGCGAATGGATAGTCATGGTTAGGGACTTGACTCTTCGTCCATAATATTCCTTCCGACTTAGGGCGTCTGCTACTACATTGGCTTTACCCGGGTGGTAACGAATTTCACATTCGTAGTCATTGAGTTGCTCGACCCACCGTCGTTGTCTCATGTTGAGCTCCTTCTGGTTGAAGATGTGCTGGAGGCTTTTGTGGTCGGTATAGATGGTGCTCTTTGTACCATACAGATAGTGTCTCCATATTTTTAGGGCGAACACGACCGCTCCTAGCTTGAGGTCGTGCGTGGTGTAGTTGACTTCGTGTGTCTTCAGCTGTCTTGAGGCGTAGGCGATGACCTTACCTCGTTGCATCAGAACACAGCCGAGCCCCTGATTGGATGCATCGCAATATACTACGAAGTCTTCTGTCCCTTCGGGGAGGGACAGTATCGGCACAGTGCACAAGGCTCGCTTCAGGGTTCAGAATGCCTTCTCTTATTTTTCTTCCCAGTCAAAGGCCACGCCTTTCTGGGTCAATGTCGTAAGAGGCTTCGCAATCCGAGAGAAATTCTGAATGAATCTTCGGTAGTAGCCAGCGAGGCCTAGAAATTGGCGAATTTCTATAGGCGTCTTCGGTGCTGACCAGTTCTCAATAGCTTTAATCTTGGATGGGTCCACGTGGATTCCTTCTATGCTAACCACGTGTCCTAAGAATTCGACTCTTCGGATCCAAAATTCGCACTTTGAGAACTTTGCGTAAAGCTTCTCCGATCGTAGAGTTTCTAGGACCTGTCGCAGATGATCGCTATGCTCTTCCTCACTTCTAGAGTAGATAAGTATATTATCAACGAAGACGATGACGAACTGATCCAAGTAGGGACGGCATACTCTATTCATCAAGTCCATGAAGACTGCGGGCGCATTGGTCAGTCCGAACGGCATCACTACGAACTCGTAGTGCCCGTAACGAGTCCGGAAGGTTGTCTTCGGAACATCCTCCTCGAGCACTCGCAACTGGTGATACCCGGACCTTAGATCAATTTTGGAAAAGTAACTCGCCCCTTGCAGCTGATCAAATAAATCGTCTATACGAGGAAGGGGGTAACGGTTCTTGATCGTCAGCTTGTTGAGTTCTCTGTAGTCGATGCACATGCGGAACGATCCGTCTTTCTTCTTTACGAACAAGACTGGCGCTCCCCAGGGTGAGAAGCTTGGTCTTATAAAGCCCTTGTTGAGCAGTTCGTTAAGTTGGCTGGATAGTTCTTGCATCTCAGCAGGCGCTAGACGATAGGGCGATTTAGCTACGGGGGTAGCTCCTGGAATTAAATCGATTCTGAACTCGACTTGACGTTTAGGAGGTAGGACTGGCAGTTCCTCTGGAAAGATGTCAGGGAAGTCGCACACGACGGGGAAATCTTTTAGCTCTTTTGTTTTCCGGCTCGTGTCGACAACGTGTGCAAGGAATGCGCGATATTCCTTGCGCAAGTATTTCTGAGCTTGAATGCTCGAGATGATGCGAAGGCTCGTACTGGGTTTGTCTCCGTAAATCATCAATGTTTCATTGTTGGGCAAGTTCAAACGGATGGCTTTGTCGAAACACAGGATGTCGGTATGATGGAGACTCAACCAGTCCATGCCTATGATGACATCAAAGCTCTTGATCGCTACTGGTATGAGATCGATAGGAAACGAATGATTATCTAGCGTGAGGGTACAACCTATGTAGATTTCGTTAGAACTTTCCGTTTTGTCGTTAGCCATTTCTATGACGAACGTTTCTTTCAGTGATTGCGGTGATTGTTTGAGTAAGTGTTTAAAGTTTTGATTTACGAAACTTCTCTCTGCCCCACTATCGAATAGAATACAAGCATAAGAGTTATCAAGAAGGAACGTACCCGTGACTACGGTGGGGTCTGCTACAGCCTCATTATGGCCAATAGCAAGTAGTCTACCTGCTCCTCCCGCGTTGCCAGCCTTTGGACAATTTCTTTTGAAATGTCCGACTTCGCCACAGCCATAGCAGGCCTGGCTTGCTCCCGAACTGGGAATTTGGGAAATGGGTTTGGGAGGTGCTCTGCAGAACCGGATGGTGTGGCCCTTCCGGTCGTAATTGGCGCAATGCATTTCACGGCATGGGCCGTTATGATGGAAGGCGCACTTATCGCACTTGGGTAGATTCCCCGCATATGTTTTGGCGGGCACGGGGGCAGTAGGAGTAGTGGCAGCATGGACAGCCACCATTTGCTGGTTACTGAAAGAGGATTTGACTGATTTACCCTTCTTTCGATCTCCCCGTTTTCTCTTGTTGTCGGAGGCGTGAGTTGGAGCAGTAGTGATGGTTGTAGTTCTTCATGGAGCACGGGGAACTTCATGATCGATAAGCATTTGGGCCAACTCCTTGGCACTTTCAAATGTCGTTGGTCTTGATGATAGAACGTTCCCACGATACGGAGGCACCAGGCCCCCGATGTATCGCTCAATCTTCTTAGCTTCCGAGGGAATCATGTTAGGGCATAGGGCTACCAGCTCGCAGTACCGGGTGGTGTAAGCTACTATATCGGAACCCTGCATTTTGCGATTGCAGAGTTCCTCCTCCAATTTCTGAATTTCTCCCTTTGGGCAGTACTCTGTCATCATTAGGTCTTTCAGTGTATCCCAACCCATGGCGTTAGCTGCTACCAGGGAGAGTGCTTTGACATGGCCATTCCACCATGTTAGGGCCCTTTGGGTAAGGGTACAAGTAGCAAACTTTATCTTGCTCCCTTTGGGGCAGGAGCACATTTCGAATACTGCTTCGGTTCTTTCGAACCATTGGGTTAGGGCGAGGATTCCCCCGGTCCCGTTGAAGTAGGTAGGCTTGCAACTGATGAAATCTTTGTAGGTGCATTCCCGAGCACGGGGTGGGTTTCACCCTGGCTAGAGTTAGTTCCCAGTCCACCTCCACTGGCACCACCAGAATTGACTTGCCAGAGCGGCGGTCACGGCTGCAGTCACGGCTGTTTGGAACAACACCGGGTCGAACTGCGGAGGAACCGGCGGTGTAGGTGGTGGTGGTGGAGCTTGAGTTGCAGGAGTTCTCCTGGTTGGACGCTTGCGAGGCGGCATCCTGTATCGAAAGGTTACGAAAACGATGACAATAGTAAGAATCGATTTGTAAACATGATAAGAGTGTTTCTTGGACTAACTCTCTATAGTCTAACAAACAAAGGGAAATGTACTGCTAGGTTAGGGACACCCAAATGTACAACTTCCCTATCGATTAAATACTGCCAATAGTACTGGTATTACTGATGTATAATGAGTTCGGGAAAGGAAACGACCTAGCAGGAGGTCTTACATCAAACCATCAAGGAAAATGTTGGCAGTTTAGTAGTCTAGCTCGAGTACTTCCAAAATTAGGAATGTTTACAGGCATGTACTCTCTTGACTATAGAAAGAAAGCTATTCCTTAATCAAACGAGAGGGATGAGTTGGCATCTTTTACTGGCGACGGGGATTCTTTGGGGCAAACCCTAAGATCAGCCAGTTGGCGCACAACTCCCTGAAGATGTCGCTTGTGCGTCCTCTGACGTGCTCGGAGTTTCATGACTTCCGCTCGTGATGCGGTTATGCCATTTACGCGAGAATGGGGAAAGAAAATTGATAGGCGCTAATCTATGATACTTATAAGATGATCGTTATTAGTCGACCCAATATTTGCATAGTGCATACCAATTACATGGAATCGAAGCAGAATAGACCTTCGAATAAGTGACCCTAACTCCAAGCCCACAATCAAACAAGAACAGGAAATGAAGCAAAGGTCACAGATTCTAAGTCTATAACGCCTTAGTCACATGTAACCGTGGTGTATCCACTTAGCAACTATTGCCCTACTAGTAACGACCCTTTTAGTTCTCACATATGTTGTAACTAGAATGCAGAATACTCCTATAGTATTCTTGTTCTGATGTTCTTGTAGTAGTATTGGTAAGTTTTAGACTTGTTGCAACACCACAACCATTCTTAGGCACATGCTAGCCACTCCTAGGAAAATGTAGTTGATCAGGCTACATCCGCCTAGTTTTGGCCATATTTCTCTAAGCCTAACTGTGCTGTTCAACAATCTTAATACTTTTGTTCTGTTCTAGTATGATACTGACCCTTTGTATGAATGAATGTATATATATACTTAGTTAAATATTTTATTATTTAAAAGTATATATTCTTGTTCAGAGTGTTTTAGTCTCGATGTGTTTATAGTTTGTATATCTTTTATGGGTTGATATACTTGATTCACTATAAACAGTGCTCTGATACCAATCTGTCACACCCCAAAACCGAGAACGGCGGAATACGTTCTGAGGTGGAGGACGTCATGTACAGTATCATAACAAAGCATAATAGTAAAGACAAGCAACAACATCCATTTCATTAAGATAATAATTGTAATACAAACGTGTTCAGTACAAATGTTAGACACCAAAAATACAATCAAAATAAGTGGAGTCTTATATGTGCTCCGTCTTCTCAAAAGCTGCATCCGTACCTGTCTACTGATGACCTGAGAATACAAGTTATTTTGAAAACGTTTATCAGCATAAAGCTGGTGAGTTCATAAGTATTATTGTCATTTCCTGTATAAAAATATTCACAATTATACATTGTAAAAGTAAGTTTCGGTGTTCGAAAATAGTATGAGCCCTAGAAAACCCTATGTTTTCCAGAAAAAGTAGTCTTCACCAAGACCCGATAGTTTGTTTGTTCCTTTGAAAATGTACAAGTTTTCCCAGTAGTTATTAGTTTGAAAATATAGTTTTAGACTTTATTCATGTATAGTAATGAGAAAATGTTTTACCCCAACAGTATCACTGTCGGCCATATGTAATGAAATGCAGGCTCCAGGTAGTATTAAATGTACAATAATCCTTAGGGAGTCTGTTGCCTTTAATTCTTAAAGTATTAATTAAAGGTTTGAATGTGAACTCGTACGTAACCATGTTGATTGACGATCGAATCCCTTTGACCCTCCGAGTCATATGTAGATGTGACATTTTGTCACCCCTGGGCCTAGACGGCTCGGACTGTAGCTAGCAGTCGGGATGTGGGAGTGTCTGTCCCGTATAGATCTATACACATAATGCCCGCTCTCCCTCCAGGAGACTCTGGTTACGCGGTGATAGCACAAAGATGTGTCGTATCGAGAAATAGTATGTCACATTCTATTTTAGTAAGTTCTCTTGTATAGTATGTAGTGTTCTCTTTGTATAGTACATAATGTTCTCCTTGTATAGTATGTAGTGTTCTCTTGTATAGTATATAGTGTATATTGACTCACAACTGAACTGACTCTAGTAGTTGTCATGGCAATAGTAGCGTTGAGTAGTGTCCCTTAACTACACCTATTATAGTTAAGATATGAAGGCTTTTATATCTGCCACAAATATATAAGATATATAACTAAGAATTCAACGAGAGTCGGACTAATAACAAAATACCCTAAGCCCACAATCAAACAAGAACAGGAAGTAAGGTGAGCTATTAGTCCTAAGTCCTTCAAGTCTTACTTATATAAATATATTGGTGTAGATACCTATTATAGTTAAATAGTGTTACTGGTTGCGTGTCTTTGATATCCAAAGGCATTGAACTGATATGAAAACTTTTATATCTGACACAAATATATAAGATATATAACTAAGAATTCAACGAGAGTCGGACTAATAACAAAATACCCTAAGCCCACAATCAAACAAGAACAGGAAGTAGGGTGAGTTATTAGTCCTAAGTCCTTCAAGTCTTACTTATATAAATATATTGGTGTAGGTATGGTTTGAGAATAAAAATTAGTTTAAACAAATTTTGGAAAATAGTTTTATAGTGAGTTAACACGAAAATGAATTTGGTAAGCATTTGAAAACAGTTTAATTGGCAATATAGTTGAAAACATAGAAAATCCCTTTTTGTTGGTAAAAACAGTTAATAGTGTAGAAAATCCTTTTGGTTGCAAGTTATAATTCACATGCGATTGTTACTATAACTTAGTTGGTTCAACTTGTATTCCCCCCCCCCCATAAAACAGTTAAAAAAAAACATTTAAAAAGGTTCATTTAGGGGTATGAACTCACCTGTAGTGAGTGAAGTGGATGAAAACGCCGAGTAGGATGCTAGGTGTCAAGTGAGGACTTGAACACACACACGGATCCTATGTAACATGTAGTGATGTATAAAGTATCTAATTAGTTGTGTAATCACTAATTAAGTGAGTAAAGGCACTTCAATGTACGAAAACACTTTGTTTCAAGTGTTAGGAGTGCTAAAGGTGGCATCTAAGGAGTGTATGGCCTCACTATGGAGTTTACACTTCACTTGACCACACTTAAGTGTGTTTACGGTTGGGAGACCATTTCCCCCATGAGTTTACGGCCGTAAACTCATGGAAATGGTGAGTTTGTGTGTCTAAAGGTCTCATGCATCGTAAGGAAGGTTCCTAGGATCAATTCGAAGGCTTGGGAAGTGATTAGGGTTCAATTGGGTACTCCCTTGGAGTTTACGGTCCTTGGACCACTCCTTGGGAGTTTACGGTCGTAACTCTAGGGTTTACGGTCCTTGGACCACCCTTGGGGAATTTACGGTCGTAAACTCATGGGTTTATGGCCGTAAACCCACCTTTGTCCATGTTTGTCCATTTTCCAAGTGTTTTGGTGGTTTGTAGGCCATTCATGCAAGTTCTAGACTCAAAAACAAGCCATGCAAAGTGTTTGGAGCATTAAAACACCCTTGGAAGGTGTTTACGGTTTTGGGAGACGTTCCCAAACCGTAAACTCATGTTTACACTCCTTTGGACATGTTTTAGGGTTCTAAGATCATCCAAGCAAGTTTCAAGGCCATTAGACATGCATTGGAAGGGTTAAGGAGCATCAAAACCCCTTGAAAGGGTGTTTACGGTTTTTGAACATTCAAGAACCGTAAACTCATGTTCATGGCCAAACACTCATGATCTTGTGGTTCTAACTCCATGCATGTAAGGATCTAAGCATTAGGAGAGGTTTGGAAGTGTTTTGGGGCTTCAAAACCCTCATATGGGAGTTTACAGTTTTGGGAGGCTCCCCAAACCGTAAACACATGCATGTTGGGGTATTTGGATGATCCAACTCGAAATAGCATGAATACTACGCTAGAAAATCAAGTTAGGAAGATTACCTTTGATTTTTGAGGCTTGAAAGTGGTGTTCTTGAGCCAAACCCGATTTTTAGAGAGAGAAAGTAGAGAGAGAAAGCTCCAAGGTGGGAAAAGGCTCTAAAGGTGGACACTCCTCCTTTATATATGGCTGCCTAGTGGGGACCCACCATACACTGTCGTTTAAACGGAGCTAGGTGTTTTTACCGGGTAAACTAACCGTAACCCGACTTAGTTGTTTTTATTCCGTCATTAAATATATATTATTTTAATAACTCAAAATGAATTATTTTAATAATAAAAGTTAACGGAAAATTTTAATAGAATCAACTTTTATTAACGGAAACGGGTTATAGTGACGGAGTAAATTTCGGGTTGTCACAGCATAGGTGTTCAAACAAGTTCAGTCATACAAACAACATTACTAGTAAACTATAATAGGTATAGTTTAGGAAGTCACTACTTACTATTTCTAGACCAATGAAACATACAAGAGTCATTTCATACATGAGTCAGTTCAAACATACTATAACGAGAAACAATACTTACTATAATGAGAAACAAAGAGAACATACTATACACTAGATGGAGAGAACATACTATGCACTAGACAGAGATAACATACTATACAATAGAGAGAGAGAACTTACTATACAAATACAAGAATACTATAACAATAATATGAGCCACTACTTCATGGCATGGCAACATACTGCTGTGTCACTTTTTCTACCCAGAGTCTCCTGGAGGGAGAGCGTGAATTTGTGTATAGATCTATATGGGATTGACCATCCTACACCTTGCTGCTAGCTACAATGGGACCTGCAGGTCTAAGGGTGACGAATGTCATATCATTTCGACGTCTCGAACGTCGTGTTATACTAGTCTATCAAGTATGGTTACAATCTTATGTTATTTAACCTTAATTAAACAAATAGGTTTAAGGTAGTTAGTACATTGGTAGTTACTTAGATAAAACTACAGTACATCTTTATTTTCCCATTTCATTCACGTTGTGATCTTCTCACATAAACGGTAATGAAAACTATATTTTGGTAATGATAGTCATACTTTGGGAAAACACTCACTTCTACGAAAGAACAAACAGAAAGAATAGTTGGGTCTTCCTAGAAGACTACTATAGTAGAAAATATAGGATTTTCTAGGAAGTTTACAAACATTTACATCAAACACTTACAAACTTTTACATCAAACATTTACAAACATTTCATTCAAACTTATACAAACAACGACACTAAAATACTTATGAACTCACCATCTTTAATGCTGATCTACGCTTTCAAAATAACTTGTATTCTCAGGTCACCAGTAGACAGGTACCGATGACCAGGTTTTGAGAAGATGGAGCACATTCAAGACTCATCTCTTATTTTGATTCTTATTTTTGGTGTCTTATAAACTATTAAGAACACACTTGTATTAAAATTATACTATTAATCCAATGCATGATGTTGTTGCTTGTTTTACTATTATGCATTGTTATGATACTGTACATGACGTCCTTCGCCCCCGAACGTTTCCACCGTTCTGGTTTGGGGGTGTGACAGATTGGTATCAAAGCATTTTTATAGTGAATTGAGTATATCAACCCATAAAAGATATACAACTATAAACACAACGGGATTAAAACACTCTGACCAAGAGTTAATACTTTTAAAATAATACAAAGGTTTTAATAAAGTATACATACCTGCATTCATACTAAAATCAGTGTCACTACGACAGAACAAAAGTATTACGATTGTTGGACAGCACAAGTAGGCTTGGAGACATATAATCAGATCTAGGAGTGATATAGCCTAATCAACTATATATTTTCGAGAAGTTATTAGCATGTGCCTAGGAATGGTTGTGGTGTTGCAGCAAGTCAAAAAAACTTACCAACACTACTACAATGAAAACATTAGAACAGAACATAAACTTAAAATGCTATAGGAGTATTTTGTGTTACTATAATTAATCATGTGCAAACTAAAAAGGTCTTTATTAGTATGTCAATAGTTGCTGAGTGGATATGCTAAGGTTATATGTGACTAAGGTGTCATAGACTTAGAATCAGTGGTCTTTTCTTTACTTCCTATTCCTTATTTGGTTGTGGACTTAGAGTTAGGATCACTTATTCGAAGGTCTATCCAGTTTTGGTTACATATGACTGGTATACACTATGCAAATGTTGGAGTAACTGGTAAGGATCATCTTATAATTATCTTAATTATTACGTCTATTAATTATTTCTTTTACCCTCATTCTCGCGTAGATAACATGGCTCGATTCAATCTCCCCGGCGACCCGTACTTCCCCAACCAAGGCAATGGTGGATGGATCGATGACGAGCCAGAAGAGAATCATGCAATTCCGTTAGACGACGACTTCGTAGAGAACTTCCCGGAGGATTCTGACTCCGAGCCAGAAGTCAATGATCAACCCCTGGTAGCTCAAATCCCAAATCCTAACCCTCGTCCGGATTTTCAAGGCCCGACACCTCTGTGGGCGGAAAGTTTGGAAACATGGACTCAAGAACAGGGTCAACCCATGCCATACAATGGAGATAGAAGCTTCTACAACCTGAGCGAAGGAGGCTCAGTGGATAGAGTCCTGCCTATTCTGGTTCGCAGGGTTGCTCGTAATGAAATACAGGGTAGGACAGCCATCAACCAAATCATGGAGGACGATGCCAATGCGGGAGTTAATACGGTCCGTATTAGTTGTCTGGAAGATGCTTGCGAGAGAGCTGCGAGAGACAATGAGTCTCTACTGCAAGAATTAGTTGTGACTCGAGTTGAAGTCATAGAACACCGCGTACGACAGCGAGTGAATGAGCAACACCTTCTTGATTTTGAGCGTCAGCTGGCTGATTTAAGGGTTCGCCCGAGGGGTGCCCATCGCCAGTAGGAGATGCACTGCTCATCCTTTCTTTTGATTAAGGGAATAGCCTTCGTATATGTGCTCTAAGTAGCACCTTTCCCTGTAAATTCTTGTTTATCTTAGGACCTTGAACTTTCAGTCGATTAGGTCTTTATGCTTTCAAAAATTTCCTACTCTGGTTTGATGTAAGACCTACTCCTAGGTCATTTTCCTGAACTTGTTACATCTTTAATACCAGTATTATTGAAAGATATCTAATCTCATGGGAAATATTTGTCCAAAAGCTTTCATCCTTTTATTACTAGATCTCTAATTCAATCATACTTTCATCTGTTTTGTTGGGCTATGGAGAGTTAGTCCATGATTCAGTCATGTCAAGTCACGAACCGAGCCCTGACATGGTGGAATAGCCATGTCAAGTCACAAACTCTACTAGTGGAAAATACTATAAGATGCGAAGCTATTAAGGAGCTCATGATCGAGGAATACTGCCCGAGGGGAGAAGTTCAAAAACTTAAACAGGAACTCTGGAGCCTAACCATGAAGGGCTCCGACATAGTGGCCTATACTGCCAGATTCAACGTTCTGGTGGCACTATGTCCAGGGATGGTCCCTACTGAGGGAAAGAAGATAGAGAGGTATATCTGGGGGCTGGTGCCTCCATTTCAGGGGAATGTACTAGCTTCAAACCCTACTACCTTCGACAGTGCCAAACGGTTACACAACGGCTCATTGATCACGGAGTCTGTACCCCAACATCAACAACAACCCTGGCAATCCCAGAACCCTCCAAAGCTGGTGACAACAAGCGGAAGTTCTGGGATAACAAGAAGAAGGATGCTACGCAGAAGGCTACCAAAAAGCAGCAGGTCATAGCTGTTCATGCTGCGATAACACCTACTGCTGCTGTGCTGATGAAGCAGTATGCTTGAAGCTTGCGTAAGTGCAACAAATACAGCTTCCACCACAACGGACCCTGTCGGGAAATGCAGTGCTCTAAATGCAACATGAAGGGTCACACTGCCCGTTTTTGCAAGGCTCCGGCAAGGCCAATCACCCAAGTCCACGGCGCTAGTGTGGGCCAGGCTTGCTACGGATATGGCGAGGTGGGCCACTACAAGAGAAACTATCCGAAGGCAGGGAATGCCGGAGAAGTGGGAAGAGTTTTGGCGATAGGCCACGAGGAAGTAGTTGCCGACCCCACAGTGGTCACTGGTACGTTTCTCCTCGATAATTCATATGGATGCATATTTTTTGATAGTGGAGCGGACAGGAGTTTCGTGAAAAAGAAATTTGCTCACTTGCTTAAACAAAAATCACATGCACTTAAGGAATCGTTCACTGAAGAAATGGCTAACGGAAAGACAGAGAGCACTAGCTGCATATACATAGGATGTACACTAACTCTAGATAGGCATTCATTTCCAATCGACCTCATGCCGGTTTCAATTAAAAGTTTCGACGTCATAATCAGCATGGATTGGTTGAGTTCTCATCGTGCCAACATCATGTGTTACGAAAAAGTCGTTCGACTTAATCTACCGCCTAGCGAAACCCTAATTATCTATGGCAACAAACCTGGCACGAACCTTCGTATTATCTCGAACATACAAGCCCAAAAGTACTTACAAAACGAATGTCGCGCATTCCTTGCTCATGCTATCGATGTGAGCCAAGAGACGAAGGACATAAAGAAAATCCCAATAGTACTCGATTTCCCCGACATCTTTCCAGAAGAACTACCAGGCTTACCTCCGCAGCGTCAAGTCAAGTTCAGAATCAACTTAGTTACAGGGGCTAACCTAGTAGCCAAATCGCCCTATCATCTAGCACCAGCTGAGATGCAGGAGCTATCCAGTCAACTTAACTGAAGGGTCCAGTTAATGGTTTGGTCTAGGCTTTTATTGTAATAGGTCACTATGAGTCTTTAATGTGTTTTGGGAGTTGTTTAGTGAGTTTACGGCCCAAGAGTGGGTTTACGGCCGTAAACCTGTTTACGACCGTAAACCCAGTTTCCGGCCCAAGTCTTGTATAAATAGAGGAGTTGTAGGTCTTTGTCTGGTTGTTGATGCCATAGAGTTCACGGTTCATTCTGTCGAGTTGTACCAGACGTTTTATGCAATAAACGTGTGCAAGCTTGATTTCTTTTCTTCTTTTACCTCTATTGTGATTGCTATTGGTTGTTTGTTGCTTGATCATTGGTAAAGATCCGTTTCAGGACCTTACAATTGGTATCAGAGCAAAACCGGTGTCAAAGCTTCATCAATCGAGTTTTCGGCTGTTTAGACTGACATTCTTTACTGTTCGAGATTGGTTTTAGTGCTTTCGTGGTTAAAGGGATTGAATCTACACCAAAATCGCGTTTTCGAAGAACTTCTGGGAGTTTACTGCCAACCGTAAACTCAGTTTACGGCTGTAAACTCAAGAACTTTAATCAGCCGTTAACTGTGTTCTTGGACTGTAAACAGGGAAACTTCGTTAACCGTAAACTAAGCTTCAATAACTGTAAACACTTAAACCGTAAATATCCAAACCATAAACGCATCAACCGTAAACGTAGTTTACGGTCGTAAACTCATCAACCGTAAACGCAGTTTACGATCGTAATCACATCAACTGTAAACTCTCTTCTGACATTATATTTCTTTAATTTCTAATGGAATCTCAAAGTCAAACTCATTTTCACGAACTTGATACTGTCATGGGCACTACTATGCGCATTCCAAGATTAATGTCTGCAGATGGTTTTCCTGAGTGGAAGTATAGGATTGAAAAGTACATTAAAATGAAGGATTTTAAAGTCTGGAGAAGCATCATCAGGGGCCCTGTTCGAATCACTATGACAGTTGGAGGACAGGTGATTGAAAAAGCTGTTGAAAATTACACAAATGAAGAGTTTCAAAAGGTGGAAGAGCAGGAAAGGGCTTTAGCCACTCTAACCATGGCATTATCTCCTGATATTGCTCAAGGTTTCCGAGAGTATACTTCAACTAAAGATTTGTGGGAAGCCTTAATTGAGGTATATGAAGGCAATGAAGATATGAAGGAGAGTCGCCAGGACCTGTTGCGACAAAAGTTCAATATGTTCAACTACATTCCCGGAGAGACTCTTGAGGCACAGCTGCAGCGGTTCACAACTCTCACAACTGACATTAATATATCTGGGATTTTCTTGACCAAGTCAGAGATTAACAAGAAGCTTATGAATGCTCTTCCTAGGTCATGGGACATGCATGTTGCTGTGATTAAGAAGACCAAGGATCTGAATCGACTCACGCTTGCTGAAAATATGGAGATTATCAAAGCTTGTGACATTGATGACAAACAGAGAGAGATTAACCATGTTAACTCGTACTCAACTGCGCATCTTGGAATCTCCTCTAACAATGCTCTCTCATCAATCATGTCTTCATCAGGTCAAGTATTTGCTGCTCAACAACCTCAGATTCAGACCTTCGCTGCTGCATCATCCATTCCTCATTCTCAAAGCCAACCATTTGTCACTCCACAAGCTGTTCCCCCTCCAAATGTGCCAGTTGTAGCCTCTTCCTCAAACACGGAAGACACTGATGAAAATCTGGCTCTAGCCACTGGGCTTGTTAACTGCTACAATGCTTTTGTAGCTAGAGAGCTTGCTGATTTGGATCAGATTCATCCAGAAGACGTGGAAGAAATGGACATTACATGGTAGATTGCTATGGCTGTTTTCAGGGCCAAGCAGTTTGCTAAAAAGACAGGGAAGAACAACTGGGGCATGAATGCTGACAAGAAGGTGGGATTCAACAAGGGCATGCTACGATGTTTCAACTGCCATGAGCTGGGTCACTTTGCTCGTGAGTGTCCCAAACCAGATCGTAGGACGAACGACAATAGGACAATGGTTGCAGTGGGAAACAACCGTGCAGGTGCTGCTATTAATGGTGAGACTGCTATGGTCACTCAGTCCTTTGACTGGGAGGACCAGATTCAGGCTTTGAATATTTCAGGGCCAGAAAACGCTCACCTAGCTCAAATTGATGATGCTCCCCTGAAGAATGATGTAGCTGATCCTGAAGCAGAAATGATGGAGCTGCAGTTTGCTTTAATGGTGTCTTCTACTTCCGAGCCCAGAAAGAGTGAGGTAAATTTACCCTCTTGTTCTCAAGCATGTATTGAATATGTTAAACTTCTTCATGATGAAATTCAATTATTACGTAGAGAAGTAGAGGACCTTAGATATGAGGGCTATCAACTCAGGAAAGGACAAAAACCCCTTAAGGCCCAGTTAGAAACAAAAATAAAAGATTTTAAAAGAATTCAGACAGAATACAGTGAAAAATGTGAACTGTATGATTATGTTAAGAGACAAAATGATGAGTTAATTACTGAGCTTGATACATTAAAGAGATAATTTGAAACTGCAAATTTTGATTTTAGAAAATTCGATGGATCAAGCGAGGTAGTTGCCAACATGATTGATCACTGCATGCAGTTCAAACGAAACCAACAAAAGGGTTTAGGATACGATAGTGTACTTCCTCCTTATAATCATACATATCAGTATCAACCCCTATCCAAGGATGAGATTGCCAACGAACCATTCATGGTTTATGGCAAGCCATCTGGTTTCGTTTCTGGAGGATTTATTAATGTTGAAAGTACTAACGTTTCTACTTCCCCTGCAGATCAATCCTTAGATCAGGAAAAGCATGAAGTTGGAGAATCTGTCTCTGTTTCTGATTCTGATAATTTTGTTTCAAATGAAAATGTTTTTGTTTCTGATATTCGAACTGAGAATGTTTCTTGTGATGCTTCCACATCTGCTACTGTTGAATTTAATTTATTTGATATGTTTGATGAACTGTTTGGTAATTCTGATGCTTGTGCTTCTAATGAAAACCCATCAATTCCACAAGTCACACCATCTGAGGCACCCTCACTTATCTCACAACCTATTTCTCATGCTGAGAAGAGTAAGAGTGTCTGTCAAGAAAATAAATCTGAGAAATGCAGTACAAGTTCAAATAATAAACAGATTTGTTTTAATTGTGGTGTTGGTGGTCACATAGCTAGGAATTGTCAAAATAGGATCTTTATGAACTATATGTCGCCAAGAGGAGAGAACGAATCTAGAGGAAGGTTTTTAATTAGAAAGTCCTCAAGAACTCGTTCTCGAAATGATGATTGGAAAGATGATCGAAGCAGAAAAAGGGCTGTTTTTCAAAAGAATAAAAAGGTTTTTCATAACAAAGCTCCAAATAGTTTGCCAAAACCGGAGAAAGCTCCGCCAAGATCGGTTTCGTCAAAGAGCAGTTCTGGATTTTTGACCACTTCTAGTAGAACATCCATAGGCTCAGTGCAAACTAATAAGAAACCTATTTCAAAACCACCTGAGAATGTTATAAAACCTAAATATCATTGGATGCCCAAATCAATTTCCAATCCATCATCATCATCCTCTGAAGTGATTAGAAATGAGGATTCAAAATTGAAAATTTTAAAAGATATATCAAACAAAGTGAAAAGGAAATCCAGGACAGTAATGACCTGGGTTCCTAAATCTAAATAATCCCGCTCATTTTGCAGGGACAGTTGCGGAGGAATGTCGTCAGACCTTGGTACGTCGACAGCAGCTGCTCCCGACATATGGCAGGAGACATCACCCAATTGAGCGACATTCAATCTTTTAATGGGGGGTATGTTTCCTTCGCGGGCGGAGATGGTGGCAAGATCACTCAGAGAGGGACCATTACAAATGGAGTGCTAAGCTTTGAAAATGTCAACTTTGCTCCCGAGTTAAAGCATAGCTTGTTGAGTGTTTCCCAAATTTGCGACAAAGGCTATTCTACCCATTTTACCGATAAAGAGTGCATGATTCTCAAGCCAGGCATTGTCATCCCGGAAGAGTGGATTCTCGTCAAATCTAAGTGGGATGGAAATGCTTACATTATTGACATGAACAGTAACATACCTGAACAAGTCACTTGCCTATTTTCAAAGGTCTCAAAACAAAACGCAATGTTGTGGCACCGACGACTCGGTCATGCTAACGCCAAAAACCTAAATCGCCTTGCTAAGCATGAGATGGTCCGAGGCTTACCTGTCAGAGACTTTATTACATTTGAGAAATGTGTGTCTTGTGCCCAAGGAAAACATCATAGAAAACCACACCTGCCAAAGCAAGTCAACTCAATCAGTCAGGTGCTCCAATTATTGCATATGGACTTATTTGGTCCGGTCAACATCCTGAGCATCAACAGAAGTTCGTATTGTCTAGTTGTGATCAATGATTTCTCTCGTTTTACGTGGGTCTTCTTCTTATCCAACAAAGTTGGGGTTGCTGATCTGATAAAGAAGTTCATTGTGATGATTGAGAACCAAACCAACAACCGGGTGAAGGCGTTTCGTACTGACAATGGAACAGAATTCAAGAATGCAGTTCTTGATCATTTTTGCGCTGAAAGGGGAATCGTGCGTCAATACAGCTCTGCTCACACGCCTCAACAGAATGGTGTTGTTGAAAGGAGAAATAGAACCTTAAAAGTCGCTGCAAGGACGATGCTGTGTGATTCCAAGTTACCTGTTTTCTTTTCGGCTGACGCGATCAACACCGCTTGCTACGTGTAGAATCGTGTTTTAATCAACAAAGCTCAGATGAAGACACCGTACGAGATTCTATATGGACACAAGCCTTCAGTCAGCCATTTCCGTGTATTTGGCTGCCCTTGCACCCTTCTTCACTTGGAATCCAACCCTAAGTTCAATGCCAAAGCCGATGATTGTTATTTCATAGGATGTGTTGCACGCACCGCGTATAGGGTTTACAACAAGAAGACTAAGCAGATTGTTGAATCCTATGATGTGCGCTGGTTGGAGGAGAATGAAACGGGCGCTCGAGTGGGTCCCGACTAGTTATTTGATTACACATCGCTTTTCAAATCCTTAAATGTGTCTTTAGATGGTTCAAATGGATCCTCTTTCAGTTCGAAGATTGTTTCTGAAGACGAAGACGAAGAAGTTGTTTACAGACCTCCAACGGTTGAGGGGGAGCCCTCTGCTCCACCTGAGCGGGAGTCATCTGTTCGACTTGATAGTCCAGAGTCTAAAGTTCAAAATGAAACTCCTGATGCTGACGCTACACCTCTTACCCCTATTGAAAGGGAGTTCATGTCTAGAGATGCTTCCGCTGTCACTCCAACTTTTATGGAACTACTCTTTCCTGAAGCAATTGCTAATGAGCTTGTAGTAGATTCATCCGATTCATCAGATTCATCTCATATGGATCAATCAGAAAATGATGGAGGTTTCAACATTCACACTCTTCCTGTTTCATTCAATGATATCGACCAAGAGATACCTTCGAGAATTCAACACGATCATCCTATCGAAAACATCATTGGTCAGCTGGGTGATGGAGTTAAAACCAGAAGTCAGAGTGGAGATGTCAATGCATGTCTCTATTCTTGCTTTATATCTAAAATAGAGCCAAAGAACGTTGAAATGGCTTTGAATGAGCCCAGCTGGGTAGATGTTATGCATGAACAGCTAAATCAATTCGAAAAGCTCGGGGTTTGGAAATTGGTTAAGTTACCAAAGGGCAAAAGGTCTCTTGACACGCGTTGGGTCTATCGTAACAAGCAGGACGATTCTGGTGTAATAGTGCGCAATAAAGCAAGGTTGGTGGTTCGCGGGTTTCGACAAGTTGAGGGTCTTGATTATACTTAGGTTTATGCACCTGTTGCTCGGTTGGAGGCTATTCGTATCTTTCTAGCATATGCTTCCTACATGAACTTCACGGTCTACCAAATGGATGTCAAGACAGGCTTCTTGTATGGCAAGGTGAATGAAGAAATCTATGTTGACCAACCCCCTGTGTTCGTAAACTCAAAGTTTCCTAATCATTTTTACAAGTGGGACAAGGCGTTGTGTGGGTTTCATCAAGCTCCTCGAGCATGGTATGTGACTCTAACAAAGCACTTGCTCGAGCATGGATACTCTCGCGGCACTATTGATCAAACTTTATTCATCAAGCATGTTGTAATGATCAGATTCTAGTACAGATCTATGTTGACGACATTATCTTCGGGTCTACCAGTCCACAACTATGCAAAGAGTTTGAAGGCGTGATGAAAAAGCGGTTTAAGATGAGTTCACTGGGTAAAATGACCATGTTTCTGGGGCTTCAGGTCAAACAAAATTCAACCGGAATCCTGCTACATCAAGTTAAGTATGTGGAGGATATTCTTGAGAAGTTCGGGTTTCAAGACACAAAACCTGCTTCAACACCAATGGTCGAAAGACCTCTTCTGAATCCAGATACCGATGGCGAGTCCGTAGATCAGACCCTCTACAGATCGATGATCGGATCGTTGATGTATCTCACTGCAAGCCGTCCAGACATCATGTTTTCAGTGTGTCAATGCGCACGATATCAGGCTAATCCTAAACTTTCACATCTTATTGCTATCAAAAGGATTTTTCGGTATATCAAAGGCAGCCAAAAATTGGGTCTTTGGTATCCGAAGAATTCTAAATTTGATTTATATGCTTTTGCTGACAGTAATTATGGAGGCTGTGAGCTTGACAGGAAATGTACATCAGGAGGGTGCCAATTCCTTGGAGATAGGCTAGTGTCGTGGCAGTGCAAGAAACAACATACCGTCTCCACCTCAACAGCAGAAGCAGAATATGTTGTTGTATCTGCTTGTTGCTCTCAAGTTATCTGGATTCAACATCGGCTGTTGGACTACGGTTTGAATTATCTAGAAACCCCCATTCACTGTGATAATGAGGCCGCGATTCAAATTACTAAAAATCCTGTCCAACATTCCAAAACCAAGCACATTGATATCAAAATTCATTTTATCAGAGATTGTTATGAGCGTTCGCTCATCCGGCTGGAACAGGTTCCCACTGCTAATAATGTGGCGGATCTGTTCACCAAGCCTTTTAACAAAGCTCGATTCGATGTGCTTGTGGGATTTTTGAAAATGATTCGTTTTGAGGATTAAATTTTTGTTATTGGTTAGGTTAGTTTAAATTTCCGCATTTTAGTGATTTCATTCTCACCCATGCACAAATTTAGGGGGAGAAATAAACAAAAACCAAATTAAAAATTGAAAAATTAAAAAATCCAAAAATAGTGTTATTTCTGTTTTATTTTTTTCAGAAAACATTCAAAAATCCAAAAACATTAAAAATTCAGAAAAATAAAA
Source organism: Lactuca virosa (assembly GCF_052849685.1). Classification (NCBI taxonomy): domain Eukaryota; kingdom Viridiplantae; phylum Streptophyta; class Magnoliopsida; order Asterales; family Asteraceae; genus Lactuca; species Lactuca virosa. The sequence continues at coordinate 157,214,448 of NC_136434.1, forward strand.
AATATTGTCGCTAACAGTTTTGCTTGTTGGAGTTGTGACGGGAAGTGATATTATGAAGTGATAACAGGCAATCTGAGTCTGCGTAACGTACCCAAAATTAAATTGTCTATGCTCTGTGTTTGATGCGCTGGTAGGCACGAAAGATTCTAAATGGACTTGACTAAGGAGATATGAACTTAAGGAATTCATAGACTTGACAAATATTGACGTAGTTAGATCCGTTTAGCCTGACAATACGACGCTCAGATAGGTTGAGCAGGGAGATAAACACGGGAATCTACAAGTTACACTAAAGAAATCGTATCTGGAACTGTGGATTAACTTTTCCTCGATGTGCGGATTATGTCCTTAATCCCGGTATTGATGGGGTGACTGGTGAATTCCGATAAATTAGGTCTATAGAGAATTGTTTTCTCTCTATCTGTCTGTTTGTCATATGTTGCCTCCTCTGCGTGATTGAAATACATCCGACCTGGACTGCAACATATGCAATTCTATTTCTCTGCATCTTCTATCTATGCAATTCTTTCTATCTATGCAATTCTTTCTATCTCATTTGCGTGACTCACAATCTAAATTTTTTTGGTCAAAGTTAAGTTTAAATGGGGTCAAAATTGATTTAATAAATTGAGAAAACTTAAAATCTAAATTGCTTAAATATTTATGTTTTCTTACTTGGTGTGTTTTAGTGCAGACAAATGGCGAGTTTGAAATTTGCTGATATGCACAACCTGGCCATCATATTGGCAGATCCACCGGCAGCTCATGGAGAGTTCAGATCAATGATGCACAGACTACGAGAATGTTGCCTCACTTCTACTTTAACTATGAATCCAGTGGTCTACCAAGGAATAATCAGGGAGTTCTGGCAGACAGCTAAAATGACTAGAGACGACGATGGTGCAATTACTGTCACTGCTACTGTGAAGGGCTGCCAGATTGTAATCAATGAGCAGTTTGTCAGAGAAGCGCTTTTGATTGACGATCAACCTGACTTTCCCACTGATATCGGGATTGAGGATGTGCAGAAGATTTTAAAGAAAATGGGGTACGAAGGCATCTTTCCCCCTACTGTGAAGAAGCTTCTGCCTCCATACTGGAGATTCCTAGCTCATGTCTTTGTGAGCTGTGTCTCAGGCAGAAGGTCAGGTGCTGATGACATATCTCTGAGGAACACCGGGGCATTCGTTTCTCTAGCTACTGGGATCCACTTCAATTTCTCAAAGTTCATAGTGGATGAATTTGTCGTCAACATTAATGCAGTGCACCGGGATACCTTCTTGATGTATCCCAAGTACATCCAGCTATTCATCAATATTCAGTTCCCAGATATGGTCAAAGAGGGAGAGACTCTTGATATGAAATCGTTAGGTCCCCACACGGTTGGTCTCATTAAGCAGAATCGCAAGGGCAAAGTCGTCTTCCAAGGATTGCATCCTCTAGTGAAATTCGGAAAATTTGCTGAGATAAATGAATCCTCCGAATCTCATGGAACATCAGACAAAATGTCATCTGAGCCCACTTCCTCTGAGCGAGTAACTTCAGAAGGAGATCGATGCACTGAATCAGAAAAATATTGATTTAGATCAGAAAAATATTGAGCTGGATATCAAGGTTGCAGACCTTCAGACTGAAAATGAAAATCTCAATATTCAAGTTGCCGAACTTATTGAAGATAAAGCTCTGAAGACGAAGCAGATTACTGATCTTCGGACGCATTTTGGCTTATTGACCGCCAGCTACTATGATCTAAAGAAGAAGCTGGAAGAAGATTTTGGCAATAAATTCAAGTCATTTGTCGATGAGCCAAAGATCTATCTTCCTAATCAAGATGCTCCCATAGTTCCACAACCTACAAGAACAACCACCATTGTTGATCGTTTTGACAAGGAACCGGCGCAGGCTCCGAATGTAATAGCATTGAAACGTGCTAAGTTGGCCAAGTCAGCTGAAAATGGTCAATTTTTATTCAAAAGGAGCTCAGATCAGAATGCTCCCTGGGATCAATCAAAGATCACCTTTACGGATCTAGGAGAAAAACGTCTCAGAGACGTTTATGGTGATAGGTCAGGGATCATTACGTGGGGATTCCATGACACTATGAACATGTGGATTGTGAGAAGAAAGAGTGGCAATACTGAACTGTACAAAGATGCTCACGATTTTCACTCTTTGACTAGGATTGATCTTACAGAGTTGTCTAAAGCTCATTTCTCAAATCCATCAAATAATCCCACGGCGACTCAGTTCAAGTCATTTTTGGAAGATCAAGTGGCTAAGGGCTTTCCCTCAATGAAGACTACAAAGTCTATTATCAAGATTTACCCGAGCGTCATTGATCCCAAAACAAGTCAGCCACTTCGATCAGTGATGTGGCCCGCTACTGCTTAAGTAAAGCAGATTCCCGTCCTTCAGAATCATCCAGATGGATCTCTCAAATCCATGCAATATTGGGTGTTTGATGAAACTACAGCCTCTGCTGTCATCAAGCTTAAAGAGGATTGTATCCGCTTGTATGACAAGAGGGATCTGCTTCAGTTTGGTAGGTGGGATATACATCAGCTCTCTCTTCATCAGATAAAGGTGGCTGAAGATCTTTATGAGTCTGTTGCTAAGGAGTATACTGCAATGGTCGCTGATATCATTCAAAAGGAAATGTGGAATGAAGCTATGGGAAAATTTGATGTGCTGGTGATTGACAAAGAATGAGTCCAAGCTAGCACCAAACCAAGGGGGAGATTGAAGGGTCCAGTTAATGGTTTGGTCTAGGCTTTCATTGTAATAGGTCACTATGAGTCTTTAATGTGTTTTGGGAGTTGTTTAGTGAGTTTACAGCCCAAGAGTGAGTTTACGGCCGTAAACCTGTTTACGGCCGTATACCCAGTTTCCGGCCCAAGTCTTGTATAAATAGAGGAGTTATAGGTCTTTGTCTGGTTGTTGATGCCATAGAGTTCACGGTTCATTCTGTCGAGTTGTACCAGACGTTTTATGCAATAAACGTGTGCAAGCTTGATTTCTTTTCTTCTTTTACTTCTATTATGATTGTTATTGGTTGTTTGTTGCTTAATCATTGGTCGTTCCGTATGTGCATCGACTACCGGGAACTGAACAAACTGACCGTCAAGAATCGTTACCCTCTGCCTCTCATAGACGAGTTGTTTGACCAAATTAAGGGGCGAATTAGTTTTCAAAGATAGATCTGAGATCCGGGTATCACCAGTTACGAGTGATAGAGGAGGATGTTCCGAAGACAGCCTACCGAACTCGTTATGGAGACTACGAGTTTGTAGTGATGCCATTCGGATTGACCAATGCACCCGTACTATTCATGGACTTAATGAATAGGGTGTGCCATCCTTACTTGGATTAGTTTTTCATTGTATTCATCGATGACATACTTATCTACTCTCGTAGTAAGGAGGAGCATAGTCAACATCTACGTCAGGTCTTGGAAACACTGCGATCAGAGAAGCTTTATGTGAAGTTCTCTAAATGCAAATTTTGGATTCGGAGAGTCGAGTTCTTGGGTGACATTGTTAGTGAAGAGGGAATTCACGTGGACCCTTCCAAAATCAAAGCCATTTAGAACTGGTCAGCACCGAAGACGCCTATAGAAATTCGTCAATTTCTAGGCTTCGCTGGCTACTATCGCAGGTTCATTCAGAAATTCTCTCGGATTGCGAAACCACTTGCAACATTGACCCAGAAGGGCGTGCCCTTTGACTGGGAAGAGAATCAATAGAAAGCGTTTCAAATGCTAAAGCGAGCCTTATGCAGCGTGTAACACTCGTGTTTCTAGCCTTGGCATTAATATTAAGGTGATAGTCTAGGTTAGCCTTTGTAACTCATTTTGAAGAAATGAAAAAGGAATTATGCGAATTCTATGTGTTTTATGTGGTTTATGCTTAATTACTAGGAGTTAATTAATGAAGAATAAAAATGAGCGTCAAAAATTAAATTTTAGATAAAGCCGATATCTATTAAGAAAGTTGTAGTGGTCGTGACAAGGATTACGGATATATAAAGAATGCCGAAATCCGAGTTATAACGAAGAAGTTATGACCTGTCGAAGTTTCACGACAAAACCGGCTCGGTGCTGAATGTCGTAAAAAGTGAGTTTTCGCTAAACTAGTTTTTAGCCTTAGTGATCTAAACAAAAATCGTAGTGTTCGTTAAACCGAGAAGTTCGATAAAAAGAACGCCCAAATCTGACTTCGTATGAAGAAGTTATGATTTTTCAAAGTTTTAGCTTAGCAGTAGACAGCTAAAAACTCGAATTTTAGATCGATTGATTTTTAGCCGACACGACCTAAACGAGAATCGAAGGTCTCGTAAATAGTAGCACAACGGTAAAAAGTCTGACAAAAACGGACGTCGGATGAAGAAGTTATGAATTTTTAACGGATTTCCTGTCCCGGTCTGTTAAAAATAATAATATAAAAATTAAAGTCAAAATTAGCCAACGAAGTCTAGACGGAAGTTGTAGAGCGTAATTTTACCTACGCGTGCATATAAAGAACGTGAAAAACGGAGCTCGTATGCGAAAGTTATGGATTTTAGAAGTTTTTGCACAAAAACCGAGAAAATTCGCATAGTCACGAGTTGCCATGTCACCCTCGCCTCGCATGTGCCACGTGTCCGAAATGGTGAGTCATGCGAAGCCACGTGTCGGATTCTGATTTGACCGAAGGGAGGCCCAATCCGAACCTCGCACGCCACGACTCCGAGCCTCGCACATGGACTGCGAGTCCGCAGTCCAATCATCAACCGCCACCGAGGCCCTCGCACGTGCTGCCATCTGCGCACCCTCGCCTACAGACCCCACCACCAGAACCGACTTCGGACCAGTAGACCTCGGTCCAGTAGGAGGGTGCCAGCAAGCCTTCGCAGGTGCGTGCCTCGTGCGAGCCTTCCCCTGTGAACTCCGGATCAGCGACGCGTGGCCTCTTCTCAGCGGTTGGATCAGGAACTTCGACCCCTATAAATAGGGGGGTGCGAGACCTCCCGGGGGTATTTTGAAAACATGTCATTTTTAGCCCCTTTCTCCATATTTCTTTCATATCATCATCCCCCGAAGCCCCGGTATCAATTATAAGCCCCGGAATACGCCACGAAGTGCCCGTGAAGCCTGGAAAATTTATCTTTTTGGTTTCGAAGCCCGATTTTTGCAGGGCCCGGTTTCTCAATAAAATTCCCGCTTTTATTAGAAACAAACGGTTTAGGAAACGAATTGCTGCCCGATTATCATCAAATCATGTGAGTGTGTAGTTACTTTCAATTTACACATAGATATGAAGTATTTACCTTAAAATACGTGTTATGTGTAAATATGTTAATTGTTTATTTGAGGTGACTGTTGAATTGATGTTTTATACAAGTTTTAAACTGTATATGTATTTTATCTACAAATATGTTGGGTAAAACATGGGTAGACAAAATAGTCGGTGGGTGTTAACAATGATAAGAGGCCTCGGTGTCGGTGTTGTTGTTGGTGTTATCGTTGTAGTCGTCTAGCAGAGTATAGATGACGATCACGGACCTTTCTAGACAGTCCAGTGGTACACTAGCAAGTTCACAACTTGTAGGTATTGATGAACTAAATGTTCATTGGTGTACTCCAATCCCCCTCATGGTTTCCTTTAGGACATGTATGGCTGAGGACTCCCCTTAGCAGTAGTGTCCAACCCGATGATATTCCTTAGGCTAAGTCCCTTGTGTTAGGTGTTTAGGGACGTAAAGTGAGGACAACGGGAATGGGTAATCAGGGTTATTGTTGATTGGTGAACTTTATATGTTATTATTATTGTGGGTTGAAAACCCTATATGCTCACCAGGCTCCCAAGCCTGACCCACTCAGCTTTTTATGATTACAGGTAGTGGACCCCGAGCATAGTCGGAGGACGATGAGAGATTTTTTATTATAGGCCAGTAGTTGTAAATAACTGTTGAAAGGCTTATAATGTCTTGTTTACGCTTTTGATCTGTATCAGAACATGACATCCCGAGTTTTGATATATATATGGGAAATATATACCTCTTTAAAGAAGGGTTTTGATAAACTTTTATCATATGTTGTTTGGGGACCAATTCCGCAACATCTTTTGAAAAGATTTCTCTGATTTTATTTTAAAAAGCATAAATTAAATCGGTCTTTTCTGGCCGAGAAATTAGGGGATGTCACAGTTGGTATCAGAGCATTAGTTTAAGCGAACTAAGAAATATCCTACGATTTCTAGACTTAAACTTGGAATGCTAAGTGATGATTGTGAGGTGAGTGTCTACCATATTTTAGTCATGAGCACTAGTTTATTTTAGGAAATGTGCCTAAAGTGCCGTTATGTGCTAAATACTATATGTTGCCATATATGCCATTATTTGTTCGGATCTATGGTCTGTTGCCGACCGGATCTGGAAACCTTATGTGTGTGGGATTCTAAGCGTATGATTACGAGATTAGAAATAACATGTAAACGTTTCGGGGTGATAAGGGAATTGACATGTCTAACAAGGATAAAGACCTAAATTCGCCTTATTCGGTATATAGATTGTAATGGAAAGAACTCGAAGTGGAGCGGGAAATGCAAACCAACAACCTCAACCCCAAGTGGTGGAACAGGTGCCTATAGTAGGAGCTGCACCCGAACCCATCACCATGGCTGGAGTACGAGATGTGATTCAGACCATGATGGCTGAACAGAGGGAGGAGTTGAGGCAAATGTTGCTGAACAACAGGGATGAACCTTCAGTTCCTGTTGAACAACGTGAACTAAATGACGATCGATCTGAAGAAGGGAACAACAGCAGATCGGTTGGTCATAGTGAACCACTTGTGGTTGGGAGGAATAACCACGAGGGTAGAGTGGAGAGAAATGGGTGCAAGTATAAGGACTTTATGACTTGCAAGCCATCGACCTTCATTGGAAAAGAAGATCCTGTCGGAGTGATGGACTGGATCTCAGAAATGGAGTTGGCTTTCATGACTTGTGATTGCCAAGGCAAGTTACAAACTACCTTTGCAGTACGTCAGTTCAGGGGTAGTGCTGATCGTTGGTGGAACACATTGGGGAAAACCTTAAGCCCTAATGAGCCACTGCAAATGACTTAGGCAGAGTTCTTGGTGCACTTTCAGCGCAAGTACTTCTCGGCCCAAAATGTACTTGAGTTAGAAAACCAATTTCTAACGTTGCAGAAGGGGAGTATGACTGTTGGCGAGTATACGAATAACTTCACAGACAAAATGGAGTTTGATTTGCGTATTGCCCCAGATGAGCTGGCGAAAATTGACAGGTACGCAAAGGGACTTCCATGGGAGTATGCGGTGCCAGTACGTCAGGCCTTACTTTGGAGGCAGCTATCTGGGCTGCCAAGTCTGTTGAAGATATGATCAAGGGGAGAGCCGCCAGCAAGGTTGAAGTTGGCGAAAAGAGAAAGTTTGAAGGAACATCAGGTTCCAATAAAAAGAACAAATTCTTGAAGTCTGGTTCGAGAAAATTCGGAGGAGGAGCCGAAGCCAAATGGTGTGACAGGTGCAAGAAGAAACACGCTGGGAAGTGCAGCGTGGAAATCACTTGTTACAAGTGTGGAAAGCCAGGGCATTATGCCAATAATTGCACCTTCACTAATAACGTCTGTCATGGGTGCCATGAAGAAGGGCATATTTTGAGGGATTTCCCGAAGAAGAAGGACGCAGCGCAACCCAATCTGCCACCAAAGCCAAAGGTGAGAGCCTTTCAGATGACACTCGAAGCTGAGAAAGAAGAAGCCGATGTCGCTTCAGGTACCTTTCTCATAAACGAATTGCCTGCCCAAATTTTGTTTGATTCTGGAGCCAATTACTCCTTTATATCGCATGAATTTGGTAGAAAACTAGCTTTGCCTGTTGATAGGCTTGTTAATGCTTTATTAGTCGAAATTGCTAGTGGCAAGTTTGCACCTGTTAGCCATCGTATGAAAAACATCATCATTAACTTGGACGGGAATAAGTTCCACGAGGAATTATTGCCTATCGAGTTAAATGGAATCGACGTAGTTTTAGGAATGGATTGGCTTAGTGCCAATGATGCCGAAATAATGTGTAGGAAGAAGATAGTTAAAGTAAACCCGCCAGGGAAAGAGTCGTTTATGGTGTATGGAGACAAACGCAGAGTAAATGCTGGAATCATTTCCTTAATGAAAGCCAGAAAGTGTTTGGCCAAGCGGTGTACATCATATCTAGCATTCGTGATCGATGCTCAGAAGGAAAAGAAGGAGGTGCAGAATATTCCAGTGGTGTGTGATTATCCGGAAGTCTTTCCCGAAGATCTTCCCGGATTGCCCCCTGATCGACAAGTAGAATTCCGTATCGACTTGTTATCAGGAACGACGCCAATAGCCAAAGCACCTTATCGATTAGCGTCAACCGAAATGAAAGAACTTATGACACAACTTCAGGAGTTATTGGACAAAGGTTTCATTCGACCTAGTTCATCACCCTGGGGATCCCCTGTGTTATTTGTAAAGATGAAAGACGGGAGCATGAGAATGTGCATCGATTACAGAGTGCTGAATAAAGCGACGATAAAGAACAAGTACCCGTTGCCGAGGATCGATGACTTGTTCGATCAGTTGCAAGGATATTAGGTCGGGGTACCATCAACTAAAGGTGAGGGAGCAGGATATCGAGAAGACCGTGTTCAGAACAAGATATGGACACTATGAATTTTTGGTTTTGTCATTCAGATTAACCAATACCCCAGTAGCTTTCATGGATTTGATGAACAGGGTTTGTAAACCATACCTTGATAAATCCGTGATAGTATTCATAGACGATATCTTGATCTATTCAAAAAGCAAGCAGGAGCATGAGAAGCATCTGCGTGAAGTGCTAGAAGTTCTGAAAAAGGAGAAGCTGTACGCAAAGTTCTCTAAATGTGAATTTTGGATTCAAGAAGTCCAATTTTTGGGTCATGTGGTTAACCAAGATGGAATAATGGTTGACCCAGCAAAGATTGAAGCTGTGATGAAGTGGGAACAACCAAAAAGTCCCACGGAGATTCGAAGCTTTTTAGGATTAGCCGGATATTATCGTCGATTTATCCAAGGCTTTTCTTCGATCGCTACTCCATTAACAGCTTTGACCCACAAATGAGCTACTTATGCTTGGAATGAGAAGCATAAGGAAGCCTTTGAGAAGTTAAAGAAGAGATTGTGTGAAGCACCGATTCTTTCGTTACCTGAAGGAGTTGATGACTTTGCAGTCTATAGTGATGCCTCTGGAGTTGGGTTAGGATGTGTTCTGACCCAAAGGGATAAAGTGATAGCGTATGCATCGAGGCAGTTGAAAGAGCATGAAAAGAACTACCCAACTCATGATCTGGAGTTGGCAGCGGTAGTATTCTCCTTAAAGATATGGAGGCATTATCTTTATGGTACTAAGTGTAAACTTTTCACTGATCATAAGAGTCTTCAATATCTCTTTAATCAGAAGGAATTGAACATGAGACAGCGGTGCTGGCTGGAAATACTCAAGGACTACGACTGTGACATACTTTACCACCCTGGTAAAGCAAATGTTGTTGCTGATGCTCTCAGTCGGAAGGTAAATCTTGAAAAGAGAAGGCCAAGAGCGCTGAAGATTGAAGTTGTCTCTACAATTATGGAAAGTATAAAGAAAGCTCAGGAGGAAGCTTTGGAGAAAAATGACCGGAATGAGGAACGTTTGGGTAAAACGTTGGTGTTTGATACAAACGGTCAAGGATTGAAGGTATTCAAAGATAGAATTTGGGTACCTAAGATGGGAGGAGTAAGAGGTCTTCTGATGGAAGAAGCTCACAAAACCATGTACTCGATTCATCATGGCAGTATGAAAATGTATAGGGACCTAAAACCCTATTACTGGTGGCCGATGATGAAGCTCGATGTTGCTAAGTATGTGGCTGAGTGTGTAACTTGTGCTAGGGTTAAGGCACAACATCAGAAACCATATGGGAGTTTAGAACCTTTACCTGTACCCATGGGTAAATGGGAGGACATTACCATGGATTTTGTGACTAAACTGCCCAGAACAAGGAACGGTCACGACATGATTTGGGTGGTCGTTGATCGCTTCACTAATAGAGCGCATTTCATACCCGCTAACGAGAAATGGTCTATGGATAAACTTGCGAATTCTTATGTGAAGGAAATTGTGAGGCTACACGGTGTTCCGTTAACGATTGTATCCGATCGTGACAGCCGTTTTACCTCAAGGTTTTGGAGGAGTCTACAAGAGGAATTGGGTACCAAGTTGTGTTTGAGTACAGCTTACCATCCGCAAACTGATGGTCAGAGCGAACGAACGATTCAAACATTGGAGGATATGCTGAGAGCATGTACCCTAGAATTCCAAGGTAACTGGGATGAACACTTACCTCTAGTAGAATTTTCCTATAATAATAGTTTCCACTCAAGCATTAAGATGGCACCTTATTACGCTTTATATGGGGAAAAGTGTCGAACGCCATCATGTTGGCTGGAAGCTGGGGAAAAGCAGTTTATGGGACCTGAAATAGTCCGTCAAACTGCTGAAAAGTTGAAAGTGATAAGGGAGAGGATGTTAGCTGCTCAAGATCGACAAAAGAGCTATGCTGACAAGAAAAGACAACCGATATCCTTCGAAGTTGGAGATTCGGTTTTACTTAAAGTCTCTCCGTGGAAGGGACTTATAAGATTTGGTAAAAGTGGAAAGTTGATTCCAAGGTTTATTGGACCATTTAAAGTTCTTCAGAGGATCGGGAATCAAGCTTACAAGCTAGAATTACCGGAAGAACTGGAGGGTATTCATAACACATTTCATGTGTGTTATTTGAGGAAGTTCACAGGAGATGTGCCCGACATAATTCCGATTTATGAGTTAAAGGTGGATGAAAACAAGAGGTTGATTGAAGAACCTGAGGCGATCGTTGACCGTAAGACTATGAAGTTGCGACGCAAGATGGTTGATTTAGTGCTTGTGCGCTGGAAACATACGAATGGACCAAATCTCACCTGGGAAACGGAGAGTGACATGATGAGTCGCTACACGCAGTTGTTTGGTGATATGTGATTCCGGGGAAGGGGGAGAGAATTGTAACACTCGTGTTTCTAGCCTAGGCATTAATATTAAGGTGATAGTCTAGGTTAACCTTTGTAACTCATTTTAAAGAAATGAAAAAGGAATTGTGAATTCTATGTGTTTTATGTGTTTTATGCTTAATTACTAGGAGTTAATTAATTAAGAATAAAAATAAGCGTCAAAAATTAAATTTTAGATAAAGCCAATATCTATTAAGAAAGTAGTAGTGGTCGTGACAAGGATTACGAATATATAAAGAATGCCGAAATCCAAGTTATAATGAAGAAGTTATGACCTGTCGAAGTTTCACGACAAAACCGGCTCGGTGCTGAATGTCGTAAAAAGTGAGTTTTCGATAAACTACTTTTTAGCCTTAGTGATCTAAACGAAAATCGTAGTGTTCATTAAACCGAGAAGTTCGATAAAAAGAACGCCCAAATCTGACTTCGTATAAGGAAGTTATGATTTTTCAAAGTTTCAGCTTAGCAGTAGACAGCTAAAAACTCGAATTTTAGATCGAGTGATTTTTAGCCGACACAACCTAAACGAGAATCGAAGGTCTCGTAAATAGTAGCATAACGGTAAAAAGTCTGACGAAAATGGACGTCGGATGAAGAACTTATGAATTTTTAACGGATTTCCTGTCCCGGTTTGTTAAAAATAATAATATAAAAATTAAAGTCAAAATTAGCCGACGAAGTCTAAACGGAAGTTGTAGAACGTAATTTTACCTACACGTGCATATAAAGAACGTCAAAACCAGAGCTCGTATGCGAAAGTTATGGATTTTAGAAGTTTTTGCACAAAAACCGAGAAAATTCGCATAGTCACGAGTTGCCACGTCACCCTCGCCTCGCATGTGCCACGTGTCCGAAATGGTGAGTCATGCGAAGCCACGTGTCGGATTCTGATTTGACTGAAGGGAGGCCCAATCCGAACCTCGCACGCCACGACTACGAGCCTCGCACATGGACTGCGAGTCCGCGGTCCAATCAACAACCGCCACCGAGGCCCTCGAACGTGCTGCCATCTGCGCACCCTCGCCTGCGGACCCCACCACCAGAACCGACTTCAGACCAGTAGACCTCGGTCCAGTAGGAGGGTGCCAGCAAGCCTTCGCATGTGCGAGCCTCGTGCGAGCCTTCCCCTGCGAACTTCGGATCAGCGACGCGTGGCCTCTTCTCAGCGGTTGCATCAGGAGCTTCGGCCCCTATAAATAGGGGGGTGCGAGACCTCCCGGGGGTATTTTGAAAACTTGACATTTTTAGCTCCTTTCTCCATATTTCTTTCATATTATCATCCCCCGAAGCCCCGGTATCAATTATAAGCCCCGGAATACGCCACGAAGTGCCCGTGAAGCCCGAAAAATTTATCTTTTCGGTTTTGAAGCCCGACTTTTGCAGAGCCCGGTTTCTCAATAAAACTCCCGGTTTTATTAGAAACGAACGTTTTAGGAAACGAATTGCCGCCCGATTATCATCAAATCATGTGAGTGTGTAGTTACTTTCAATTTACACATACATATGAAGTATTTACCTTAAAATACGTGTTATGTGTAAATATGTTAATTGTTTATTTGAGGTGACTGTTGAATTGATATTTTATACAAGTTTTAAACTGTATATGTATTTTATCTACAAATATGTTGGGTAAAACATGGGTAGACAAAATAGTCGGTGGGTGTTAAAAATGATGAGAGGCCTCGGTGTCGGTGTTGTTGTTGGTGTTATCGTTGTAGTCGTCTAGCGGTGTATAGATGACGATCACGGACCTTTCTAGACAGTCCAGTGGTACACTAGCAAGTTCACAACTTGTAGGTGTTGATGAACTAAATGTTCATTGGTGTACTCCAATCCCCCTCATGGTTGCCTTTAGGACATGTATGGCTGAGGACTCCCCTTAGCAGTAGTGTCCAACCCGATGATATTCCTTAGGCTAAGTCCCTTGTGTTAGGTGTTTAGGGACGTAAAGTGAGGACAACGGGAATGGGTAATCAGGGTTATTGTTGATTGGTGAACTTAATATGTTATTATTATTGTGGGTTGAAAACCCTATATGCTCACCAGGCTCCCAAGCCTGACCCACTCAGCTTTTTATGATTACAGGTAGTGGACCCCGAGCATAGTCGGAGGACGATGAGAGATTTTTGATTATAGGCCAGTAGTTGTAAATAACTGTTGAAAGGCTTATAATGTCTTGTTTATGCTTTTGATCTGTATCGGAACATGACATCCTGAGTTTTGATATATATATGGGAAATATATACCTTTTTAAAGAAGGGTTTTGATAAACTTTTATCATATGTTGTTTGGGGACCAATTCCGCAACATCTTTTGAAAAGATTTCTCTGATTTTATTTTAAAAAGCATAAATTAAATCGGTCTTTTCTGGCAGAGAAATTAGGGGATGTCACGGAGCGCACCGATACGGTCCCTCCCCAAAGGGATAGAAGACTTCGTGGTTTATTGCGATGCATCCAACCAAGGGCTTGGTTGTGTTCTGATGCAACGAGGTAAGGTCATCGCCTATGCCTCAAGATAGGTAAAGACACACGAGGTCAACTACACCACACATGATATTGAGTTAGGAGCAGTTGTATTTACTCTGATGATCTGGGACACTACCTGTATGGTACAAAAAGCACTACCTTTACAGACCACAAAAGCCTACAACATATATTCGACCAGAAGGAGTTCAACATGGGACAACGACGGTGGGTCGAGCTACTCAGTGACTACGAATGCAAAATTCGTTATCATCCTGGCAAGGCCAACGTAGTAGCTGACGCCCTAAGTCGCAAAGAATACTCTGGTCGTAGAGTCAAATCATTGACTATGACTATCCATTCACACTTGTCCACACAAATTAAGGAGGCTCAGCTTGAAGCCTTGAAACCTGAAAATGTGGCGGGTGAATCCCTGAGAGAGATGGATAAAAACTTGGGAGTCAAAGGTGGCGGAGCCTTTTATCTCATGGATCGGATCTGGACACCGAAACACGGTGGTTTCAAAGACTTGGTCATGACAGAAGCACACAACACTCGATATTTTTTCCACCCAGGTTCAGATAAAATGTATCTGGATCTTAAAAAGTTATACTGGTGGCCTAACATGAAAGCAGAGATTGCTACCTTCGTGAGCAAGTGCCTTACTTGCGCCAAGGTTAAGGTCGAATACCAGAAACCCTCAGGTCTACTTCAACAACCGGAGATACCTGAATGGAAGTGGGAGCGAATCACAATGGACTTCATAACCAAGTTGCCCAAGACAACAGATGCTCTCGATACCATATGGGTGATCGTAGACAGGTTAACAAAGTCCGCACACTTCCTGCCTATCAAAGAGACTAACAAGATGGAGAAACTAACTAGAACATACATTATGGAGATTGTACGACTGCATGGTGTTCCCATATCCATTATCTCAGATAGAGATAGTAGATTCACTTCAAGGTTCTGGCAGTCGCTACAAAGTTCCCTAGGAACTACGCTTGACATGAGTACAGCCTACCATCCGCAAACTGACGGACAAAGTGAGAGGACTATTCAAACCTTGGAAGATATGTTGCGAGCCTCCGTGATAGACTTTAGGAAGGCATGGGATACTCATTTACCCCTTGTCGAGTTTTCCTACAACAATAGTTATCACACGAGCATAAAGGCTGCTCCATTTGAAGCTCTCTATGGCCGTAAGTGCAGATCCCCTCTGTGCTGGGCTGAGGTGGGCGACACTCCGTTAGCTAAAGGACGAGTTCCTGACAGCACTCTCATAGGTCCAGAGATCATTCGGAAAACGACTGGGAAGATCGTTAAGATCCGTGAACGATTGAAGGCCTCTAGAGACTGACATAATAGCTACACAGACAAGAGAAGGAAAACGTTGGAATTCCAGGTGGGCGACCATGTTCTATTGAAGGTCTCACCCTAGAAAGGCTTGATACGCTTCAGAAAGCATGGAAAGTTAAATCCAAGATACGTAGGGCCTTTCGATATTATCGCTAGAATCGGCCCAAGAGATTACAAACTCAAACTACCTCGCAAACTTAGTAACGTACATTCTACTTTCCACGTCTCGAACTTGAAAAAGTGTCTGTCCGACGAGACTCTTGTAATCCCACTCGACAAGATTGAAATCAACGAGAGCCTCAAATTCGTGGAAGAACCAGTAGAGATCATGGACCGAGAGGTCAAGCAAACGAAGTAAAGTCGTATCCCGATAGTGAAGGTTCGTTGGAATGCTAAGCGAGGACCTGAATTCACTTGGGAGCACGAGGATCAAATGAAACTAAAAGATCCTCATCTTTTTACTTAGTTATTTGTAATTACTTAATTGCTTAAACTCTAATTTCGGGACAAAATTTTCTCTAACGGGGGGATGATGTGACAACCCGAAATTTCTATCTTGTACAGTCATTCAATTCAATCAAAGTCAGACTCGTTTCTGCCATCTTTTAGCATTGTTTAGAGTCTGTTTGAGTGTTCTAAGTCTTGTACATTCAAGGATAGGGGATAGGAATGAGTTACCAAAGTTCATAGTATTGCATTCAGTCCAAAAACTCCTTCATGAGGAGTGTACGGCCGTACACGTGGGTGTACGGCCGTACACCCATGGTGGCCGTGAACTCATGCCTATATATGAGTTATGCCTTCATTTCTATTCATTCCTGACACTTCCAAGTCAAGAAAAGTCAATTCTCTCTCAAGTGTCATCGAGTTCTTCATCTTGATCTTCAAAGATGTAAGTATTTATTCCATTTGTTAGTTGATGCGTTGCTTTAACAAGTGAAGATCCATGTTTTCATCCGTGAAATCACCTCTTTTTGGTTAGATATTCAAGTTTCCTCCAAGAACACCAAGAACACCTACTTGTTCATGGGTCGTGAACTCCATAGAAGCCTTCAAAAGTGTGAGTATCCCTCCTATCTACTAGTTAAGCTTGCGAAACACTTGTTTTTAGCCTTGGATCATCATCTAAATGCATAAATGTGAAAGGTGTACGGCCATACTCACCTCATATGGCCGTAAACCTTGTTTAGTGCATTTATTGGCCTCAAAAACACCCCATAGCCCTACAATTGATCATAAACACTTAGTGGATGCTAAATAGGGCCATAAAACACCCTTTTTGCATACTTCTTCCATGAGTGTACAACCGTACACTCCATGACCATACACTCATGTGGCCGTACTCACATAGGCCGTACACACCTTGGCCGTACATACTCTTGTGTTGCCTTAAACCCCTTTAATGCAATCGTATGTGATTGTAACACTTCAATATAAGTGTTTCCCAGTCCCTAAGGTGGTTTCCTTGCATAATTAGTTGTATATACACTAATTATATACATATATGTGTCGTTATATGCGTAATAGGATCTGTTTGTGCTCGAGGCTTCACTTGACACTTAGCATCCTATATCGAACTTACATTCGTATAACTCACTGCAGGTGAGTTCATACCCCTTAACTTATCTTTTAAATGATTTTAAATGCTTTTATGGGGGGGGGGGAATACAAGTAAAAACATTATAGTTATTATATCAATCACATGTGATTAATAACTATCAAACAAATGGATTTCTTATACTTCAAACTGTGTTAGCAAACAAACTGCTTCAAATCTTTTTTATGCTAAACTCTTTTAATACTTATATATTGTCAAAATCATGTCTATATATATATATATATATATATATATATATAAATATATATATATATATATATATATATATATATATATATATATATATATATATATATATATATATAGTTATATAAGTAGGATTGAAAGGGCTTAGGACTGATAACTCGCCTTATTTCTGGTTCCTTGTTTGGTTGTGGACTTAGGGTATCGGTTGTTTGTTCGAATGTCGTTTGAATCTTAGTTATATATTGTGTATATGTATATAGATATAAAAGTTCTTCGTTCAGTTCAATGCCTTTGGGTAGCAAAGGTGTTCAAAAAAGTTCAATCATACAAACAACATTACTACTAAACTATAATAGGTATAATTTAGGAAGTCACTACTTACTATTTCTAGAACAATGAAACATACAAGAGTCAGTTCATACATGAGTCAGTTCAAACATACTATAACGAGAAACAATACTTACTATAATGAGAAACAAAGAGAACATACTATACACTAGACAAAGAGAACATACTTTGCACTAGACAGATAGAACATACTATACACTAGACAGAGAGAACATACTATACAAATACAAGAATACTATAATAATAATGTGAGCCACTACTTCATGGCATGTCGATATACTGTTGTGTCGCGTTTTGTACCCAGAGTCTCCTGGAGGGAGAGCGTGAATTTGTGTATAGATCTATACGGGATTGACCATCCTACACCTTGCTGCCAGCTATAGTGGGACATGCAGATCTACGAGTGACGAATGTCATATCATTTCGACGAGTCGAACGTCGTGTTATACTAGTCTATCAAGTATGGTTACAATGTTATCACATTTTACCTTAATTAAACAAACAAGTTTAAGGTAGTTAGTGCATTGGTAGTTAGTTAGATAAAACTACAATACATCTTAATTTTCCCATTTCATTCTCATTGTGATATTCTCACATAAACGGTAATGAAAACTATATTTTGGTAATGATAGTCATACTTTGGGAAAACACTCACTTTTACAAAAGAACAAACATAAAGAACAGTTGGGTCTTGGTAGAAGACTACTTTAGTAGAAAATATAGGATTTTCTAGGAAGTTTACAAACATTTACATCAAACACTTACAAACTTTTACATCAAACTTTTACAAACATTTCATTCAAACTTATACAAACAACGACACTAAAATACTTATGAACTCACCAGCTTTAATGCTGATCTACGCTTTCAAAATAACTTGTATTCTCAGGTCACCAGTAGACAGGTACCGATGACTAGGTTTTGAGAAGATGGAGTACATTCAAGACTCATGTCTAATTTTGATTCTTATTTTTGGTGTCTTATAAACTATTCAGAACACACTTGTATTAAAATTATACTATTAATGCAATGGATGATGTTGTTGCTTGTTTTACTATTATGCATTGTTATGATACTGTACATGACGTCCCCCGCCCCCGAACGTTTCCGACGTTCTGGTTTTGGGGTGTGACATCCTCCATGTGACATATCCCTTCAGTCTATTCTAATCCACGCCAATGCTTCTAACTCATAGTTCTGGACTGCACAGACTACCATTACACGTAAAGTTGCTAACTTTACGTACATGCATGGTGTTATGAAGCTAAAACACCCAATACAAGCCAAAATAAAGGTCTAAGTCATAGAATAACGCCATGGCTGAATAAAGGTGGCAAATTTGAGCTTCTAAAGCTCAAGAGTGCCCAGATCTGACGTCCTTTCATCCCCAAGAGTTCAAATCTCGGAATGACCTTGGAAATGGCCCAAAAATGACAACATACAAACTAAGAAGGAGATCTAAGTGAATAGCAGCCAAGGTATAAGCTTTATACCCCTATGAAGACAAAAATGAGTCCTTAGCTGTGGATCCTCGACCTTCCTTCTGCAACTCCAAGCCTTTGATTCCTTCTTCTACCTTTAAATCACAAAAATGACAAGAAATAGCTCAAGATCACTCAATGTTGATTAGGGTTTCGAGATTAGGGTTTGGAGGTGATGGAGGTTGGGATGGAGGGCAGATATGATGCTTAAATAGGATGAAATCCCTAAGGATTAGGGTTTTATCTAGCATGTCCTACTCGTCGAGTAGCTCATTTAATACCCGCGCATATTCTGCCTTCTACTCGACGAGTTAGGGCCACCAACTCGTCGAGTAGCCCTTCTAAAATGAATAAATAATAAAGTTTAATACATACCAGGAAGATGGCGTTACAATTCTCCACCACTTTTCTTAGACTTCGTCCTCGAAGTCTGTTGCATCTGAAAACAATTCTGGGTAGTGCTCTCCCTCATCTCCTCCTCGGGCTCCCAAGTCCACTCTGAGGCCTTGCAGTGCTGCCATTGCACCTTTACCAACTACACCATCTTGTTCCTCAAATCCATCGACTTCCTGTCAAGGATAGCTACACGTCACTCAATGTAGTTTGGGCTGTCAGCAAACTGGATGTCCTCGAAGGGTACCACTGCTGAATCATCCACTATACACTTCCACAACTGAGAAACATGGAATGTGTTTTGGATCTGGCTGAGCTCTGCTGGAAGGTCTAACCGGTAAGCAACCCGACCCACCCGGGCCAAAACCCGAAACGGACTGATATACCTGGGGCCCAACTTGCCCTATTTCCAGAACTGAATGACACCCTTCCAGGATGATACCTTCAAGAGGACCATGTCACCCACCTGAAACTCTAAATCTGAATGCCTCTTGTCGGCGTAGCTCTTCTGCCGACTCTGAGCAGTCTGGATCCGCTCAGTAGTCTTGAGTACTACTTTAGTACTCCCCATAACTCTCTGACCGACCTCACCCCAACAGATTGGGGTCCTATATTTCCTCCCGTAGAGCATATCGAAGGGAGGCCGGTCAATACTAACGTGGTAACTGTTGTTATATGAAAATTCCGCTAACGGAAGATATGTATCCCAACTGCCACCAAAATCCAAAACACATGCACGAAGCATGTCCTCGAGAGTCTGAATCGTCCTCTCGCTCTTTCCGTCTGTCTGGGGGTGGAAAGCGGTGCTGAAGTAGATATGAGTACCCATCTCGTCATGAAACCGCTTCCAAAATCTGGAATTGAAACGGACATCTCGGTATGACACCACCGAGACAAGCACCCCATGCCGTGACACTATCTCATGCACATAAATCTCGGCTAACTTCTCGGCCGATATGCTCTCCTGGATCGGGCTAAAATGAGCGCTCTTGGTCAACCGATCCACGATGACCCATATCGAATCTACTGCACGTGCGGTCCTGGGAAACTTGGTAATGAAATCCATGGTGATATCTTCCAATTTCCACATGGGAATGTCTAGCGGCTGCATCTTGCCGTATGGTCTCTAGTGCTCAGCCTTGACCTTTCTGTAGGTCAAGCACCTCTTGTGACAACCGTCAAAATTCGAGTCAGTTCTAGATTTGACTAGACTTAGTTGCATATATAGGCACTACACATACTAGATTTAGTAACTAGAAGCTAAGTTATAACCTACTAGAAACTTGGAAACAATTAGAAACAATGGATTATGTGCTTGGATTTCACATTGGTATGTGAATTCTACAACTACTTAACTGTAGTGAATATCCGTATTTAGGTCACTCTTTGACTCGAACACCTTTTCATGAATCATATACACACATTATGCACTTGACCTAGAAGTAGAAATTAGGTCAAAGTCTCATAGAAACTTAAGTCAAAGTTGAAGAGTAGGACTAGTATACTTGATTCCTCAATTTCGTTTGAATCTCGGAATCACTACATAGAATGCCAATAAACCGCTAAAAATAAATTACAAACAATATTTCTAATTTGAATAAGAGTTATGAAACTCTAAAATAGTTTGAAGTCTCAAAATTCAAGTAATTTTGATATCCAAAGATTTACAAACTCTCAAAAACCCTAAATGCCTTAAAAACTCACATTTATAAACTTTAACCTTAAAAATTCTATAAAAATAATCATGAACCTTATAATATGATCTTATAACAATTAAAATTATGAAAATGCATTCAAGGAAAATGAAATTTAACTCATTAACATTTACCCTTAATTTATAAACCAAAAATCAACACTTTATGCATACAAACTTGGTTAAGTTGCATCTTTTATAAATAATTGATATTTTTATAAAATATTTAAAATTTATAAAGACAAATGAAAGGGAGAGGGATATTATAACATCAAAAGTCGGATTTCTCTTTCCCTCTCTCTCTCTCCTCTTCCCAACACACTCAATCACTTTCCCAACACACCCACTCCATCTCTTTCTCTCTCACACTCCCTCACTTCATTTTCTCTCTACTCTCTCTTCCTTTCTCCCTCAACCACGACATTGTCCAGAAAACTAGTCCAAGAACACACCTCAAACACAAAATCTTCATCATGTAGTGGTGTTCATTAAGGTAGAACACGATTTCCTTTCATTTTCCTTCAAGTTTTTAAGATTTTTCATGCATTTCCTTCTCCTTCTACACCTTTCAATTAGAAAATATGTGTGCATGTTCATTCACTTCAGTTTTGATGATGATGGTGGTAGATTTTCACCAAAAACATCTTGCATGTTACAAAATGGTGAAGATCCATGACCTAAACCTAAGTCAAAACCATGGAAATGCACTTTTCTACAAGTTTTGGTGGAAAATCACCACATGCACTCTAAGTTTTCTTTCAAAAACGATTTTTGAACATTTCAAACTCATGAATGGTCTTCAAACAAACATGCATGTGATGATCTTCAAGCTTAGATGCTAGATCATCAAAGTATGTTGTTAAAAGCTTTCAAATATGTTCATGAAGGATTTATTTCCAAATAAACATCTAAAACTCCTTTTCTGACCAAATCCGATTTTTCCCAGATTCCCATCACCAAAATAAGATGCTCTGTAAATTTCCAGAAGATAAATCATTTATCTCGAATTACTATAATTAATGCAAGAAAATAGGGCAATAAATCATATAAAATACTTTCTGGGGCCTATAAATCCTAGTTAAATTCGTGGATGACCCCTATGCTAAATAATGATCGCTCATTAAGTTTCATCGATTTTTGTTACTGTTTAATATGGTTTTGAATTTTCTTTTTGTTTAGCCCCAATAAATCATAAAACCGCTTTAGATAATCTGAAAAGGTTATATAATAATTTTCGCAGTTATACTCTCTGTGGAAGACTTAGAAAAATATTTTCAGCATTTTTCATAATGTATTCCTATTTTTCCCCGATTTTTGTGTATATTATGGACTAAAAACAGGAAAAATAGTTCTGCTCACCCAAAATTCATGAAAATTTACCAGAACACTTTGTAGTACATTAGGAGGCTACATAAAAATTTTGATGATTTTTCTCTTCTGTATACTATTTTTCTCCTATTTTCTAAGATTAAATACACTTAAATACACAAAATCAGATTTCAGTATATAAAAACCACATTTTGTATTTTTCCCAGATTATTTACTCTGTAAATGAAGTGTACAAAAATTTTGGTAATTTACTTTAACTGTTTAATAATTATTCTCCAATTAATGATTATTTAAGAGGATAAAACAAAGAAAAATAGAAAGACTAATTGAAAAATATATTTTATATTTTTCACAGCTTCTACATGTATAATAAAAGTGTTACAAATATTTGGGCAATTTTGGAAACTGTTTTCTATTTATTTCAATTTTTATTAGAATAAATGCTCAAAAATCATAAAATTGGGTTAAACAGTTTAGAAATCAATTTTTATATTTTTCCCAACTTAATAATGTTTAATAACAATATCACAAAAAGTTTGGGTAGTTTTGGAAACTGTTTGCTATTTATCCCCATTTTTATTAGAATAAATTCATAAAAATCATAAAATTGGGTTAAACAGTTTAGAAACCCCTTTTTATATTTTTCCCAGCTTAAGTATGCGTAATTACATTGTTATAAAAAGTTTGGGGTATTTTCATAACTGATTTCTATTTTTCATGAATTTGTATCTATTTAGAGAATTAAATATGTGAAAAATGGTTATACATATTCATAATCCATGAAAATTTATCTAGAAGTCTTTTAGTACATTTAGAACCAAAATCTGAAGTTTGGTAATTTTTCTTAACTGCTTAGGATTTTTCATGATTTTATGGTTATTCAAGAAACTAAAATCTTGAAAAATAGTCAGACAAATCAAAAATTCAAGAAAATTTATCTTATGGTCTTTGACTTCAATTAAAACTTAAATGCAAAGTTTGGGAAAGTTTAGAACTAAATTGATTTAGTTTTGAATATTTAATCATTGGAACACCTCTAAAATGTTAAATATTAACATTTCAATAATGGAAATTTTCCACTTAAATTGTTATATAACAATTGATTCTTTGAAACTTAATTTCCACAGCAAAAAATGTTTGTAACTTATCAATATTAAATTTTGACACATTATTGGCATAATTCTATTGTAGTAGTAAGTATACTAGTGTTAGATTTCGATTAGAGACTCACTAGCGAATACCATTATTGTAGGAATCGGTAGTGGTACACGTGGAACGTAGTTCAAGGCTCCATTTGCATCATCTAAATGCATTGTGAGTATTCACACACTCCCCTATTTTCAGTTTTTATGTTTTGGGGTGGAAAAGCATGTCCCGAAAAACTATTATTTGAATGTTGTATTTAAATTGATTTGTATCACACATGATTGCTATTTTATTGCTATGTCTCTCTATGTATGTCTATGCAACACGGAACATGAGAACTTATCGTACTAAGGCCCTTCCCTTATCTCTAACCATTAACTCTTTGAGCCAATGGTCATTATGGATAGCGCTATTAGGAATTGACAACTCCTCACTCGCCCTATTGCTGGAGTGCATGATACCATATTCATCTATGGAACGATAAGCATAGATCTTGATAGGGCTTCAGTCATAGGTTTGGTTGAGACTCATTGTTTGCTTATACACATACAAACTCGTTTCTCGTTATAGCAATAAATTTGTTATTAATTATAGCAATGAACTTTGTTTCTCATTACAACAATGAACTTTTATTACTGAAAACTTATATACATGTTTTAGCAATGAAATTGTTTGCTCCTTGTAGCAACAAAATTGATTGCTCATTTTAGCAATGAAACTTGTTTACTCGTTTGAGTAACGAACTTTATCTTCCATGAGAATATGAATGTTGCATCTTATTTGGGCAACATACTTTATCTCTCATGATGACAAAGAACTTTGTTTTTACAAACTTATTTACTCATTTTAACAATATACTTTTATTATTGGAAACTTTTATCAAAACTTTGATTTCAATTCATGGAACCAATATTATTTTGTTTATCTGTGAGTACTCACCAACTATTTTTATAGTTGACGCTCGTTTTACATGCTTTTTCAGGAATCATCGAGTAAGTGGCACTTAGGGACACTTCACTTTTAGGAGCATTCACATGTGTTGTATTTCAATTTACATTGTAATTTCTTTTAAAAGTTGTTCAAACCCATTGTAAAATTGTAATGATTTTTAATACTATGGTTGGTGTTGTCTTTTAGCTTTTGCTATGAAACCCTTTATACTGCCACGCCTCGTGTTTCCGCTTTAGCGGGGTGTGACAGGAAATGGTATCAGAGCCGAAGGTTATAGAGAATACCGGTTTTCCTTTGGAGAACCACAACTATAGCCAAAAATTTTCTAAGCGTTTTTAAAATACTGAACATACTACTGGTATAACTAATTCGAGTACGCATTATCAGACTTTAATTAAGTATAGCCTGGCCAACTATGCTTAATTAAGGAAACTTAATGTGAGGCTTGAAACGATTATAGAAGAATTATGTTCAAAACGATTTTCAACTTAAACTTTTGAAAAACAAAATTTTTCGGTGTGCGAACGGGCATTGCATATTATAGGCATTCATCTAGATACACTTAGAAACTAAGTGCACTTTTATAACAATGCCTTTATTTAGAAATATTCTTGTCCCTTATCAAGTGCTAGGTTGACCACTTAGGTTATATCACTAGCCACTCTAGGAGCAATGCACTTAGTACTAAGAATGGGTATTCCTCGGTAGCTATTGAATTTAGATGTAAGATTAGTAGCTAGATATACACTAGTAATTATCTTAAGTCGAAACATATACCAATTATTCCTCAATACCTCTTCATCGTCTTCAAGAGTTACAACGATGAAAAAGTGTTTCGATATCGACACAAATGATAATTGGAGCATCGCGTAAGGAGGTAGATGAGTCGCCACTAAGTAATCACTTGTATACCATTGGTGGGCATTCCGGATTCGACTCACGAGGAGACACGAAAGTTTAACCCATACGTGAGACCTTATTACTACGCTACGATTTAGCTCTACGTTGTTTCCACCTTGAGCTTAAAACTTAACATAGGATGTCCCTTTGACCTCTATAAAAGGTCGTAAACTACATTGACACCATAAAACGTTTTTCAAACAATTTTTCTTGTCCTTTATCTTTGGGAAAAAGACATCGGTACTCGTCTTATACTCGCCTTGTACTCGCCTTAGTATTTAGGTACGATCAGCTACACTAACATACTTATTCCTTATTTCTTAATCTTCCATCAAAAAGTTATTTCGTTTCATCGGTTTTATTTATCATCGATAAAATACTTTATAACCACTTCATACAACTTACTAGACCTTTCCTAACAATTTACGCCATATTCTCGCTAAAAATCTTTTGACAACTTGTTTTAACTTAACACTTTTCTTCAAAACTCAATTTAACCAATATTGTTTTTAATCTTGCTATTACAATCTCATTTCAAATCCATTTCAATGGATAGATGTGCTTTTGAGGGCACATAAACCATTTTAAACATTGCTTACCATTTTGACACGTCTTCGAAAAAGTAGACACATTTTCTTTTATAATCGTGTTTAAACTCTTTGCTACAAAACATAGACCTATGACATTGAAGTTCATTTTATGTGTAAAAGCTTCATTGAATCTTCAAAACACTTTTGTTTGACATTTTTAACAGCTTTCTCATTTAGACATTGTAATTTACTTTAATGTGTTTTCTCGAAAACACAACATGATATTTATGCAAATGTCTACTTCAAACATGTTTATAAGACATATCTAACGCTTGTAATTCAAAACATACCTTATTTGTGTACTTTGCTTCAATATAGTTTTATAATCTATAAAGATTCTAAAATATAAAGCATTGCAAAACTTAGTGTTCACTTTTAAAGTTCCAGTGGCGCACTTTCGACAATGCACAATTATTCATCTAAATATGTTAAGTCTTTACCTTATCCGTTTTTAAGCATTGTTGGACTCCGGTCAAAAAGGTCAAAACTGTCAGATTTTCAATTACAAGTTTTAGTGTTTCTTCTTTTTCACAAATGGAGTTTAACTTAATAGATAACTCGTGATTTTTTAGCAAACCTTAGAAAACACTTTAAAACTTCTTCATTTCTATTTAATCATCAATATACATCACATATTGAAGTTTGAAATATATCTCAACCTGGTTTTAAATCTACCTATATGTATTGTTCTTATAATTTCAACAATAACAATCATTGCCGCGGCTACCTTCCTTTTTCTTTCCCCCGAATTTGATTTCTCGCTCTCTTTTTGATTTTAGATCTCGCACGCCCATAATAGTAACATAATACATTGTCTAACTTTGTTTCTGTCTATTTTGCTTCTCGTGGTATCATGTTCGTATGCATAAAGACTACAAGTCTACCCTTTCGTTTTGAGCGATTAATATGTATATAGTCGTAAGGCATACTTTTGATTTAGTCAGCTCTGATATATTCAATTACACCTTTTATCATATACATCTTGTTTTTATTTTGAAATCTCTATAAACAAGTGATCCTTATTTACATTGCTCTTTCGTCCTAGATTCGGAAACTTGATTTAAAATGTAATTTTCATTGTATTTTTCTTACAATTAATACACAAGAAGAATACCATTGTTCTTATCATTTTTCTAAATCCAAAAAATATATGTGAAGGATATGTATCCTTATGTTTCTCCTTTTCTTTAAATACATCAAAAGTTTTGAATTTTACGATTATCTATTTTCTAAATGATTGTTTTTGTAGAAACACTAAATTAAGAATCCACTATTTTCAATGATCGATATTTTTACACATTTCTTAAAATAGCATTCTACTTTGTAATTTTCAGTGAGTTCTTAAACTCTCAACTTTGTTTTTATAAATATTCTGACTCATAAGCTTGAATTTGTCATGACTTAGAGAATTAGACAATTTTTCAAAAGAGTAATCAAAATATTTTCGTATAAATTCCCTTATTGATGACTTAAACCTGTAACCTTAATTAATCTTTATATTATTTTACTACTTCGTTTGATCGCCACACATGTATTTTCGTTATCTTGGAATTATTACATATTTTGATAATAGTGAGATTAATTATCATTTCTAAACACACATTTTAATAACAGTGAGATTTTTTTTATTCACTTCTAAATACTTAAAATGCTATCTACACAATGTAATTTAAAATATCATAAACTTTCATCGCTTCCATTTGCAACAATGACTCTCTAAATATATTTATTCTTCGAATAAGGTTTTATTATTGTAAGAGTAACTGTAGTAGTAATTATAGCCTCGGAGATCCTCAATAATTTCGTAATTTATTTTGTAGACGACACTTAAATAGCCTTTACATTTGAGATGTACCAAAACTTCGTTGCCTACCCTTAGTACGTATTTTTAGGAACTTACCCTCGATCGCTTCCCTTTCATTCGTGCTACCCCTTCTTATTTCGAAATATATCTTTTCTAGAGGTAATAGCCAACCCGGAAGTGAACAAATTGTTCCTAATCTCTTCTTCATGAGGCGGCGAATTTACACTTAGTGCTAATTTAGAATGCAACTTAAGGATCAATGCGAATTTAACGCTCAGTGCAGTTGGTGCTTCAACAAAACTTATACCGCTCTCTTAATTCAGATAATATCTAACTAGATGATCCTTTTCGACTAGGTCGCCATGGTTGGATCATGATTTCCATGATCCTAATTTCTCGCAATCTAGACTGCAGAACTCGAATTAGGGAAACATTAATTTGATTATAGCTAAAGAGTTGGGCTCTTCCCTTGAGGAATTAACCCAAAATAATCAAAGAGCTCTTCAAGTCACCACCTCTCCAACTATACAATAGTATTCGGCTGAGTTCTAATAGAATACGTCACGAATTGAATTTCGGGACGAAATTCTTTCAACCGGGGGAGACTGTGACAACCGTCAAAATTCGAGTCAGTTCTAGATTTGACTAGACTTAGTTGCATATATAGGCACTACACATACTAGATTTAGTAAATAGAAGCTAAGTTATAACCTACTAGAAACTTGGAAACAATTAGAAACAATGGATTATGTGCTTGGATTTCACATTGGTATGTGAATTCTACAACTACTTAACTGTAGTGAATATCCGTATTTAGGTCACTCTTTGACTCGAACACCTTTTCATGAATCATATACACACATTATGCACTTGACCTAGAAGTAGAAATTAGGTCAAAGTCTCATAGAAACTTAAGTCAAAGTTGAAGAGTAGGACTAGTATACTTGATTCCTCAATTTCGTTTGAATCTCGGAATCACTACATAGAATGCCAATAAACCGCTAAAAATAAATTACAAACAATATTTCTAATTTGAATAAGAGTTATGAAACTCTAAAATAGTTTGAAGTCTCAAAATTCAAGTAATTTTGATATCCAAAGATTTACAAACTCTCAAAAACCCTAAATGCCTTAAAAACTCACATTTATAAACTTTAACCTTAAAAATTCTATAAAAATAATCATGAACCTTATAATATGATCTTATAACAATTAAAATTATGAAAATGCATTCAAGGAAAATGAAATTTAACTCATTAACATTTACCCTTAATTTATAAACCAAAAATACACACTTTATGCATACAAACTTGGTTAAGTTGCATCTTTTATAAATAATTGATATTTTTATAAAATATTTAAAATTTATAAAGACAAATGAAAGGGAGAGGGATATTATAACATCAAAAGTCGGATTTCTCTTTCCCTCTCTCTCTCTCCTCTTCCCAACACACTCAATCACTTTCCCAACACACCCACTCCATCTCTTTCTCTCTCACACTCCCTCACTTCATTTTCTCTCTACTCTCTCTTCCTCTCTCCCTCAACCACGAAATTGTCCAGAAAACTAGTCCAAGAACACACCTCAAACACAAAATCTTCATCATGTAGTGGTGTTCATTAAGGTAGAACACGATTTCCTTTCATTTTCCTTCAAGTTTTTAAGATTTTTCTTGCATTTCCTTCTTCTTCTACACCTTTCTATTAGAAAATATGTGTGCATGTTCATTCACTTCAGTTTTGATGATGATGGTGGTAGATTTTCACCAAAAACATCTTGCATGTTACAAAATGGTGAAGATCCATGACCTAAACCTAAGTCAAAACCATGGAAATGCACTTTTCTACAAGTTTTGGTGGAAAATCACCACATGCACTCTAAGTTTTCTTTCAAAAACGATTTTTGAACATTTCAAACTCATGAATGGTCTTCAAACAAACATGCATGTGATGATCTTCAAGCTTAGATGTTAGATCATCAAAGTATGTTGTTAAAAGCTTTCAGATATGTTCATGAAGGATTTATTTCCAAATAAACATCTAAAACTCCTTTTCTGACCAAATTCGATTTTTCCCAGATTCCCATCAACAAAATAAGATGCTCTGTAAATTTCCAGAAGATAAATCATTTATCTCGAATTACTATAATTAATGCAAGAAAATAGGGCAATAAATCATATAAAATACTTTCTGGGGTCTATAAATCCTAGTTAAATTCGTGGATTACCCCTATGCTAAATAATGATCGCTCATTAAGTTTCATCGATTTTTGTTACTGTTTAATATGGTTTTGAATTTTCTTTTTGTTTAGCCCCAATAAATCATAAAACCGCTTTAGATAATTTGAAAAGGTTATATAATAATTTTCGCAGCTTATACTCTCTGTGGAAGACTTAGAAAAATATTTTCAGCATTTTTCATAATGTATTCCTATTTTTCCCCGATTTTTGTGTATATTATGGACTAAAAACAGGAAAAATAGTTCTGCTCACCCAAAATTCATGAAAATTTACCAGAACACTTTGTAGTACAATGCGAGGCTACATAAAAATTTTGATGATTTTTCTCTTCTGTATACTATTTTTCTCCTATTTTCTAAGATTAAATACACTTAAATACACAAAATCGGATTTCAGTATATAAAAACCACATTTGGTAGTTTTCCCAGATTATTTACTCTGTAAATGAAGTGTACAAAAATTTTGGTAATTTACTTTAACTGTTTAATAATTATTCTCCAATTAATGATTATTTAAGAGGATAAAACAAAGAAAAATAGAAAGACTAATTGAAAAATATATTTTATATTTTTCACAGCTTCTACATGTATAATAAAAGTGTTACAAAATTTTGGGCAATTTTGGAAACTGTTTTCTATTTATTTCAATTTGTATTAGAATAAATGCTCAAAAATCATAAAATTGGGTTAAACAGTTTAGAAATCAATTTTTATATTTTTCCCAACTTAAGAATGTTTAATAACAATATCACAAAAAGTTTGGGTAATTTTGGAAACTGTTTGCTATTTATCCCCATTTTTATTAGAATAAATGCATAAAAATCATAAAATTAGGTTAAACAGTTTAGAAACCCCTTTTTATATTTTTCCCAGCTTAAGTATGTGTAATGACATTGTTATAAAAAGTTTGGGGTATTTTCATAACTGATTTCTATTTTTCTTGAATTTGTATCTATTTAGAGAATTAAATATGTGAAAAATGGTTATACATATTCATAATCCATGAAAATTTATCTAGAAGTCTTTTAGTACATTTAGAACCAAAATCTGAAGTTTGGTAATTTTTATTAACTACTTAGGATTTTTCATGATTTTATGGTTATTCAAGAAACTAAAATCGTGAAAAATAGTCAGACAAATCAAAAATTCAAGAAAATTTATCTTAAGGTCTTTGACTTCAATTAAAACTTAAATGCAAAGTTTGGGAAAGTTTAGAACTAAATTGATTTAGTTTTGAATATTTAATCATTGGAACACCTCTAAAATGTTAAATATTAACATTTCAATAATGGAAATTTTCCACTTAAATTGTTATATAACAATTGATTCTTTGAAACTTAATTTCCACAGCAAAAAATGTTTGTAACTTATCAATATTAAATTTTGACACATTATTGGCATAATTCTATTGTAGTAGTAAGTATACTAGTGTTAGATTTCGATTAGAGACTCACTAGCGAATACCATTATTGTAGGAATCGGTAGTGGTACACGTGGAACGTAGTTCAAGGCTCCATTTGCATCATCTAAATGCATTGTGAGTATTCACACACTCCCCTATTTTCAGTTTTTATGTTTTGGGGTGGAAAAGCATGTCCCGAAAAACTATTATTTGAATGTTGTATTTAAATTGATTTGTATCACACATGATTGCTATTTTATTGCTATGTCTCTCTATGTATGTCTATGCAACACGGAACATGAGAACTTATCGTACTAAGGCCCTTCCCTTATCTCTAACCATTAACTCTTTGAGCCAATGGTCATTATGGATAGCGCTATTAGGAATTGACAACTCCTCACTCGCCCTATTGCTGGAGTGCATGATACCATATTCATCTATGGAACGATAAGCATAGATCTTGATAGGGCTTCAGTCATAGGTTTGGTTGAGACTCATTGTTTGCTCATACACATACAAACTCGTTTCTCGTTATAGCAATAAACTTGTTATTAATTATAGCAATGAACTTTGTTTCTCATTACAACAATGAACTTTTATTACTGAAAACTTATATACATGTTTTAGCAATGAAATTGTTTGCTCCTTGTAGCAACAAAATTGATTGCTCATTTTAGCAATGAAACTTGTTTACTCGTTTGAGTAACGAACTTTATCTTCCATGAGAATATGAATGTTGCATCTTATTTGGGCAACATACTTTATCTCTCATGATGACAAAGAACTTTGTTTTTACAAACTTATTTACTCATTTTAACAATATACTTTTATTATTGGAAACTTTTATCAAAACTTTGATTTCAATTCATGGAACCAATATTATTTTGTTTATCTGTGAGTACTCACCAACTATTTTTATAGTTGACGCTCGTTTTACATGCTTTTTCAGGAATCATCGAGTAAGTGGCACTTAGGGACACTTCACTTTTAGGAGCATTCGCATGTGTTGTATTTCAATTTACATTGTAATTTCTTTTGAAAGTTGTTCAAACCCATTGTAAAATTGTAATGATTTTTAATACTATGGTTGGTGTTGTCTTTTAACTTTTGCTATGAAACCCTTTATACTGCCACGCCTCGTGTTTCCGCTTTAGCGGGGTATGACACCTCTCCACATACCATGCTACGTCCCGCTTCATGCAGGGCCACTAGTAATCAGGGCAAAGATCTCGATACATCTTCGTCGCCCCAGGATGGATGGAGAACCTCGACTTATGGGCCTAATCCATCAGAATCTGTCGTACTCTGCCCCAGTACGGAAGCCAGACCCTCCCATGCAGGGTCAGCAACCCTCGGCTATCATAATCGAACGATACCACCCGGCCTACAATCCTATCGCACTTCTGGCGCTCTTCCTTCAGGCCCTCAACTTGGGTCTCTCTAGTCTGCTCCAACAGTGGAGTGATCACTGTCATCCTAAAACATATGTCTCTAATCGGAGCCGCTACCGCGTTTCAGCTTAGGACGCCGGCCACCATGTTGGCCTTGCCCAGGTGGTAAAGGATCTCATAGTCATAATCCTTTACTACATCTAACCACCGAAGCTGCCTCATGTTCATATTCGGCTGATCCATGAGGTACCTCAAACGCTTGTGATCCGTGTAGATGGTACAACAGACCTCGTAGAGGTAATGCCGCCAAATCTTGAAGGCGAACACCACAACCCCCACCTCTAAATCAGGCGTCGGATAGTTAGCCTCGTGAGGCTTCAGCTGCCTCGATGTAAAAGCTATCACATGACCCTGCTGCATCAAAACTGCTCCCATGCCTGTGATTAAAGCATCACAGTAAACTACGAAGTCATCACCTCCCTCCGGCAAGGTCAGAATCGGTGCCTCACATAACCGCTGCCTGAGGGTCTCGAAGGCCGCCTACTGCACAGGCCCCCGACGGAAAACCACCGACTTCTTGGTCAGTCGGGTCAAAGGAACAACAATCTTGGAGAAATCCTGGATGAATCTCCCGTAATAACCCTCTAAACCAAAAAAAATCTAAATCTCAGTTGGAGACCTCGAAACCTCCCACTACATCACGGCCTCTATCTTGGCCGGATCGACCAGAATGCCCTTCTGGTTGACAAGATGCCCCAAAAACAGCACCTCGCGCAACCAGAACTCACACTTGGAGAACTTTGCGAACAGTCTCTCCCTCCTCAGTGTCTCTAGCACCTCCCTCAGGTGCTCCTCATGCTGCTCCTGAGTCTTGGAATAGACCAAGATGTCATCAATGAAAACTATCATAGATCGGTCCATCATCGGTCTGCACACCCTGTTCATGAGGTCCATGAACGCGGCTGGAGTGTTGGTGAGCTCGAACGACATCACCACGAACTCATAGTGACCATAGCGAGTCCTAAAAGCTGTGTTTTGGACATCCTCGTCCCTGAGTCACATGTGGTGATAACCTGACCATAGATCAATCTTGGAGAACCAAGATGCTCCCTAAAGCTGATCAAACAAATCATCAATCCTCGGAAGTGGGTAACGGTTCTTCACCGTTACCTTGTTCAGCTCCCGATAGTCAATAGACATGCGATGTGACCCGTAATTCTTCTTCACAAACAGGATCGGGGCTCCCCTTGGCGAACTGCTCGGTCTGATGAATCCCTTGTCTAGCAACTCCTGCAGCTGCGTAGGCAACTCCTACATCTTGTGAGGAGCCAACTGATACGGTGCCTTGGCTATCGGATCCGCACCAGGGACTAGGTCAATCCTGAACTCAACCTGCCTTTGCGGAGGTACCCCAAGCAGATCCTCCGGGAATACGTCTGGGTACTCTCGCACTACTAGTACATTATCCACTCTCTCCTTACCCTTATCCCGGGTATCCATAACATAAGAGATATAACATGTGCACCCCTGCTGAAGGTAGCGCCTAGCCCTCGCTGCGGAGCATAGAGTCAACCCATGTTGCTGCCTCTCGCCCTGAATTACTAACCAACCCCCACTAGGAGTCCGAACCCTCAGTAGATGCTACTCGCAGTCGATCACTGCCCCATTGGGGCTAAACCAATCCATACCTACTATAACCTTATTCCCTCGGAGGGGAATAGGAACCAGATCCACTGAAAACTGATGATCGAATATTTAAAGCGTACATCCTCTGTGAACCCTCGTGACCCTGACGGTCCTGCCGTCTGCTATCTCCACATCAAGTGGGTAATCTAGCTCCCTCGGAGCTCTACTAAACCGTTTACTAAGCGCGAGCAACACAAAAGATCGGTTGGCACCCGAATCAAACAGTACCAAAGCTGATATATCGTTCACTAAGAACGATCCTATAGCAAAACATATAAGCATAAGTACCAAACAATATCAGTAAAGAGATAAGAGAAAGGTACATACCCGTCACCACGTCAGGGGCTGCTCGTGCCACCTCTGCTGTCAACTGGAAGGCTCTGCTCTTCGCCGTTGGCGTCTCTGTCCGGCCCTGACGGCCTTCTGTAATCCTCAATGTAGCAGGGGAAGGTGCCACCACCTTCCTTGCTACTGCCATACTCGGACACTGGGACCTCTTGTGGCCCCTCTGATTGCACTGAAAGAAAATCAGATCAGATGATGTGATGGTGGTGGTAGCAGTACAATCCTTGCTAACATGCCCAGTTCGGCCGCACTTGAAGCAGCCCGAACTGTCGGCCCTGTGCGGCCCATCATGCCCCGTGCCACACTTTCCACAAGTGCCTCGACCCTGCTGGCCCTTCCCTCATGAATCTACGTTGGGCTTTTTGCCCGAACCCTCCACGCCAGTCACAGACTATGGCTTTATCTTCCTCTCCATCTCCAAATCAATCTCTCTATCACGAGCCCTAGAAATAATATCTTTTAGTGTCTTGCAGCTGGAACAGCTCACAAACAGCCATATATCGCTCCTCAACATCTCATGCTATCAGGCCTTTTTCATCTCCTCGTCCGCCACATATTGCGGAATGAGAAGGTCCCTATCCCTAAATTTGGGGTGATCCCTGCCACTGTCTCTGTAGTCTGCTGGAGGTCCTGAAACTCTCGTGCCAACTGTTGCACCTCAATAACTGGTGCAAACTCGACCTTGAACCTGGCCGAGAAGTCACCCCACGTCATCACGTCCAACGCGACATCATCCCCAATAGCATGTCCGACCTCCTCCCACCAGTCACGTGCCCTGTCCTTCTGAAGACAGGACGCTAGTCTAACCTTGTCCCCCTCGGGACATCTGCTGGTGTGGAACACGTTGGCGACATCCGCCAACCATGTGGTGCTAGCAATGGGGTCCCAAGCCCCATGGTAATCGGGAGCTCCACAAGCCCTGAACTCCTTGAAAATCAGTGTGCGCGACCCCATCATGGCCGCCAACTCAGTGCGGAAAGCGCTCAGCTTCTCATCCATAAGCTCCAAAATACCCTCCTTGACCGAACCGAAGATCACAGGAGTCTGCTCTAAAATGTTGTGCGTGATCTTAGACGAAATAAACTCCCTCGTCTGCTCATCCATCTGCTCGGATATAGAGCCCTCGTCTGCTTCAAAAGTGTGAGTATCCCTCCTATCTGCTAGTTAAGCTTGCGAAACACTTGTTTTTAGCCTTGGATCATCATCTAAATGCATAAACGTGAAGGGTGTACGGCCGTACTCACCTCATATGGCCGTAAACCTTGTTTAGTGCATCTATTGGCCTCAAAAACACCCCATAGCCCTACAATTGATCATAAACACTTAGTGGATGCTAGATAGGGCTATCAAACACCCTTTTTGCATACTTCTTCCATGAGTATACAACCGTACACTCCATGACCATACACTCATGTGGCTGTACTCACATAGGCCGTACACACCTTGGCCGTACACACTCTTGTGTTGCCTTAAACCTCTTTAATGCAATCGTATGTGATTGTAACACTTCAATATAAGTGTTTCCTAGTCCCTAAGGTGGTTTCATTGCATAATTAGTTGTATATACACTAATTATATACATATATGTGTCGTTATATGCTTAATAGGATCTGTTTGTGCTCGAGGCTTCACTTGACACTTAGCATCCTATATTGAACTTACATTCGTATAACTCACTGCAGGTGAGTTCATACCCCTTAACTTATCTTTTAAATGATTTTAAATGCTTTTATGGGGGGGGGGGGGGGTGGAATACAAGTAAAAACATTATAGTTATTATATCAATCACATGTGATTAATAACTATCAAACAAATGGATTTCTTATACTTCAAACTGTGTTAGCAAACAAACTGCTTCAAATCTTTTTTATGCTAAACTCTTTTATGCTAAACTCTTTTAATACTTATATACTGTCAAAATCATGTCTATATACATATAGTTATATAAGTAGGATTGAAAGGGCTTAGGACTGATAACTCGCCTTATTTTCGGTTCCTTGTTTGGTTGTGGACTTAGGGTATCGGTTGTTTGTTCGAATGTCGTTTGAATCTTAGTTATATATTATGTATATGTATATAGATATAAAAGTTCTTCGTTCAGTTCAATGCCTTTGGGTAGCAAAGGTGTTCAAACAAATTCAGTCATACAAACAACATTACTACTAAACTATAATAGGTATAATTTAGGAAGTCACTAGTTACTATTTCTAGAACAATGAAACATACAAGAGTCAGTTCATACATGAGTCGGTTCAAACATACTATAACGAGAAACAATACTTACCATAATCAGAAACAAAGAGAAGATAATATACACTAGACAAAGAGAACATACTATGCACTAGACAGATAGAACATACTATACACTAGACAGAGAGTGTTGGATTAATGTCTAAGTCCATAACTATAATTGGTAAGACTTGACCCGACCCGGCATGGCCCATTTGGGTTGCATGGCATCATGCATTTGGATAGACTATAATGAGAGAAATAACACTTAAGGTTGGTTAATATATTATAAGTTCTAATATATTAATAAGGTTATTTAATTAGTATTGATCAAGAATTAATTTGGAATTAATTAAGTGATCAAAAGGAGACTAATTAAATATATGGGTTGATTGTGTAAATCATTCATTCTTATATATGTGGGCTTGTGATCCAAGATTCCTTATGTTGGACTAAGTCCATGGGGTGACCCATGGATACTCCATGGAGGTTAAAGTCCATGGAGCATAAGGAATGGGTAAGTTATGAGTTACATGGTGTAACCCTAATAGCCACCATATAAAAGAATCCCATGGCTCAAGAAATCGTGCACTAATGTGTGAGTGTGAGGGCTAGACGATTTCAAAGAGTGTTCAAGTTTCTCTTAAGTTATTTCATGTGTATTTGGTGTTGTGTGAACCATTTGAGGTGTCACACTTGGGGTACTAGGCACTCAAGCTTCATGAAGACATTCTACATCAAAGAGGTATGTATTCTATCTTGTTATATTTATTATTTTGTATGCTAGATTAGGATAATACCTTGGATGTTCATAATTGTATGTATAATAGAGAAAACATAGATCCAAGGTATTTAGGGTTGCATGTACACTTAGGAGTGTTAGAATGCTCATAACCCAACAGTGGTATCAGAGCCTAGGCTTGTTTTCTTGTTATACTTGCAAAAGTAGCTGAAAAATCGAGTTGGATGCATATATTCGATTGTTTTGGCTGGAATTGGACTAGGAACATTACCTTAAGATGTTTTTGGACTTATAAACTTGTTTTTGATGTGGTAATGTTCATGCTAATCCAATTTCTAAGATAATTGTCATAATTTCAAGATTTGTATTAGTTTGTATGTTCATGCTAATTTCTTGAAGATTGATGATTTGAATTATCTTGTTCTTATGAGGTTCTTAGATTAATAGAAAAGTTGTGTGAAATAGTTGTTTTCAATCCATTTTAATCTAAGAGTTGATTACAAAGTGTGTTTTTGTAACTTGTCCTCAAGTTATATGAAAAGTCACATTTAAGAATCATAAAACTCATAAAAGTTGGCAAAGGTTACAAAATGAAGAGTCTAGTTCTAATTAAATGGTTTTATGACTCCATAACTTGTCCTCAAGTTATGGAGGTTCAAGAGTCTCTTCATTAAATTAAAAAAAAGTGTAACCTTAATTAGTTCCATAAGTTACAATAAAAAAAAAGTTATTTTTTTTTTATTAATTAGTTTAAAGTCTTCCATAACTTGTCCTCAAGTTATGGAACTTGAAGAGTTTTTTTTTAATTAAAACTACTTTAAACTCATAAGTTATGGAATTAATTAGTTTTGAATAGTTTCAAAACTTGCCCTCAAGTTTTGGAATTTGAAAAGCTTTCACTTATGAATACTTTAATTCCAAGTTAGCCCTTAGAATTTTAAAAGTTAAAATTCAACCCTTATACTTTATAATATTATAAGTTAATAATATTTATATATATATGTATAAGAGTAAAGTCAGTCTTACCGTTAGTAGGCCTCATTCATGAAGCCGATCTATAAGGGGGGTATAAGGTTACTGCCTATAAAATGGCAGTTTAATGGGTGTGCACTCTCACCCACCGCTTCCTTGACTGGTGGAGGGTCGTTAGCCGAACGGGTAGGACAAAGACTATAATTCTCCTTTCATTAAAAGTATTAATGATAAATACTAAGTAACTAAACTCTTATTAATACCCAATCTTAGTTACTTAGGAAAATGTGAATTTGGTGCTAACCCATGAAATTACACTTTGCACTTTGCTTAAGTCGTTAGTGGAGCGTGTGTGGTTAACCGGCACACTAACCTGGACTTAACAAGGTAGGCAAAGGGTAACTTAATATTTATCATAGTATCGGTGGAGCGTGTGTGGTTAACCGACACACTGATTAAGGGGTAAATATTAAGGGTACCAAGTATATTTGCATGGTTATTCACACCTTGTTTTGTGATCCTCGGCATCCCAGTCACAAAACCTGAAGGGCACACTCGAGATTCAAACATGCCTTTGAACAGTTCAATGAATCTCAAAGATCTAGGACTTTCAAATCCAATTAAAACCTAATAAATTATTTCGTTTTTCATGGTGGAAATTGGTGAATCGTCATTCACCTACCTTCAAATATTTTATTGCTTGGATTATGACATCCCTCTTCTAAGTTATAAAATAGTTTGTTGGGTCCTAGCCTTAATATTTCATATTGGGTGTCATATTAAGGACTTTAAATCAACTATCTTGAATATCTCCCAAAAAGATGTCTGGTCTAGACATTTATGATCTTCCCAAATCTCTTGAAACAAACTTTCCTAAATGAAGATGATGTCCCATGGATATCATACTTCTTTCACCTCCTCCAATTATTCTCCCTAACCCACAAGTTCCTAAAAAGTTTAAGGTTACTCAAGCCCTATTGGCAAGCCAAGGTCTAGGTGTGATCACATCTTGGAGATGTAGTCACATATTGACAAGCCGGGAGAGTTGGGTGTCAAAGTCTTGAGAAAGTTGGTGGTTCAACTACTTTCTAAGTCACATAGTGAGTTCTTTTGGGAATCCTATGAAACAGACTAAGACAAGACCCTTAATGATCTTATCTATTTGCTAAGATCAACTTCCTAAAACGCTATGGACATTGACAATGATGACATTGGATATCCAGTAAAACTCTCTCTTCCCAATGGAAAGGGATCGGCCATAGTCAACTCGGTTGACCCAATGGTAAAGAGAGAGGCGAAGTCTGAGATAGTCCCATTATCAAGGGTCTATAGGTAACTATTGCCAATGGAAGGGGCATTGGTTACGAAGCTGGCAAATTTACCTAAGGATGTTAAAGTCAATAAGTTTGGCTCTACTTCAGGTAAAGTCCATTGTCTAACTCTATTAAGTACATGCTGATTCTGATCGCGAAGATGGATTTCAATCGCATGGTTCGGTGATCAGAATTTTGGGCTATTACTTAAGAGTTATGATATTTATATTGCTTAGGAATAGATAACAACAAGGTTTTCATATGGATTGTAAGGATAAGTTTTTCTGCAAAGTTTTAAAATAAAAGAAAAAGGTTTTGATTTTATTTATTTTAAGTATCCTTACAATGGCATTTGTGAAAAGTTGTTGCTTATAAGATTCCATTGATAGCAATATTGGAAAAATGGATTTGATTCTTTCGGTTGTGGTAGTGTCTAATATTACCAAATAAGGAAAGATTCTCATCACCCAAGGTTCAATTGGACCGAAACTTGGAATCATGCAAGTTGTATAGTATGATGAATGAGAACTTTCAGCTTGGAAAATTAAGACTAATTCCTTATGTGAATAAGGAAAGGACTAAGGGATCGAGTACACATTCTTGTGCACTGGTCAAGTCCACCACAAAAGATCAAGAAGACTATTCGTCATGATTTACCTAAGTTCAGTAAATATGGTTATACTTATAAGTTTAAGTATAAGTCTGTAGCATTGGAGAAGTTTCAATGTGAGACAGAACGAATAAGAAGAATCAAAGTATGGCAGAAAGATAAAAGTTTCTCAAATCTGAAAAGATGGGAGAGTACTTTAGTATCATGTTTATGATCATCTTAATGATTAAGATACCATATCACAATTGGTCCTCTAAAGTCATCTTAGTGCATTCTTATGACTAAGAAGAGGAGTCATGAATTGTTGAAATGGTTAAATCAAAAAGATGACTCATACTTCCTTCCAAAACAATTCTTAGACTCATACTCCAAGATTGTAACTTGAGTGACATATCTTAAAGAGGGTTTGTTAACACTAGTCAAATGTAAGAGTAAAAGGTTATCTACTCTTGTACATTTAAAATTGGTAAGTTGTGATGTTTTGGATAAAACAGAGACCAACTTAGGCCAATTGTGTAAAGTGTTAGTCTTGATAAAGAATCCGCACTATCTCTTGAATATTTGACAAGGGAGTCTTATATGTCAAGAGAACAGTGGGAGTCATAAAGCTCTTGAAAGTTTCAAGACTTAATCAAGAATAAAACCTAAAGTCCTTCACTAGCACACGACTTGAGGTTTATAACCTATCGTGTTGAAATTTTTGTGCCTATTCAAGTTTGCTTTGCATAGGAGTTCTGAGAGTTCTCAATTGGTTGCACAACTACTTGGAAGCAATGGCAGGTACCTGAGCTGCCAAATGGCAAGAATTTAAGATTGCACAAGTTTAATCAATATGAGTTTGGAATTGTCACTAACCTTGTCTTGTGATTATGGTTTTGACAAATTCACATGGATAAGAACACATACACTATTAAATCTAAGTGTCATAAGGTTTCTCTTCGATTCATGAAAATGATGGTGAGGAAACACTTTCACTAAGTAGATTTTAGCTAGATAGCAATTGTGATATTTGCATTCTCATAGTCGTTAGTGGAGCGTGTGTGGTTTACCGGCACACTAACATGGACTTGTGAGAAGTGGCAAAGGTCTAAACAATTGAGACTATGATTACGGCATCCCTTTTCATAGTTCTAAAATTGTTTAGACACACATGTGAGCTATCTAAGAGAGGTGTATGATTTTGATAAAGTTTTATCAAAACAATCTAGTATCAGAAATCTGAACTTTGGTAAGAAAGTCAGCTGATTTCTGAGTACATGTAAAAGCTAGTGGGAGCATAAGTGTTATGCTAATAATCATCATGTTAGTGGGAGCATGATAATTATGACAAAAGTTGCAAGTTAGCAATGTTAATTATAGAAAACAAAAGTTTCAATTTGTGAGGTTGCAGGGGTTGAAAAAGTTGTTTTGCTATAATTAAGGGAGAGGAAATTATATTTCATTTCAATTCTAAAAGCTTAGATTGAGATTTTAATCGTATTTAATCAAGGATATATATATGAATTTCATGTTGGAATGGCTCAACATAAGGAAATTCTATATATAGGTCCATTATTTGCGTTCTAAAATTTGATTATGATTACGACATCCCTTTTCATAATCTGAATTTTGAGAATTTGGCAAATTGAAATGGAAATATTATAGCAAAAGACTGGTTTAGTCTTTATGTGAGACATCATGAATCGTGTCCCATATGCTTCGGATATAGGATCGATTACATGTGCTATATTCATCCTTTCTAAAATTTTCCAAATGCCTGGGGCATTATGAAGGGAAAAAGGTCTAGAATTGGATATGACTAAAATGATTAAGCAATTATCGAGGACAATCTAAGGTTTACCAAAGATTGGTTGCTCAAGGACAGTTGGAAGTATAATGTTAATTCTGGAAGGACCATATTGACATAATCTGTAAGGAGGCAACTCTTGTTCAGAAGTGATAGTCAAAATGGAATATGGAAATGTTTCAAAGTTAGAAATTATTCAATCTGTGTAAGATTAGGAAACTTAATGAAAGAAGGATGTTTCCAAGGAGCTGATCTCCTTTGGAATGC
This sequence comes from Lactuca virosa, assembly GCF_052849685.1. Lineage (NCBI taxonomy): Eukaryota > Viridiplantae > Streptophyta > Magnoliopsida > Asterales > Asteraceae > Lactuca > Lactuca virosa. The sequence continues at coordinate 157,256,784 of NC_136434.1, forward strand.
TCTGTAATGATTGTTGTCAAGTCTTTCTGACTTCGTGCATAATCATTAGGAGGATCAATGCATATAAGTTTAGAATCTAACAGATTTCAGTAAATGGCATGAATTTGGAATTCTTGCATTTAAAGTAAGGATTTGGGACTGTGAAAAGAGGATCATTGGAGTGATGTTCAATTGATCTATTTTACAAAGTAAAGATCATAGACAAACATAGTATGCATACTTGGTGTATGGCATGACTAGTGTTTAGAAAACATAGTGTACATGCTTGGAGCATGGGACAACTATTGTTTTAAATTCAAGTATAAAGTTGATAAAACCGAAACAATGAATAATGAGTAATCAATATGGTGATAAATAAAAGTGTTTATTTATATTCATAGGGTTTGATACCATATTTGATTCATTTATTCTTATGTTTCACTTTGCATGTTTTGACTTCCAGAATAACTAAGTCGCTCTTCCTGAATGATTAAGTTATTCAAACCATCCACAGTCGGTCATGTGTTGGAAGTAGATATGAATCAAGACTGTCATGGGTTGGTTTGTAGAGGTCCAAGTTGGTGGACAAAGTGGTGCTACAACACTCATGAGTGCTCATAAGTTCTGAGTATTAGATTCAACCCGCGCTCATTTGAATCACTTCATGGATTTTATCACGAGTGATCATGAGACGATAATATCTTATATTCTTCAAACCTAGAGATATGAGTTGTTACTCTGAGTTGGTTATACATTGATTGCACGAAAACGCATTGGTAACTCGATGTTATAAAATGTGCCTTTGTGTATGATTCAACAAGTAGTAGAACAAGCCATATGAGTCGAAGTTTATCCATTCCTTTTACCTTCGGGATAAAAGCGATATATATGGGCCCCTCGATGATTTAAATATGATACATGTGAGTGCTTGGCCAAGCCAGGACTGATTTGATTTGTTCAATCAGTCAGTCATCATGAATCGGAAATCGGGAAACAACAAATGGACAGAGAGAATGATTCATAATCCGTGTCTCAGTCCATATGATATCTAGAATGGAGGAATATATGATCCCTTATCTAATAGACAAGTCATTGACAAAGGTCAGAGTTCATCGACAAGGTCAGAGTTCGACAGAAGCTTTTGAGAGCTACGATTACTGATCGGTTCCTGAAGTCATACGCAATAATAGTTTTAGAATTATCCAAGTGGGAGACTGTTGGATTAATGTCTAAGTCCATAACTATAATTGGTAAGACTTGACCCGACCCGGCATGGTCCATTTGGGTTGCATGACATCATGCATTTGGATAGACTATAATGAGAGAAATAACACTTAAGGTTGGTTAATATATTATAAGTTCTAATATATTAAAAAGGTTATTTAAATAGTATTGATCAAGAATTAATTTGGAATTAATTAAGTGATCAAAAGGAGACTAATTAAATATATGGGTTGATTGTGTAAATAATTCATTCTTATATATGTGGGCTTGTGATCCAAGATTCCTTATGTTGGACTAAGTCCATGCGGTGACCCATGGATACTCCATGGAGGTTAAAATCCATGGAGCATAAGGAATGGGTAAAGTTACGAGTTACATGGTGTAACCCTAATAGCCACCATATAAAAGAATCCCATGGCTCAAGAAATCGTGCACTAATGTGTGAGTGTGAGGGCTAGACGATTTCAAGGAGTGTTCAAGTTTCTCTCAAGTTATTCCAAGTGTATTTGGTGTTGTGTGAACCATTTAAGGTGTCACACTTGGGGCACTAGGCACTTAAGCTTCATGAAGACATTCTACATCAAAGAGGTATGTATTCTATCTTGTTATATTTATTATTTTGTATGCTAGATTAGGATAATACCTTGGATGTTCATAATTGTATGTATAATAGAGAAAACATAGATCCAAGGTATTTAGGGTTGCATGTACACTTAGGAGTGTTAGAATGCTCATAACCCAACAGAGAGAACATACTATACAAATACAAGAATACTATAATAATAATGTGAGCCACTACTTCATGGCATGTCGATATACTGCTGTGTCACGTTTTTTACCCAGAGTCTCCTCGAGGGAGAGCGTGAATTTGTGTATAGATCTATACGGGATTGACCATCCTACACCTTGATGCTAGCTATAGTGGGACATGCAGGTCTACGGGTGACGAATGTCATATCATTTCGACATCTCGAACGTCGTGTTATACTAGTCTATCAAGTATGGTTACAATGTTATCAAATTTTACCTTAATTAAACAAACAAGTTTAAGGTAGTTAGTGCATTGGTAGTTAGTTAGATAAAACTACAATACATCTTTATTTTCCCATTTCATTCACATTGTGATATTCTCACATAAACGGTAATGAAAACTATATTTTGGTAATGATAGTCATACTTTGGGAAAACACTCACTTTTACAAAAGAACAAACAAAAAGAACAGTTGGGTCTTGGTAGAAGACTACTTTAGTACAAAATATAGGATTTTCTAGGTACAAACATTTACATCAAACACTTACAAACTTTTACATCAAACATTTATAAACATTTCATTCAAACTTATACAAACAACGACACTAAAATACTTATGAACTCACCAGCTTTAATGCTGATCTACGCTTTCAAAATAACTTGTATTCTCAGGTCACCAGTAGACAGGTACCGATGACTAGGTTTTGAGAAGATGGAGCACATTCAAGACTCATGTCTTATTTTGATTCTTATTTTTGGTGTCTTATAAACTATTCAGAACACACTTGTAGTAAAATTATACTATTAATGCAATGGATGATGTTGTTGCTTGTTTTACTATTATGCATTGTTAGGATACTGTACATGACGTCCTCCGCCCCCGAACGTTTCCGACGTTCTGGTTTGGGGGTGTGACATCCTCCATGTGACATATCCCTTCAGTGTATTCTAATCCACGCCAATGCTTCTACTCATAGATCTGGACTGCATAGACTACCATTACATGTAAAGTTGCTAACTTTACGTACATGCATGGTGTTATGAAGCTAAAACACCCAATACAAGCCAAAATGAAGGTCTAAGTCATAGAATAAAGCCATGGCTGAATAAAGGTGGCAACTTTGAGCTTCTAAAGCTCAAGAGTGCCCAGATCTGACGTCCTTTCATCCCCAAGAGTTCAAATCTCGGAATGACCTTGGAAATGGCCCAAAAATGACAACATACAAACTAAGAAGGAGATCTAAGTGAATAGCAGCCAAGGTATAAGCTTTATACCCCTATCAAGACAAAAATGAGTCCTTAGCTGTGGATCCTCGACCTTCCTTCTGCAACTCCAAGCCTTTGATTCCTTCTTCTACCTTTAAATCACAAAAATGACAAGAAATAGCTCAAGATCACTCAATGTTGATTAGGGTTTCGAGATTAGGGTTTGGAGGTGATGGAGGTTGGGATGGAGGGCAGATATGATGCTTAAATAGGATGCAAGCCCTAAGGATTAGGGTTTTATCCTGCATGTCCTGCCTTCTACTCGACGAGTTAGGGTCACCAACTCGTCGAGTAGCCCTTCCAAAATGAATAAATAATAAAGTTAAATACATACCAGGAAGATGGCGTTACAATTCTCCACCACTTTTCTTAGACTTCGTCCTCGAAGTCTGTTGCATCTGAAAACAATTCTGGGTAGTGCTCCCTCATCTCCTCCTCGGGATCCCAAGTCCACTCTGAGGCATTGCAGTGCTGCCATTGCACCTTTACCAACTACACCCTCTTGTTCCTCAAATCCATCGACTTCCTGTCAAGGATAGCTACAGGTCACTCAATGTAGTTTGGGCTGTCAGCAAACTGGATATCCTCCAAGGGTAACACTGCCGAATCATCCACTATGCACTTCCGCAACTGAGAAACATGGAAGGTGTTTTGGATCTGGCTGAGTTCTGTTGGAAGGTCTAACCGGTAAGCAACCCGACCCACCCGGGCCAAAACCCTAAACGGACAGATCTACCTGGGGCCCAACTTGCCCCATTTCCAGAACTGAATGACACCCTTCCAGGATGATACCTTCAAGAGGACCATGTCACCCACCTGAAACTCTAAATCTGAATGCCTCTTGTCGGCATAGCTCTTCTGCCGACTCTAAGCAGTCTGGAGCCTGCTCCGGACCTGCTGGATCCGCTCAGTAGTCTTGCGTACTACTTTAGTACTCCCCATAACTCTCTGACCGACCTCACCCCAACAGATTGGGGTCGTATACTTCCTTCCGTAGAGCATATCGAAGGGAGGCTGTTCAATACTGACGTGGTAACTATTGTTTTATGAAAATTCCGCTAACGGAAGATACGTATCCCAACTGCCACCGAAATCCAAAACACATGCACGAAGCATGTCCTCGAGAGTCTAAATCGTCCTCTCGCTCTTTCCGTCTGTCTGGGGGTGGAAAGCGGTGCTGAAGTAGATACGAGTACCCATCTCGTCATGAAACCGCTTCCAAAATCTGGAATTGAAACGGACATCTCGGTATGACACCACCGAGACAGGCACCCCATGTCGTGACACTATCTCATGCACATAAATCTCGGCTAACTTCTCGGCCGATATGCTCTCCTGGATCGGGCTAAAATGAGCGCTCTTGGTCAACCGATCCACGATGACCCATATCGAATCTACTGCACGTGTGGTACTGGGAAGCTTGGTAATGAAATCCATGGTGATATCTTCCAATTTCCACACGGGAATGTCTAGCGGCTGCATCTTGCCGTATGGTCTCTGGTGCTCAGCCTTGACCTTTCTGTAGGTGAAGCACCTCTCCACATACCATGCTACGTCCCGCTTCATGCAGGGCTACTAGTAATCAGGGCGTAGATCTCGATATATCTTCGTCGCCCCAGGATGGATGGAGAACCTCGACTTATAGGCCTAATCCATCAGAATCTGTCGTACTCTGCCCCAGTACGGAACCCAGACCCTCCCATGCAGGGTCAGCAACCCTCGGCTATCATAATCGAACGAGACCACCCGGCCTACAATCCTATCGCACTTCTGGCGCTCTTCCTTCAGGCCCTCAACTTGCGTCTCTGTAGTCTGCTCCAACAGTGGAGTGATCACTGTCATCCTAAAACATATGTCTCTAATCGGAGCCGCTATCGCCTTTCAGCTCAGGACGTCGGCCACCACATTGGCCTTGCCCGGGTGGTAAAGGATCTCATAGTCATAATCCTTTACTACATCTAACCACCAAAGCTACCTCATGTTCATATTCGGCTGATCCATGAGGTACCTCAAACGCTTGTGATCTGTGTAGATGGTACAACAGACCCCGTAGAGGTAATGCCGCCAAATCTTGAAGGCGAACACCACAACCCCCACCTCTAAATCAGGCGTCGGATAGTTAGCCTCGTGAGGCTTCAGCTGCCTCGATGTAAAAGCTATCACATGACCCCGCTGCATCAAAACTGCTCCCATGCCTGTGATTAAAGCATCACAGTAAACTACGAAGTCATCACCTCCCTCCGACAAGGTCAGAATCGGTGCCTCGCATAACCGCTGCCTGAGGGTCTCAAAGGCCGCCTGCTGCACAGGCCCCCGACGGAAAACCACCGACTTCTTGGTCAGTCGGGTCAAAGGAACAACAATCTTGGAGAAATCCTGGATGAATCTCCTGTAATAACCCTCTAAACCAAAAAAAATCTAAATCTCAGTTGGAGACCTCGGAACCTCCCACTACATCACGGCCTCTATCTTGGCCGGATTGACCAGAATGCCCTTCTGGTTGACAAGATGCCCCAAAAACAGAACCTCGCGCAACCAGAACTCACACTTGGAGAACTTTGCGAAAATCTCTCCCTCCTCAGTGTCTCCAGCACCTCCCTCAGGTGCTCCTCATGCTGCTCTTGAGTCTTGGAATAGACCAAGATGTCATCAATGAAAACTATCATAGATCGGTCCATCATCGGTCTGCACACCCTGTTCATGAGGTCCATGAACATGGCTGGAGTGTTGGTGAGCTCGAACGACATCACCACGAACTTATAGTGACCATAGCGAGTCCTAAAAGCTGTGTTTTGGACATCCTCGTCCCTGAGTCACATGTGGTGATAACCTGACCGTAGATCAATCTTGGAGAACCAAGATGCTCCCTAAAGCTGATCAAAAAAATCATCAATCCTCGGAAGTGGGTAACGGTTCTTCACCGTTACCTTGTTCAGCTACAGATAGTCAATAGAGATGCGATGTGACACGTAATTCTTCTTCACAAACAGGATCGGGGCTCCCCTTGGCGAACTGCTCGGTCTGATGAATCCCTTGTCTAGCAACTCCTGCAACTGCGTAGACAACTCCTACATCTTGTGAGGAGCCAACCGATACGGTGCCTTGGCTATCGGATCCGCACCAGGGACTAGGTCAATCCTGAACTCGACCTGCCTCTGCGGAGGTACCCCAGGCAGATCCTCCGGGAATACGTCTGGGTACTCTCGCACTACTAGTACATTATCCACTCTCTCCTTACCCTTATCCCGGGTATCCATAACATAAGAGATATAACATGTGCACCCCTGCTGAAGGTAGCGCCTAGCCCTCGCTGCTGAGCATAGAGTCAACCCATGTTGCGGCCTCTCGCTTGAATTACTAACCAACCCCCACTAGGAGTCCGAACACTCAGTAGATGCTGCTCGCAGTCGATCACTGCCCCATTGGGGCTCAACCAATCCATACCTACTATAACCTTATTCCCTCGCAGGGGAATAGGAACCAGATCCACTGAAAACTGCTCATCGAATATCTAAAGCGTACATCCTCTTTGAACCCTCGTGACCCTGACGGTCCTGCCGTCAGCTATCTCCACATCAAGTGGGTAATCTAGCTCCCTCGGAGCTCTACTAAACCGTTTTCTAAGCGCGAGCAACACAAAAGATCGGTTGGCACCCGAATCAAACAGTACCAAAGCTGATATATCGTTCACTAAGAACGATCCTATAGCAAAACATATAAGCATAAGTACCAAACAATATCAATAAAGAGATAACAGAAAGTTACATACCGATCACCACGTCAGGGGCTACTCGTGCCACCTCTGCTGTCAACTGGAAGGCTCTGCTCTTCGCTATTGGCGTCTCTGTCCGGCCCTGACGGCCGTCTGTAATCTTCAATGTAGCAGGGGCAGGTGCCACTACCTTCCTTGCTACTGCCATACTCGGATACGGGGACCTCTTGTGGCCCCTCTGATTGCACTGAAAGAAAATCAGATCAGATGATGTGATGGTGGTGGTAGCAGTACAATCCTTGCTAACATGCCCAGTTCGGCCGCACTTGAAGTAGCCCGAACTACCGGCCCTGTGCGGCCCATCATGCCCCGTGCCACACTTGCCACAAGTGCCTCGACCCTGCTGGCCCTTCCCTTAGGAATCTACGTTGGGCTTTTTGGCCGAACCCTCCACGCCAGTCACAGACTATGGCTTTATCTTCCTCTCCATCTCCAAATCAATCTCTCTATCACGAGCCCTAGAAATAATATCTTTTAGCGTCTTGCAGCTGGAACAGCTCACAAACAGCCATATATCGCTCCTCAACATCTCATGCTATCATGCCTTTTTCATCTCCTCGTCCGCCACATATTGCGGAATGAGAAGGGCCCTCTCCCTAAATTTGGGGTGATCCCTGCCACTGTCTCTGTAGTCTGCTAGAGGTCCTGAAACTCCCGTGCCAACTGTTGCACCTCAATAACTGGTGCAAACTCGACCTTGAACCTGGCCGAGAAGTCACCCCACGTCATCACGTCCAACGCGACATCATCCCCAATAGCTTGTCCAACCTCCTCCCACCAGTCACGTGCCCTGTCCTTCAGAAGACAGGACACAAGTCTAACCTTGTCCCCCTCGGGACATCTGCTGGTGTGGAACACGTTGGCGACATCCGCCAACCATCTGGTGCTAGCAATGGGGTCCCAAGCCCCATGGTAATCGGGAGCTCCACAAGCCCTGAACTCCCTGAAAATCAGTGTGCGCGACCCCATCATGGCCGCCACCTCAGTGCGGAAAGCGCTCAGCTTCTCATCCACAAGCTCCAAAATACCCTCCTTGACCGAACCGAAGATCACAGGAGTCTGCTCTAAAATGTTGTACGTGATCTTAGACGAAATCAACTCCCTCGTCTGCTCATCCATCTGCTCGGATACAGAGCCCAAGCTTGATCCCTCACCAGTGCCTGAAGTGCTAGTCGGCCTAGTGCGTAACGTCACCATACTGAAAATACACCATATCAAACATCAGTATACTCATCATATCTCGAGGGATCTAACATACTACAAGTTTCCTGGGTTCATGTTAGCCTTCCTTGATTCGAGTACAGATCCTATGCTTTTAGTAGTACGGGCCCATACTACCTTCCACATCTATCCGTACTTTCCTCAAGAACTGCCTTGACTCCACCAAGTCCCTTCTACTACTACTACTGATCAGTTACATAAGAAGTCCCTGCTACCTCCCCCTAACTTGCTCGTGAATACTATTACATATCACTGAGACTAGATAATTCTTCGAATTAGAGATCCTACCCTACAACGGTTGGACTCAAACAAGAGCTACGCAATAGAGCTAGACCTAACCTTCTGAAATTATTTAATCCTTGCAGTATGTAACTTAACATATTCATTTACTAGTTAGTAAGAGATAACTAGAACTCCTAAAAGGACAAAGCAAGCAGCATTCGAGCATCGAGTACACATAATCAAGCATATCACGTCCAGGCCATCACTGACTAATCTTTACTAGCATGCAGTTCATAAAGCTGAGATACATATAACATGCACATAATGCATCCTTCCTACATCCTTAGTCCTAAACTAGCATGCAATTCTCATAAAGCTGATACACATATAATAGGCACATAAGGCATCTTTCCTAGATCCTTAGTCCTAATCTAGCATGCAATTCTCATAAACATATCATAACATAAACTTGTATGGGTAATTTGGGAATACTTACTTGAGCTCGGCTGATTGCATGCACCACACCCTTTTTCTCTTTTCAAAGTTCTTTTCTCTTTTTTTTTAAAATTATTTTGTAAAAATGATTTTCTTTTGAAAATTTTCATACCATCTTAGTTTGAGTTCAGACACACTCGAGAGTGTTCCCGAATACCTCAAACCAAGGCTCTGATACCAACTTGAAACATCCCAAAAATACGGTCCAAAAATTTCGTTTTTTTAAACATTAATAATACCATAAGTATCATCATCATCATATAAAATCATAAATCATGTATCTCAAAATATAAGAATATCTGTCAACATATCAAAATCCTATATCAAATATCAGAGTAAATTTCCCAGGCTAGAAAACTGTGGTGTGTGCCATGCGATCATCCCGAGCCCTTCCCCTTGCTAATGGAAGTCACTGAAACAAAAACTGAAAACTGTAAGCATGAAGCTTAGTGAGTCCCCCAAACTACCACGTACCATACACATAACATGCAACTAGGAGATACAGGCCCCACCCACTCTCATGGAGATTCGGGCCTCGCCCACACTTTGGTGTCTAGGAGATCCGGGCCCCGCCCACACTCCGCTGTCTAGGAGATTTGGGCACCACCCACACTCAGCTGTCTAGGAGATTTGGGCCCCGCCCACACTCTGCTGTCTAGCATGGATACAAGTATCACACAGACAACAAGTATATCTACTACTATCAATCAATCACATAACTATACTCAAATAATACTATGAGTTTCGGGCGTCGCCCACACCTGGCTGCTATGAGATTCGGGCCCTGCCCACACTCAGCCACTATAATATCACATATACGGGCCGACCTTGGTACCGTAGACCCATTCATATTGAAGGAAACTTACCTTGTAAGGCTGACTGCTGAAACTCGAGTGAAGAATCTCTGACTACTGCTCCGGCGAATCCCCGACTATCAATTTGATAATAACACGTAATCAAAATATGATAATCCTTCTTAGGGTAAAATGACCGTTTTAACCCTAGTCAAAGTCAACATCCTGGTCAAAGTCAATGTCAAGGTCAACTCCCAATCAACCCCAACTCGTCGAGTTATCTCCCAACTCGGCAAGTTCATGCACTACTCAGCATCGTGGTCAACTAAGTCAAGTCGTCGAGTCCCTTCGCAGACTCGTCGAGTTCTTCCTGTCATAACATCAGGACATATCGACTTTAACTCGTTGAGTCCCTCCTTGGACTCGTCGATTTCTTCAACTTCTGATTCCTAATCTTGTCCAACTCACTGAGTCATATCCTAGACTCAATGGTTTCACTCACAACAAGAAAAGGGGGTTAGGGTTCACGAACCGACTCGCCGAGTCCAAGAACAACTCGTCGGGTCCTCCATGTGACATATCCCTTCAGTCTATTCTAATCCATTCCAATGCTTCTACCTCATAGATCTGGACTCCTTAGACTAGAATTACACGTAAACTTGCTAACTTTACGTGCATGCATAGTGTTATGAAGCTAAAACACCCATTACAAGCCGAAATGAAGGTCTAAGTCATAGAATAGGGCCATGCTTGAATAAAGGTGGCAACTTTGAGCTTCTAAGGCTCAAGAGTGCCCAGATCTGAAGTCCTTTCATCCCGAAGAGTTCAAATCTCGAAATGACCTTGGAAATGGCCCAAAAATGACAACATACAAGCTAAGAAGGAGATCTAAGTGAATAGCAGCCAAGGTATAAGCTTTATACCTCTATGAAGTCAGAAATGATTCCTTAGCTCTGGTTCTTCGACTTTCATTCTGCAAATCCAAGCCTTTGCTTCCTTCGTCTAGCTTTAAATCACAAAAATGGCAAGCAATAGCTCAAGATCACTCAAGGTTGATTAGGGTTTTGAGATTAGGGTTTGGAGGTGATGAAGGTTGGGATGGAGGCCAGATATGATGCTTAAATAGGATGCAAGCCCTAAAGATTAGGGTTTCATCCAGCCTGTCCTACTCGTTGAGTCAGGACTTTGACTCGTCGAGGAGCTCATTTAAAACCCGCGCATAATATTCCTTCTACTCGGCGAGTTAGGGCCACCAACTCGTCGAGTAGCCCTTCCAAAATGAATAAATAAAAAAGTTAAATACATACCAGGAACCAGACGTTACACACGGAATCCTCTCAACGAGCTCTATAACATTCTTTATTTATCTTTTTATAAACATCATTTCTCAAAATAAAGCAACTCAAAGCTTTATCTCATTTACTAAACTCATAATATCTATATTTCGTAAAATAACACATGTTACAAAAAACCGGGTGTTACAGTAATTCCCCCGTTCAAAAGATTCAGTCCTCAAAATCTCTTGAAATATCATGCTACTAATCTAGGGTAAGCCAAATATTTATATCACATATATCTCATTATATTCTTTTATCCTACTCTTATATTATATAATATGTTACTTTTATTCTTATATGAATCTCAAATTTTCTCATCTCATTTCATAATTGTTCAAGGCTCATACGTTTGTCATCTCATTTTTTTCTACTCTTTTACAGATTCTAAATACAATTATTATATAACCCTCATTGTCTCATGTCTTCTGTAAGTTTAAACAACTTACATAATCTGTCATATATATCTAGACACTTTATGTAGCTTTAATTCATATTCTTTTCATCTAACTTCTCAATGGTGATCGACTTTAATTGGTAGGGAAAAGGTGCCGACAATTACAAATCGATACTTATTATTATTATTATTAGTTTTTCCAAATATTAAAATCAATCTCCCCAATTACTTAGATCGGTGATTAAAAACTCATATCAATAATAATTGTTCGATACTAATATTTAAAAATGTTTCTCTATTACTCTTCTCGTATCTTATATTTATCTCAACTCATTATCATAACTCAAGCCAACATTTCTCTTAGTCTTCCTCAATAATCATTTGGCACTTGACTTACGACACATCCTGAAGTCACAAGTGTAAATACTTATAGCAATTATCATCATTAAATATAAACTAGACACTTCACAAGTCAATCTTATTATAAGTTATATTTCGAATATGACCACTCATTCACAAATCGCTCAAATCAATTTCAATCTCATTAATGTCTATGATACATACAATGTGATTATTTTATTTAAATATTCACAACCTCTCAGATCAATCACTAAATTTACTTAGATCAATTTCTCAAATAAATCTCTCGAATTACTCAAATTATTATTTAATTACTCAATTTACTCAGATCAATCAAGTCAATCACTTAAATCAATATTACTCATTCAAATCAATTACTAAATTGGCTCGTATTAATGTTATTTACTCATGTCAATTAATCTACTCAATATCAATCACTTTGATAAAAATCAATTACTCTGATCATTCACTGTGATCATTATCAATTATCAAAATTAATCTCAATCGTTCAGATCAATCACTCGAATTGGTTACTTTGATCAATTGATGTAATTGCTAACTGTATTCATCATAATCGTACATAACATTGGATTCGATAGACAGTCGAATAATTGATTCCAACCTAAGCCCACAACAAAACAAGAAACAAGAAATAAGGCTAAATCAAATATTCTCAGGCTATAAAATCCTATCATTGTTAATCTACTCAAATACTCATAAATTACTTAGATGAAAATCAATCACTAATATTAACATCAATTTCTTATACCAATCATTCATATTACTCTAATCAATCACTCTGATCGATCACTATAATTGAATTAATCACTTGAATCAATCTTAATTGTTTAGGTCAATCTCTCAGATCAATATTAATCTCTCAACTTAATCACTCAGATCGCTCAAATAAATTGGAACGACTCCCCACATTAATCACCCTTACTACCCTCGACTCAGGATAATCTCCCAGCAAAATTTATGATTTTTCTCAATCCTTCCAGCCTTATAACTCAATCATACGAAATCTGATTTGAACAAAATTTATATATCGTTGGAAAGCCTGTTGGGAGTACTACAAATTTCATATAACTCGCTCCATCTGAATATGTCTAAAACGGGAATTATTCAGATGTGAACATGAAGGTCCTAAACATTTCAACAATTTCACATATTTGAACAACCAACTTTAAATAATCATACCTTATTCACTACACATCCACCCTGTCTGATTCTTCTTCCTGTGTTTTTTTAAACACTCAAATTACACAATCAACCAAATCACTCACTCTAATCAATCCCTTAGGTTAATCACTCAAATCAGTTACTTTGATCAATTTATGTAGTTGTTAAATGTATGCATCATAATCATACATAATGCCACAATCATAATATCTTATTTTTCCTTGTAATTAAACCTTGTCATTTATCAACTCATAACATTTAACCCAACTTCACATCATAATGTCAGCACGTGACTTTCCAATAAATATCGAATAACAATGTCAGCCCATAACAAATCAACGAATAACAACGGTGTCATCTTGTGACATATCAACTAATAGCACAGTCTCATTCCCAAGGAATGTCAATCTCATATCTCAATCTCATTCCTGAAGGAATATTAATCTCATATCTCAGACTCATTCCCGAAGGAATATTAATCTCATATCTCAATCTCATTTCTGAACGAATATCAATCTCATATCTCATAATCATTCCCGAAGGAATATCAATCTCATATCTCAATCTCATTCCTGAAGGAATATCAATCTCATATCTCAGACTCATTCCTGAAGGAATATCAATCTCATATCTCAATCTCATTCCCGAAGGAGTATCAATCTCATGTCTCAATCTCATTCCCGAAGGAATGTCAATCTCGTATCTGATCTAATCATCTCTCATCTCGATCAAAAGTTCTTACTGTAATTTCTCACTTCATATCAACTTTAGGAGTTATATCTTTACTCCAAATCATACTCCGATACTTCATCTTATTTCTATAACGTTATTCTCAAAATTATCATAATTAATATTAAGAAATCTGCTTTTATTCCATGATTATCATCCTTGTCATTATCAATAAGCCTTCCACATAATGGATATCCACTAGATAGCAAATAGGTATATTATAATTCATATCTTCGAATATTATTACGGATTCATAACTCATCCAAATTAATCACTCAAGTCGTTCAAACTATTTTCTCAATTTAATCTCTCATATTAGTTAAATCAATGATTAATTAATCATTCAAATTTATCACTCAGATCGCTTTAAATCAATCATTCATATTAATTACTCTGATTGATATTAATCACTATGATCAAAAATTAATTACTCAGATTAGTTATTCAGATCTATTGATTAACTATTCTAATCATCATTGATTTCTCTGATCAATCACTTGGATCGCTCACCTAGTTTAATCAAGTCAATCACTCAAATTATTTGGATCAATCGCTCATATTAATATTTTTCACTCAATTCAATTGATCGAATCACTCAATTTAATATTGTCTACTCAGATCAATTTCTCTAATCAATATCACTTACTCAAATCAATAACTCACTTCGATTATAATATATCTTATATTAGGATTAGGTCTCGTCACCTCTCAGAGACTCAATCACAAAATATCGTCTACATGTAAGTCAAATCATCTACATGTATGTCAAATCGTCTACATGTATGTAAAATCGTCTACTTGATATAATCATGTAATTCTATGATTTTAATAAAAATTCTCATTTGGTAGGATCCAATCACCTCTCATGAATCTTTGTGTAAATCATATGATCTCCAGTAAAAGTGTTCATTTCTCATATCCTATTTCATCTGTATTCTTTCTCTCTCTTTCTCACAATTTCTCTCTCCTTCTCTTTTCGTCTTTTTCTCTATATCCTAACTCATTCAACATCCCTCTCTCTCTTATGAGTCTCAAAATCTCTATCAAAAGTTTTCTACATCTTTATCTCTTTTTTAATTTTAATCTTGATCACATTATCTCGTTTTAAGAGTAATACTATCACTCCTTCTCACACTCTCATACTCTATCTAATCTCATGCTGTAGCATTTCTTTTAATCTGAGCTCTTTGATTCAGATATCTTCATTATAACTCTCATATTATCTCAACTTTAAAATCTATAGAATCACTCCAATTGTATACTCTCGTCATGATAACTTTCTCGTCGCCTCACAATTCATCATCATAAATCATCATATAATGATCTAAGTTTAAATATGTGTCATAGGAAACTCTCACGTCGTTGCGGCTACTCAAAGTACATCATCTACTAAATAACCATGGCTACATTGTGTCGTGATCTCCACCTCGCTATGTCGTGATCTCCGCCTCGCCACGCCATGATCTCTGCCTTTCCACGCCATGATCTCCGCCTTGCCACATCGTGATCTCCGCCTCGCCACGTCGCAAGCTTTACACATGTCACGCCTTGATATTACATATCTCACATCGTGAGCTTCAAAAATCAACTATAGCGTCATACTTTAATGCTCACGTCGTGATCACACATGCTCATGTCGTGAGGGTTAAAGTATATTGCTATTTTTTGATCTAGCTCCATCGCGTATTTCCAATTATTGCACCGTGTATGTTGAATTGCCACACCTCGTATTTTGCTGTGAATCTCGCAGTCATACATAAGAACTCCCTCCAAAGTACTCCACGACATTATTTTTAAGAATAATTATATATAATTATTTAGTTATCTCAAAATTCCTTAGGTATCAATTTATTTATCTAACTTGTACACACCAGGTCAAATAAATTATCATATCTAAATATCACATAATTAAATCAGATCGGTTATCATAATTATCGCAACCCTCTCTGCAATGCTCTGCCACATTATTTAGTTTTTTTTATATAGGAAAATAATAAAATACATATAAATATAATTATTTCCCTCAAGGTTCTCTAAATGTCTAATATCCAATTAACTCATAATCATCAAATCAAATAAATTTATCTAACACATTTATAAAATCAGGCAAGTATCATCTCTACTCTTAAGGTTTAAGTTTAGGAATCTACTATAAGAACCTAATTCACTTAAAACTCGAATCAGATACCAACTTGTAACACTCAAAATTTTCTACCAAGGTACACCCAAATTTATCAAAAATCATTTAAAAGTTTTACAAATAATCTTGTTGTATAGTGGCACTCTGGCATACAAGAAGTTATCATAAGGATCGTGTTGGCAGCAAGCACATGATCGAGCCGGGCATCATAGAAAATCTACCTGCAACACAGATTATCACAAAAACATAAGCCTCACGGCTTAGTGAATAACAACTAATAAAACAAAATCACATAAATCATAAATCAAATAAATAATGTAAATCATGTATATTCCACATAATTGTCACATAAATAACCATTTCATCATAGGATTCATTTGTTCAGTAATAATCTTTTCAAATACCTGTCCAATCAATAATCAGTATCTCACTCATATTAAATCTCATTCTCAATGACCAATATCTCAAATGTGTTATATCTTCTAATCATAATATATTTATCGATCATATATCGATCTATTAATATAATCCAATCTCTCATCTATAATCTGTTTCTTAACATTTTCTCAATCTCTCAATCAACAATTAATATTCTAATTAATAATAAATTATATAATAATCGTCACATTTATCAAAACACTGGATGTTAGAGTAGTGTTACTCACCTGGTAAGTCGACAGGCTTATTCCAGTCTTAGTTTTACTCTTCCACTATCTATCAACTCGTCACACGGTAACACCTATTATTAAATAATAAGTCCCTCAGAATCTGTTCAGACTCACTAATAATTATAATAGGCTTAAAACGTAAGCCCATTGCAAAATCTATCATATCGGTTCTTTCTCAGACAATAGGGTTTATAACCCTTGTCAACCAAACTTAATATCTAATCATGAGATTTTCTCACTAGTCTCACCAACGGGTTCATAATAGCTCTATATCACGAATACCCATAACCCTTACACGTGTCTAATATATCTAATAATAATCATATATCACAATTACTAATTAACGGGGTAAAATATACCTCAACATATATCGTATCTCGGCTTTGCATCCCCCGTATTATGGTATAACATCTCCGGTATAGACTCCCGAGAACGTCTCCCGATCAACATCTGTCCTCCCGCAAGTCAAAATCCTCCAAAATAACACAAATGACTCGTTTTTATAGTCTGGCCTTGCTCACGTCGTGAGAAGTGTTTAGACCGGTTTCTGCCACGTATCGATCTCTTTCGCCATGTGTTTTCGTCGATTCATGTTGTTCACATCGTGAGGAAACATCCCTCACGTCGTAAGGGTCAAAGGTTTGACCGTTGACTTAACTTTCGTTGACGTTTTCGAAATAACAACGTACATTCATCAAATCTTCAAATGATCATAACTTTTTCATACAGACTCCATTTTTGATGATCTTTATATCCATGGAATCCTCTCAAAGAGCTCTATAACATTCTTTAAATATCTTTTTCTAAACATCATTTGTCAAATTAAAAAAACTCGAAGCTTTATCTCATTTACTCAACTCATAATATTTATATTTCGTAAAATAATACATGTTACGAAAAATCGGGTGTTACAAATAGCAACATCATTTGGCATCATTTGGAGTTAAAAATCTCTGGACTTGATTAAGTGTTGTTTAGATCATGTTTAGTTATGAAATGGTGTTCTTTTGGTCCCATAAGCTTGGTATTATGAGTATGGATTACTCTAACCCATATAACTTGTCCTTTGAAAATTTTTAGATCATATTGAAGCATAAAAATTTAATATTGGTTTTCAGATTCCTTCCATGCATGATTTAAAAGGTCTTAATGGGCTAAGTAGTTAGGGTTTTGTGTTTGAGCACTTAATGTCCATACAAGACCATAAAGTTGAAATATTTATAATGAAGGACGTTATTTTAGGGTTGGATCTGGATTGCGGAAAAAAGAGCTTATGCGTTAATCTCTTTACAAGAAAGGAATGAAGCCCTTTGCGAATGTAGGGCGTAGCCCAACAACGCTTAGCGTTCTAGGTAACCAGCTCGTTTTTTGGTCCAGCCGTGTATGGTAAGCGTACTCAACACTGTTGATAAAGTTTGACTTTTTGACATTTTGGACTTTGACTAGGATATTACCAGGTTTGACCTAAGGGTATTTTGGGTATTTTGAGTTGTATTTGAGATTGGTCACTATTTGATTAATGTGACGGACAGAGATAAGATTCAGAGCAAAGACCTATTTAACTATTTGTTTAGACTGAGAGGTGAGTTTTCCTCACTGTACTTGCGGGTCGAAGGCACCAATGTCGACAAACTAGATTATGTATCCTTGTGTAGAGGATGTTGATATGTTATAGTGATATGTTAGAATGGTATCCTAGTAAAGAGGATGTAGTACGCGGTAATGATCTGTAGATCTGCCTATTTGTTTGATGATTGGTTATATGTCTATCTGTTTGCTAGGTATATGTTATAATTTATGTATATGTCTACGTAGTATGGTTGGGTTGAGGTAGTACTGCTTCGTACGGTAGGCAACAAACCCGAGAGCAAGCCATACAAAAGCTGTGCACCTGAATGGAAAGACAGACGTATTATGTGGGTTTAGGAGCAAGCCAGATATGAGTTGTAGGCCTGAAGGGAAATCCAGACCCATACTATTGGCTCAGGGTTAATCTAGTTTATTAGTTGTGGACCTAGAATATGGTGTTATATGTTGTGCGTGTTGGTACTTTGGGGGAGCTCACTAAGCTGTGGCTTACAGTTTTAGTTTATTGTTTCACGTACTTTAGATGAACATGACAAGGTGAAGGCGTGATCGTGCACATCCTTTGGTTTTATGTTTTTTGGATTTTGGGATACTCTGATTACTAAATTACACTTATGAAACAATGGTTTGTAAATATTTATGGTTATGGGTAGTTTTTGAAAAGTTAAAATTGATTGTGACTTTTGGGATGTTACAAGTTGGTATCAGAGCGTTGGTTTGAGAGAAGTGGATGAACATTCGTGTGAATCCAGACTCAAACTAGGGAACTGAAAAATTTTTAAAAATAGATTTCAAAATTGTTTTCAAAAGTAACCAAGGAAGGATGGAATATGTACGATCAGCTAGAGCAAACAAGTATACCCCAAATTCCCGCATTGTTATATGATATGATGTTTATGATAAAACATCATGCTACTTATAGGCAAGGGATCTTCATGAATTGCATGATAGAATTGCCTGATGTATGATGCCTGATAGCCTAGGGTTACTTCATGTAATAAATTGACATGATTAATGTAGTAGCTTAGTGTATGCACCATAGTTGTACATAAGTAAGATTTTATAGCCTAAGAATATTTGTTTTAGCCCTATTTCTTGTTGTTGTCTGATGAAGGGCTTAGGGTAGAATAAAATATTTGACTGTCTATAGGATCCAGGGTTATGTATGATTAGCATACGCGAGTGTTGTAGGGTTGGTGGAAGTTTCATGGGTAAGTAGGTGTGTGAGCAGTCGGCCAGATGAGGCATGATTAACCACTCTCTAAGGAGTGAGGATAAGATGAATTCTTATCCAAGTTGTTGTATTTGTTTTGGGTGGTTGTGATGATCCTCAAGACAAACACGGGTAGGTATGGAAGGTAGTATGGGACCGTAGTACTGAAAGCATAGGACCCGTACGCGTCGCAAGGAATTCACGAACCCTGAGGGGTAGTCTCATCGTGTGGTTGTAGCAATGTATATTCTGGTATTCTGATGCATTTTTGTTGGATTCAGTATGGAGCTCACCAGGAGATCCGGTTCATGATCGAGAGTTGATGGCCATCATAGGCTGGGGTTGATTGTTGATCAGATGATGGAGATGATTACCATTGACGTTTCACAGTTATTGTAGGAAGAATTGCCTGGTATCGTGGATCGGATCACTGGTAGGGTAATTGCCAAGTTCCAGGAGCGAACTGCAGCTTTGCAGACTGTGATGGGGACTGCTGAGATGACTACTGGAGAAGATGACATGTTTTGATACCATGATTTGTGGCAGTGTTTCCATATCAGCAGGTATTTTTGTTATGGTTGTTCAGGAATAAGAATGAGTATGGTGATTGTTTGGTATTTAGTGGTCATGTGAGTTTGGGTTTGAGTGCAGAACTATGTGAGTTAGTTGGCCTTGCTCGAGGTAGTATCAGTCGAGTCGTGAGACTCAAGAAGGAAGTGATTATTATGATCGGCTCGAGGATTGCAACTGGAAGCTGAGTGGTTGACAGATGGATTAGAATGTCGCTATATTCTTATAGCTTGTCATGCTCGGAGGAAAAACAGAGCAGATATGTGATCTTCAGAGTTGGGGTCTAGACCTAGCACAAGGCTAGATAGTTGAAGTTTTTGGCAGAATGAATCCTCTTACATGGATACACTTACATGGATTCTCTTACATGGATACTTTTACCTAGATACTATATAGTCAGATACTATTACATATTATAGTTTGGATCCGTCTATCCTAGTACAAAAGGATACTATAAGGGACTTAGCATTCCTAAACCCACTTGTTAGCTACAAGGGTAAATGAGCATCTGCGGATGCCTACGGTTGATACCATTACCGGTATACTTTAAGGGACTAACTATTCCTATACCCAGCTGTTAGCAACAGAGGTAAATGCACATCTACGGATGTC
This sequence comes from Lactuca virosa, assembly GCF_052849685.1. NCBI lineage: Eukaryota > Viridiplantae > Streptophyta > Magnoliopsida > Asterales > Asteraceae > Lactuca > Lactuca virosa. The sequence goes on from NC_136434.1 coordinate 157,277,300, forward strand.
TACAGTTAATAGTATTCGGTAATTTCTAGGCCGTGTTTATCCTAGTGCAAAAGGATAATACTTAAGTTATTAGGTCATTACCTTCATTTTGTGATACATTCACATAATTGACGAGGTAGACTAATACGAGTATACTTTCCCTATTAGTTTTACTTTGTGACATATTCACATAAACGACGAGGTAGACTATATATTTTATTATTAATAGTCATTCAGGGAAAAACCATCTTTGTTACAGAAATACACTTTTCAAACGGTCAGGTCTTGGTAGAAGACTACTTTTAAAACAGTCAGGTCTTGGTAGAAGACTACTTTCAAAACGGTCAGGTCTTGGTAGAAGACTACTTTCATACTAGTAGGAAATATGGGATTTTCTAGGGTTTTCACACTTAGATCAAATGTTGCATCAACAAATGCATGTTTTTCATAACAGCTTTCCAAATCAATGACACTTAAATACTTATGAATTCACCAGCTTTATGCTGATTCTACACTTTCAAAATAACTTGTATTCTCAGGTCACCAGTATACAGGTACGATGACCAGGTTTTGAGAAGACGGAGCTCAGACAAGACTCGTCTTTTATTTTGATTACATATTTTTGTGTCCTATTACAATGAAAGAACACACATATATTAAAACTTTACTTTTAATGCAATGGATGATGTTGTTGCTTGTTTACTACTTTACACTGTTATGATACTGTACACGACGTCCTCCACCCCCGAATGTTTCCGCCGTTCTCGGTTTTGGGGTGTGACAGATTGGTATCAGAGCATTATTTATAGTGAATCGAGTGTATCAACCCATAAAAGATACACAGACTATAAATACAATGGGAATAAAATACTCTTACCAAGAGTTTATATTTTTAAATAATAAAATATTTAAGTAAGTATACGTGCCTACATTCATACTAAAATCAGTGTCACAATGACAAGAACAAAAGTATTTCGATTGTTGAATATCACAAGTAATCTTGGGGTTGTATGGTCAGTCCTGGGAGTGGCATAGCCTGATCAACTATGCTGGTCTGAGGAGTGATTAGCATATGCCCAAGAATGGTTGTGATGTGGCAACAAGTCTAAAAACTTACCAACACGACCACAATGAAATACCATAGGGGTATTTAGTGTTACTGTAATTACTTATCTGAGAACTAAATAGATTTTTATTTGTATGTTAATAGTTGTTTAGTGGATACACTAAAGTTATATGTACTAGAATGTCATAGACTTAGAATCTGTGAATCTTTGCTTTATGTCCTGTCCTCGTTGGGTTGGGGCTTAGGGATAGGGTCACTTATTCGAAGGTCTATCCTGTCCTAAATTCATATAACCAACATGCACTAAACAAGTATTGGAGTAACTGATAAAGATCATCTTATAATTATCTTAGTTAGTTCGACTATTTAGTTATTTCTTATATCCATTTTCTCGCGTAGATATCATGGCTGGATTCCATCCTCACGACGACCCGTACTTCCCAAACCATGGCAATGCTGGATGGCTAGAGGAAGAACCAGAAAATGATCACCCAATCCCTTTGGATGATCACCATACTGAAGGCTATTCGGATAGTTTTGACTCGGAGCCTGAAGTCAACAACCTACCTCCAGCTGCTCAAAACCCAAACCTAAACCATCGTCCCGCATTTCAAGGACCCACACCTCTGTGGGCCACAAACTTGAATAGATGGACTCAGGAACAGGGTCAACCCTTTCCTTACAATGGAGACAGAAGCTTATACAACCTCACTGAGGGAGGTTCAGCTGACAGGGTCCTACCCATCATGGTCCGTAGGATTTCTCGAAACACCGTACTGGGACAAGCGACTATCGATCGAGTCGTGGAGATTGACGCCAACTCTGGCGTTAACACCGTCCGCATTCGCCAACTAGATTCTGCCCATGAAAGGACTCTGGTCCACAATGCAGCTCTGCAGAGAGAACTTGCTGGAACCCAGGCTGAAGTCAGGGAACTTCGAGCTCAGCAAGTAAGAGCTGACAGGCGTGTGAGGGACATCGAACGCCTTCTGTCGGAATCGAGAACTCACTCTAGTGGTTCTCGTCGCCGATAAAATCTCATCTACTTTTCTTTTTGGATATAACATAGTTATGTAAAACTCTAGTCTAATTCCCTACCTTTTTACATCTTAGACCTGTTAGGTCTTGATTATGTCATAGTCCTGTCAAAATTTTCCCATCTTGGTTGATGTAAGGCCTCCTTCTGTTGGCCATTTTTCCCGAACTTGTTACATCTGTAATTCCAGTAATATTGACAGGTACTTAATCTAAATGGGAATTAATATCCAATTGCTATCATCTGTTGTTGAACTATGGCGATTTAGTTCATGAGACAAATTCATTTTCCTATACTATTGAATTCTTATCATTTCCTTTAACTTTTCAACTTATAGTTGAAAAATGCCGCCTCGCAGAAGTACAAGGCGTAGAAATGTTAACGAAACACCAATACCACCTCCTCCTCCACCACCTCAACCACCTCCTCATTTCGACGCTGCTATGTTCCAAGCAGCCTTCACAGCAGCAGTAGCAGCTTCCGTGTCAGCCATCAATACTCCCGTCCCTAATGGATCGGGAACAGGTGCACCTCCTTCTCACCACGGCGAGAGTGATGGCCATCCTCGGGAATGCACCTACAAGGATTTTACGAATGCTAAACCTCGGAATTTCAATGGAACTGGAGGGGTTATGGTCCTAAGGCAGTGGATTGAAAAGACAGAAGCGGTCTTTGAAATCTGCACCTGCCCGGAGGGCAATAAGGTCAAGTTTGCTACTTGTACCTTTTCTAACAGGGCTTTAACTTGGTGGAATGGCCACGTTAAATCTCTGACTATCGTCGTGGCAAATTCGATCAGCTGGGAGAACTTGAAAGCCATGCTGATGAGAGAGTACTGTCCTCGAGGGGAAATTCAAAAACTCGAATAGGAACTCTGGGGTCTGGAAATGGTTGGTTCCGACATATCAACCTATACAAACAGATTCTGTGATCTGGCAATTCTATGCCCTGACATGGTTGCTCTTGAGAGCAAGCGAATAGAGAGATATATCTGGGGACTGTCGCCCCAGATCCAGTCAAGTGTGTTAGCTTCCAGGCCTGTTACTTTTGACAGCGCCAAAGAGCTGGCACAATCTCTAATAGATCACGGAAAGCACCAGAACCCAACAATCCCTACACCCGAGCCATAAAAGGGAAACAACAACAACAACAAGAAAAAGGGGTGGAACAAGAGGAAAAGCGGGGCTTCGCAAGAATCCTCAAAGAGACAACAACTAGTGGAAATCAATGCTGCCACAGTAACCCCTATTGTCCCTGCCAACCCCTTACCAACAAAAACTTATGCTGGTAATCTTCCAAGGTGCAACAAATGCGCCTTCCATCACCACGGACCTTGCAAGGAAATGCAGTGCTCTAACTGCAACAGAAAGGGGCATACAGCCCGTTTCTGCAAGATTCCAGCAAGGCCGACCGCCCAAGTTCCTAACGCCGGTGTGGGCCAGGCTTGCTACGGTTGTGGCGAGGTGGGCCACTACAAGAGGAACTGCCCTAAGGCGGGGATGGCTGGCGGAGTAGGAAGAGTTCTGGCCATAGGCCACGAGGAAGTCGTAGCTGATCCTACGATAGTTACTGGTACGTTTCTCCTCGATAACTCATATGCTTGCATACTTTTCGACAGTGGAGCAGAGAAAAGTTTCGTAAGCCATAAATTTGCACACCTACTTAAACAAAAACCTGGTGCATTGGATAAATCATTCACAGTAGAAATGGCAAACGGAAAAACGGAAAGTACTAACTGCATATACGTAGGTTGTACTCTAACTTTAGATGGCCACACTTTCAAGATAAACCTCATGCCGGTCCAAATTAAAAGTTTCGACGTCATTATCGGCATGGATTGGTTGAGTCTTCTTCGCGCCGACATCATATGCTTTGAAAAAGAAGTCCGTCTTAACCTTCCTAACAGCGAAACCTTAGTTATCTTTGGCGACAAACCTAGTACAAGCCTTCGCCTCATTTCATGCATCCAAGCCCAGAAGTGCTTACGAAAGGAATATCATGCATTCCTCGCACACATGGTCGATACGAGTCAAGAAGTAAATGACATTCAGAACATCCTGGAAGTACGCAACTTTCCCGACATCTTTCCAGAAGAACTCCTGGGATTACCACCACAACGCCAAGTCGAGTTCAGAATCGAATTAGTGCCAGGGGCTACTCCCGTAGCCAAATCTCCTTACCGTCTGGCACCAGCAGAGATGCAGGAACTTTCCAGTCAGCTTAACGAACTTCTCAAGAAGGGATTCATTAGGGCAAGCTTCTCACCATGGGGAGCACCAGTCTTGTTCGTCAAGAAGAAAGATGGATCGTTTCGCATGTGCATCGACTACAGAGAACTCAACAAGCTTACCATAAAGAATCGTTATCCCTTACCCCGCATTGATGACTTATTTGATCAACTTCAAGGAGCCAACTACTTCTCGAAGATAGATCTACGATCCGGATATCACCAACTATGAGTGCTAGAGGAGGATGTTCCCAAGACAGCCTTCCGAACTCGTTATGGACACTACGAGTTTGTAGTGATGCCATTTAGACTAACTAATGCGCCCGCCGTATTCATGGACTTAATGAATAGGGTGTGTCATCCTTACTTGGATCAGTTCGTCATCGTCTTCATCGATGACATACTCATCTACTCTCGAAGTAAGGAGGAACATAGTCAACATCTCCACAGATTCTTAGAAACATTACGATCGGAGAAGCTCTATGCGAAGTTCTCTAAATGCGAATTTTGGATTCGAAGTGTCGAATTCTTGGGCCACGTAGTTAGTGAAGAGGGAATACACGTGGACCCTTCCAAAATCAAGGCCATTGAGAACTGGTCAGCACCGAAGACACCTACAGAAATTCGTTAATTTCTAGGTCTCGCTGGCTACTATCGCAGGTTCATTCAGAACTTCTCCCGCATAGCGAAACCTCTTACAACACTGACCCAGAAAGGCGAGGCCTTTGACTGGGAAGAGAAACAGGACAGAGCGTTCCAAACGCTCAAGCGAGCCTTGTACACCGCACCAATACTATCCCTGCCCGAAGGAGTAGAAGACTTTGTTGTCTATTGCGATGCTTCAAATCAGGGACTCGGAGGTGTTCTGATGCAACGAGGTAAGGTCATCGCCTATGCCTCGAGACAGCTGAAGACACATGAGGTTAACTACACCACCCACGATCTTGAACTAGGAGCAGTTGTGTTTGCTCTGAAGATCTGGAGACACTACCTGTATGGTACAAAAAGCACAATCTTTACAGACCACAAAAGCCTACAACATATATTCGACCAGAAAGAGCTCAACATGAGACAACGACGGTCGGTCGAGCTACTCAGTGATTATGAATGCGAAATTCATTATCATCCGGGTAAAGCCAATGTAGTAGCTGACGCCCTAAGTCGGAAAGAATACTCTGGTCGTAGAGTCAAAGCATTGACTCTAACTATCCATTCACACTTGTCCACACAAATTAAGGAGGCTCAGCTCGACGCTTTGAAACTTGAAAATGTGTCGGGTGAATCCCTTAGAGGGATGGATAAGAACTTAGAAGTCAAGGGTGGCGGAGCCTTATACCTCATGGATCGGATCTGGACACCGAAACACGGTGGCTTCAGAGACTTGGTCATGACCGAGGCCCACAACACTCGTTATTCCGTCCATCCAGGTTCAGATAAGATGTATCTGGATCTTAAAAAGCTATACTGGTGGCCTAACATGAAAGCAGATATTGCTACCTTCGTAAGTAAATGCCTTACTTGCGCGAAGGTAAAGGTCGAATACCAGAAACCCTCCGGTCTTCTGCAACAACCGGAGATACCGGAATGGAAGTGGGAGCGGATCACTATGGACTTCATAACCAAGTTGCCAAAGACAACAGGTGGACTTGATACCATATGGGTCATAGTCGACAGATTGACCAAATCTGCACACTTCCTACCCATCAAAGAAACGGACAAAATGGAGAAACTTATGAGAACCTACATTAGGGAGATTGTACGACTGCACGGTGTTCCCATATCCATTATATCGGATAGAAATAGTAGATTCACTTCTAGGTTCTGGCAGTCGCTACAAAGTTCCCTAGGAACTAGGCTGGACATGAGTACAGCCTACCATCCACATACCGACGGACAAAGTGAGAGAACTATCCAAACCTTGGAACATATGTTGCGAGCCTGTGTGATTGACTTTGGAAAAGCTTGGGATACTCATCTACCCGTTGTAGAATTTTCCTACAACAACAGTTATCACACGAGCATAAAGGCAGCTCCATTCGAGGCCCTCTATGGCCGAAAGTGCAGATCCCCTCTGAAAGCACTCTCACAGGTCCTAGTTAGCTAAAGGACTAGTTAGCTAAAGGACTAGTTCCTGAAAGGACTAGTTAGCTAAAGGACTAGTTCCTGAAAGCACTCTCACAGGTCCGGTGATCATTCGGGAAACGACAGAGAAAATCGTTCAGATTCTTGAACGGTTGAAAGCCTCTAGAGACCGACAGAAAAGCTACACTGACAAGCGAAGGAAACCGTTGGAATTCCAGGAGGGCGACCGTGTTCTATTGAAGGTCTCACCCTGGAAGGGCTTGATATGCTTCGGAAAGCGTGGAAAGCTCGATCCAAGATACATAGGGCCTTTCGATATTCTTGCCGGAATCGGCCCTGTAGCTTACAAACTCAATCTACCGCGCGAACTCAGTAACGTACATTCTACTTTCCGCGTCTCGAACTTGAAAAAGTGTCTATCCGACGAGACTCTTGTTATCCCACTCGACGAGATCGAGAACAACGAGAGCCTCAACTTCGTGGAAGAACCAGTAGAGATCATGGACCGAGAGGTCAAGCAAACAAAGCAGAGCCGTATCCCGATAGTGAAGGTTCGCTGGAACGCCAAGCGGGGGCCTGAATTCACTTGGGAACGAGAGGATCAGATAAAACTGAAATATCCTCATCTTTTTGCTTAGTTATTTCTAACTACTTATTTGCTTAAATTCTAATTTCGGGACGAAATTCCTTCTAACGGGGGGATGATGTGACAACCCGAAATTTCTACTCTGTACAAAATGTCAATTCAATAGAAGTCAGAACTGTTACTGCTAAAATTCAAGCTTTTTGGAATAAGTTTGAGTATTTTAGGATTAACACTTTAGGAGATATAAGGAGAGAGAGGATGCCCTAGGGGGCATTGTGCAACAATACCACTTCAAAACTCCAAAAGATAGGAGTTTACGGCCTAAACAATGGTGTTTACGGCCGTAAACCCTAAGGAAGGGGTATATAAGTGACACTTAGTCATTTATACCACTTTTTCCACCTTTCAAAGAACAAAACACAAATCCTCTCAAGTATCTTCGACTTTTTCTCCTAGATCTTCAACTTGTAAGTGTTTCTAACCCTTTTAAGTTGATATCTACCTTAATCTAGTGATCTAACACACTTCCATCCGTGAAATCATTCCAAAAGGTTAGATCTTCAAGTTTCACCAAGAACACACACTAGTGTTCTTGGCCTTTTGGTACCATTTCAAGCCTCTATCTTGTAAGTACTTCTATCCTAGAGTAGTATAAGGCTTGATACAATTCATTACATCAAGAAAACACCAAGAAACACCAAGATCAAGGTGTTTACGGTCCAAGATGTTCTTGGACCGTAAACCCTATAAAGGGTGCCAAAATGTCCCTAGTCCCTTCACAAGCCTTGGAAACTTGCATAGATCCATACCTTAATGTGTTAAGGACTTGAAAACATCAAAAGACCATAACCCATGGGGGTTTACGACCGTAAACCCAAAGGGAAATGGTCCAGGGACCGTAAACTCCATTTAGGAGTGAAATGGTGCCCTAATCCCTTCCTAAGGCTTAAGCATGAAGAGGGAATACTTCTAATGGCTTGTAGAGCATCAAAACAACAAATGGTCAAAAGAACATGGGTTTACGGCCGTAAACTCATGGCTTTACTATCGTAAACTCATGGAGTTGTGGTCACTAAACCGTAAATTCCAAGGGAGTTTACCCTTGAACCCCAAACTCAATAGCAAGGTCCTACAACATTTAGATACACTCCTTATGACTTATAACACTTATATAAGGTGTTATACATGTCTTAGGATGTCTTAAACTTGGTAAATTAGTTGTTTCATGACTAATTAGATACATAGATGTGTGATTATATCTTAACTAGGATCATCGAGTGTGTACAAGTCTTCACTTGACACTTAGCATCCTACATCATTCAGTTCATCCAAACCACCAACTACAGGTGAGTTCATACCCCTTAATCAATGTTTTTAAATGATTTTAAATGCTTTAATGGGGGGGATACAAGTAGAAAACAACATGTTATAGAATCAATCACATGTGTTCAACCAACTGATTTCACATGCTTCAAAATGTGATACACAAAATGGTTTTTTGTTCTGATATACTTTGTTATCAAATGATTTACTTTTAAAAAGGTTTTATAAAATGACATCAAGTCATTGTTATTTAATTTTCAAAACTCTTAAATGTTTTACAAAACCTCTTTCAACTTATTGATCAAAACCATATCTATACACTTATCTTTCTTAAATATATGTGTTGATATGAGAGCTTTCATCCTTCATTCAGTTCCCACACTCTTGAGTAGCAAGGGTGTATAAACCTTCTTGAACATCAATTACATTCCAGTAAGCTATTATATGAATAGTTTAGGGGATACAAAACATTATTCCTATTACAAGGAATTACACCAGAGTCAGTTCATTCATGAGTCTATACTATATGCTATATGAAGAGATACACTTACATGAATCCTCTTACATGGATACACTTACATGAATCCTCTTACATGGATACACTTACATGAATCCTCTTACATGGATACACTTACATGGATTCTCTTACATGGATACTTTTACCTAGATACTATATAGTGAGATACTATTACATATTATAGTTTGGATCCGTCTATCCTAGTACAAAAGGATACTATAAGGGACTTACCATTCCTAAATCCACTTGTTAGCTACAAGGGTAAATGAACATCTACGGATGCCTACGGTTGATACCATTACCAGTATACTTTAAGGGACTAACTATTCCTATACCCAGCTGTTAGCAACAGAGGTAAATGCACATCTATGGATGTCTACAGTTAATACTATTCGGTAATTTCTATGCCGTGTTTATCCTAGTGCAAAAGGATAATACTTAAGTTATTAGGTTATTACCTTCATTTTGTGATACATTCACATAATTGACGAGGTAGACTAATACGGGTATACTTTCCCTATTACTTTTACTTTGTGACATATTCACATAAACGACGAGGTAGACTATATATTTTATTATTAATAGTCATTCAGGGAAAAACCATCTTTGTTACAGAAATACACTTTTCAAACAGTCAGGTCTGGGTAGAAGACTACTTTCAAAACAGTCAGGTCTTGGTAGAAGACTACTTTCAAAACGGTCAGGTCTTGGTAGAAGACTACTTTCATACTAGTAGGAAATATGGGATTTTCTAGGGTTTTCACACTTATATCAAATGTTGCATCAACAAATGCATGTTTTTCATAACAGCTTTCCAAATCAATGACACTTAAATACTTATGAATTCACCAGCTTTATGCTGATTCTACACTTTCAAAATAACTTGTATTCTCAGGTCACCAGTAGACTGGTACGATGACCAGGTTTTGAGAAGACGGAGCACAGACAAGACTCGTCTTTTATTTTTATTACATATTTTGGTGTCCTATTACAATGAAAGAAAACACATGTATTAAAACTTTACTTTTAATGCAATGGATGATGTTGTTGCTTGTTTACTACTTTACACTGTTATGATACTGTACATGACGTCCTCCACCCCCGAACGTTTCCGCCGTTCTCGGTTTTGGGGTGTGACAGGATCTTTGTCTTACTTTTGGCATTTACTCTTATCACATTAAAAAACATTCTTCTTGTTCTTCATTTATTAACTTTACCTTGATCATTATCTACTTGTTCTCAATTAATGTCTTGATCATTTGTTGAACTGATCATCTAAGACTTGACTGGTCTTTCCAGTCTAGACTTGAATATCCATAATCAAGCAGACATTGATCTCAAGCATTCACTCAAGGTTTGAGTTTTTAAACCTTGTCCATGCGCATAGATCCTGTTCTCACAATTGGTATCAGAGCACGAGTGGTTGTCCTTTGAATCCATAAGATCATATTATAGTTGGTTTGAATTTACCTTGGTATTTCAACCATTTCTGTGTTAAGGATAAAAGTTCTTCTATATACCACTTAAGTTTGAAGATATCTTGACTTCAATGGCTGCTTCAAATCCTCAACAAATGATTTCAATGCAAATCGCAAATAGTGTGGGTGGCGCTACACGTGCCCCATTGCTAGTTGTGGAAGAATATGAATATTGGAAAGTTAGAATGGAAAGGTTTTTACTAGCCAAAGAGAAAGGTGAACAAATCTGGAGATCCGAAAAAGAAGACCCTCATGTTCCTGTAAGAACAGTTGTAAGAGATGCAGGTGCTCAGCTCATGCGAGAGGATGAAGCTCGTCCAGCCCCTCTAACTGCAGATGATATTGAGAAGATGCATGTTGATCAAGTTGCCTTCTCAGAAATGGTGTTTGGTGTTGCTCCATCACTCTTTGAGCACATCAAGCTGTGCAAATCATCCAAAGAAATTTGCGACACTCATCAGGATCTGATTAAAGGTTCCGAAAATATGAAGGATAAGCGCCTCACCTCGGTTGTCAATGACTTTGACACCTACACCACTTCTCCAGTTGAATCTGTAGCCTCAGCCTCCAATCGATATTGAATCGTTGTCAATAACATGACTGCTCATGGGATTGTTCGAACTCCTCTCGAGTACAATCTCAAGTTCATTAACAGTCTTGATAAAGGATGGGGAAATGTAAAATCCTATCTTCAAAGAAATGGTTCATTAAAAAAATTGAAACTCTATCAACTTTTTGATGAGCTTCAAGGACATGAATCAAACGTTGCTCAAACCGTAAGGGAACTTTCCGGAGGACCACTTGCTCTCGTTAGTTCGTTTGAATCAACCATTCCGAACTCACCTGCTCCGGAACCTTACAAACCCACTGTTCCATTAACTCAGTCATCCTTAACCTCCTTGCCCACACACATCTATCCTGACGATCATTCCGAAACCTTAGATTCCGAACTCCGTTTCTAACAAGAATTTGCCTTACTCTCAATGAAATACAAACGACCTTTCAATCCCTCTTACAAGCCATACCAAAACAGATTCAATGCTCCTCACCAAACCTATCCTCAATCATATTTCACTCCGGAACCAAAACAAACCTCCGAAAATCCTCCTGCATACAATCCTAACCTCACTAAGCCAAACTCCGCTCCGGAATCTTCTCAAAATCCCAAATCAGACAAACCGAAGATCTTGTGTGATAAATGTGGTCATGCAAACCACTTTGCCAAATATATTCTAGCTGATGCTCCACAAAAACCAAAAGTCAAGGACTCAGCTTATTGTGTCCGCAGAGCACAAGAAATGGCTGAAAGTGAGAAAGCATTTGTTACTACGGTTTCAAGAAATGTCGAAGGATATTGGTAATCCGGAGATGATGATGATTTGGTGACTGGAAGAAACATGTGTTTGATGGCAAGACAAATGGTTGAATGTGATGAAGGTTATTGGTCTTCTGGGTCCGAAGATGAAGATGATGTTGTTGAACCTCACTACTGCTACATGGCCACTAACGATCCACCAGGTCGAAGCATCGTTCAGCAGGTAAAATCCATGATCTCTGATAATAATTTTTATTTGACTTTATGTGAAACTTATCTGACCCAGATCCAAACAGATATGAACACCATCTATAAAGCCTATGAGTCTACCATAGAAGCCAGTGAGAAGAAGGACTGTGAACTAAGTCATCTTAGATTACGTTTTGAGGATAAGAAATTGAAAATCGAGTCTCTAGAACATGAACTTGTAATGTAAAAAGATGAATGTATCATTTTGAAAGATAAATGTGAAATCACTTATTCTGAACGAAATATTTTGATTTCGGATAACAAACGTCTCAATGCTAAAATAGATGCTATGCATTACTCTGTAGACATGCTTGAAGCTTACATTCGGATGACTCATAATTTTCATCATCCATGGTCCAAAGCTCCTGGTCTCGGAAGCGAGTTTCCGAAACTAATTGTTAGTCTCCTGAAGGAATTGCAAAATTTGACATTCATGGGAGAAGTTCCGAACATCAAACATTCGGACACCCCTGTTTCTCCCTTATCACCCCTTCCGGAGGCTAACAGACCCTTTGAGTCCCTAATTCGTGAGTTCCAACCAATAGTTGTCAAGTGTCCTGATTCCACGCCTCTTCCGCCTCTGATAAACTTGGACCTGGATCGGACCACGGAATATCATTATAGTCTTCCAAATTGTGGTGACTATGTTCCTAAAAGTAATCACGTAAACAACTGTGTGATTGAGGAAATTATTCTGGAAACATCTGAAATCAATGCCTCGGAATTTGTATGGGCATCTTTAGATAATAAAGTTGAAGTCTCAAGCCATGTGTCCTCTGATTCATGTGAATCGGACTCCTTAGTGCTTTCAAAGACCAAATTGGCTCCCATTACTCCTGAGTTTACAAATCCATCCAAAGGACAAACTTCTAGATCCTCTCCTCATCCTAATAGAAAACCAATGTTGAATAGAAAAGATGTTGTAGATCCCAAGGTAGAGGCTATAAATGCTTACAAAAAGGAAGTTAAGACTAGACAAAATTCCAGGTTCCTTGCTAACTCTAAACCAAATTCATCCCGGAATTCTCATGTCTTCTCTCATAGTCAAAATTCTTTTATTCCCACTAGGATCCTAAAAAGACCTTCCGAGCCTCTTGCTCGTCCGGAACCTAAGGAAGTCCTTAACTCCAAATCACCTTAAGCTCATGTTAATGTGAATGTCAAAACCATCCGAAATACTTCGTCTGCACCTCGAAATGTTTCATCTGTCGTTATTGCAAAATCTGATGGCACAATTTTTAAACCGAGAATTTCAAGAAACAATGTGTCATCAAACAAATCCACAAGTACAAAAACCACTGTTTCAAAATCTTCAAACAAAAATCTTGTGTGGAAAATCAAAACATCTGTTAACAAAACAACAATCCCAGAGGTAACAAAAATTGTCAATTCTTCGGATACCGAAGGTCCGAAGAAGTCAGCTCCAAACCCACCAGTAGTTGGATATGACTACTGGATAGATGAAAAGACCTTAGCATTCTGTCTGTTTCCAAAGAATTCCAGTAATATCACTCAGAAACACAAAGTTGTTCCCAAGTCACAATCAAAGTCCAAAGCCCATGCCTACGTCCCAAAGTCTAACTCGTAGCCTAAAAACTTCGTTGCTCACTAATTTTGCAGACACTTTGTGCTTCGGAGCAAGAAACAATATGGTATATTGATAGTGCTTGCTCCATGCACACGACGGGGCAGAAGGATTTTCTGCGGGATTTAAAGCTTTCTCCAAATGCTTGTTACGTGACATATGGCAACAACTCCAATTCTCAAATTCGTGGTTATGGAACTCTCACCAATGGAAACTTCTCTATTTCACATGTTGCGTATGTAGCTGATTTGAAACATAATTTGATAAGTGTTGCTCAGCTCACTGACTCAAATCGACATATGGAATTTTGCAAAAAGTATAGCTATGTGATGACTGAAGACCGAAAATAATGTCTGATAAAGTCACTTCGCAACAAGAACATGTACCCGCTTGACATCAACATGATTATTAGCAAACCGCAACTCTGCCTTCTCTCCAAAGCTGTTCCTGACGTCAGTTGGTTATGGCACCGAAGGCTCGCTCATCTGAACTTTCGGTACATGAATGATCTTGTATCAGGCGAAATGGTAAGAGGTTTACCTCTTCTCAAGTTCGAAAATGATCATTTATGTGCTGCGTGTGAGTGTGGTAAGTAATCAAAGAAGGGTCATCCTGTTATTATAGAAAATTCCATCTCGGAACCATTGGAACTTCTACACATTGATCTTTGTGGACCATCCACTGTAGAAAGTCTTCATCATAAGAAATACATTCTTGTGATTGTTGATGACTTTACAAGGTTCACCTGGGTTTTCTTCCTAAGGCTGAAATCCGAAACAAACTCTGAGCTCATCAATTTTATCAAAGGAATAGAAGTTCTTATCAAACTCCCGGTCAGGAGAATCCGAAGTGACAATGGTTCAGAATTTGTTAATTCCACCATTGAGAAATTTCTCACAGAAAAAGGAATTGATCACAACTTCTCAGCTCCCTACACTCCACAACAAAATGGTGTAGTTGAAAGACGCAATAGAACACTTGTTGAAGTCGCTCGATCAATGTTGAACTATGCAAACTTACCACTCTATCTTTGGGCTGAAGCTGTATCCACTGCCTGCTTCACTCAGAATCGAAGTATCATCAATCGACCCCTCAACATGACACCATACGAAGCAATGAATGATCGCAAGCCAACAATCTCATTCTTACATGTCTTCGGATGTAGATGCTTCATCAAAAACAACCGTGATCAGCTTACAAAGTTCCAACGCAAAGCTGATGAAGCCATCTTTCTTGGGTACTCTTCCAAATCAAAGGCTTATAGAGTTCTCAACCAAAGAACTCGTGTTATGGAAGAAAGTTTTTATATTACCTTTGATGACAACTTCGTTCGGAATTCTGGCCCCACTCACATCATGGAGTCTGATGCTCCTCCACCAGGATGTCCGAACCCTCAAACCATTCTTGAGGTTGACTTTGAAACCCTCTTTGGTCCTTCTGAAACCGCTCTTGATTCGGAATCTCGATCAAGACGATCTCTAATTCCAATTCCTCCTTCGGAAACCCCAGTTTCTCACAACCTCTCCGGTCCACTTCCGAGCCTCCCTCCATTTGATTCTGAACAGTTTCAACCTTCTCAGGTTGAGGGGGAGAATAATGCAAACTCCTCTCTTGAATCAAATATGGATGGCTTCTAAGATGCAGCTGCCGATTTTGATGACTCTAATCCTCTCAACATTGATGAAAATGAAAACTTCTTTGAGTTCCATTCTGACGATGATGTCAACCTCTCAGGTTCAGAAGTTCAGGGGGAGCATCATCCCAATATTCAAATCATTCAGGGGGAGCAAATCAATTCCACTGTTGATGTAGGATCTTTGGCTGCACAAGAACTCCCTCGACTGCATGTTTGGACGAAGGATCATCCTCCGAACCAAGTGATAGTGTCACACCCCAAAACCGGAACGACGGAAACGTTCTGGGCTGCAGGACGTCATGTACAGTATCATAACAATGCATAATAGTAAAGAAAAGCAACAATATCCATTGCATTAACATAATAATTTTAATACAAGCGTGTTCTGTATAGTATGTAAGACACCAAAAATGAATTATCAAAATAGAGGTGAGTCTTGTATGTGCTCCATCTTCACAAAAGCTTCATCGGTACCTGTCTACTGATGACCTGAGAATACAAGTTATTTTGAAAGAGTTTATCAGCATAAAGCTGGTGAGTTCATAAGTATTTAGTGTCATTGTTTGTATGAAAATGTTTATAACAACTTAGTGTAATTGAAGTAACTGATTTCAAATGTTTGTAAATAGTTATACTCCCTAGAAAATCCTATATTTTCTAGAAAACGTAGTCTTCTACCAAGACCCGACTGTTTGTATATTTGTTCTTTTGTAAATGTAAGAGTTTTCCCCAGTGAAACTATCAGTATGAGAATATAGTTTTAGACTTCACTCATGTAAAGTGATTACAAAATAAATGTAATAGGGGAAGTTAATATTTTACCCCAAGTATCACTGCTGACTGATAGTGATGAAAATGCAGACTCCAGGTAGTATTAAATGTACAATACACCTCGGGGAGTCTGTTTTACTTTTCATTCTTAATTGGTTAATTAAAAGTTTAAATGTGAACTCGTATGTAACCATGCTGATCGACGGCTGAATAACTGATGACCTCCAGGTCTTATGTAGTGAGGTAACATTCTGTCACCCCTTGGCCTTTCGCCTGGGAGTGTAGCTAGCAGTCGGGATGTGGGAGTGTTTTTCCCGTATAGATCTATACACATAATGCCCGCTCTCCCTCCAGGAGACTCTGGTTACAAAGTGATACCACAAAGAAGTGTCGTATCGAGAAGTAGTATGTCACATTCTGTTTATAGTATTCTAATGTTTGTATAGTATGATCTCTTGTATAGTGTATAGTATGTTCTCTTGTATAGTGTATAGTATGTATGGTGTCTCGTAACTGTAGTACTTATGTAGTGACTTATAAATGTACTGACTCTTGTATGTATCGTTGTAATAGTAATAGTAAATAGAATCCCTTAACTATACCTATTATAGTTAAATAGTATTGTTATTTGTATGCCTTTGTAACACAAAGGTACTGAACTGAAGTGAAAGCTTTTATATCCAACACATATATATATATGATATATAACTAAGAGTTCAACGACATTCGGACAAATAACAAGATACCCTAAGTCCACAACCAAACAAGGAACAGGAAATAAGGTGAGCTATCAGTCCTAAGTCCTTCAAGTCTTACTTATATAAATATATTAGTGTAGATATGAGTTTGAAAATAATGTAAGTTTAGAAGAGTTTTGAAAACAATTTTAGCATTTTAAAAGAGTTTAATAAAAGGTTTGAAACGCTTGAAACCCATAAGTTTGATAGCAATTTGAAAGTAATAGTAAATCTTTCTGTTTGTTCAAGTTATTAATCACATGTGATTAAAGCAATAACTAGAATGTTTCAACTTGTATTCCCCCCATAAAAGAATTTAAAATCATTTCAAAGGTTGATTAAAGGGTATGAACTCACCTGCAGTGAGTGGTTTGGATGGAAGTGTCGGATAGGATGCTAAGTGTCAAGTGAAGACTTGAACACACACACGGATCCTATTTAACATGTAATGGCATATATATGTATCTAATTAGTCATTTAACAACTAATTAATCAAGTAAGGACACCCTAGAACAGGGATAACACTTTGATTCAAGTGTTAGGAGTACCAAAGGGTTGTATCTAAAGAGAGTATGGCCTCACATTGGAGTTTACTGCCCATATGGTAACACCACATGAGTTTACGGCCAATGGTCACTTCCCCCATGAGTTTACGGCCGTAAACTCATTGTAATTAGTACCATGTTGTGTTTTAGGGACCTACAAGTCAAGGTTAAGTATCCTATGATCAAGTCCAAGCCTTAGGAAGCAATAGGGGCACAATTGCACCACCTTTTAGAGTTTACGACCCAAGGACAAACTCCCATGAAGTTTACGGCCTAGGGTTTACGGTCCTAGTTGTTATACGGCCGTAAACCCCTGGTAACTCCTACCATTTCGTGTTTTAAGGTTCTTAGCTCATTCATGCAAGGTTCTAGTCCAATATCCAAGCCCTAGAAGGTAATGGTGGCACTTATGCACCACCTAATGGTGTTTACGGCCCAAGGAGATTGCCTTGGCCGTAAACCCATGTGTTCTTGGGGATTCTTGGTGTTTTTCAATGGTTTAGCAAGTAATCTAAACACATAACTAGTTAAGAGGGGTGTACTTACTTATAGGAAGCTTGCAAGAGTGTTTAAGGCCCAAGAACACTAGTGTGTGTTCTTTGTGTTCTTGGTGTTTTGAAGAACACTTGAAGATCTATGAGAAAGAGAAGATTTCATGGGTGAAATCATGTATAACTACTAGATGAAATGTTATAACAACAAGTCAAGAGAAGAAACACTTACATTTTTTGAGGATTGGAAGAAATATGTTATGATAATTGAGAGAGAAATGTGGGTGTTCTTGAGCTTGGAAGTGAGAAGTGAGGAAGTGAGGAGTAAACTCATGCCTTAAGCATGAGTTCACGGCCAAGAGGAGTTTACGGCCCAAACTTCCAAAGTTTGGCTGTAAACACCTTGTTATGGTGTGAAATGTTTATTTGATACACATTACTTCATAGAAGATACTCCCTTTTATCTGTTCGTTTGACGAATTTATATTAAAAACACCCAAACGGACTTTAAACCGACTAAAAATTTACAAAATGAATTTGACTATTATTTGTAGTGCTTGACTGAAGGATTTGCACAAATAGAAATTTCGGGTTGTCACAGATAGGCAATCCGAATGTTGGTGTACAAACTCGTTCAGCTACCAACATCCAAATTGAATGTCATTTTTTAGCATTCATATCCATGGTTGAACCCAAATCCATCAAGGAAGCATTAGAGCATGCTAATTGGATTACAGCCATGCAAGAAGAACTAGCAGAATTTGACCGAAATGAAGTCTGGACTCTCGTACCTCCTCCTCAACATCACCCCGTTGTCGGTACGAGATGGGTATTTCGCAGCAAGCTAGACGATGCAGGAGTTATCATCCGAAATAAGGGAAGATTGGTAGCTAAAGGTTTTACTCAAATTGAAGGTCTTGACTACGACGAGACATTTGCTCCTGTTGCACGACTTGAAGCTATCAGAATCTTTCTTGCTTATGCTGCTCACAAAGGCTTCAAAGTTTACCAAATGGATGTTAAGAGTGCCTTTCTTAATGGTGAACTTGACACTGAAGTATACCTTCAACAGCCCCCCGGATTTAGTAATCTTTCCTTTCCGAACTACTGTTATAAACTCCGAAAGGCTGTCTACGGACTCAATCAAGCTCCTCGGGCCTGGTACGAGACCCTCACCGATTTTCTCAAACGCTCAGGTTTTCAAAGAGGAATACTTGATCCCACTCTATTTCGAAGATCAAATGGAAAACATCTCATACTGGTACAAATTTATGTGGACGACATCATTTTTGGATCTACGGATTCATCTATGGTTGCTGACTTTGCCAAACTTATGGTCAGTCGATTCCAAATGAGCATGAGTCAAGAATTAAGCTTCTTGCTTGGCCTTCAAGTCAAACAGACTAACAAATGTATTTTCATTCACCAAGAGAAGTATATTTCTGAACTTCTCAAGAAATACTCAATGGACACCTGTGCCTCAGCCTAGGTACCTATGGGCTTCGGACACAAAATCTTTGCCGACCCTTCGGGTGTTTCTGTTGATGAAAAGAAGTATCGGAGAATGATTAGATCCTTACTCTATCTCACTGCAAGTCACCCGGAAATTATGTTCTCAACATGTTTATGTGCCAGATTTCAAGTCAATCTGAAGATGTCTCATCTTTTGGCTGTTAAACAAATATTCTGATACCTCAAAGGTACAAAGAGCGTCGGAATCTGGTATCTAGAAAATGAAAGTTTCCTTCTGCAAGCTTACTCTGATTCAAACTATGGTGGTCTTCAACTCGATAGGAAAAGTACATCAGGAGGATGTCAATTCCTAGGTGGTCGATTAGTCAGCTGGTCATCCAAGAAACAGAACTGCATTGCTCTCTCCATAGCTGAAGCTGAATACATTGTTGCTGCCAGCTGTACCTCTCAAGTTCTTTGGATGAAATCTCAACTCTTGGATTATGGTTACCGATTTCAGTGCATTCCTATCTACTGTGACTCTCAAAGTGCCATTGCAATCTCTCACAATCCAATTCAGCACTCCATGACGAAGCACATTGACATCCGGTACCATTTTATTAAAGATCATGTTCTAAATGGCATCATCAAACTTATTTTTGTTCCATCTGACGATGAAATTGCTGATGTCTTTACTAAGGCATTAGATGAAACCAAATTTAATGGTTTTCTGAACAAAATGGGTATGATGATGCCTGATCCTCAATTCTTTCCGGAGACATGTACTCTCTGATAGAAGTATTCAGAAGAAAAATATGCTCCGAACCCAATTATTTTTGCTTCGGAACCATTTTCCCTCTAATACATAAGATCATTTTACCAGTCTTTATTACAAATTATCCCTTGAGTTTTTAAGCTGTACAGTTCGTTCTCTTCATCACGACTATCAAGATCAACCATCATCCGAATCTTTATTTCGAAACTCGCTCCATAAAGGAATTCCGGAAAATCCACTCCGGAAAGGCAATGTTCAAAATTTGCTCCGGAATTTTTCAAATTGCTCCGGAAATTTTCAAACGTGCTCCGGAATTTCGAATTTGCTCTGGAATTTTTCAAATTGCTCCGAAAATTTTCAAATTTGCTCCGGAATTTCAAAACTTGCTCCAGATTTTCAAAATTTGCTCCAGAAATTCAAATTTGCTCCGGAATTTTCAAAAGTGCTCCGGCTTTCTCACAATTTGCTCTGGAACCTCTTTTCTATCACATATGTTCCGGAACATAACTTTTACCCTCCGGATCATGCACTGTCCGGAACAACTCTTCCGGAATACCAAAAGGTAATAAGGCGAAACGGTTTTCTCAACGGTTACTTTTCAGGGAGATCCTTATCCAATCTTCCTCGATTTGCGTGACACGATTGCACGCCCTCTAAACTGGAAATCGAATTGACGGTTACATTCTCCTCTTTTAGCACCAATTGCCTTGCCCTTTCACCTCACATGTCTAATCTCGCTCCCAAACATTAAATGCGACCCGATGGATCTCGGACCCTCATCATTACCTTTTTCGACCCGACCCATCTTTCCCTACCTATAAATATTCTTTCACATTCCCTTTTACCTCTTTACGCTCTCTTAACTCTCAAACCTCCAAACATCCCTCACTGCTCTTCGTGTTCATCAAGCTTCCTTGTTTGTTCATCAGTGGAGTCTTCAAAGAACCCAACTCAATCTACACCACCTCCCAAGAAATCAATTGCCAGAAAGAAATCGTCTGAAGGATCAAAGGGATCATCCTCATATGCCGATCAAGAACCCTTTCTTAGGGACACAACTCAAATGTTCTCCTTAAACCCTCTTGACTACGATGAATCAATCAGAATAATGATTGAGTTCCTTGCAAATCATCCTCTCTTCATTCCACTTACCAAAATCCCTGATCCTCCACTCCCACTCTCTCATCTTCATCGTGCATTCACTAGCACCAAACTCGAAGATGGTGTTCTGTTAGCCACCATTATCGGTGATCGCACTATTCCTGTCTACAAATCGACATTCCTCAAGGCGATTGGAATTACACCAAATCCTACTGGTTTCGAAGTTGTTGAACCAATGGGTGAAGAGTTTCAGACGTTTTTGAACTTCATCGGGTACACGCAAGAGTATAGGGCAAAGGATTTCAAGAAGACAGCTGTTTCTGGGCTCTGGACCGTTCTTATGCATCTAATCATCTGTGGGTTATCGGGCAAGCATGGCGGTACCGATACCTTGAGCAAAGATTAGTTGAATGTGGTTTTCAGCATTTACTCCGGACGCAACAACGCTGTAGATCTTCCGGAAGTCTTGTGGCAAGACTTCTGCAAGTTCGCCATCAAAAGGAAGCCAAACGAGATTTCGAGCCCTAGATTTTGAGCTCTGACGATTGAACAGATCTTCAAGGAACTCCACGTACCAATTCCGGTTAGCACCATTCCTCCGGAGGTATGTGTATCTTTTAAACTCATTAAGGCATATAGAATTCCGGACCAATCATCTTTTGGTCCGGTTAGACGTCTTACGGACAATATGTTAGCCATCATTCCTTTCGATTCTCCCTATTTAAAACAACATATTGAGACTTCGGTTGTGTTCGACCCAACACAACCTGCCCCGGTCTCTGTTGAGCCTACTCCGAAAGAGGCCATTCAGGTTAAGTCCGGACCCAAAGATAAGCAACCAGCCAAACGAAAGGCTTCACCTACCAAGCGTAAGGCCAAAAAGAAATCCAAAGTCAGTGCCCCCTCTCAACCGGAGGGCACCCATGACATTCCGGCTGATTCTGGCCGTCCGCACACCCCTCCTACCCACTCATCTGAGGTACCCCTCAATGTTTCATCATCACAAGCACACACTCACGGGGAGTCTCCACATATTCCACCCTCACCCTCCCAAAAGGGTGATGCCGTTGTTGAACAAAGTTCCTTGCGGGCCCCTAGAACACACCCAAATGTCAAATTTGATATTCCCATTATCTCTTCCACACGCACACACTCCGGAACCATTGTTACGGAACCCAAGCATCCGGAAGGAGGAGCAGTCTCTCCAACTTCCGATGCCACAACTGGTCTGATACCCGGAAGGCGTACAGGACGACCAGACACTAATGATCCTTTGTGGGAAGATTATGTGAACAGGGCCGCATCTCGACGTCCGGACCTTTCTCGAGCTCAAGTGGAGTCCACTCTCATCTCCATGAGGAACAGGGCCATCCAAAGCAATCTGCTCTTTGTCCCTCCCACTGACGATGACGCCATCAATAAACTCACTATGGAGCTACCCCCAATCACCACTCATCAAAGCATTTTCCACACTGATCCGGAAGAAGAAATATCTGAAGAAGTTATGTTCGAGGAAGACGCAACAACCGTTCCGGATGCGCATCTCATGACCTCCGTTCACTATCAATCCAAAGCATCTGTATCCAAGTCTGTCTTTGACTTCGGATCCTCCTCCACTACCACTCCAGACGACGGCTCCAACTCAAACCTACAAGAAGTTGATGATGCTACCAAACCGGGTCCATCCTCAAATCCGGACGCTCACCAACCTCCTCTGCAACACTCTGATTCTGATTCAGAATCCTCAGCTGGTGACCATGTTGACCCGTTTGCCCGTTTGGAAATCCGCAACAATGTTTTGGACATTATGAATAAAGTATCAACTGTAGAGGCATCCGTAACAAAGCTGAATTCTAAATTGGATCAAAAAGTCTCTGGACTTGATTTGAAACTTGATGCCATTCTTCAGTCTCTCTCCCAACAGTCCGGACCATCAGTGGCAGAGAGAGAAGCCCAACTTGATCAGCTGATTTCCATCCGACTGAAGCACACTGTTGAGCAACTCGACTCCAAGTATGACATTCTTGTTGAAAATTATCTCAACACCATCTCCTTAATGCTCAAGGCTCATGGCGACCTTATGTCTGCCACCAACGACCTAATCAAGCAGACTCATGTTCGTCATGAGAAACAAATTCAACGCCTGGAGAAGGAGATCCGGAAGAAGGATGTGAAGGACCCAGTAAATGGTTTGGTCTAGGCTTTCATTGTGTTTAGTTCAGTTTGAGTCTGTAATGTTGTTTATGGGTTGTTTTCGAAGTTTTGGTCAAAATGTATGTTTACGACCGTAAACGAAGTTTACGGCCGTAAACACGTTTACGACCGTAAACCCAGTTTACGGTCGTAAACCCTGTTTGCGGTCTGGTTGAGTATATATAGGGGAGGTGTTGGTCACTGTATGGTTGTTGATGCCATTTGCGTTTACACAGAGTCCTATCGAGTTGTACGAGACGATTTATTGAATATAATCGTGTGAAGCTTGATTTCTTTTCATCTTACTCTTCTTCTGTGATTGATTGTTGCTTAACTACTGGTAAAGATCCATATTTGGACGTTACAATTGGTATCAGAGCAAAAACCGGTGTTAAAGCTTCATTCACTCGATTTTTGGACTGTTTCCACCGATATTCTTATTGTTTGAGCTTGTTTTTGTGTTTTTCGTGGTAAAGGGAATTGAATCTACTGCAAAAACGTGTTTTGGAAGGCTTTTTAAGAGTTTGCTGCCAACCGTAAACTCCATTTACGGTTGTTAAATCAAGAACTTCAAGAACCGTAAACTTAGAATCTTCATAAACCGTAAACAAAGCTTCAAGAACCGTAAACACATAAACCGGAAACTCACAAACCATAAACTGTTCAACCGTAAACACAGTTTACGGTAGTAAACGTAAACCCGTAAACTGCAAAACCGTAAACTCAGTTTACGGTAGTAAACCTCATCAACCGTAAACACCTTAATTTGCTTAATTCTCTTCAACTTCAAATGGAATCTCAAAGTCAAAATCATTTCCATGAACTTGACACTGTCATGGACACTACCACGCGTATTCCAGGATTAATGTATGCGGATGGTTTCCCTGAGTGGAAATATAGAATTGAAAAATACATCAAAATGAAGGACTTTAAGGTATGGAGAAGCATTCTTAGAGGCCCTGTTAGAATCACTATGACAGTCGCAGGCCAAGTGATTGACAAGGAGGTTGAAAACTACACTGATGAGGAGTTTTAGAAAATTGAATAGCAAGAAAGAGCTTTAGCCACTTTAACTATGGCATTATCTCCCGATATTGCTCAAGGTTTTCGTGAGTACACTTCAGCTAAAGATCTATGGGAAGCCCTAATTGAAGTTTATGAGGGCAATGAGGATATGAACGAGAGTCGGCAGGACATGTTGAGGCAAAAGTTCAATATGTTCAACTACATTCCAGGAGAGACTCTTGAGGCTCAGCTACAGCGGTTCACAACTCTCACAACTGACATGAACATATATGGGATTTTCTTGACCAAGTCAAAAATCATTAAGAAGCTTTTGAATGCTCTTCCCAGATCATGGGACATGAATGTCGATGTGATTAAGAAGACCAAGGATCTAAACCACCTTACTCTTGCTGAAATCATGGCAGTTATCAAAGCTTGTGTGACAACCCGATATTTCGAATCAATGTAATGACCTAAAAAGTCAAGAATTGTAATCTCTTGTGAGATAATGAAATTTCCATCAAAAAATAAAGTGTTCAACAGTCTATAGGGTTGCTTAGAAAGATAGATATCATTTCAAGGTTTTCAGAAACATAAAGAACACTAAAATCCGGGTTATAACGAAGAAGTTATGACCAACCTAAGATACACATCAAAACCGTCAATACTGTTAAACGTAAAACGTGAAGTTTCAATACAATAACTTTTAGCCTTAGTTATCTAAATGAAAGTCGTAGATATCGTTAAACCGTGAACATTCATAAAAAGAACGCCCAAATCTGACTTCGTATGAGGAAGTTATGATTTTTCGAAGTTTCTGACCTAGCAGTAGACAGCTAAAAACTCGAAATAGAGATTGAGCGGTCTTTAGCCGACACAACCTAAATGGGAATCGAAGGTCTCGACAATATTAGCTCAACGATAAAAAGTCTGACGAAAATGGACACCAGATGAAGAAGTTATGGAATTTAAACGGACTTTTCCAGGCCCGGCCTGTTAAAAATAATATAATAAAAATAAATCAAAATTAGCCGACGGAGTCTAAACGAGAGTTGTAGAACCTTTTCTCACCTACGCGTGCATATAAAGAACGTCGAAAACGGAGCTCGTATGCAGAAGTTACCGATTTTACAAGTTCGAAACACAAAATTCGAGGCTGTCAGGCTGGCCACGACGTGGCACAGTGACTGATGGATTTTCAGGCTTGGCAGAAGACGTCTCGTCCATGGAATAGGATAGGATCGACTCCACGACGTGGCAACCCTATTGCCACAACGTGGGACCCAAAAATTGGGCTATAAATAGAGCTCAAAGCCATCCCGACACCCCGGTTTTCACACTCAAGTCCGGAAGGAAGTTCTAAACTCTCGAGAGTCCCGAGAATCCCGAGATTTTCCCGCGTTTTCAGCTTTTCCTGTCAAAGTTCTGCTCGATTCTTCTCTCGACTACTTCAAAACAACCACTTCAATCAAGTGAGTTCATACCCCTAAATCAACCTTTTAAATGATTTTAAATGCTTTAATGGTGGGGGGGGGGATACAAGTAGAAAACAGTATGTTATAGTATCAATCGTATGTGATTTATAACTGTGTTTTCAGCCAACTAATTTCACATACTTCAAAATGTGATACACGAAATGGTTTTCTGTCTTGATATACTTTGTTATCAAATGAATTGCTTTTGAAATGTATTATAACAATGACATCAAGTCATTGTTATTTATTGTTCAAAACTCTTAAATGTTTTACAAAACCTCTTTCAACTTATTGATCAAAACAATATCTATACACTTATGTTCATATATAGTATTGATGTGAGAGCATTCATTCTTCGTTCAGTTCCACACTCTTGAGTAGCAAGGGTGTATAAACCTTCTTGGACATCTATTACATTCTAGTAAACTATTATAGGAATAGTTTAGGGGATACAAAACATTATTCCTATTTCAAGGAATTACACCAGAGTCAGTTCATTCATGAGTCTATACTAAATGCTATATGAAGAGATACACTTACATGGATCCTCTTACATGGATATACTTACATGAATCCTCTTACATGGATACTTTTACCTAGATACTATATGATAAGATACTATTACATATTATATGTGTAGATTAGATCTGTCTATCCTAGTACCAAAGGATACTATAAGGGACTAACCATTCCTACACCCAGCTGTTAGCAACAAAGGTAAATGCACATCTACGGATGCCTACGGTTAATATTATTATAAGAGTACCTTTACGGGACTAACCATTCCTACACCCTGCTGTTAGGTACAGAGGACAATGCCCATCTACGGATGCCTACGGTTAATACAATTCGGCATTTACTATGTCGTGTTTATCCTAGTACCAAAGGATAATACTTAAATGATTATATATTTTTCCCTATTACTTTTATTTTGTGATACGTTCACATAAACGATGAGGTAGACTGTATATTGTTAATAATAGTCATACAGGGGAAAAATCATCTTTGTTACAGAAAGACTACTTTCAAAACAGTCAGGTCTTGGTAGAAGACTACTTTCAAAACATTCAGGTGTTGATAGAAGACTACTTTTAAACTAGTAGGAAATATGGGATTTTCTAAGGTTTTCACACTTATATCAAATGTTTCATTCAACGATTTACATGGCATTCATAACAGCTTTCCAAATCAATGACACTAAAATACTTATGAATTCACCAGCTTTATGCTGATCTACACTTTCAAAATAACTTGTATTCTCAGGTCACCAGTAGACAGGTACGATGACCAGGTTTTGAGAAGACGGAGCACAGTACAAGACTCGACTTTTATTTTGATTACATATTTTGGTGTCCTATTACAATGAAAGAACACACATGTATTAAAACTTTACTTTTAATGCAATTGATGATGGTGTTGCTTGTTTACTACTTTGCACTGTTATGATACTTCACATGACGTCCTCCAACCCTGAACGTTTCCGCCGTTCTTGGTTTTGGGGTGTGACAGATGTTGGATAAGGTGTATAAGTCCATAACTATTTCTGGTATGTACTTGACCCGACCCGGCATGGTCCATTTGGGTTGCATGGCACCATGCAATTGGATAAACTAAAATGAGAGAAATAACACTTATGGTTTATTAATATATTATAAGTTCTAATATATTAATAATATTATTTAATTAGTTTGATCAAGAATTAATTTAGAATTAATTAAGTGATCAAAAGATAACTAATTAAATATATGGGTAGATTATGTAAATCTTCCATATCTTATATAGTGGGTTAAGAGGCTCCACGGATTATCAAGTTGGGTTCCACCCATAGGATGCTCCATGGATGCTCCATGGGAGTTATAAACCCATGGGTCATGGAAATGAAGAGTCATGACACATTAGGGTTTACATGGTGTAACCCTAGATGTGTCAACACTATTTAAGAAACCCATTCTCCACCAAAATTGGCTACACATAAGAAACAAGAGGGCTAGAGCCGATTTTGCAAGTGTAAGATTCTCTCAAACTTTACTCCTTTGCATTTGGTGTTGTGTGAAGCATTTGAGGCATCACACTTGGGGTGCTAGGCTCACAAGGTTTCAAGGATCATAATCAACAACAAGGTAAGTTATTCTATCTTTCATTCAAGTTAAAAATGTTCCCCATGTATGCTAGATAGGAATATAACCTTGGAATTCAACTTTGCATGATTATTAGACAAACATAGATCCAAGGTTATTAGGGTTGCATGTACACTTAGGAAGTGTTAGAATGCTCAAAACCCATCAGTGGTATCAGAGCCAGGTTTGTGTGTTGTTTTTTTTTGTGTGCAAACAGCTTGAAAAAAAAATCGTTTTCTGTTTTCTGCTCGTATGAAAGTTTGCACATTTGTTGCTGGAAATGGACTAGAAACATTACCCTAAACTGTTTTGATATTTTAAAGCTTGTTTTAGATGGTGTAATGTTTATGCTAATCCATTTACAATGGCAATTATTAAAATTACAAGTTTTTTTTTTAAGTGTAATTTTTTGATTCTTGAAAGTGTTTATATTCATGTTCTTGAACTTATGAAGATTAGGTGATCATAGGAATTGTTTGTAACCTTTATGGTAGTTTAATTCATGATCATAATGTGTTTTAATGGAGTCCATAACTTGTCCTCAAGTTATGGAAAACCAAAAGTCTCACTTTTATTAAAGCCATTAAAAGAACACAAGAGTTATAAAAATGAAGAGTCTTCATTTTTATTACTCAATTAATTCATAAGTTATAAGAAATGAAAAGTTTTGGAAGTTTACAAAACTTGCCCTCAAGTTTTGGAACATGTAAAGTCTTGATTAAAACTTTAGTTCCAACCCTTAGAATTTTAAAAGTTAAAATTCAACCCTTATACTTTATAATATTATAAGTTACTAATAGATATATGTATAACGTCAAGTCGTCTTACCGCTAGTACGCCTCATTCACGAAGCCGGTCTATAAGGGGGGTATAAGGTTGTTGCCTATAAAATGGCAACTTAATGGGTGTCCACTCTCACCCACCGCTTCCTTGATCGGTGGAGGGTCGTTAGCCGAACGGGTAGGACAAGGACTTATAAATTCTCATTAAAAGTATGATGAATATTATAAAGTAACTAAATGCTTTTATTAAATTCCCAATCTTAGTTACTTTAGGAAAATGTGAATAAGTTGCTAATCCATGAAATTACACTTTACACTTTGTTTAAGTCGTTAGTGGAGCTCGTGTGGTTAACCGGCACACTAACTTGGACTTAACAAGGTAGGTAAAGGGTGACTTAAAGTTTATTATAGGTCGGTGGAGCTCATGTGGTTAACCGGCACATCGATTGAGTAATAAACATTGAGTGTACCAAGTGATTTGCATGGTTACTTCACACCTCGTTTTGTGATCCTCAGTATCCCAGTCACAAAACTTGGAGGGCACACTCGAGATTGAAACATGCCTTTGAAAAGTTCATTGAATCTCAAAAGAATCTAGGAATTTCTAAGAACCAATTAAAAACCTAATATTTATATTTCGTTTTTCATGGTGGAAATTGGTGAATCGTCATTCACCTACCTTTCAAATATGTTATAGCTTGGATTACGGCATACCTCTTCTAAGTTATAATATATTGTGATTGGATCCTAGCCTTAATATTACATTTGGGTGTTTTATTAAGGACTCTCTTAACATCTAAACTAATCTTGCTCTCTTCTTTCAGATGTCTTCAAACAATGCTGCTTCTGGCTCTAATCCTAATGGCTCCTTTACCCTTATGAACTTGTGTGGGAAAGTCACTTTTGATGGATCCAACTTCAATGAATGGATCAGAAACATCAGGATGATTACCCGCTATAAGGACAAAGAATATGTCCTTGACAAGGAGCTTAAGGAGATTGATGAGACCACTGCAACTCCCCAGGAGATCGCTGACTTCCGGGCACATGAAAGGGATGCTACAAAAGTGGCATGCATCATGTTGGCCACCATGACAGCGGAACTCCAAAAGTCCTATGAGGACTTCTACCCTTTTGAAATGCACCAAGATCTGATGGAAAGATACCATCAAAGTGCACGACAAGAGAGGTATGAAATCATATGCTCTATCATAACGACCATGATGAAGGACGGGGAATCCGTCACGAGCCACATGCAGAAAATGCAAAGGTATGTGGATCGGTTGCTGAAGCTTAATGTGAACTTCCCTGAGGAGCTTGCAATAGATATCATTTTGCACTCCTTACCATCGTGCTATGATCAATTCCGCATGACATATCACATGAATAAGGAAGAGGTCACACTCAGCAAACTTCAGGGACTCCTCAAGACCGCAGAAACAGGTCTTAAGGGTAAGTCGGTTGTTAACACTCCTACTCCAAACTCCACCCCGGTTTTGGCAATCGGGAAAGGTAGAGGGAAGAAGAGGAAGAGCTCTTCGAAGGGTACCAAGGCTAGGACCCTTGATGGCTCTTCTTCAAGTGGAACCAAGAAAGGTTTTGTCACTCCTTCTTCTGACCCTAAAGAGGTTGAATGCTTCTATTGCCATGAAAAGTCACATTGGAAGCGGAACTACCCAAAGTACCAGCAAGATGTGAAGGATGGGAAAGTTAAACCCAACCATGCAGGTATTTACACTATCTTATCTAATAACTCACCCCATTCTAACTCTTGGGTCCTTGATACCGGTTGTGGTATTCATATCTGTTCTGATTTGCAGGGACTAAGTAGAAGTGAGAATGTGGAGCATGGAAGAATAAACTTAATCATGGGGAATAAGAAAGCTTTACCTGTCACCAAGATTGGAGTTTATACTTTATCGCTAAGTAGTGGGTTTAGTTTAGATTTGAATAAATGTTGTTATTCGCCAGAAATGGCAAGAAATATTATTTTCTTTCATGCATTGTATAAACAAGGTTTCACCTTTTCATTTGATAATGAAGTTGGTTCGATTAATGCTTTCTTTAATAATGTTCTTTATTTTAAAGCATTACCTTGTGATGGTGTGTATGAAACTGTATCTGTGGTTGATAACTTAGGAAATAATGTATTGTGTATTGATTCTGTTAATGATAATAACTTGGATAAAGCATCATTATGGCATTATCGTCTTGGACATATAAGCAAGAAACGCATAGGCCAACTCCAAAAGGATGGAGTATTGGAGTCATTTGACCTAAAGTCAGATGATATTTGTGAATCATGCTTACTTGGAAAAATGACAAAGTCACCCTTCACAGGTTCTTGTGAGAGGGGTGAAGGTTTGTTGGATCTTATACACACGGATGTGTGTGGGCCCTTCAAACATGCCACAAGGGATGCTAATCGTTATTATTTGACTTTTACTGATGATTACAATAGATATGGATATGTCTACTTAATCAAGCATAAGTCAGAGACTTTTGAGAGGTTTAAAGAGTTTAAACAGGAAGTCGAGAATCAATTGGGCAGGAACATTAAGATGCTTCGATCCGATCGAGGTGGTGAGTATCTTAGTTCAGAGTTCCTCGACTATCTTTGGGAATGTGGGATTGTCTCACAATTGACACCTCCCAGGACACCACAGTTGAATGGTGTAGCTGAGAGGCGTAATCGAACCTTGTTGGATATGGTTCGTTCCATGATGAGTCGAGCTTCGCTACCAATCTCATTTTGGGGGTATGCCTTAGAGACTGCCGCCCATATCCTTAATCTAGTTCCCACAAAGAAAGTTGCCAAAGTTCCTCATGAGATGTGGACTGGTAAAGTACCCAAACTAGACCACATTAAGATTTGGGGTTGCGAGGCTTTCATGAGACGCGAGACTCATGATAAGCTCGAACCTCGAAGTGAGAGGTGTATTTTCATCGGCTACCCACAGAAATCCTTTGGTTACCTCTTCTACAGACCTAGTGAGAATGTGGTCTTTGTAGCTAGGAGGGCTTTCTTTCGAGAGAGAGAGAGAGTTCATAAGCCAAGGAGACAGTGGGAGGCAAGTTGACCTTGAAGAAATTCAAGAGTCAAGTGGTGAAGGAACTTCAAACCCTAGCACTCAACTTGAGGAGGAAACTTCTGTTGAGCCAATTGACAAGTTTGTACCTCTGAGGCGTTCCACAAGGGTTAGGAATGCACCTGGGCATTACTATGGATTCCATATTACTGCGGAAGGTGATACACTTATCAGTGATGAGACACTGATAGGTCTGGATGAACCTAACAGTTACGCGGAAGCCATGGCAGGCCCTGAGTTAGCCAAGTGGAAAGAGGCAATGGACAGCGAGATACAGTCCATGTATGACAATCAAGTTTGGAGCTTGGTTGAGAATGTACCAGGTCGTAAGACTGTAGGGTGCAAATGGATCTTCAAGAAGAAGACCGACATGGATGGTAATGTACACACTTATAAGGCACGACTGGTTGCAAAGGGTTTCTCACAAACTCCGGGAGTTGATTATGATGAGACCTTTTCTCGAGTGGCCAAGATTAAGTCTATTAGGGTTCTGTTAGCCATAGCCGCATTTCATGACTATGAAATATGGAAAATGGATGTCAAAACCGCTTTCCTTAATGGAAAGTTCGCTGAGGATGTTTACATGAGTCAGCCAGAGGGTTTTGTCAACACAGAGTACCCTAATAGAGTGTGTAAGCTTGAGAAATCCATTTATGGGTTAAAGCAAGCACCTCGCAGATGGAATCTTTGCTTTGATGAGAAAGTCAAGGAATTTGGCTTTTCTAGGAGTGAAGATGAATCTTATGTATATGTCAAGGCTAGTGGGAGTATAGTTAGCTTTTTGGTATTGTATGTGGATGACATACTACTCATAGGAAATGACATCCCAACTCTGCAGGAAGTTAAGTCCTGGCTTGGGAAGTGTTTCTCTATGAAGGACCTAGGAGAAGCTGCTTATATTCTAGGGATAAGGATCTTGAGAGACCGGAGTAAAAGACTAATTGGACTTAGTCAGAGTACTTACTTGGATAAGGTGTTGAAGAGATTCGGCATGCAGGACTCCAAGAAAGGAGAGTTACCCATCCAGAGTAATGCCAGATTGAGTAAGACACAAAGCCCTAGTACTGAGGCTGAGATAGCAGAAATGAGTCGAATACCTTATGCTTCGGCTGTAGGATAGATCATGTATGCTATGACGTGTACTCGACCTGATGTAGCCTTTGCTTTCAGACTGATAGGGATAATTTCCGCTCTCAGTCAGGCTGGGTCTTTACCTTAAATGGAGGAGCAATTTCTTGGAAGAGTTCCAAACAAGAGACAGTGGCTGATTCAACTTGCGAATCAGAGTATATAGCAGCTAGCGAGGCAGCAAAGGAGGCGATATGGCTGAAGAACTTCATTGGAGACCTTGGAGTTGTACCAGCTATTAAAGAGCCAATGGAAATTTTTTGTGATAGTGAAAGTGCAGTTGCCTTAGCCAAGGAACCAAGGGATCACGGGAGATCCAGACACATCGACAGAAAATACCATTTCATCAGACATCGAATAGAAGAAGGATTCCTCGTGGCAAAGAGGGTATCATCGGATGAGAATCCAGCAGATCCCCTCACGAAGGGACTGACTCGGGTTAAGCATCTCCAGCATGCTCGGAGCATAGGGCTGAAGGATGATATTAGATTTAGTAGTTAGATAACCTTGAAATTTGTAAAGTGTAATTGACATTAGATGATGAATAAAAGGTGTTTTATTTATGAGTAAAGTGTTGCTATCTCTTGTCGATCGTTTACTATATTTCTTTTGCATGTTTTGACTTCCAGAATAATTATGTTTGGTATATCATATTATTCGAACCTCCACAGTCGGTCATATGTCGGAAGTAGGTATGAATCAAGACTGTCATGATTGGTTGTAGAGGTCTAGGTTGTTGGACATGGCTACAACACTCATGAGTGCTCATAAGTTCTGAGCATTGGACTCAACCCACGCTCACTGGAATCACTTCATGGAATTTATCTCGAGTGATCGTGAGACGGTAATATCATATAAGTCTTCAAACCTAGATATATGATTTGTTACTTATGAGTTGGTTATGCATTGATTGTACGAAAACGCATTGGTAACTCGATATTATAAAACGTGCTCTTGTGTATAATTCAATGAGTGGTAGAACAAACATATGAGTCGAAGTTTATCTGTTCCTTCTTGGATTAGAAGCTGATATCTGGGCCCCTCGATGATTTTGTTTTGACCTATGTACCGGGCCCGGTCAGAACTAAGTTGATGTGTTCAATTAAGTTCTTTGTCAAACAAATCGGAAATCGGGAAACAAACTGCTGGACAATAAGTAAGACATTGTTCCATGTATTTGTCCAGCTGATATCTAGAACAGAGGATTATATGATCACTTATCTTAAATGGCGTATCATCATCTTCTCAGTTCCGAGAGACCTTGAAAGAGCTACGATTGCCGATCGGTTCCTGAAGTATTGCAGTTATAGTTATTAGACTTATCCAAGTGGGAGACTGTTGGATAAGGTGTATAAGTCCATAACTATTTCTGGTATGTACTTGACCCGACCCGGCATGGTCCATTTGGGTTGCATGGCACCATGCAATTAGATAAACTAAAATGAGAGAAATAACACTTATGGTTTATTAATATATTATAAGTTCTAATATATTAATAATATTATTTAATTAGTTTGATCAAGAATTAATTTAGAATTAATTAAGTGATCAAAAGATAACTAATTAAATATATGGGTAGATTATGTAAATCTTCCATATCTTATATAGTGGGCTAAGAGGCTCCATGGATTATCAAGTTGGGTTCCACCCATAGGATGCTCCATAGGAGTTACAAACCCATGGGTCATGGAAATGAAGAGTCATGACACATTAGGGTTTACATGGTGTAACCCTAGATGTGTCAACACTATATAAGAAACCCATTCTCCACCAAAATTGGCTACACATTAGAAACAAGAGGGCTAGAGCCGATTTTGCAAGTGTAAGATTCTCTCAAAGTTTACTCCTTTGCATTTGGTGTTGTGTGAAGCATTTGAGGCATCACACTTGGGGTGCTAGGCTCATAAGGTTTCAAGGATCATAATCAACAACAAGGTAAGTTATTCTATCTTTCATTCAAGTTAAAAATGTTCCCCATGTATGCTAGATAGGAATATAACCTTGGAATTCAACTTTGCATGATTATTAGACAAACATATATCCAAGGTTATTAGGGTTGCATGTACACTTAGGAAGTGTTAGAATGCTCAAAACCCATCAACAGATTGGTATCAGAGCTGTGTTTATAGTGAATTGAGTATATCAACCCATAAAAGATATACTAACTATAAATACAATGTGATTAAAACACTCTGACCAAGAGTTTTTACTTTTAAATAATAAAATATTTAATTAAGTATACGTGCCTGCACTCATACTAAAATCAGTGTCACAAGGACAAGAACAAAAGTATTACGATTGTTGAATATCACAAGTAAGCTCGGGAATGTATGGTCAGTCCTGGGAGTGGCATAGCCTGATCAACTATGCTGGTCCAAGGAGTGATTAGCACATGCCCAAGAATGTTTGTGATGTGGCAACAAGTCTAAAAACAAAACTTACCAACATTTCCACAATAAAAATACAATAGGGGTATTTAGTGTTACTGTAATTACTTATCTGAGAACTAAATAGATCCTTATTAGTATGTCAATAGTTGTTTAGTGGATACACCAAGGTTATATGTACTAGGATGTCATAGACTCAGAATCTGTGTATCTGTGCTTTATGTCCTGTCCTTGTTTGGTTGGGGGCTTAGGGTTAAGGTCACCTATTCGAAGGTCTATCCTGTCCTAAATACATATAACTAGTATACACTAAACAAGTATTGAAGTAACTAATAAAGGTCATCTTATAATTATCTAGTTAGTTCGTCTATTAATTATTGTGTTATCCCTTTTCTCGCGTAAATATCATGGCTGGATTCCATCCCCACAGCGACCCGTACTTCCCAAACCAAGGCAATGCTGGATGGCTAGAGGAAGAACCAGAAGATGATCACCCAATCCCTTTGGATGATCACCATGCTGAAGGCTTTTTTGATAGTTCTGACTCGGAGCCTGAAGTCAACAACCTACCTCCAGCGACTCAAAACCCAAACCCGAACCCTCGCCCAACATTTCAAAGACCCACACCCCTGTGGGCCACAAACTTGAATAGATGGAGTCAGGAGCAGGGTCAACCCTTTCCCTACAATGGAGACAGAAGCTTCTACAACCACACCGAGGGAGGTTCTGCTGACAGGGTCCTACCCATCATGGTTCGTAGGATTTCTCGGAACACAGTACTGGGTCAAGCGACTATCGATCGAGTCGTAGAGATTGACGCCAACTCTAGCGTTAGCAGAGTCTGCAATCGTCAACTAGAGTTTGTTCATGAAAGAACTCTGGTCCACGATGCTGCTCTGCAGAGAGAACTTGCTGGAACCCAAGCTGAAGTCAGGGAACTTCGAGCTTAGCAAGTAAGATCTGACAGGCGTATGAGGGACATAGAACGCCTTCTGTCGGGATCAAGAACTCACTCCAGTAGTTCTCGTCGCCGATAGAATCTCATCGACTCCTCTTTTGGATATAACCTAGTTTATGTAAAACTCTGGTCTAATTTCTTACCTTTATAAATCTTAGACCCGTTAGGTCTTGATTAGGTCATAGTCTGTCAAAATTTTCCATCTTGGTTGATGTAAGACCTACTTCTAGGTCATTTTTCCCGAACTTGTTACATCTGTAATTCCAGTATTATTGACAAATATCTAATCTCATGGAAATTTTTGTCCAAATGCCATCATCTGTTAGTTCTATATCTACGATCATTCATACTATTCATTTGTGCTGTTGGGCTATGAAGAGTTAGTCCATGAGTCACCTACATCAACTTTCCTATTCGAATTCTTATCGTTGTTTCTATCTTTTAAACTTACAGTTGAAAGATGCCTCCTCGCAGAAGTACAAGGCGTAACAATAATAACGAAACACCGATACCACCACCACCTCCACCACCTATGCCACCTCCTCATTTCGACGCTACTATGTTCCAGGCAGCTTTCACGGCGGCTGTAGCGGCTGTCGTATCAGCCATCAATACTCCTGTCCCTAGTGGATTGGGAACAGGTGCACCTCCTTCTCACCATGGAGAGAGCCATGGGCATCCCCGGGAATGCACCTACAAGGATTTTACAAATGCCAAACCTCGGAACTTCAATGGAACTGGTGGGATTATGATCTTAAGGCAGTGGATTGAAAACACAGAAGCGGTTTTTGAAATGTGCGCCTGCCCGGAGGGCAATAAGGTCAAGTTTGCTACTTGTACCTTTTCTGACAGAGCTTTGACTTGGTGGAATGGCCACGTTAAGTCTCTGACTCTAATAGTGGCGAATTCGATCAGCTGGGAAAACTTGAAGGCCATGCTGATGAGAGAGTACTGTCCTCGAGGAGAAATTCAAAAACTCGAGCAGGAACTCTGGGGTCTGGTAATGGTTGGTTCCGACATATCAACCTATACTAATAGGTTCTGTGATCTGGCAATTCTATGCCCTGACATGGTTACTCTTGAGAGCAAGAAAATAGAGAGATATATTTGGGGACTGTTGCCTCAGATCCAGTCAAGTGTGTTACCTTCCAGGCCTGTTACTTTTGACAGCGCCAAAGAGCTGGCACAATCTCTTATAGATCACGGAAACCACCAGAACCCAACAACTCCTATATCCGAACCACAGAAGGGAAACAACAACAACCAGAAAAAGGGGTGGAACAAGAGGAAAAGCAGGGCTTCGCAAGAATCCTCAAAGAGACAACAACTCGTGGCAATCAATGCTGCCACGGTAACCCCTGTTGTCCCTACTAACCCCTTACCGGCAAGGCCTTATGCCGGTAATCTTCCGAGGTGCAACAAATGCAACTTCCATCACCACAGACCTTGAAAGAAATGCAGTGCTGTAACTGCAACAGAAAGGGACATACAGCCCGTTTCTGCAAGACTCCAGCAAGGCCGACCGCTCAAGTTCCTAACACCGGTGTGGGCCAAGCTTGCTACGGTTGTGGCGAAGTAGGCCACTACAAGAGGAACTGCCCTAAGGCAGCGATAGCTGGCGGAGTAGGAAGAGTTATGGCCATAGGCCACGAGGAAACCGTAGCTGATCCTACAATAGTTACTGGTACGTTTCTCCTCGATAACTCTTATGCTTGCATACTTTTCGACTCTGGAGCAGAGAAAAGTTTCGTAAGCAATAAATTTGCACACCTGCTTACGTAGGTTGTACTCTAACAATAAATTTTCACAGTAGAAATGGAAAAAGGAAAAACGGAAAGTACTAACTGTATATACGTAGGTTGTACTCTAACTATAGATGGCCATACTTTTAAGATAGACCTCATGCCGGTCCCCATTAAAAGTTTCGACGTTATTATCGGCATGGATTGGTTGAGTCTTCTTCGCGCCGACATCATGTGCTTTGAAAAAGCAGTTCGTCTTAACCTTCCTAACAGCGAAACCCTAGTTATCTACGGCGACAAACCTAATACGAGCCATCGCATCATTTCGTGCATCCAAGCTCAGAAATGTTTACGAAAGGAATATCATGCATTCCTCGCACACATCGTCGATACGAGTCAAGAAGTGAAAGACATTCAGAACATCCCGGAAGTACGCGACTTTCCCAACATCTTCCCAGAAGAACTCCCGGGATTACCACCACAACGCCAAGTCAAGTTCAGAATCGACTTAGTGCCAGGGGATACTCTAGTAGCCAAATCCCCATATCGTCTGGCACCAGCGGAGATACAGGAACTTTCCAGTCAGCTTAACAAACTTCTCAAGAAGGGATTCATTAGGCCAAGCTTCTCACCATGGGGAGCACCGGTCTTGTTCGTCAAGAAGAAAGACGGATCGTTTCGTATGTGCATCGACTACAGGGAACTCAACAAGCTTACCATTAAGAATCGTTATCCCTTGCCCCGCATTGACGATTTATTTGATCAACTTCAAGGAGCCAACTACTTCTCGAAGATAGATCTACAATCCGGATATCACCAACTACGAGTGCTAGGGGAGGATGTTCCGAAGACCGCCTTCCGAACTCGTTATGGGCACTACGAATTCGTAGTGATGCCGTTCGGATTAACCAACGCACCTGCAGTATTCATGGATTTGATGAATAGGGTGTGCCGTCCTTACTTGGATCAGTTCGTCATCGTCTTCATCGATGACATACTCATCTACTCTCATAGTAAGGAGGAGCATAGTCAACATCTACGCCTAGTCTTAGAAACACTGCGTTCGGAGAAGCTCTATGCGAAGTTCTCAAAATGTGAATTTTGGATCCGAAGGGTCGAGTTCTTAGGGCACGTAGTTAGCGAAGAGGGAATACACGTGGACCCTTCCAAAATCAAAGCCATTGAGAACTGGTCAGCACCGAAGACACCTACGGAAATTCGTTAATTTCTAGGTCTCGCTGGCTACTATCGCAGGTTCATTCAGAACTTCTCCCGCATTGCAAAACCCCTTACAACACTGACCCAGAAGGGCGTACCCTTTGACTGGGAAGAGAAACAGGAGAGAGCGTTCCAAACACTCAAGCGAGCCTTGTGCACCGCGCCAATACTATCCCTTCCCGAAGGGATAGAAGACTTTGTTGTCTATTGCGATGCTTCGAATCAAGGGCTCGGCTGTGTTCTGATGCAACGAGGTAAGGTCATTGCCTATGCCTCGAGACAACTGAAGACACACGAGGTTAACTATACCACCCACGATCTTGAGCTAGGAGCAGTTGTGTTTGCTCTGAAGATCTGGAGACACTACCTTTATGGTACAAAAAGCACGATCTTTACAGACCACAAAAGCCTACAACATATATTCGACCAGAAAGAGCTCAACATGAGACACCGACGGTGGGTCTAGCTACTCAGTGATTACGAATGCGAAATTCGTTATCATCCGGGTAAAGCCAACGTAGTAGCAGATGCCCTAAGTCGGAAAGAATATTTTGGTCGTAGAGTCAAATCTTTGACTCTAACTATCCATTCACACTTGTCCATGCAAATTAAGGAGGCTCAGCTCGACGCCTTGAAACCTGAAAATGTGGCGAGTGAATCCCTGAGAGGAATGGATAAGAACTTGGAAGTCAAGGGTGGCGGAGCCCTATACCTCATGGATCGAATCTGGACGCCGAAACTTGGTGGTTTCAGAGACTTGGTCATGAACGAGTCGCACAACACTCGTTATTCCGTCCACCCAGGTTCAGATAAGATGTATCTGGATATCAAAAAGCTATAATGGTGGCCTAACATGAAAGCAGATATTGTTACCTTCGTAAGTAAATGCCTTACTTGTGCCAAGGTCAAGGTCGAATACCAGAAACCCTCCGGTCTTCTACAAAAACCAGAGATACCGGAATGGAAGTGGGAGCGGATCACTATGGACTTCATAACCAAGTTGCCCAAGACAACGGGTGGACTTGATACCATATGGGTCATCGTCGATAGATTGACCAAGTCCGCACACTTCCTACCCATCAAAGAAACCAACAAAATGGAGAAACTTACGAGAACCTACATTAGGGAGATTGTACGACTGCACGGTGTTCCCATATCCATTATCTCGGACAGAGATAGCAGATTCACATCGAGGTTCTGGCAGTCGCTACAAACTTCCCTAGGAACTAGGCTGGACATGAGTACAGCCTACCATCCGCAGACCGACGGACAAAGTGAGAGAACTATCCAAACCCTGGAAGATATGCTGCGAGCCTGTGTGATCGACTTTGGTAAGGCATGGGATACCCACTTACCCCTCGTCGAATTCTCCTACAACAACAGTTATCACACGAGCATCAAGGCTGCTCCCTTTGAAGCCCTGTATGGCCGAAAGTGCAGATCCCCTCTGTGCTAGGCTCAGGTGGGTGATACCCAGTTAGCTAAAGGACGAGTTCGTGAAAGCACTCTCACGGGTCCAGAAATCATTCGGGAAACGACAGAGAAGATCGTTCAGTTCCGTGAACGATTGAAAGCCTCTAGAGACCGACAGAAAAGCTACGCAGACAAGCGAAGGAAACCTTTGGAATTCCAGGTGGGAGACCGCGTTCTTTTGAAAGTCTCACCCTGGAAGGGCTTGATACGCTTCATAAAGCGTGGGAAGCTCAATCCAAGATACATAGGGCCTTTCGAGATTCTTGCCCGAATCGGCCCAGTAGCTTACAAACTCAATCTACCGCGCGAACTCAGTAGCGTACATTCTACTTTCCACGTCTCCAACTTGAAAAAGTGTTTGGCCGACGAGACTCTTGTAATCCCACTCGACGAGATCGAGATCAACGAGAGCCTCAACTTCGTGGAGGAACCTGTAGAAATCATGGACCGTGAGGTCAAGCGAACGAAACAAAGTCGTATCCTGATAGTGAAGGTTCGCAGGAACGCCAAATAAGGACCAGAATTCACTTGGGAACGAGAGGATCAGATGAAACTGAAATATCCTCACCTCTTTGCATAGTTATTTGTAACTACTTATTTGCTTAAATTCTAATTTCGAGACGAAATTCCTTCTAACGGGGGGATGATGTGACAACCCGATATTTCG
Organism: Lactuca virosa; assembly: GCF_052849685.1. Lineage (NCBI taxonomy): Eukaryota > Viridiplantae > Streptophyta > Magnoliopsida > Asterales > Asteraceae > Lactuca > Lactuca virosa. Next base: position 157,318,485 of record NC_136434.1, read on the forward strand.
AATCAATGTAATGACCTAAAAAGTCAAGAATTGTAATCTCTTGTGAGATAATGAAATTTCCATCCAAAAATAAAGTGTTCAACAGTCTATAGGGTTGCTTAGAAAGATAGTTATCATTTCAAGGTTTTCAGAAACATAAAGAACACTAAAATTCGGGTTATAACGAAGAAGTTTTGACCAACCTAAGATACACATCAAAACCGTCAATACTGTTAAACGTAAAACACGAAGTTTCAATACAATAACTTTTAGCCTTAGGTATCTAAATGAAAGTCGTAGATATCGTTAAACCGTGAACATTCATAAAAAGAACGCCCAAATCTGACTTCGTATGAGGAAGTTATGATTTTTCGAAGTTTCTGACCTAGCAGTAGACAGCTAAAAACTCGAAATAGAGATCGAGCGGTCTTTAACCGACACAACCTAAATGAGAATCGAAGGTCTCGAAAATATTAGCTCAACGATAAAAAGTCTGACGAAAATGGACACCAGATGAAGAAGTTATGGAATTTAAACGGACTTTTCCAGGCCCGCCCTATTAAAAATAATATAATAAAAGTAAATCAAAATTAGCCGACGGAGTCTAAACGAGAGTTGTAGAGCCTTTTCTCACCTACGCGTGCATATAAAGAACGTCGAAAACGGAGCTCGTATGCAGAAGTTACAGATTTTACCATTTCGAGACACAAAATTCGAGGCTGTCAGGCTGGCCACGACGTGGCACAGTGACTGATGGGTTTTCAGGCTTGGAAGAAGACGTCTCGTCCATGGAAGTGGATAGGATCGACTCCACGACGTGGCAACCCTTTTGCCACGACGTGGGACCTAAAAATTGGGCTATAAATAGAGCTCAAAGGGTTCCGGGTTTCATTGCTCAGTTCTCTTCTTTCTCGCACCGAAGCTCTGCGTTTTTCCACTCGAAGCCATCCCGACACCTCGGTTTTCACACTCAAGTCCCGAAGGAAGTTCTAAACTCTCGAGAGTCCCGAGAATCCCGAGATTTTCCTGTGTTTTCAGCTTTTCCTGTCGAAGTTCTGCTCGATTCTTCTCTCGACTACTTCAAAACAACCACTTCAATCAAGTGAGTTCATACCCCTAAATCAACCTTTTAAATGATTTTAAATGCTTTAATGGGGGGGATACAAGTAGAAAACAATATGTTATAGTATCAATCGCATGTGATTTATAACTGTGTTTTCAGCCAACTAATTTCACATACTTCAAAATGTGATACACGAAATGGTTTTCTGTCTTGATATACTTTGTTATCAAATGAATTACTTTTGAAATGTATTATAACAATGACATCAAGTCATTGTTATTTATTGTTCAAAACTCTTAAATGTTTTACAAAACCTCTTTCAACTTATTGATCAAAACAATATCTATACACTTATGTTCATATATATATGTATTGATGTGAGAGCATTCATTCTTCGTTCAGTTCCCACACTCTTGAGTAGCAAGGGTGTATAAACCTTCTTGGACATCTATTACATTCCAGTAAACTATTATAGGAATAGTTTAGGGGATACAAAACATTATTCCTATTACAATGAATTACACCAGAGTCAGTTCATTCATGAGTCTATACTAAATGCTATATGAAGAGATACACTTACATGGATCCTCTTACATGGATATACTTACATGAATCCTCTTACATGGATACTTTTACCTAGATACTATATGATAAGATACTATTATGTATTATATGTGTAGATTAGATCTATCTATCCTAGTACCAAAGGATACTATAAGGGACTAACCATTCCTACACCCAGCTGTTAGCAACAGAGGTAAATGCACATCTATGGATGCCTACGGTTAATACTATTATAAGAGTACCTTTACGGGACTAACCATTCCTACACCCTGCTGTTAGCTACAGAGGACAATGCCCATTTACGGATGCCTACGGTTAATATTATTCGGCATTTACTATGTCGTGTTTATCCTAGTACCAAAGGATAATACTTAAATGATTATATATTTTTCCCTATTACTTTTATTTTGTGATACGTTCACATAAATGATGAAGTAGATTGTATATTGTTAATAATAGTCATACAGGGGAAAAATCATCTTTGTTACAGAAAGACTACTTTCAAAACAGTCAGGTCTTGGTAGAAGACTACTTTCAAAACATTCAGGTCTTGATAGAAGACTACTTTTAAACTAGTAGGAAATATGGGATTTTCTACGGTTTTCACACTTATATCAAATGTTTCATTCAACGATTTACATGGCATTCATAACAGCTTTCCAAATCAATGACACTAAAATACTTATGAATTCACCAGCTTTATGCTGATCTACACTTTCAAAATAAGTTGTATTCTCAGGTCACCAGTAGACAGGTACGATGACCAGGTTTTGAGAAGACGGAGCACAGTACAAGACTCGTCTTTTATTTTGATTACATATTTTAGTGTCTTATTACAATGAAAGAACACACATGTATTAAAACTTTACTTTTAATGCAATGGATGATGTTGTTGCGTGTTTACTACTTTGCACTGTTATGATACTTGACATGACGTCCTCCACCCCTGAACGTTTCCGCCGTTCTTGGTTTTGGGGTGTGACAGCTTGTGACATTGATGACAAACAGAGAGAGATTAATCATGTGAACTCATACTCTTTTTCAAATCTTGGAATCTCATCCAACACTGCTCTCTCATCAATCATGTCTTCCTCGGGTCAAGCCTTTGGAGCTCAACAACCTCAGATTCAGACCTTTGCTGCTGTATCATCCATCCCTCACCATCAAAATCAGCCATTTGTCACTCCACAAGCTATCCCTGCTCCAAATGTGTCTACTATAGCCTCTTCCTCAAACACAAAGGACACTGATGAAAATCTGGCTCTAGCCACTGGGCTTGTTGACTGCTACAATGCCTTTGTAGCTGGAGAGCTTCCACCCCAGCTATCATTTGCTGACCTAGATCAAATTCATCCAGAAGACGTGGAGGAAATGGCTATAATGTGGTAGATTGCTATGGCTGTCTTTAGAGCCAAGCAGTTTGCTAAGAAGATAGGGAAAAGCAACTGGGGCATGAATGCAGACAAGAAGGTGGGATTCAACAAGGGCACGCTGCGATGTTTCAACTGCCACGAGCCGGGTCATTTTGCTCGTGAGTGCCCTAAGCCAGACCGTAGGATCAACAACAACAGGACGATGGTAGCAGTAGGAAAAAACCGTGCAGGTGCTACAGCTAATGGTGAAACTGCTATGGTCGCTCAATCTTTTGACTGGGAAGACCAGATTCAGGCTTTGAATATCTCAGGGCCAGAAAATGCTCACCTAGCACAAATTGATGATGCTGCCTTGAAGAATGATGGAGTTGATCCCGAAGCAGAGATGATGGAGCTGCAGCTTGCTCTAATGGTGTCTACTTCTTCCGAACCAAAGAAAAACGAGGTAAACCTACCATCTTGTTCTCATGCATGTAAAGAATATGTTAAAGTTCTTCGTGATGAAATCCAATTATTACGTAGAGAGGTAGAGGACCTTAGATATGAGGGATACCAACTTAGGAAAGGGCAAAAGCCCCTTAAATCCCAATTAGAAGCTAAGATAAACGATTTTAGAAGAATTCAGGCAGAATACAGTGAGAAATGTGAACTGTACAATTATACTAAAAAACAAAATGATGCGCTGATTGCCGAGCTTGATACATTAAAGAAAAGGTTTGATTCTGCAAACTTTGCTTTTAAAAAATTTGATGGATCAAGCAAGGTAGTTGCCACCATGATTGATCACTGCATGGATTTTAAACGAAATCAGTCTAAGGGTTTAGGATATGATAGTGTGCCTCCTCCTTATAATCACACATATCAGTATCAACCCTTGTCCAAAGATGAGATTGCCAATGAATCTTTTATGGTTTATGGCAAACCATCTGGCTTCGTTTCAGGAGGATTTATAAATGTTGAAAGTACTGACGCTTCTACTTCCTCTGCAGATCATCCTTTAGATCCGGCGAAGCATGGAGTTGGTGTTTCTGTTTCTGTTCCTATTTCTGATGTTTCTATTTCTATTTGTGATTCTGATGTTAAGACTGATAGTGTTTTGTGTGATGTTTCTAATTCTGATTATGTTGAATTTAATTTCTTTGATATGTTTGATGAACTGTTTGGTAATTCTGATGCTTATAATTCTCATGAAAAACCATCAATTTCACAAGTCACACCTTCTGAGGCACCTTCACTTATCTCACAACCTATTTCTCATGCATGTTCTTCTGAGACAAGTAAGAATGTCTTTCAAGAAAATAAATCTGAGAAATGTAGTACAAGTTCAAATAATAAACAGATTTGTTTTAATTGTGGCGTTGGTGGTCATATAGCTAGGAATTGTCAAAATAGGATCTTTGTAACCTATTTGTCACCAAGAGGAGAGAACGAATCTCGAGGAAGGTCTTTAATTAGAAAGTCCTCAAGAAATCGTTCTCGAAATGATGATTGGAAAGATGATCGAAGCAGAAAAGGGCTATTTTTCAAAAGAACAAAAAGGTTTTTTCTAACAAATCTCAAAATAGTTTGCCAAAACCGAACAAGGCTCCGCCAAGATCGGTTTCGTCAAAAAGCAGTTCTGGATCTTCAACCACTTCTGGTAGAACATCCAGAGGCTCAGTGCAAACTCACAAGAAATTTATTTCAAAACCTCCTAAGAATGTTGTAAAACCTAAATATAATTGGAAGCCCAAATCAATTTCCAATCCTTCATTACCATCCTCTGACGTGATTAGGAATGAGGATCCTAATTTGAAATCATTAAATGTTAATTCAGAGAAATTAAAAAGGAAACCCAGGACAGTGATGACCTGGGTTCCCAAATCTAAATGATCCCGCTCATTTTGTAGGGACAGTTGCGGAGGAAAGTCGTTCGTCCATGGTACGTAGACAGCGGCTGCTCCCGGCATATGACTGGAGACATCTCCCAATTGAGCGAAATTCAATCTTTTAATGGGGGCTATGTTTCCTTCGCGGGCGGAGATGGTGGCAAGATCACGCAAAGAGGAACTGTTACAAATGGAGTGTTAAGCTTTGAGAATGTCAACTTCGCTCCCGAGTTAAAGCACAGCTTGTTGAGCATTTCCCAAATCTGCGACAAAGGCTATTCTACCCATTTTAGCGACAAGGAATGTATGATTCTCAAGCCAGGCATTGTTATTCCGGAAGAGTGGATTCTTGTCAAATCTAAATGGGATGGCAATGCTTACATTATTGACATGAACAGCAACCTACCTGAACAAGTCACTTGCCTTTTCTCAAAAGTCTCCGAACAAAACGTAATGCTATGACACCGAAGGCTCGGTCATGCTAACGCGAAAAACCTGAATCGCCTTGCCAAGAATGAGATCGTCCGAGGCCTACCTGTCAAATACTTTATTACATTTGAGAAGTGTGTTTCCTGTGCTCAGGGCAAACATCATAGAAAACCACACCTGCCCAAGCAAGTCAACTCAATTAGTCAGGTGCTCTAATTATTACACATGGACTTATTTGGTCCGGTCAACGTCCTGAGCATTAACAACAGCTCGTACTGTCTCGTTGTGATCGATGATTTCTCTCGGTTTACGTGGGTCTTCTTCATATCCAACAAAGCGGGGGTTGTTGATCTGATAAAGAAGTTCGCGGTGATGATTAAGAAGCAAACCAACAACCAAGTGAAGGCGCTTTGTACTGATAATGGAACTGAGTTCAAGAATGTTGTTCTTGACCATTTTTGCGCAGAAAAGGGGATCGTGCGTCAATACAGCTCTGCTCACACACTCAACAAAACGGTGTTGCTGAAAGGAGAAATAGAACTTTGAAAGACGCCGCAAGGACGATGCTTTGTGATTCCAAATTACATGTTTTCTTCTGGGTCGAGGCGATTAACACTGCTTGCTACGTGCAGAATCGTGTTCTAATCAACAAAGCACATATGAAGACACCGTACGAGATTCTCTATGGACACAAGCCTTCTGTCAGCCATTTCCGTGTATTTGGCTGCCCTTGCACCCTTCTTCACTTGGAATCCAACCCTAAATTCAATGCCAAAGCCGATGATTGTTATTTTGTGGGATATGCTGCGCGCACCGCTTATAGGGTTTACAACAAGAAGACTAAGCAGATTGTCGAATCCTATGACGTGCGCTGGTTGGAGGAGAATGAAACAGACGCTCGAGTGGGTCCCGACTGGTTATTTGATTACACATCGCTCTTCAAATCTTTAAATGTGTTTTCAGATAGTTCAAGTGGATCCTCCTCTGGTTCGAAGATTGTTTCTGAAGACGAAGACGAAGAAGTTGTTTACAGACCTCCAACGGTTGAGGGGGAGTCCTCTGCTCCACCTGAGGGGGGGTCATCTGATCAACCTACTAGTCCAGAGTCTAAAGTTCAAGATGAAACTCCTAATGCTAATGCTGATGCTACACCTCTTACCCCTATTGAAAGAGAGTTCATGTCTAGAGATGCTTCCGCTGTCAATCCAACTTTTATGGAACTACTCTTTCCTGAAGAAATTGCAAATGAGTCTGTAATAGATCCATCCAATGTGGATCAATCAGAAAATAATGGAGGTTTCAACATTCACACTCTTCCTGTTTCACTCAATGATATCAGCCAAGACATTCCTTCAAGAATTCAACGCGATCATCCGATTGATAACGTCATTGGCCAGCTGGGTGACGGAGTTAAAACTAGGAGTCAGAGTGGAGATGTCAATGCATGTCTCTACTCTTGCTTTATTTCACAAATAGAGCCCAAGAATGTTGACATGGCTTTGAATGAACCCAGCTGGGTAGATGCGATGCATGAAGAGCTCAATTAGTTTGAAAAGCTCGGGGTTTGGAAGTTGGTAGAGTTACCAAAGGGCAAAAGGTCTCTCGACACGCGTTGGGTCTATCGCAACAAGCAAGATATTTCTGGTGTAATAGTGTGAAATAAAGCAAGGTTGGTGGTTCGCGGGTTTCGACAGGTTGAGGGTCTTGACTATACTAAGGTTTATGCGCCAGTTGCTCGGTTAGAAGCCATTCGTATCTTTCTCGCGTATGCTTCCTACATGAACTTCACGGTCTACCAAATGGATGTCAAGACTGCCTTCTTGTATGGCAAAGTAAAGGAGGGAATTTACGTTGATCAACCCCTTGGGTTCGTTAACTCAAAGTTTCCTAATCATGTCTACAAGTTGGACAAGGCGTTGTACGGGTTACATCAAGCTCCTCGATCATGGTATGCGACTCTAACAAAGCATTTGCTCGAGCATGGATACTCTCGCGACACTATTGATCAAACTTTATTCATCAAGCATGTGGGTAACGATCAGATACTAGTTCAAATCTATGTTGACGACATTATCTTCAGATCTACCAGTCCACAACTTTGCAAAGAGTTCGAAGGCGTGATGAAGAAACGGTTTAAGATGAGTTCTTTAGGTGAAATGACCATGTTTCTGGGGCTTCAGGTCAAACAAAATTCAACCGGAATCCTGCTACATCAAGCTAAGTATGTGGAGGATATTCTTGAGAAGTTCGGGTTTCAAGACGCGAAACATGCATCGACACCAATGGCTGAAAGACCCCTGCTGAATCGAGATATTGAGGGCGAATCTGTAGATCAGACTCACTACAGATCGATGATCGGATCGTTAATGTATCTCACTGCAAGTCGTCCCGACATCATGTTTGCAGTGTGTCAATGTCCTCGCTATCAGGCTAATCCTAAACTCTCTCATCTTATTGCTGTCAAAAGGATTTTTCGGTATATCAAAGGCAGCCCAAAATTGGGTCTTTGGTATCCGAAGAATTCTGAATTTGATTTATATGCTTTTGCTTACAGTAATTATGGAGGCTGTGAGCTTGACAGGAAATCAACATCAGGAGGGTGCCAATTCCTTGGTGATAGGTTGGTGTCGTGGCAGTGCAAGAAACAGCATACCGTCTCCACCTCTACAGCAGAAGCGGAATACGTTGCTGCCTCTGCCTGCTGTTCTCAAGTTATCTGGATCCAACATCAGCTGTTGGACTACGGTTTGAATTATCTAGAAACCCCAATTCATTGTGATAATGAGGCTGCTATTCAAATCACTAAAAATCCGGTCCAACATTCCAAAACCAAGCACATTGATATCAAAATTCACTTTATCAGAGATTGTTATGAGCGCTCGCTCATTAGGCTAGAACATGTTCACACTGACAATAATGTGGCGGATTTGTTCACCAAGCCTTTTAACAAAGCTCGATTCGATGTGCTTGTGGGATTTTTAAAAATGATTCGTTTTGAGGATTAAACTTTTTGTTATTGATTAGGCTTAGGTTAAATTTGCGCATTTTAATCATTCCATTCTCTCTCATGCATAAATTTAGGGGGAGAAATAAAAACAAAACAAAAATTTAGAAATTAAAAAAAATCCAAAAGTAGTGTTATTTCTGTTTTATTTCTTTTTCAGAAAATATGAAAAATCCAAAAACATGAAAAATTCAGAAAAATCAAAAATATTGTCGCTAACAGTTTTGCTTGTTGATGTAATACTGGGAAGTGATATTATCAAGTGATAAGAGGCAATCTGAGTCTGCGTAACGTACCCAAAGTTGAAGGGTCTACGCTCTGGTTTGATGCGTCGGTAGGCACGAAAGATTCTAAATGGACTCGACTAGGCAGAGTTGAACTTAAGAAATTCTTAGACTTGACAAATCTTGACCTAGTTAGATCCGTTTAGCCTGATAATACGATGCTCAGATAGATTGAGTAGGGAGATATATACGGGAATCTACTCGTCACATTAAATGAACCTGTACTTGGAACCATGGATTAACTTTTCCTCGATGTGCAGATTCTGTCCTTAATTCCGGTATTGATGGGGCGACTGGTAAATTCCGATCAGTTAGGTCTGTAGAAAATTGTTTTCTTTCTCTATTTGTCTGTTAGTCATATGTTGCCTCCTTTGCGTGATTGGAAGAGATCCGACCTCGACTGCAACATATGCAAATCTATTTCTCTGCATATTATATCTATGAAATTCTTCCCATCTGTTAGCCATATACAGTCTCCTTTGTGTGACTCACAATCCGACCTAGTACACAGTATATGCACCATTCTACTTCTCAATCCCTCTAAAACTATAGTTAATGATAATCTGAATCCATCCTCTCTATTAATGATTGTCTGCTCACCCGATGTAAGGAGTATTCTGGAAGTCCTTGATTATTGGAGCATATCAGGAAGCGGGAACCATGTTCCAGTACAATTAACAATTGAACACTCACAGATTATTTATAGATCTCGCTGCTCAATTTAAGTGGACAACAATATCCCTGGTCGTCGTCAGCTGAATGGTCTTTAAGATATAGTATCTAGGAACCTAGGATCAGATATAGTATCTAGGAACTTAGTATCACTTTGTCTTACCATTATTAGTATGTCCTAATATTTTCACAATTTTTCGTGTTTAAGTGGACCACAATACCAACGATCGACCAGACAAAGATGTGAAAATGAAGGGTACCGACAAGTGGATTAAGGCTATCTAACAACTTTGATCCCAGCATCACAAGAATATTCTCAGTAAATTTTGAGATAAATTTTGTCTGCGTTTATTTTATTTTATTTTATTTTAAATTTATTTTTATTTTATTTTATTAATTGTCAAAAAATTTATTTTTTAATATTTTAATTCATAAATTTTAGAAATTAGTTTATTTTATTTTTAGTTTAATTTTAATTTTATCTTTATTTTAATATCCTCAAAATGTTTATTTTTGATATTTAATCGGGATTAGGACTGTGATTTTAACTGTGTGGGAGACAGGTAATTTCGAAGGGAGTATAAAAGGAAGAGTTTACTTCCGTAAACCCTTTCCACTCCCATTCCTCCCTTTTTACAGCCGCAAGCATACTTTCTCTCTCTACTCTCTCTCCTCGAAAAACCATTTGCGAGTTCTTGTGAAATCGACTATACCACTTCGAATGTATGATGAAACCGACCAGGAATCTGCTTTTTATTCGTCGTTCCGACCAAAAATGAAGGAGTAATCGGGGTTTGAAAGATCGTCGGCGTTTACTGTTCTTGAGGGGTTTACGGTTCTTGAAGATTCAACGACCGTAAACTCCATCTGGTCTTACGACCGTAAACTCGGGTTTTGGTCTTACGACCGTAAACTCTGGTTTTGGTCTTACGACCGTAAACTCAGTTTACGGTCAGTTGACCAACTTTGACCGTAAACCCATTTTGACTGCCTTTGACCGTAAACTCCTTGTTTGACTAATTTTGACCGTAAATTCTAATCTTTTGCAGTCAAACTAATTTTTAAAGGCCAAAATAAATTTGTTTAACTAAGAAAACTTAAAGCTTTAAATTGTTAAACACTTTGTTTTCTTACTTGGCATGTTTAGTGCAGATCAATGGCGGATCTCAAGTTTGCAGACATGCACAACCTGGCGGTCTTGGATGATCCTCCGGTCGCTCATGCAGAATTCAAATCAATGATCTATAGACTGAGAGAGTGCTGCTTGTCTTGTGCCATCACAGTAAATCCCATCATTTATCAGGACATTATCCGGGAATTCTGGCAGACGGCCAAGATGTCACAAGAAAAAGGTGTGGTTACTGTTAAAGCTTTGATCAAAGGATGCAAGATCGTGATCACCGAACAGTACATCAGAGACACACTGCTGATCGATGATCAACTCGATTTCCCTACTGAGATTGGGATTGATGATGTTCAAAGGATTCTCAGCAGGATGGGATATGAGGGCATCTACCCTCCTACGGTGAAGAAACTTCTACCCCCCTACTGGAGATTTCTGGCACATGTCTTTGTCAGCTGCATTTCGGGAAGGAGATCAGGTGCTGATGAGATCTCGCTCCGGAACACAGGAGCAATTGTTTCACTCGCTGCCGGTATAAAATTCAATTTCTCGAAGTACATTCTAGATGAATTTTTGGTGAACATAAATGCCATTTCCCGGAGAACCAGAGATGCATTCTTGTTGTACCCAAGATTTATTCAGGAGTTCGTCGACAACCAGTTCCCGGAGATGCTGAAAGATGGTGACAAGCTTGATATTAAGTCCCTTGGCCCACACACTGTTGGTCTCATCAAACAAAATCGAAAGGGCAAAGTCGTTTTCCAGGGCTTACATCCTCTTGAGAAGTTCGGAAAGTTTGCTGAGATTGATGAATCTTCTGAGTCGCATGGAACATCTGACAAGGCATCTGAGCCCACTTCTTCTGAAAGGGTTGTTTCTGAAGATGTGATCACTGTCTCAGATCATGAAGAAGAAGAAAATCCAGCACCTAAAGCACAAGTGGCTGAGGAACACGAGTTGACATCCGTTCAAGTACAAAAGGATTATCCTGAGGGGTCTGGAACGGAAACTGATTTGTATGAAGGCCTAGATCTCACAGGATTTGACAATGATGAAATTCCTGTCAATTTTGGGAGTAATGAAGATTTTATGGCCGGGATGAACCTCAATGAGCTGCTTGACAATGTCGATGAAGTTGCTGAACCAGCAACAGAGACAAGGGAAAAAGGAGATGTTCTCGAAGCTACACCTCCTCCTACCAATACATCGGCGGAAATAGCAATTCCTATGGTGGCAACGTCGGGGATGTTGGGTTTTGAGCATTCTAACACTCCTATGGTATACATGCAACCCTATAAACCTTGGATCTATGTTTTCTCTATTATACATGCAAATATTAACTATTCCAAGGTTTCATCCTAACTAGCATATTATGAAGCACCTATACTACAAAGTTCTAGTTAGATGACATACCTTTTGATGTAGCTTGATGTCTTCAAGCTTTAAGAGCTTAGCCCCAATAGTGTGGAAGCCTCAAATGGAATCACAAATCACCAAAACACCTTGGAAGAACTTGAGATAATATGTATGCACACTAAAATCGGCCCACTCTTATTTTCACACACTTGTGCGAATTTTGTGAGCCAAGGACCCCTTTATATATTATGGAGGATTAGGGTTACATCCATGTAAACCCTAATACCCATGACCTTTCATTTACATAGGATCCATGGGTTAAAAGCTCCATGGACCATCCATGAAAGCTTAGCCCAACCTAAATGAACTTGGCCCGTTCCATATATATGAGTCCATATTTAATTAGTTCTTTTTGATCACTTAATTAATTCTAAATTAATTCTTGATCAATACTAATTAAATAATATGATTCCATATTAATATATTAGAACTTACAATATATTAATATAAATCATAAATATACTATTCTCAAAAGACTATCCAAATAAATTGTGTCGGTGAAGTGCAACCCAAATGGACCATGTCGGGTCGGGTCAAGTACATACCAAATATAGTTATGGACTTAGACATTAATCCAACAAGGGATTCCTCCCCTTAATGTTGTCTTACCTACTTCTACGCCTTTGGAAAGTGATCACCCAGCCACACAAGTCTCACCTCCTCCAAGTAAAAGCGAAGACTCGACCCAAGACGGAGAACTACTGATTCCAATGTTCTTCAAAGTTTTACAGCTCCACCAACAACAACACCTGTTATAGTCTCAGCTGAACCCACAAGTGAAGGTCCTAGTACCTTCTATGAAACTGGTGGCTCGTCCTTCCCAACGGATTTCTCTCCTCCTAGGCCAGAGCACGACGCTACCTCTATTAAATTCGCCAGGCTCTTGGCCAGAGATCAATGTTCAAAATCACCCCCACATGGCAAAGGAATTTCTATCGGGGGTGATAACACAGGAGAAGAGAGTCCCTCACTTCTTGAACTTCAAAAGCAGATTGATGCTCTGAACCAGAAGAACGTTGAGTTGGATTAGAGGAACATTGAGCTTGATATCAAGGTGGCTGAACTTCAAACTGAGAATACACAGCTCAACATTCAAGTGGCCGAGCTTACCGAGGACAAAGCTCTGAAGACTAAACAGATCACAGATCTTCAAACACACTTTGGGCTACTGACCGCCGTCTACTACGACTTGAAGAAAAAGCTGGAAGATAAATTTGGGGACGAATTCAAGTCATCCGTTGAAGAGCCACAGATTTATCTTCCCAACCAAGATGCTCCCATTGCTCTGCAATCTACCAGAACCACCACCATCGTGAATCGTTTTGAGAAAGAACCGGCTCAAGCTCCAAGTGCAGCAGAATTAAAACGTGCCAAAAAGCACAAGTCTGCTGACAAAGGTAAATTGCTATTCAAAAGGAGCGCAGATCATAAGGCACCCTAGGATAAACCATAGATCACCGTTACGGATCTGGGCGAGAATCGTTTCAGAGACATCTATGGTGATAGGTCAGGAATCCTCTCGTGGGGATTCCATGACACCATGAATATGTTTATGGTGAGGAGAAAGAGCGGCAATCGTGAACTATACAAAGATGCTCACGACTTTCATTCTTTTACTAAGGTTCATCTTATTGAGTTGTCTAAGGCTCCTTTCTCCAATCCATCGAACAATCCCAGGGCAAGTCAGTTCAATTCATTCTTGGAAGATCAAGTCGCTAAAGGTTTTCCAATCCTAATGTTTGATGAAGACTGCTGAGTCGATAGTCAAGGTTTACCCTAATGTGTTTGATCCCAAGATAGATCAGCCACTTAGATCAGTGATGTGGCCTGCTACAGCCCAAGTGAAGCAAGTCCCTGTTCTTCAAAATTATTCTGATGGTTCTCTTGCATCCATGCTATATTGGGTGTATGATGAAGCCACGGATGTCGCTGTTATCAAGCTTAAAGAAAATTGCATCCGTCTGTATGAGAAAAGGGATTTACTTCAATTTGGCAAGTGGGACATACATCATCTCGCTAAAAATCAGATTATGGCGGCTGAACCTCTCTGTAAGCCCGCTGCAAAAGAATACACGTCGATGGTGGCTAAAATTATAGAAAAGAAAATGTGGAACGGAGCGATGGGAAAATCAGACGTACTGGTGGTCGAAAAGAGCTAAGTCCAAGCTAGCACCAAACCAAGGGGGAGATAGAAGGACCCAGTAAATGGTTTGGTCTATGCTTTCATTGTGTTTAGTTCAGTTTGAGTCTGTAATGTTGTTTATGGGTTGTTTTCGAAGTTTTGGTCAAAATGTATGTTTACGACCGTAAACGGAGTTTACGGCCGTAAACCCCGTTTGCGGTCTGGTTCAGTATATATAGGGGAGGTGTTGGTCATTGTATGGTTGTTGATGCCATTTCCGTTTACACAGAGTCCTATCGAGTTGTACCAGATGATTTATTGAATATAATCGTGTGCAAGCTTGATTTATTTTCATCTTACTCTTCTTCTATGATTGATTGTTGCTTAACTACTGGTAAAGATCCATATTTGGACCTTACAGGATGAGATGAACCTTATCATTCAACAAGTCCTCATCAAACTCCTGCGATCAACTTGGAACTTTGTTGATGTTCCGAACAGGAAGTTTGATGAGATGATTGCCATCCTCAGTAGCACATTCAAGCATCTCTCCGAACAAGCTCCCACTGCCGAAGCCTATGACACTATTACTTTTCAACTCTCCACAGGTGTTCAGAAGGTTTTCTCCAAACTTGATGATATCAAGGAAGAATTAACGCTTGCATTGGTATCAAGAGCCACCGATGCAAGAGGGGGAGAAGGCCCAAGTAGAAGATGGGAACCAGCCTCGAAATTCACACTTAGGGATGAGGACCTCGAGTCCAAAGATGAAGATGTTCAGTTTGTCTCCGGAATCCTGGGAATCACTGTAGGGAACTAAGATGATGAAGATAATGAAGCCTATATTCTGGATGATGCTCCCAAAGGAGTTCTTGGTCTTCAAGCTCCAAAGCTAACCACTCCGAAGGAGTTAACTGAGGAACAAAAGAGGATCTGGTCCGCAGTCTCCTGGCCATCCTCTCTTCCGGATGCTTTTGAAATGGCCGTCAAAATGGCTAAGGCAAAGTCATTCCTTACAGCTTAAGCCTTCCGAGCCACTCCCTCTGTGCGGTCTCCCACTCCCATTCCGGAACCAAAAATAGCCCCAATTGACCAGGGCTCTCCTCTCCGGACTCCAGATGAAATTCCGAAACAACCGCTTCTAACTCCCACTCCGGAATTCATCATTGATGAGAACATGAAGATGGTCATTGATGCACTTCAAAGAGACAAATGGAAGTAACCGATGACTTCCGAACATCAAGCCTTCCAATCCGGACCTCCTCTCAAACAAAAATATGGATGGTCTGAGGAGGAAATTCATAAGGCACTAGAGGACAGCATCTGGATTCAAGCTTTAAAAGACAATCCCGATCCGATGCGTGGTATCTCTCCTCTTTGTCGTGAAGGCATCCTTCAAGCAAAGGAAATCATCCCAACTCTCTACTATGACCTTCCCACAAATGACACTGATCAATTAGATCTTCCTCTCTCTCCTTTCAGCAAATTCTACATGAAGTTTGCTCCGCTCCACCCAAACGATAATCCGGAAGTGATCATCCGGACAGAGCGTGAAAGGCTCAAAACCTTCTATGCCAAAAATGCTCAACCCTTCATGGAAATATGGACAAGAAAGAGGCTCACCAAAGTTCATGGCTTTGGAAGAAAAATTTTAGTAAAATTTAAGCTGAACTGTGCTCTGTTCCGTTTCCATCTCCTCCGGAACAAGCCAACTCCCCGGACAACATCCTTACCCTAGCTGCTTACTTCATGGAAAATCAAAGGATGACATCAGTATGGGTGCCTACCACGCAACTCTCAGCTTTCTCAAAGATTGTGTTGCTGAGTTCTGCCACTGTGATTACGAACTTGTTCTCCTCTACGGAACCGAACAATTCATTGCAAAGATCGACTTTGTTCTTCCGGAAGCTGAAATTCTTGCAGATGGTCCGATTGAAGAAACGGTTCTAGGGTTTGTCTACACCACCAGAAGAACAAACAAGAAGGACTTCTTCTGAGTCCTTGACAACCACCTAGTACCTACCAAAGCTCTACAGAAGTTCATATCCCGGGCGTCCAAGTCTGATGTTCCGGAACAGGTTAAGGCAAAGTTTGTAAGTCAACTGACTTGGTACATTGCGGTGCGTGAATGGTTGTTCCGAGCATACACCTTCATCAAGGAAAAATTAACTAAGCTTGCTGGATTGCTAAGTTCACTTAGGGGGAGATTGTTGGAACCTGAAAGTTAACCTCTAGCAATCCTAAGTACATATTTCGAAGTGTGTTGGTTCCGAAAGGAAATGTGTTCCGGAACCTGTCCGGGGCTTGAGAAGGGAAGAGGAGAAGTATTTTGAAGAGGAACACATTCTGGAGCTAATCCTGAAGTCCGGAATGTATGCTGATTCGTATCAAACCTTCATCTCCGGAACAATACTTGTCCGGAATGAAGTCTTTCTGTCTGTAGTGCATTTATTACTTTTTTCTTGTATGTGATGTAATGTTTCATAGGACTTAGTCTAAAGTTGATTTAGGACAATCAGAATGTCATACTTGTGTCTTTTGTCCGGTCCTATGTAAACATCATGGTTAATGCATTGTAACATTCTCTCCTATAAATAGGAGCTTTCAATACAAGTCAACTACGGATCTTTCTCTTACTTTTGGCATTTACTCTTATCACATTAAAAACATTCTTCTTGTTCTTCATTTATTAACTTTACCTTGATCATTATCTACTTGTTCTCAATTAATGTCTTGATCATTTGTTGAACTGATCATCGAAGACTTGACTGGTCTTTCTACTCTACACTTGAATATCCATTATCAAGCAAACATTGATCTCAAGCATTCACTCAAGGTTTGAGTTTTTAAACCTTGTCCCTGCGCATAGATCCTGTTCTCACAGCTACAAACTACATTGTAACGTTTGGAAATTCATAAGGTATTATTTATTTATTTATTTAGTCCCCAAAAATTGGGTCTTGGAGTGTATGGATTACTTCAGACCCTTTGGGCTATCCATTATGATGTCTTAGTGGGTCTTGAATTATAAAAATGGAGCATTGGTTGCAAGTTCTCTTTCATGCATGAGTTATAGCATCGTTAGAGATTAAGAAGTTAGGGTTTTTGGTGTAAAGCTCTTTATGGCCATGCAAACCCATAAAGTTGGAGACTTTATGGTTAGAGACACTATTTAAGACCTAGATATTATTTTGGACGTGGACACTCCTGAGTACGTGGCGCGTCTTCGATAAAGTCCACGATTTCTGTTTAGTTATACGTCGCGCGTACTGCTGACTACGCAGGGCGTACTCATCCTGTTGACCAACGCTGACTTTTGACCATTTTCGACTGTTGACTTTTGACCATTTTCGACTGTTGACTTTTGACCTTGGATCTTGGTCGGCTGTTTTGACTCAAGAAGGGCATTTTGGTCATTTAACCACTTTCAGGGTTGCCCTTTTGGAGCTTTTGGGCCTTAGGGCCCATTATTTGGTGCTTGTTGGGCCTTAGTGGGATTAGTGGGTTTGGGCCTTAGTCTTGGACCGAAGGTTTTGGTTTGTAATACAATTGTTAATTGGAATTTATTGTAATTGATAGCTCGGGGATTTGTCAGATCAGTACCCATGGATTTTCCGTTGGATTCAGCATTTCGAGGTGAGTTTCCTCACTCGGCTTAGCGGGTCGAAGGCACCAATATCGGCCCATGTTTATGCTATATTAGTATGCTAGCTGTCTACATGACTCTTGCATGTGTTATGTGTTTATGTGTATACCGGGCAGGGCCCGATGACCATTTTGTATGCTATGTATCTTTGTGATTATTGCGTGTATATATTTACCTGGTATATGTTATATGATATATGTATGCTGGGCGGGGCTCGATCTGTTTACCGAGCGGGGCTCGATGTCGGGCGGCGCCTGATGACGGGCGGGGCCCATTATGTGTTATTATGTATGGTATGTGGTATTTTGGGAAATCACTAAGCTTTGTGCATACAATTTTCAGTTTATGTTTCAGGTACTTTCGGTTCCAAGGGGAAGAGCTCGGGTTGACTGCATCGCACGCACCACATGGATTCCGCTTTTGAGATATCACTCTAATTGTTATGATATTGATATACTTATTTTCTTTTGATTTTTATAAATAATGTTTTTGGAATATTGTTTTATTTAAATTATAAATGAAAATTTTGGATCATATTTTTGGGACGTTTCAAGTTTGTATCAGAGCTTTGGCTTAATGGATTTGGGCACACTCGCGGGTGTGTATGAACTCTAACTGAGGATTTGGTAAAGTTTTTCAAAAAGGAAATAGATTTTAAGAAAAGGGTTTTCTAAAATAAGGAAGGGTGTGGTGCATGCAATCAGTCGAGCTCGGGTAAGTTTTCCTAAAATACTCCTACATGCTAATATGATTTTATCTATGAATCTGTGAACCGCATGGCAGTTAGAGCTAAGGATATGCTCAGTTTTTCCATGATAGAATGCTAGGAGATATGCATTGTATGCCTGTTGTATGAGCTTGTAGACTTGTATGCTAGAACTGATCAGTCAGTAATAGGAAGGCCTGATTTGGTTATGTTGGGTTCTGGTTACTTGATGCCTGAATGCTGCTTGTTTTGTGCTTTTAGGAGTTCTAACTAGCTTCAGTTAACTAATAAGCAAATATGCTAAGTTACATATTATGGGAAATAAATAATTTTAGAAGGTTAGGTTTTAACTCTATTTCACAGCTCTTGTTTGAGTCCAACCGTTGTAGTGTGAGACCCCTCATTCGAATAATTATATGGTTTTAGTAATATGTAACTGTATTCGTGAGGTAGTTAGAAGAGGTTAGTGGGAGTTCCTTCTGCAGCTGATGGCGGAGAGTGGTGTGGAGTTTCCCCCTGGGTAAACCTAGGATGAGATCTAGTGATAGGAGGCTTATTTGAGAGGGGTGATTGTTTGGATATAGTGAGTGACTTGGTGTGGTCAAGGCAATCCTTGACGAAAGTACAGATAGATGCGGAAGGTAGTATGGGCCCCTACTACTGAAATAAGAGGATCCCTACTCTATTCCAGAAGGGCTGCGATAAAACCAGGGAACTTGTGGAATTTGTGATTCCCTTGATATATATATATATATATATATATATATATATATATATATATATATATATATATATATATATATATATATATATATAGGCTTAGGTTCTATGGAAAACAAAAAACCCTAAAAAAAAACCTAAAAATCATTAAAATGCATAAAAAAATACTTAGAGATCACAAAACTTTTTTTTAATTTTTTTATCAAAAAATCGCAAATTTTAGGTAAAAATCGATGAAAAAAAATTTTGAAAAAAAAAAAATTTACCAAAAAAAAAATTGATTTTTTATTTTTTTTTTCAGCGAAATTGTAAAAAATGCTGCGATTTTTTGATAAAAAAATTCAAAAAAAAGGTTTGTGATGTCTTGGTATTTTTTTTATGCATTTTTATAATTTTTAGGGTTTTTTTGTTTTCGATAGAACCCTTCCCTATATATATATATATATATATATATATATATATATATATATATATATATATATATATATATATATATATATATATATATATATATATATATATATATATATATATTTTGATGGTTATAAGGTCTATTTTCATTATGGTGACAATGAGAGGCAAACCTGTTGGCAGTTTTGGTGCTGGTGAGGGTTCGGGCTCAGGTTCTGGAGTCGGGCCGCTTGATGACCAGAAGAGGGATTTGATCTCGTCTGAGATTATACGCAGTATCCTTCAGCAGACTCCTATGATCTTTGGCACGGTCAAGGTGGGTATACTGGAGATTTTGGAAAGCGGTTGAGCGCTTTTCGTGCTGAGATTGTGGCTTTGGTTGGGACGGGTTCTTTGATCTTCAGGGAGTTCCGAGCATGTGGGGCTCCGGATTATCACGGGGCGAGGGGCCCAATAGCAAGCAGGAGGTGGTTAGCGGATGTTGCTAACGCCTTCCGCACCAGTCGTTATCCCGAGTGGAACAAAGTCAGACTTGATTCTTGCCTTTTGAAGGACAGGGCACGAGACTGGTGGGAGGAGGTAAAGCGTGTTGTGGGTGATGATGCGGTTGATGTGATGTCTTGGGATGATTTATCGACCAGGTTCCAAGCTGATTTTGCACTAGTGATAGAGGTGCAGCAGTTGGCACGAGAGTTTCAGGATCTCTGCCAGACTATTAAGACGGTGGCTGATATCACCGTTATGTTGAGGGAGAGGGCGCTTTTGGTTCCACAGTATGTGGTGGACGAGTAGATGAAGAGGCTCGGTATCATGAGATGTTGAGGAGTGATATTCGGCAGTTTGTGAGCCAATCCAGCTGTAAGACACTGGACGACATGATAGCTCGAGCTAGGTAGAGGGAGATTGACATGGAGATGGAGAAAAAGAGGAAGCCTGAATTTGTGCAAAGTGTTGAGGATTCGAGTAAGAGGCCCAGGGTATCTAATTCTCGACCGAGAGGCCATCAGGGCCATAGCCGCTGTGGAAAGTGCGGCAAGGTGCACGAGGGGGCGTGCAGGGTGGGTGGTTCTCGCTGCTTCAAGTGCGATCAGACTGGTCATATTAGCAGGGATTGTACTGCTACCACCACCATCACCACGGTATCTGATCTGATTTGCTTTCATTGCAATCAGAGGGGATACAAGAAGGCCCATTTCCCAAGTTTGGCTGCAGCAGGACCGGTATCATCATACGCTCCTGCGACTCTTAAGGTTACTGACGGCCACCAGGGTCGGGCAGTCGCACCTGTGGTGAAGAGCAGGGATTTCCAATTGACGACCGAGGAAGCTCGTGCAGCTCCAGATGTTGTGATGGGTATGTATTTTCTCCTTATCTCTTTAATTAAATTGAATTGCTTGCTTATGTTTATATGTTTTATTTTAGGATCGTTCCTTGTGAATGGTATTTCTGCTCTAGTATTGTTTGATTCGGTGACTACCTGATCGTTTGTATCACTTGCGCTTAGCAAGAGATTTGTTGGAGCTCTGGGGGAGAAGGATTGTCCTCTAGATGTCGAGATTGATGATGATAGGTTTGTTCGGGTTACGAGGGTTCATCGGGGTTGTACTCTCCAAATATTCACCCGAGAGTGTGCTCGAATCCCTCAAACCAAGGCTCTCATACCAACTTGTAACAACCCAATTTTCAAAAGAAATTTTTTCATTTTTCATTAGTCAAAACACTTTCCATAAACCACGAAATCTCAATTACAATTGTTTTCAAATCCATAACAATAACAATATTATTTCAAATAATTAGAGTGTCCAAAAAAACGTTTGAGAGAGAGTACACGCCGCGCCATCAGACCTTGCCCATGCCCTTAGGCTCAGATGTACCTGAAACAAATCCACCAACTGTAAGCTAATGCTTAGTGTGTTCCCCAGAGCCTACCCCACACACAATCCACATAAACACATATCATATTAGCTATAAAAGCTATGTATACCACATAAGTCATGCATACAAACATATAAGGAAGCCATGGAAACCCTCCAGGGTCTTACACCTAGTGTCACTGGAACCCCGATGTGGCCTTAATTGCCTGCCATGGGAACCCTCACATGGTCTCAGTCTACTGCCTCCGGAACCCCCCGGGGGGCTTCCATGTAAATGTCATACTAACATAACGCATAATCAATCGATAATCCACATATCATAAAATGGGTCGACCTTGGTGCCTTAGAGCCATTGGTATGGTGAGAAGACTAACCTCTCGAATGCTTAAGTGACAAGCTAAGATCAGATAAATCCTATGCACTGCTTCAACTCAACTGCCTATAATCACCATGTGATTAGCTTGTCACAATCCCGAAAATACCATAATTATCCTCTAAGTCAACCCTAGTCAAAGTCAAGGTCAACGGTCCATGTTGATCTCAACTCACCAAGTGCACCCAGCAACTCGTCGAGTTCCTTCCGATTCTATTCCACTAAATCCCGAGCAACTCGCCGAGTCACCTAAGTGACTCTTCGAGTTCATCAAATATGCAGAAGACCAAAAATTCATGCATACCAAAACTCTAATCCTTCACTGCACTCATTCAGAATCTTGAAAACGGGTAAACCCTACCCGGCTCGTCGAGTCGACTAAGGGACTCGACGAGTTCCTTCTGTCCTTTTTGTGTTCAATCCTTTCCAGTGAGATCCAAGGTCCCAAACTTCAGATCCAACTTCTACTAGTGTAGTTACCACGTAAAGTTGCAAACTTTATGTACATGCAAGGCCTCACAAGGCTAAAACACCAAAACTAAGGTTCCTACAAGGTTTTAGTGCATGGAAAGGGCCTAAGCTGGATAAAGTGAGCAACTTTATTTCATGAGGACCTATAGATGTCTAGATCTGGAACCTTATCCGTTTGAGAAGTCCAAATCCGAGTATGACACCCTTGTTGGCACCAAAATTGACCATTTGCTTCCAAGAAAGAGATCTAAGCAACTAAAGGTCAATATACTGACTTTATACCTCAATATGGTCACCAATACAGGGTAAATGTCGGATCTACTACTTCCCACTTTGCTCTTTCGTCTTCAAGCTCCAAAATCTTCACAATCACACCAAAAATCACTCTTAAAAGCTCTCTTTCTCTCTCAAGAAGGTGCAAGGCTCAAACTAGGGTTTTCTCTGGCTGTAGGAACGATGGAAGAGGCTGAAAATGAGCCATAAGTTCTTTAAATAGGGTACAAACCCCTGAAAATTAGGGTTTCTCTTTACAGTGCCTACTCTATAACGCCCCGTTCCTGGTATGCATTTAAAACATTATTTTTCTTCTTATTTTAGAAGCTACTCGGCGAGTCAGTGGCCCTAACTCGTCGAGTAGCAGCGGGTCAGCACGTGGAGTTGGCGTGGCGACTCGACGAGTCCATATTCCAGACTCGGCGAGTCCGCCAGTCTGGACGAAGCCCTAATTTTCAGGGAGTGTACCCTATTTAAACACCATTATAGCCCCAAACCAGCCTCCTTCACCTCTCAGGGACTTATTCCCGAAACCCTAGCCTCCTTGAAGTGTGTGTGAGTGATCTTTTCCCTTGTGAAGGAATCTTGGTGCATTGTTGAGCAAGAAGAAGAATTAGAAGATAGAAGAACTCAAGGAAGAAGAAGTAGATCCAGATTATACTCCTCTTTGGCCATCCTTTCTGGTAATAAAGCTTTCATATTGGTTATTGTATTGCTAGATCTAGTTTGTCCCCAAATTGATGGTTTTGAGCTCAAAAACCCCAAATCCCTAGTGATGAAGCTTTGTAATCAAGCCATATCTCGGATCTAGCCTCTCTTGAGTTCCAGGAGCGCAAGAAGGCCACCTTTTGGCAGCCATGGCTTTGTTCTAGACAAGTAACCCCCATAATAGCCAAGTTTGACTGTTATTGCTTCGTTTCATCATAGATACACGTAAAGTTAGCAACTTTACGTGTTCAGATAGTCCCAGAAACCCAGATCTATGAATTGGATACACTAAAACTGATTAGAATCGACTGAATAGAAACTGCATGCAAAGGACTCGGCGAGTCGTTCTTATGACTCGGCAAGTCAGGTTGCGAGTCTTAGATTCCCTGTTCAGTAGTAGCGAGTCTGTTTAGTGAGTGGAGTAAAGACTCAGTGAGTTAAGACATGGATATGAGTGTAGAGGGACTCGACGAGTCTACGCCCTGACTCGGCGAGTCCAAGGCAATATCCTTACCCGTAAGAACAGACTCGACGAGTTGTTCATACAACTCGGCGAGTCACAGACTGGACGTGTTCTTATGTTGAAGGTGAACTCGACGAGTTGTTCATACAACTCGGCGAGTCGGATGAAGGTTGACAGGATATCAGTAAAGAAGGAGAACTCGTCGAGTTTTGGTTAAACTCGACGAGTAGAGTTGGGAAGGGGAGTAGAAGGAAAGATAGGGACTCGACGAGTTGGCGGCCCAACTCGGCGAGTCAGGTCAACGGATTGTTGACTTTGACCAGGGGTTAAAATAGTCATTTTACCCTAAGATTAGTTATCAGCGTCTGATTAAGTGTCTTTTGGGAATTGTAGTCGGGGAGTTACCTGAGCAGCAGTCAGACAGTTCCCGAGCAGCATTTCAGCAACCAACCTTACAAGGTGAGTTTTCCTTCCAGTAGGAACGGGTCTACGGCCACAATGCCGGCCCGTTTAGTTAGCAGTAGTTCCGGACTACAGTCCGATGCAGTAGTTCAGTATGCTTGGTGTCTTTGTGATACAGGCATGGTATGTGTTATGTGTTCCGGACTATGGTCTGATGCAGTATGCAGTATATGTGTTCATATTATATGCTATGATTATGTTATGCTATGTTTAGTCAGTTCCGGACTTCGGTCTGATGCAGTTCCGGACTTCGGTGCGATGCAGTTCCGGACTTCGGTCCGATGCAGTGGGCAAGGCCCTAGTCAGTTCCGGACTTCGGTCTGATGTAGTTCCGAACGTCGATCCGATGCAATGGGCAAGGCCCTATTCAGTTCCGGACTTCGGTCCGATGCAGTGGGCAAGGCTCTAGTTAGTTCCGGACTTCGATCCGATGCAGTGGGCAAGGCCCAATATGTGCTTTATATGTTATTGCATGGTATGTGGTTGTTTGGGGGGAGCTCACTAAACTTCGTGCTTACAGTTTCAGTTTTGGTTTCAGGTACTTCAGCTAGCAAAGGGAAGGGATCGGGATGATGGCATGGCACACACCACAGTTTAGCCTGGGAGTTGGGCTCTGATATTTTGATATGATCTTGACACTAGTTTCGATTTGATAAATTTATTATGACATTTTTAGATACACGATTCATGGTTTTTTTATATCTTAATATTTGATATTATGGTTTAGTAAAGTTTTCAAACAAAAAATTTTGGGTTGTATTTTTGGGATGTTACAAGTTGGTATCAGAGCCTTGGTTTGAGGGATTCGGGTGCACTCCCGAGTGTGTCTGAACTCAAACTAAGGAAGTGGTATAAAGTTTTCAAAAGAAAAGAGTTTTAGAAAAGCAAAAAGGAAACTTAAAAAGAAAAGAGTTTTAGAAAAGCAAAAAGGAATTTTTAGAAAGAAAAGAACTTTGAAAAGAGAAAAAGGGTGTGGTGCATGCAATCAGCCGAGCTCAAGTAAGTACTCCCAAATTATCCATACAAGTGTATGCTATGTTATGATTATCAGCTTTATTAGAACTGCATGTTAGTAAAGAATTATCATTATGATAGCCAGAGTAGTATATGCTTGATTATGTGTACTCGATTCTCGAATGCTGCTTGCTTTGTGCTTTTAGGAGTCTTAGTTATCTTTCACTAACTAGTAAATGAATATGTTACGTTACATATTGTGAGGATTACATAATTTCAGAAGGTTAGGTCTAGCTCTATTGCGCAGCTCTTGTCTGAGTCCAACCGTTATAGGGTAGGATCTCTCATTCGAAGAATTATCTAGTCTTAGTGATATGTAATAGTATTCACGAGCTAGTTAGAGGGAGGTAGTCGGGACTTCTTGTGCAACTGATAGCGAAGAGTGGGTTGGTGATTACCCTAGGGCAAGCCTAGGATGAGAGTAGCAGAGAGAAGTGGTAGTAGAAGGGACTTGGTGGAGTCAAGGTAGTTCTTGAGGAAAGTACGGATAGATGTGGAAGGTAGTATGGACCTGTACTACTGAAAGCAGAGGATCCGTACTCGAATCAAGGAAGGCTGAGATGAGACCAGGAAACTTGTAGTAGTAGCGATCCCTCGAGATATATCTGTATTCCTGACGTTGTCATTATGTGTTTTCAGAATGGTGGTTTTACGCCCTAGACCAGTAGTCGGCAGTTCAGGTGTCGGTGAGGGTTCGAGATCAGGCTCGGGGGCCGAGCATTTGGATGAGTAGACTAGGGAGTTTCTCTCCTCAGAGGTTACTCTCATCATACTCGAGCATACTCTTGTGATCTTCGGTTCGATCAAGGAGGGTATTTTGGAGCTGATGGACGAGAAGTTGAGCACATCACGTGCTGAGGTGGCGGCCATGATGGGGTCGCGCACCCTCACTTTCAGGGAGTTCAGAGCATGTGGAGCTCCTGACTACCATGGGGCGCGGGATCCCATTGTGAGTACCAGGAGGTTGGCGGATGTCACCAATGCATTCCGCACCAGCAGATATCCCGAGGGGGACAAGGTCAGACTAGCATCCTGTCTCCTGAAGGACAGGGCACGAGATTGGTGGGTGGAGATCGGACATGTCATGGGAGATGACGCAGATCTCGATGCGATGGCCTAGACCGATTTCACTACCAGGTTCAGAGCCGAGTTTGCACTGGTTATCGAGGTGCAACAGTTAGCGCGGAGTTTCAGGATCTTACTTAGACTACTGAGACTGTGGCGGAGATTACCGCCAAGTTCAGGGAGAGGACTCTTCTCGTTCCTCAATATGTGGCTGATGAGGAGATGAAGAAGGCTCGTTATCATGAGATGTTGAGGAGTGATATCAGACAGTTTGTGAGCCGGTCCAACTCTAAAACTCTGGATGACATGATTGCGAAGGCTCGTGAGAGAGAGATAGATTTGGAGATGGAGAAGAAGAGGAAGCCAGAGGCGGCATCTGGCACAGGGAGTTCGGGCAAAAAGCCCAATGTATCGGATCACAGATCCAGAGGAAAGCAGAGCCACAGTAGGTATGGCAAGTGTGGGAGATTGCACAATGGCGCGTGCAAGGCAGTGATCTCCGGCTGCTACAAGTGCGGTCGGACCGGACATATGAGTAGGGATTGTACAGCCACGACCACCACCACAGCAGCTGATCTGACTTGCTTCCATTGCAATCAGAGGGGACATAAAAAGTCCCAGTGCCCGAGTTTAGCAGTAGCAGGGAAGGTGGCAGCACCTGCCCCTGCTACTTTGAGGATTACAAACGGCCGTCAGGGTCAGGCTAAGGCGCCAGTGGTGAAGAGTAGAGCTTTCCAGATGACAGTAGAGGAGGCGCGGGCGACTCCTGATGTGATGACGGGTATGTATTTTCCTCTTATCTCTGTATTTAGTATTGATTATTTCTCATGGTTATGTGTTTGTATATAGGGTCGTTCTTAGTGAACGACATTTTAGCTACAATATTGTTTGATTCGGGGGCCACCCGATCGTTTGTCTCGCTTGCGCTTAGCAAGCGGTTTAGCAGAGCTCCGAGGGAGCTGGACAGTCCACTTGAGTTTGAGATAGCTGATGACAGGACCGTCAGGGTCGCGAGGGTACATAGGGGGTGCTCGCTACGGTTATTTGATGACCAGTTTTCAGTAGATCTAGTTCCTATTCCCCTGCGAGGGAATAAGGTCATAGTGGGTATGGATTGGTTGAGCCCCAATGGGGCAGTGATTGATTGTGAACTGCAGTTAGTGAGGGTTCGCACTCCTAGTGGGGGAGAGTTTGTGATTCAGGGCGAGAGGCCGCAACGTGGACCGATTCTGTGTTCAGCAGCGAGAGCGAGGCCCTACTTTCAGCAGGGTTATGTTTCGATGTACCGGTAGTACGCGACAGTTGTCGATGTACCGGTAGTACGCGAGTACCCGGATGTATTTCCATAGGATTTGCCTGGGATACCTCCGAAGAGACAGGTTAAGTTCAGGATTGACCTGGTTCCTGGTGCGGCTCCAATAGCCAAGGCACCATATCGGTTGGCTCCTCTCGAGATGCAGGAGTTGTCTATGCTGCTGCAGGAGCTGCTAGACAAGGGTTTTATCAGACCGAGCAGTTCACCATGGGGAGCCTCGATCCTATTTGTGAAGAAGAAGGACGGGTCACACCGTATGTATACAGATTACCGGGAGTTGAACAAGGTGACGGTGAAGAACCGTTACCCACTTCCGAGGATAGATTACTTGTTTGATCAGCTCCAGGGAGCATCTTGGTTCTCCAAGATCGATTTGCGCTCCGGTTATCATCAGATGCGGGTCAGAGGTGAGGACGTACAGAAGATCGCTTTTAGGACCTGCTATGCTCATTATGAGTTCGTGGTGATGCCATTTGGGCTCACCAACACACCATCCGCGTTCATGGATCTCATGAACCACGTATGCAGACCGATGCTAGATCGGTCTGTGATAGTGTTCATCGACGACATCTTGGTCTATTCCAAGACTCAGGAGCAGCATGAGGAGCACCTGAGGGAGGTGCTAGAGACACTGAGGAGGGAGAAACTTTTCTCAAAGTTCTCCAAGTGCGAGTTCTGGTTGCGCGAGGTACAGTTCCTTGGACACCTCAGATCCGGCCAAAGTAGAGGTCGTGATGCAGTGGGAGGTCCCGAGGTCTCCATCTAGGTTTGGCAGGGTACTACAGGAGATTCATCCAGGATTTCTCCAAGATAGCAGTTCCGCTCACTCGACTGACCAGGAAGTCGGTGGCATTTCGTTGGGGGCCTGAACAGCAGGCAACATTTGAGACCCTCAGACAGAGATTGTGTGAGGCACCAATTCTTACCCTGCCAGAGGGAGTGGATGACTTCGTAGTCTACTGTGATGCTTCGATCACAGGTATGGGAGCAGTGTTGATGCAGCGAGGTCATGTGATTTCTTATGCCTCTATGTAGTGACAAAGAACATGGTTTGACATGCGGAATTAAAGTTTGCACAATTGAACATGGTGATTTGGGTGTTCAAGAGATGTATTGATTGTATATGGTGTTACACAAAAAGGATCTAGATCTAGACTACATAAATAACACACACTTACACACTCACTTTTACATCTCTCTAGCACACCTCTACAAGTGGACTAAACCCACCTTATATAGAGGTGTTTACATGTCTCTCTCTCTCACTCTCTATCTCTCATGTGTCATAAGGCTAATACTCCACATGCAAGTGGGTTTTACAAAAGTCAAACATTACAAAGTCATTCAAGGAAAACTTTGTACCCCAACATTCTCCCCCTCAAAGTTAGGAATGAATGACCCACTTCAAATCTTCCAAAATCGAGCAACTACGCGATCCGAGCCTCAAGGGTGACACATGTCGAAACGAACTTCAATCTTCAATTCTTCCATGATTCTTTAGTTTGGCCTCTAGGATGTGAAACCATACAAACCGAGCATCAACGAATTATCACGAGCTTCTCAAACTCCAAATTGATCACCAAAAGTTGAGCATAAAGCACACCCCAAAAACTTCAATAATTCTAAACCCATTTCGAAAATAAATCATTTCCGAACTTCCAATTGCATCATTTCGTAAGCTTCAAAACTTCAAGATCACTTCGGTCTTCAAATTCGTGTAATATGAAAAATTCATGTTCGAATTTCCATATAAATTTCACCCCCTTTTTATAATCGAAAATTGATTATAAAACCTTCAAGGAAAGAGAACGTGCTCTATTCGGAATTTTTTCGTGTCAAAACTCCCCCTAATATGGGTAGAAATTGTCAATTTCAAAATTCTGCAGTGACTCGGTGCGTCCAAAACAACAAAATATGCAAAACTCTCCCCCTTTTTCAAATCTGGGTAAAAAGCGTCAATTTGCACAAACTGTATGGGCCTGAAATGTATTTCTTCAATTTCTTAGCAAAAATAGTCCTTTTTAGAATTAAACTTTCGAAACCTCAGGGACTATTTGTGAAAAGTCTGCCCTTTTGTTCAATTCTTGTTCAATTCATACGAAAGTTTGCTTATTCCCATTTCGTACCAATTCATACGAAACTTTACTTTGGCCATTCATACGAAACTTTTAAACTGTGTCAAACTAACGAAACTTTGAGGGCTATATACGAAACTTTGATTTCTTCTTCTCAGTTCCAATTCGTACGAAATCCTCTGCATAACCAAAATTTCACATTTGAACGAAACTTTCAAATTTTTTTTTCTTTTCCCCCTTCGTACGAAACTCAAGTACACCCTTCATACGAAATTTTCAACATCCTCTTTCGTTAGTTTCATTCACCAATGCAAATACCTTCGTTTAAACCCATTTTGAACCTTCGAAAGTAAATCAACAAATCTTCCCAGTTCGTTTGTTTCACAGTTCGTGAATATCAACACCAAACCTTCGATTCGTTATTTTCTCAACCCAATTTTCGAACATCACCAAAAAAAAACTTTCGATCTTTATTCCCAATTTGTTACTAGGCATTCGTTAATCCAGTGAACCAAAAATTTCATTAGTTCCAGCCAAGAAGTCGACACCAAGAAAACTTTCGTTAGTCCTGGAATCAGCAAAAGCTTCGTTTCGTTATTATATCATCTATGATTCGTCCTCAAAGCATTAAGCAACTTCGCTTCGTTAATTGACCATTGAACCAACAGATCTTCGCTTTTTGAGTCGTTATCATACAAACCATCGTCCAGTCGACAAACGCTCCCAAATGAGTAGCTTCCAAAAATGAAATCAGATTCTCTTTGATTCGTTCTCAACTTTTATTCCATATCGACTTCGAATCCTTGACCACTAAACTTGATTTCCAAGTTAAATCCATTCACTTCTGTTTGACGTCCCAAACGACTCAAACAAGAACAACAAATCCAACTGATTTCGAAATTAACCTCCAAATTGAACTTGAATTCAACACACACAGCCTCAAAATAACTTGTATATACCAACCTCTTCTACAAATTCACCAATTCACCTCATAAACATCGGGTTTGACTTTGTTTTGTGTTTGACTTTTCAAAGTCAAAGATGAACAAACATCAAATTGATGAGTCAATCAACAAATTTCGAATAAAAAAGGATTATCTCACTGTTCTTCATAACCTTCAAGTGTTCTTGATCAAGATTTATAAGATCTCAAAAACCAATTTCCGATTTCAAAGACTAGATACGAACAAACCCGATTTCATCATACACAAATCATCTGAAATCGATTTCTAAGTTCAGATTAACAATCAATAACAAATGATTGTTAAGAACGATGATATAAAATCGGATCTCACAGAACAATCGATTAATAAACGATCAACTGATGGAAAAAAAACGTAGATGTTCGGACCAGAATGTACAACCACGTAAAGCTTGTGCGTATCAATTGACTTATCTACAATCTAATAATATCAGATCCATATATATGAGAATGGACTTGAGATGATCCGATTACAAACTCTTTAGATTGTAGATTGGGCTTGAACTTTGAATAAAAGATGAACAGTAACTGGATTTAACTTTTGGTCTTAAGATACGAACAATAACAAATTCATGATTTGTAGATCAATTTTTGGTTGGATGAATAGTAACAGATTCCTAAATTGAATAAAATGATTTTTGGATAAAATCTTGATTTAAAGAACCAATTTCAATTGAGAATCAAATCGAACAAAACAAATATGAGATTAGATCGGACTTTGATCAATAAAAAAAATTATTGGATCATCAATGGGGTTTTTCAAGAAAAATTTGATCCAATGAGTCAAACGATCACAAATCAAAAACACAACGCACGAATTCAATGACATTAAGAGAGATCATAGAGTGAGACTCACCAAAAATTTCTCAAATTGCGACAAAATTTTGCCAAACCGAGAATCGTTCTTCAAAAGTCATGTTGATCGTGAAAACCAAGCTCTGATACCAATTGTAGTGACAACGAACATGGTTTGGCATGCGGAATTAAAGTTTGCACAATTGAACAAGGTAATTTGGGTGTTCAAGAGATGTATTGATTGTATATGGTGTTACACAAAAAGGATCTAGATCTAGACTACATAAATAACACACACTTACACACTCACTTTTACATCTCTCTAGCACACCTCTACAAGTGGACTAAACCCACCTTATATAGAGGTGTTTACATGTCTCTCTCTCACTCTCTATCTCTCATGTGTCATAAGGCTAATACTCCACATGCAAGTGGGTTTTACAAAAGTCAAACATTACAAAGTCATTCAAGGAAAACTTTGTACCGCAACACTCTAGACAGTTAAAGCCTCACGAGGCTAACTATCCGACGCACGATTTAGAGATGGGGGCAGTGGTGTTCGCCCTCAAGATTTGGAGACGTTACCTCTATGGGGTCCGTTGTACCATTTACACGGATCACAAGAGGCTGAGGTACCTCATGGATCAGCCGAATCTAAACATGAGGCAGCGTCGGTGGTTAGATGTAGTAAAGGATTATGACTATGAGATCCTTTACCACCCGGGCAAGGCCAACGTAGTGGTCGACGCCCTGAGCCGCAAGGCGATGACGGCCCTGATCAGAGATATAGGTCTGAGTATGACAGTGATTACTCCATTGTTGGAGCAGATTAAAGAGGCACAGGTTGAGGGCCTAAAAGAGGAAAGAGAGAAGTGCGAGAGGATCGTGGGCCGCGTAGCTTCTTTCGATTATGACAATCGAGGATTGTTGACCCTTCATGGGAGAGTTTGGGTGCAGTACTGGGGAGGAGTACGGCAGGTGTTGATGGATGAGGCCCACAAGTCTCGGTTCTCCATCCACCTAGGGGCGACGAAGATGTACAGAGATCTTCGACCCGATTCTTGGTGGCCCTGCATGAAGCGGGACATAGCTTGGTACGTATAGATATGCCTGACCTGCAGGAAGGTCAAGGCAGAGCACCGGAGACCCCACGGCAAGATGCAGCCATTATACATTCCCGTGTGGAAATGGGAGGATATCGCCATGGATTTCATTACTAAGCTTCCCAGGACAGCACGTGGAGTTGACTTGATTTGGGTCATTGTGGATCGGTTGACCAAGAGCGCGCATTTCGTGCCGATCCAGGAGAGTATATCGGCCGAGAAGTTAGCCAATATTTATGTGCGAGAGGTTGTGGCACGTCATGGAGTGCCTATTTCGGTAGTATCAGATCGAGACGTCCGGTTCACTTCTAGGTTTTGGAAGCAGTTCCACGACGAGATGGGGACTCGTCTCCTTTTCAGCACCGCTTTCCACCCTCAGACAGACGGGCAGAGCAGGAGGACGATTCAGACTCTCGAGGACATGCTTCGGGCATGCGTCGGAGATTTTGGTGGCAGTTCAGATACGTACCTTCCATTAGCGGAATTTTCGTATAACAACAGTTACCACTCCAGTATAGACCGGCATCCCTTTGAGATGCTCTACAGGAGGAAGTGTAGGACCCTAATATGTTGGGGTGAGGTCAGTCAGAGAGTCATGGGGAGCATTGAGGTGGTGCTTAAGACCACAGAGTTGATACAGCAGGTTCGTAGCCGGCTCCAGACTGCTCAGAGTCGGCAGAAGAGTTACGCCGATAGTAGGCCTTCTGATTTGGAGTTTCAGGTAGGCGATATGGTCCTCCTGAAAGTGTCACCCTGGAAGGCTGTCATCAGGTTCCGGAAGAGGGGCAAGCTAGGCCCCATGTTCATTGGTCCCTTTAGGGTTTTGGCCTGGGTGGGTCGGGTTGCTTATCGGTTAGATCTTCCAGCAGAGCTTAGCTAGCTCCACAACACTTTCCATGTGTCTCAGTTACGGAAGTGTTTGGTGGATGAGTCAGCAGTTGTACCGTTGGAGGATATTCAGGTTGACAGCAGCCAGAATTACATCGAGAGACCAGTTGCGATCTTGGATCAGAAGGCGAAGACCTTGAGGAACAAGGTGGTTCAGCTAGTGAAGGTGCAGTGGCAGCACCGGAAGGGTTCGGAGTGGACATGGGAGACCGAGGAGGAGATGAGGGAGCACTATCCGGAGTTATTTTCAGATTCAGTAGCAGCAGACTTCGAGGACGAAGTCTAAGATAAGTGGGGGAGAGTTGTAACGCCCCGTTCCTGGTATGCATTTAAAACATTATTTTTCTTCTTATTTTAGAAGCAAATCTACGAGTCAGTGGCCCTAACTCGTTGAGTAGCAGCGGGTTAGCACGTGGAGTTGGCGTGGCGACTCGACGAGTCCATATTCCAGACTCGGCGAGTCCGCCAGTCTGGACGAAGCCCTAATTTTCAGGGAGTGTACCCTATTTAAACACCATTATAGCCCCAAACCAGCCTCCTTCACCTCTCAGATACTTATTCCCAAAACCCTAGCCTCCTTGAAGTGTGTGTGAGTGATCTTTTCCCTTGTGAAGGAATCTTGGTGCATTGTTGAGCAAGAAGAAGAAGGAGAAGGTAGAAGAACTCAAGGAAGAAGAAGTAGATCCAGATTATACTCCTCTTTGGCCATCCTTTCTAGTAATAAAGCTTTCATCTTGGTTATTGTATTGCTAGATCTAGTTGGTCCGCAAATTGATGTTTTTGAGCTCAAAAACCCCAAATCCCTAGTGATGAAGCTTTGTAATCAAGCCATATCTCGGATCTAGCCTCTCTTGAGTTCCAGGAGCTTAAGAAGGCCACCTTTTGGCAGCCATGGCTTTATTCTAGACAAGTAACCCCCATAATAGCCAAGTTTGACTGTTATTGCTTCGTTGCATCATAGATACACATAAAGATAGCAACTTTACGTGTTCAGATAGTCCCAGAAACCCAGATCTATGAATTGGATGCACTAAAACTGTTTAGAATCGACTGAATAGAAACTGCATGCAAAGGACTCGACGAGTCGTTCTTATGACTCGGCGAGCCAGGTTGCGAGTCTTAGATTCCCTGTTCAGTAGTAGCGAGTCTGTTTAGTGAGTGGAGTAAAGACTCAGTGAGTTAAGACATGGATCTGAGTGTAGAGGGACTCGGCGAGTCTACGCCCTGACTCGGCGAGTCCAAGGCAATCTCCTTACCCCTAAGAACAGACTCGACGAGTTGTTCATACAACTTGGCGAACTCAACGAGTTGTTCATACAACTCGGCGAGTCGGATGAAGGTTGAAAGGATATCAGTAAAGAAGGAGAACTCGTCGAGTTTTGGTTAAACTCGACGAGTAGAGTCGGTAAGGGGAGTAGAAGGAAAGATAGGGACTCGACGAGTTGGCGGCCCAACTCGGCGAGTCAGGTCAACGGATTGTTGACTTTGACCAGGGGGTAAAATAGTCATTTACCCTAAGATTAGTTATCAGCATCTGATTAAGTGTATTTTGGGAATTGTAGCCGGGGAGTTACCGGAGCAGCAGTCAGACAGTTCTCGAGCAGCATTTCAGCACCCAGCCTTACGAGGTGAGTTTTCCTTCCAGTAGGAACGGGTCTACGACCATAATGTCGGGCCGTTTACTTAGCAGTAGTTCCGGACTACAGTCTGATGCACTACTTCAGTATGCTTGGTGTCATTGTGATACAGGCATGGTATGTGTTATGTGTTCCGGACAATGGTCTGATGCAGTATGCAGTATATGTGTTCATATTATATGCTATGATTATGTTATGCTATGTTTAGTCAGTACCGGACTTCGGTCCGATGCAGTTCCGGACTTCGGTCCGATGCAGTGGGCAAGGCCCTAGTCAGTTCCGGACTTCGGTCCGATGCAGTTCCGGACGTCGGTCCGATGCAGTGGGCAAGGCCCTAGTCAGTTTCGGATTTCGGTCCGATGCAGTTTCGGACTTCGGTCCGATGCAGTGGGCAAGGCCCTAGTTAGTTCCGGACTTCGGTCTGATGCAGTGCGCAAGGCCCATTATGTGCTTTATATGTTATTGCATGGTATGTGGTAGTTTGGGGGAGCCCACTAACCTTCGTGCTTACAGTTTCAATTTTGGTTTGAGGTACTTCAGCTAGCAAAGGGAAGGGCTCGGGATGATGGCATGGCACACACCATAGTTTAGCCTGGGAGTTAGACTCTGATATTTTGATATGATCTTGACACTAGTTTCGATTTGATAAATTTATTATGACATTTTGAGATACACGATTCATGGTTTTTTTATCTCTTAATATTTGATATTATGGTTTAGTAAAGTTTTGAAACAAAAATTTTTGGGTTGTATTTTTGGGATGTTACATACTCGTTGAGTCGGGCCTTCCCACTCGTCGAGTAGATATGAAGTCCCGCGTCCACATAATAACCTCTACTCGACGAATTGGAGATCCCCAACTCGCCGAGTCCAAGCATAAAACCCTAAAAACTTAGATAATTTAAATGATACCTGGAACATATGTTAACAATCTCCCCCACTTGAACTAGACTTCGTCCTCGAAGTCTTCTAACGCGAACAAGTCTGGATAGTGATCTCGCATCTCATCCTCCGGCTCCCATGTCCATTCGGAGCCCCTTCGGTGTTGCCATTGCACCTTAACTAGGTTCACTTCCTTGTTCCGAAGGACCTTGGTCTTCCTATCTAAAATCACTACAGGCCTCTCAACATAGTTCTAGATCTCGTCCACCTCAATGTCGTCCAGAGAAACGACCGTGGCCTTGTCGGTGACCCACTTCCGAAGCTGTGGCACATGGAAGGTGTTGTGAATCTGGATAAGCTCATCCGGCAGATCCAGGCGATAAGCCACCTTGCCTACCCGGGTCGTAATCCTGAACTGTCTATTATATCGGGGCCCCAACTTGCCCCTCTTCCAAAACCAGATGTCTCCCTTCCATGGCGACAGTTTTAGTAACACAAAGTCCCTCACCTGGAACTCAAGGTACGATCGTCGTCGGTCAGCATAACTTTTCTGACGGCTCTGTCCAACTCGCAGCCGATCGTGCTCCTGCTGAATCAGCCCGGCAGTCTTGAGCACTACCTCAGTGCTCCCATGACTCGGTGTCCAACCTCACCATAACAAACCAGGGTCCTACATCTCCGACCATACAACATCTGAAACGGAGGTCGATCGATAATGTCATGGTAAGTATTGTTGTATGAAAACTCTGTCAATGGGAGGTATGTATCACAACTACCTCCAAAATCCAACACGCATGCCCAAAGCTTATCCTCGAGTGTCTGGATCGTCCTCTCACTCTGGCCGTCTGTTTGGGGTGGTACGCCGTGTTGAAATGTAACTGAGTGCCCAGCTCCTCGTGGAACTTCTTCCAGAATATTGAGGTAAATCGGACATCCCGGACCGAGACTACTAACACTGACACCCCGTGTCTAGCCACCACCCCTTGCACATAAATATCTCCCAATTTCTTGGCGGATATACTCTCAGAGATCGGAATAAAGTGGGCACTCTTCGTCAGCCTATCCACAATAACCCATATGGCGTCCACGCCCCTCCCTGTCCGCGGTAACTTCATGATGAAGTCCATAGTGATCTCTTCCCACTTCCACATAGGAATGGGTAGCGGCTGAACCTTGCCATGCGGCCGCTGATGTTCGGCGTTGACCTTCCTACAGGTCAAGCACCACTCCACGAACCAAGAAATGTCCCGCTTCATGAAGGGCCACCAATAGCTTAGTCTCAGATCTGTATACATTTTTGTAGCCCCTGGATGTATAGAGAACTTGGACTTGTATGCCTCCTCCAATATCTCCTGTCTCACTCCTCCAGTCACTGGTACCCACACCCGACCGCACTGTGTCAAAAGACCTCGAATATCCTGAATAAACAAGGGATACTGACACCCGAATCCGCTCTATCTTCCAATTCTCTTTCTTCGCACCCTCGACCTGAGCTTGTTTGATCAAATCAAACAATAGAGATATCACGGTCATCCTCAATCAAACGTTCCCAATTGGGGAACCTGCCGCCTTGCGGCTCCAAGCATCAGTCACCACGTTGGCCTTCCCTGGATGGTATAAGTCTCACAATCATAGTCCTTCAACACGTCCAACCACCTCCTCTGCCACATGTTGAGGTTGTTGGATTAGGTGTCTAAGCCCATAACTATAATTGGTATGTACTTGACCAGATCAATTTCATAGGATGAATATTTGAGAAAGAGGTTATTTGTGATTTATTAAAATATTATAAGATTAATATATTAATTGAGAAATCATATTATTTAATTGGTATTGATCAGGAATTAATTTTGAATTAATTTAGTGATCAAAAGAGACTGACTAAATTAACGGGGACTGATTAGGTAAATCAGTAATACATATAGTTTGGGCTAATGATCCATGGTGATTAGGGATGGACTAAATCTATGTGAGAGTCCATAAAGATTTAGTCCAAAGGGCCTATCAAATGAGTTATTGGATTTCTTAAAGGCGTAAGTAAATGAATTAGGGTTTACAAGTTAAAACCGTAGGAATTCCACACTCTAAATGTAACCCCTAACACTCCCAAAATCGGCCAAGACTTCAAAGAAGAAACCCTGACCTGTGACACCCAAATTTTTGCAAAAATTTTAAACTTTTAAAACTCATCTTAAATTAAATCAAACAACTGAAAAAGTCATAACACAATCCATTAAACTTAACAATCATATAAAATAATTACGGAAGAAATAACAATAATAAGGTCCCAACAAAAATAACTAGTAGCGATGTCCCGGTGCTCCATGTCAAGCCTTAGCCTCTTTAATCTTAACACCTGAAAAGTTATAAGGGAAACCGTAAGCACAAAGCTTAGTGAATTCAAACACAGACATTGTACTAACATTCATATTTACTAACCCTAATTCATTTTCCAATTATAATTATATGATAATGGCAAAGAACGAATCAATGCCTATAATACAAGAAGGACTTGTAGGTTTGAACTGCACCGGGAAGATCCCGTATCATTTGGCCCTAATCACCGCACCTCATGATGAGTATTACGTTGGTGATATTACCTCCCCACCGCACCGGTAAATCCGTATCCTTTGGTGGTGTCCCCATATCCATAATTAGTTACATACAGTGCACATGCATGAATTAAAACAATAGTTATATAGCATGCTCTTATAATGAATTTAAATAATCACACACGAGCTAACTAGCAAACACAATCATCAATACCACGGTGTGAGAGAACTCACCTTGAGTGAGTAGTAAGGATAGCTAACAATCAAATAATTCTACCAAGCTTGATCAAACTTCAAAACCTCACCTAAGAAGGACTAAAGGTTAGAAAGGAGAAGTAATGAAGCTATGAGTTGAGAAAAGAGTAATCACAGCAAGGTCTCTAAAACAGACTTGCTATTCAAAACGAATTTACTCCAAAATATAAAACAGAAACATAGCTTTAACAAAATTTTATAGGAAACTATGATTGTTCAGGATTCGAAAACTATAAATAACTCCTTCTAACTCCAAAGGATGATGAATTAAATATGAATTTTACAAAAAGGTGTATCACTGTTGTCTCCAACAGGACAGTCAAGTGATCTTGGCCAATTCTACCTAACTTTTGAGTAGAATTCGTCCAAACCAAAATTCAGAGAAGTAAAGGACATACATATGAAAGTCTCAAAGTTGGAATTGAATAAAAACCATTTCCCAAGATCCGGATATAAAATTCACATTGTGGACAATCACAGCACTAGTAAAAGCTGGTGACTGCCCACTGATCTGGAGTGTGGATCC
Source organism: Lactuca virosa (assembly GCF_052849685.1). Taxonomy (NCBI): domain Eukaryota; kingdom Viridiplantae; phylum Streptophyta; class Magnoliopsida; order Asterales; family Asteraceae; genus Lactuca; species Lactuca virosa. Next base: position 157,357,578 of record NC_136434.1, read on the forward strand.
ATTATAACCAATTTATAATTGGAAACAACACCTCATCTACTCCAGATCTTAAATTCATAATATAAGGAACATATAGAAACTTGGAATAACTCTGGATCCTTTTCCAAGCCTTAGAAATGATGAAAACAAAATGATATATCAGAACAGACCTGGATCAGACTTAACAGAAAAGATGCCATTCGTGCCCATAGATAAAATCCTTATCAGTGAGGTTGGCCTCCTTAAGAAAGTTAGCCAACTCAATTTGGGAACTTTGGGCACTGGTTTGGGGTCTGTTTGAGTTCTAGATCTCCAGATATGATTTTTACAAAATGACTAGATATCTGATGGAAAACAGAATTGTAGCCACTCATGATTCCTTTTTGGCTTATCGATCCTTCTCCCTTTGAAACACATTTTAGGATGTGTTCATCATCCCGATTCAGTCCCCATGATCATGGTGGTACTAAAAAGGGTTAGGGATCATTAGCATTTTATTTAGCCGCAAGAATGTAATAATAATCAACATGAAAATAAACATAAAGCACATAAAATCACCATTGTCCCTTTTAGGGTTTCCATGATCGTTTGCAACATGTAATCCCCTAGATCCATCATCCACCATGTATGGGGTGAAGATAGGATCATGAGATGATGTATAACATACAATTCTTTGTGAATAACAAAAGAGATACAAATCAAATAAGAAGGAGTAGAAGTGAAGATGAAATCATAAAACTAGAACAAGGTTATAAATCAAGTTGTAAGAAATGATAAGGATGTTCATACCAATATGAATCAAGGCTGGAAATGAATGAGAATTAAGCTCCAAAAAATATCCCCTTGGCTGCTCGTGATCCCAAAGAGAGAGAGAAGGACGGTTGTGAGGAAGAGAGAGAGTAGGGTTTAGAGTGTTTTTCTTGTGTGTGTTCCAAATGACTCAATTAACACATTAAGTACTGTTTACTAGATGGACTTTGCAAATAGGCCCATAGCCCATGGACTTCAATAAAAGGAGTTTACAAGATGATCAAAAGAGTCCAATAACATAAGAAATCAGACCTTGGTTAAATAAATTAACCCAAGGTTACAAGAATAATTAAATTAAAATAACTAAACGTACCGAGAAAAACCGGGGTGTTACAACTCTCCCCCACTAAGAACGGACTTCGTCCTCGAAGTCAACGCCTAGAAACAGATCCGGATAATGAGCCCTCATCTCGCCTTCCGGTTCCTAAGTCCAATCTGAACCCTTCCTATGTTGCCACTGCACCTTAACCAGGTTTATAGTCTTGTTGCGCAGAGCTTTCGTCTTTCGTTCTAAAATAGCGATTGGTTTCTCAACATAATTGAGACGCTCGTCAATCTGTATGTCCTCCAGTGTTATCACAGTGGTCTCATCAACAACGCATTTTCGTAACTGATATACGTGAAACGTATTATGAATTAGACTAAGCTCGTCAGGCAGCTCTAAACGGTAAGCCACCTTTCCGACACGGGCTATGACCTTGTAGGGTCCAATGAATCAGGGTCCGAGCTTTCCCCATTTTCGAAATCGAATCATACCTTTCCAGGGGGAGACTTTGAACAACACATAATCTCCCACCTGGAACTCAAGATCGGAGCATCTTTTGTCGTCATAACTTTTCTGACGACTCCTCGCTATAACTAAATGATCCCGAATCACTTGGATTTTTTCTGTAGTCCGAAGCACGATATCGGTACTCCCAAGTACCCTCTGCCCAACCTCACCCCAACAAACGGGCGTCAAGAATCAGATATTACAAAGACGACACCATCGTCATCCGGAGACACTTAGCTCGAATCGGTTCGGCAGATTGTTTACGACTGAGAGCATCAGCTACAACATTAGATTTACCGGGATGGTAGTGAATTTCACAATCATAATCTTTTAGCACATCCAACCATCTGATCTGCCTCATGTTCAAATCCCTCTAATCGAACAAGTATTTTAGACTCTTATGGTCAGTGTATATGATACACTTCACTCCATAGAGATAGTGTCTCCAAATCTTAAGAGCGAAAACAACAGCCCCAAGCTCCAAATCATGAGTGGGGTAGTTCCGTTCGTGGGGTTTCAGCTGTTGGGAGGCATAGGCTATCACCCTGTCCCGTTGCATTAACACGGCACCAAGACCCTGAAGCGATGCATCACAGTAAACCACCATATCCTCAACCCTATCAGGTAAGGCTAAAACCGGAGCATCACACAATCGTTTCCTTAGCTCATCAAACGCAAATTGTTGCTCCGGGCCCCAAACAAATTTCACTGAGTTCTTGGTCAATCAGGTGAGTGGCAAGGTGATTTTAGAGAAATTTTCAATGAACCTACGGTAATAACCGGCTAAACCCAAGAAACTGCGAATTTCAGAAGGTGTTTTTGGAATCTCCCATTGTTTAACCGTATCAACCTTGGCTTGATCGACCTTAATATCGTGTTTGTTTACCACATGCCCCAAGAACTTAACTTCTTCTAACCAAAATTCACATTTTGAGAATTTAGCATAAAGCCTTTCTCTTGCCAGAGTTCCCAAAATCTCCCGAAGGTGTTGCTCATGCTCCTCTTTGGTCTTAGAATAGACCAAGATGTCATGAATGAACACTATGACCGAACGGTTAAGCATCGGGATACACACCCGGTTTATGAGATCCATAAACGTTGCGGGTGCATTGGTGAGCCGAAAAGGCATCACCATGAACTCAAAATGCGCATAACGAGTACGGAATGCTGTTTTCTCAATGTCTTCTTCACGAACCCGCATCTGATGGTAACCGGAATGTAAATCAATCTTGGAAAACCAAGACGCTCCCTGAAGCTGATCGAAAAGATCGTCAATACGTGGCAATAGGGACCTATTCTTTATTGTGCGTTTGTTTAGCTCCCTATAATCAATACACATTCACTGGGATCCATCTTTCTTCTTCACAAAGAGAATAGGAGCACCCCAAGGCGAGCAACTTGGCCGTATAAACCCTTTATCACTTAGTTCTTGAAGTTGATCTTGGAGCTCTTTCATTTCAGGTGGTGCCAAGCGGTAAGGAGATTTAGCTACCGGAGTCGCACCCGGCACCAAATCAATGTGAAACTCCACTTGCCGAATAGGTGGCAAACCAGGGAATTCCTCCGGAAAGACATCACTGAAGTCGGAAACGATAGGAACGTCGTCTAGTGCTATAGCAGAAGAGCAAGAAGCGATGGCCAGGCAGGGAATGTCCCCCTGAATGATAAGTTCTCCACCTCCAGGGTTTTGAACACGAACTTGCTTTTTATGACAGTGGATTTCCACATCACACGCATCAAGACAATCCATGCCTACGATAACGCAGAGCTCTCGCATCGCAATAGGGATAAGATCAATGGGGAATTCAACCCCAGAAAACTCGAGAGTGCAACCCCGATAAACATCGGTGGCATAAATAGTGCGGTTGTCGGCAACTTCGACAACCATTAGGTGAGCCAATTTTCCGATACTACGCCCCAAACGATTAATAAACGTGCGAGATACAAAAGAATGGGTAGCACCACTATCAAACAGAACAACATCGGGCTCGAAATCTAGCAAATAAGTGCCTGCCAATGTCGCTGTAATCACCGGCTCCTCCGCAGTCATCTGGTGAGCACGACCTCGTGTCACCATAGTGGGTCCCTTAAAGGACGATGCAATTGCAGGATTTGTACCCCCGTCTCCTTTACCAGTCTTCAACTTCGGGCATTCGGGCTTGTTGTGTCCCGTCTCGTTGCAGTGATAGCAGACGGGAACTGCAGAAGTAATATGAGGTACTGCACTCGCATGGGGATCCCTACAATTCTTCCAATGATGCCCTGGCTTTTTGCAGTTGTAGCATATCAACGGATTTTTCTCACCCTGAAGACGTCCTATACTCATACCTTGACTTACTACCCTCTTTTGCTTTTTCTGGGCATCTCTGGATGTCTTGGAAGAGGTGTCATTGGCTTTCCTCTTGGACTGGGTCTGCAACTCGATTTCCCTCCTCCTCGCTGCATTCATGATCGCGGATATAGTCGAGAACTCCTGCATGCTAACGAATTCCCGAATCTCGGTACGTAGGATGGCCGTGTACCGGCTGACCAACCAGGCCTCGTTCCCAGCAAACGAGGGGCAAAAAGATAGCATCTCCAAGAACTTGGCGTTCAAGTCGCTAACGGACTCGGTAGTCTGTTGTAAGGCCATGAACTCTTGCTTCATCCGTTGATGCTCCACCTTAGGCACATATTGTGCCTCGAACCTCTCCAGAAATTGGGCCCAAGACATGGCCCTCACTTCTTCTTCATTCAATAGAGCGGTGATGGTGTTCCACCATGTCTTTCCCCTTTTTCGCAGCTGATTCATGGCGATCAGTACTTTGTACTGGTCCAGACACCCAACAGTTATGAAGGCGCCCTCAACATCTGACACCCAGTGCATAGCAGCAACTGGGTCGGATTCACCGTTCCAAAGAGGAGGGCTACACTTGCTGAACTTCTCGAAGTAGTATGCTGAATCGTGAACAGGCAGAGCCGGTAACGCTCCCCCGGGAATAGCCGCGAGGCGCTCATCCATAAGAGCACCGACTTGGTTGATTATGTCATTGGTCACACCCGGGATTAGTTCGTTGAAAGCGTTATTGAATTCCTCAGCGACAATATCCCTAACTTGCTCCATTTGGAGCTGATTAAGTCGAGCAGGCGGAGCCATTGGTATCCACAGAAGAAGGAAAATCTTAGAAACAATTCAGCCTAGATATTTCTAGAAAGACAAAACACTCAGCTTGCCGAAAATTTTTCAACCTTGCCCCGACCCGAAACCGGCACCGATGTTTCAAATAGTAGGGGCCCTTCTACTACCTTCCACACAAGTTCCAATTTCGCATTCGCGTCTAGTTTCAAAATTTCCAGTTCGCTCTAGCCGTTAAATTTACAACTCTCTCACATGTTAACACTAACTAAGTATGTAATCTAACATTTTAAGGCTAGTAGAATCCAATTCATAGTCAACAATTTAACATAAACATTTAACATAAGAAATAAGGCTTACTTGGCTGGCTGACTGGCACACCGCAACATCTTCCACTACTAGTGTTCAGAAGGTTTGAAAAATCTTTTAAAAAGAAAATAAACTCTTATAGAGCCTCAAATTTGAGTCTAGAACATCCACAAGAATGCCTAGTTCCCTCAAACTGTGGCTTTGATACCAACTTGTGACACCCAAATTTTTGCAAAAATTTTAAACTTTTAAAACTCATCTTAAATTAAATCAAACAACTGAAAAAGTCATAACGCAATCCATTAAACTTAACAATCATATAAAATAAGTGCAGAAGAAATAACAATAATAAGGTCCCAACAAAAATAACTAGTAGCGATGTCCCGGTGCTCCATGTCAAGCCTTAGCCTCTTTAATTTTAACACCTGAAAAGATATAAGGGAAACCGTAACCACAAAGCTTAGTGAATTCAAACACAGACATTATACTAACATTCATATTTACTAAACCTAATCCATTTTCCAATTATAATTATATGATAAGGGCAAAGAACGAATCAATGCCTATAATACAAGAAGGACTTGTAGGTTTGAACCGCACCGGGAAGATCCCGTATCATTTGGCCCTAATCACCGCACCTCATGATGAGTATTACGTTGGTGATATTACCTCCCCACCGCACCGGTAAATCTGTATCCTTTGGTGGTGTCCCCATATCCATAATTAGTTACATACAGTGCACATGTACGAATTAAAACAATAGTTATATAGCATGCTCTTATAATGAATTTAAATAATCACACACGAGCTAACTAGCAAACACAATCATCAATACAACGGTGTGAGAGAACTCACCTTGAGTGAGTAGTAAGGATAGCTAACAATCAAATAACTCTACCAAGCTTGATCAAACTTCAAAACCTCACCTAAGAAGGACTAAAGGTTAGAAAGGAGAAGTAATGAAGCTATGAGTTGAGAAAAGAGTAATCACAGCAAGGTCTCTAAAACAGAATTGCTATTCAAAACGGATTTAATCCAAAATATAAAACAGAAACATAGCTTTAACAAAATTTTATAGGAAACTATGATTGTTCAGGATTCGAAAACTATAAATAACTCCTTCTAACTCCAAAGGATGATGAATTAAATATGAATTTTACAAAAAGGTGTATCACTGCTGTCTCCAACAGGACAGTCAAGTGATCTTGGCCAATTCTACCTAACTTTTGAGTAGAATTCGTCCAAACCAAAATTCAGAGAAGTAAAGGACATACATATGAAAGTCTCAAAGTTGGAATTGAATAAAAACCATTTCCCAAGATCCGGATATAAAATTCACATTGTGGACAATCACAGCACTAGTAAAAGCTGGTGACTGCCCACTGATCTGGAGTGTGGATCCATTATAACCAATTTATAATTAGAAACAACACCTCATCTACTCCAGATCTTAAATTCATAATATAAGGAACATATAGAAACTTGGAATCACTCTGGATCCTTTTCCAAGCCTTAGAAATGATGAAAACAAAATGACATATCAGAACATACCTGGATCAGACTTAACAGAAAAGATGCCATTCGTGCCCATAGATAAAGTCCTTATCAGTGAGGTTGGCCTCCTTAAGAAAGTTAGCCAACTCAATTTGGGAACTTTGGGCACTGGTTTGGGGTCTGTTTGAGTTCTAGATCTCCAGATATGATTTTTACAAAATGACTACATATCTGATGGAAAACAGAATTGTAGCCACTCGTGATTCCTTTTTGGCTTATCCATCCTTCTCCCTTTGAAACACATTTTAGGATGTGTTCATCATCCCGATTCAGTCCCCATGATCATGGTGGTACTAAAAAGGGTTAGGGATCGTTATTATTTTATTTAGCCACAAGAATGTAATAATAATCAACATGAAAATAAACATAAAGCACATAAAATCACCATTCTCCCTTTTAGGGTTTCCATGATCTTTTGCAACATGTAATCCCCTAGATCCATCATCCACCATATATGGGGTGAAGATAGGATCTTGAGATGATGTATAACATACAATTCTTTGCAAATAACAAAAGAGATACAAATCAAATAAGAAGGAGTAGAAGTGAAGATGAAATCATAAAACTAGAACAAGGTTATGAATCAAGTTGTAAGAAATGATAAGGATGTTCATACCAATATGAATCAAGGCTGGAAATTAACGAGAATTAAGCTCCAAACAACATCCCCTTGGCTGCTCTTGATCCCAAAGAGAGAGAGAGAGAGAGAGAAGGATGGTTGTGAGGGAGAGAGATAGAGTAGGGTTTAGAGTGTTTTTCTTGTGGGTGTTCCAAATGACTCAATTAACACATTAAATACTGTTTACTAGATGGACTTTGCAAATAGGCCCATAGCCCATGGACTTCAATAAAAGGAGTTTACAAGATGATCAAAAGAGTCCAATAACATAAGAAATCAGACCTTGGTTAAATAAATTAACCCAAGGTTATAAGAATAATTAAATTAAAATAACTAAACGTACCAAGAAAAACAGGGGCGTTACATGACCGATTTTTGGTGCCTCCTAGCCTCTCTCTCATAATCCTCCATTGTTCTTGGTGTTTGTGACTTATTTGAGGTATCACATTTGAGGTACTAAGCTCTTGAAAGGCCAAGTTCTATAAGCTACAACAAATAGGTATTCATCTAACTTGTTTTTATGGTGTAAATCTCAAAGTTGTATGCTAGTTAGGGCTCATGCTTTGGATAAAAGAAAATTGCATGTATAACTTGAGAAAACTTAGATCCAAAGCATTAGGGTTGTATGTGCACCATAGGATTGTTATAGTGCTCAAAACCCATCAGTGGTATCAGAGCCTAGGGTGTTTTCTTTTATATTAATGCATTGGTTAATTATTCAAAGCTGAAGCAAATCAAAATCTGCTCTCTGCATGATGAACTTGACGAGTCCATAATGGAACTCGACGAGTTGAGCCAACTTGACGAGTCCATTCCCTGACTCGACGAGTTGGATCATCTGTTGGCAGATTTTCGGGTTTTTTGGCCCGAATTGGATTAGGATCATTACCATAAACTGTTTTTACTGATAAAATTCGTTTTTTATGATAAGGTAATGATTATCCTCATGTAATTGGAGGATAATTGTAGAATTTTAAGATAATTGTTTGATTATGTGATAAATTAATTATTTGTAGAATTTGATTTGAATTATCTTTCTATATGAAATTAGATTAGGTAAAATTTTGTGATAAAGATAAATTATATGATTAATTTAACTGTTTTTAAATTTGATCTAAGAGGTTTTGAAAGGTTTCAAAACTTGCCCTCAAGTTTTGGAATTTAAAGTTTGATTAAAAAGTTTTGATTTTGAAATATTTAAATTCTAAACCCTAGAGTTTTAAAAGTTTAAAATTCAACCCTTATACTACAATAATAATAATAACATAATACTTATATATATGTATAAGACAGTCAGTCTTACCGTTAGTAGACCTAATTCACGAAGCTGGTCTATAAGGGGGGTATAAGGAAATTGTCTATAAAATGGCGATTGAATGGGTGTGCACTCTCACCCACCGCTTCCTTGACTAGTGGAGGGTCATTAGTCGAATGGGTAGGATAAGACATAAATTCTCATTAAAAAGTATAATGATAATTATAAAAAGTAACTAAATTTTTTTCTAAATTCCCATTCTTAGTTACTTTGGGAAAAATGTGAAAATGGTGTTATTCCATGAAATTCCACTTTGCACCTTGCCAAGTCATTAGTTCAACGTGTGTGGTAAACCGGCACACTAATTTTGACTAACAAGGGTGGCGAAGGGTAGTTCGAGAATTATCATAGATCAATGGAGCGTGTGTGGCTAACCGGCATGCTGATTCGATGATGAATGACATCGAGAGTACCACGCACATTTGCATGGTTAGTCACACCTTGTTTGTGATCCTTGGTATCCCATTCACAAACTTGAAGGGCATAATCGATATTAAACATGTCACTGAAAGGTTCGATGAATCTCAAAAATCTAGGAATTTCATAAAACTTAATTCTTTTAAATTTTGGTTTTGGGTTGTGAAAATTGGTAAATCGTCATTTACCTCCCTTCAAATAATTTGCAATTAGATTACGACATCCCTTTTCTAAGTTGTTAATTACTGTGTTTGGTTCCTAGCCTTAATATTTCATTTGGGTGTTATATTAAAGGAATTTCTATCTAATTAAACTTGTCTTTCGTTTTCAGATGTCTACCTCAAACAACGCTTCAAACTCAAACTCTTTCGGCTCTTTCTCCCTCATGAACTTATGTGGGAGGGTCATTTTCGATGGGTCAAATTTTAACGACTGGATTCGAAACAATCGCATGGCTATTCGATATGAGGAAAAGGAATATGTCCTCGACAACGAGAAAAAGGAGATTGATGAAGAAACTGCTACTCCTGAGCAACTGGCTGAGTATAGGGCTGACGAGAAGGACGGGACAAAGGTGTCATGCATCATGCTAGCTATTATGACTTCTGAGCTTCAGAAGTCCTACGAGGACTTTTGGCCTTTCAAGATGCACCAAGACTTGATGGAAAGGTACCATTAGAGCGCTCGACAAGAAAGGTGTGAAATCATCGCCTCCATGATAACAAAAAAATGAAGGATGGAGAGTCCATCACGGCCCACTTGCAAAAGATACAAAAGATATGTGGACCGCTTGCTAAAGTTGAATGTCAATTTTGACGAAGAGTTGGCTATCGACATTATAATACACTCTTTACCTCCTTGTTATGATCAGTTCAGGATGACGTATCATATAAACAAGGAGGAAGTCACTCTAAGAAAGCTTCAAGGCCTTATGTGAACTGCTGAAAGTAGTTTAAAAGGCAAGTATGTTGTACCCACTCCTACTACTGCTACCCCAGTCCTGGCAATCGGACATGGGAAAGGGAAGAAAAGGAAAGCTCCTTCAAAGAATCACAAGGGAAAGTCTCATGATGGATCCTCTTTAAGTGGATCCAAAGGTGGTTCTGCTACTCCCTCATCCAATCCAAAGGAAGCAGGGTGCTTCTATTGTCATGAAAAGGGGCATTTGAAACGAAGCTGCCCTAAATACTTGCAGGACATTAAGGATGGGAAGATAAAACCCACCTTCGCAATATTTACACTATTCAATCTAAAAACTCATCACATACTAGTTCTTGGGTCCTTGATACAGGATGTGGTTTTCATATTTGTTCTGAATTGCAGGGTCTAAGAAGAAGTAGGGATGTGGAGCACGGGAAGATGAACTTGATCATGGGGAATTGGAAAGCGTCGCCTGTCACCAAGATTGGAGTTTATTCTTTATTGCTTAGTAATAGGTTAGGGTTAGATTTGAACGACTTTTGCTACTCATCAGAAATGGCGAGAAACATTATTTCTTTCCATGGTTTGTATAAACAAGGTTTTAGAATTTCATTTAACAATGAAATTGGTTCTGTTAATTCTTTTTATAATGGTAAATTTTATTTTGAAGCATTACCTTGTAATGGTATATATGAAACTGTGATGGTTGTAGACAAATTAGGAAATAATGTATTGCATATTGATTCGTTCATTGGTTTGGACAAGGCATGCTTGTGGCATTGTCGTCTTGGACATGTCAACAAGAATCGCATAGCCCAACTACAAAGGATGGAGTGTTGGAGTCATTTCACTTAAATTTGGATGACACATGCGAATCTGGTTTGCTTGGAAAGATGACAAAGTCACGTTTCACTGGTACTTGTGAAAGAGGTGAGGGTTTGTTGGATCTCATACACACCGACGTGTGTGGACCCTTCAGATCCACCACAAGGGATGCTAACCGTTTCTATGTAACCTTTACCGACGATTATAGCAGCTATGGATATATCTACTTAATCAAGCACAAGTCGGAAACCTTTGAAAATTTCAAAGAGTTTAAGCAAGAAGTATAGAATCAATTGGGCAGGAAGATAATGATTATCTTATCCGATCGAGGTGGTGAGTATCTTAGTATTGAGTTCCATGACTATCTTAAAGAATGTGGAATTGTTTCACAATTGACGCCACCTAGGACACCGCAGCTTAATGGTGTGGCTGAGAGGCGCAATCGAACCTTGTTGGACATGGTTCGTTCCATGATGAGTCGAGCTTCGTTACCTATCTCATTCGGGGGCTATGCCTTAGAGACTTTTGCCCATATCCTTAATCTAGTCACAGCTAAGAAGGTTTCCAAAACACCTCACGAAATATGGACAGGGAAGGTTCCCTCGTTAGCGCTTATCAAGGTTTGGGGTTGCGTGGCTTTCGTAAGATGAGAGACTCACGACAAGCTCAAACCTCATAGTGAGCGTTGTATTTTCATGAAGAGAACTCATATGACAAAAGGATATTTGTTCGTAGCGTGAAGCGGTGTCTTTTGTGGAATAGAACTCATATGCCCATAGAAATCCTTTGGATATTCGTTCTATAGACCTAGTGAGAACGTGGTCTTCGTAGCGCGAAGGGGTGTCTTTCGTGGAAGAGAACTCATATGCCAAGAGGATAGTGGGAGGCAAATTGACCTTGAAGAGCTTCAAGAGTTAAGCGATGATGGAACCTCTAACACTAGCGCTCAACCTGAGGATGAGACTCTGGTTGAACCAGTTGACGAGTCCTTACCTCTGAGACGTTCCAGTAGAGTTAGTGTTCCACCTGTGTTGTATGGTTTTCATATAACAAGTGAAGGTGATACGTTTATTAGTGATAGCACACTGATAAATTTGGATGAACCTAACATCTACAAGGAAGCCATGGTGGGCCAAGAGTCTGCAAAGTGGAAAGAGGCAATGGACAGCGAGATTCAGTCCATGTATGACAAGCAAGTTTGGAACTTGGTTGACAATGTACCAGGTTGTAAGACGGTTGGGTGCAAGTGGATCTTTTAGAAGAAGACCGACATGGATGGGAAAGTATACACATGTAAGACGCGATTGGTTGCGAAGGGCTTTACTCAAACTCCTGGAATTGACTATGACGAGACATTCTCACCAGTAGCGAAGATCAAAGTTATAAGGGTTATGCTAGCCATAGCTGCATTTCATGATTATGAAATATGGCAGATGGATGTCAAAACCGCTTTCCTTAATGGGAAGTTGGCTGAGGATGTTTACATTTGTCAGCCATAGGGTTTTGTAGATGCGAAATACCCTAATAGAGTGTGTAAGCTTGAGAAATCCATTTATGGACTAAAGCAAACATCTCGCAGATAGAATCTTTGTTTCGATGAGAAAGTCAAAGAGTTCGGGTTTTCAAGAAGCGAGGATGAGTCTTGCGTATATGTCAAGGCTAGTGGGAGTATAGTTAACTTTCTGGTATTTTATGTGGATGACATACTGCTTATAGGAAACGAAGTTCCAACCTTGCAGGAAGTTATTTTCACGCTTGGGAAGTGTTTCGCTATGAAGGACCACGGGGAAGCTGCTTACATTCTACGGATAAGGATACTGAGAAATAGGAGTAAAAGACTAATAGGACTTGGTCAAAGTACCTACTTGGACAAGGTGTTGAAACGTTTCGACATGGAGAATTCCAAGAAAGGAGAATTGCCTATACAGAGCAATACCAAACTGAGTAAGACTCAGAGTCCGAGTACCGATGCCGAAATAGCATAAATGAGTCCAGTACCATATGCTTCTCCCCTTGGCTCGATCATGTATGTTATGAAATGTACTCGCCCTGATGTGGCTTTTGCTTTGAGCATGGTTTGTCGATATCAAGGAAATTCTGGTAGAACTCATTGGATAGGAGTAAAGAACATTCTTAAGTACCTGCGGAGGACTAAGGACTGGGTCCTTACCCTCGGTGGGAGAGATTACTTGAGAGTGACAGGGTATAGTGACGCCAACTTTCAGACCAACAGAGATAATTTCCACTCTCAGTCGGGCTGGGTATTTACCCTAAATGGAGAAGTAGTAACATGGAAAAGTTCCAAACAAGAGATTATAGCTGATTCAACATGTGAATCAGAGTACATAACACCAAGTGAAGCGTCGAATGAGGCAATATGGATAAAGAACTTCATCGGAGACCTTGGAGTTGTACCAGTTGTAAAGGAGCCTATGGAGATTTTCTGTGACAAGGAGGGTGCGGTTGCCTTAACCAAGGAACTGAGGGATTATGGTAGATCTAGGCACATCGACAGAAAATATCACTTCATAAGACATCAAGTAGAAGAGGGACTCCTCGTAGTGAAGAGGATATCGTCCGAGGATAACCCAACATATCCCCTTACGAAGGGACTGAGTAGGGTTAAGCATTTGCAGCATGCTAAGAGCATTGGCCTAAGGGACGATATTAGTTTTAGTGATTAGATAGGTAGTTAGAAACTTGTAATAAATAAATGTAATTGACATTTGATGATTAAATGATAAGGGTTTTATTTATAAGTAAAGTTTACTGTCTTTTGTCAATTGTTTATTTTATGTTTCACTTTTTGCATGTTTTGACTTCCAGAATAATATGATTAGTCGAACTATCCACAGTCAATCATACTTTGGAAGTAGGTTATGAAGTTAGACTGTCATGAATTGGCTTGTAGATTGTCTAAGCTGTTTAGACATAGCAAAAGTTTGCTACAACGTTCATGAGTGCTCCTGAAATAAGATTTGAGTATTGGATTAAACCCATGCTCACATGAATCACTTCATGGAATTTATCACGAGTGATTGTGAGACGATAATATCGTATAGTCTTCAAACCAAGATATATGAGTTGTTGATTACGAGTTGGTTGTGCATTGATAGTACGAAAAGGCATCAGTAACTTGATGTTATAAAACGTGTTGCTATGTATAATTTTACAAGTAATTAGTACAAGCATATAAGTCGAAGTTTATCTGTTCCTTTTATCCTATCATGGGCCCGTCGATGATTTTGTTTTGACTTATGTATCGGGCCCGGTCAGAACTCAAATTGATGTGTTCAATTAAGTTCTATGTCAAACAAATCAGAAATCAGGAAACAAACTGTTAGACAACGAGTATGACTTTATTCCATGTCTTTGTCCACACAATATCTTGAAGAACAAACGATTTTATGATCCCTTATCTAAAGGACGAGTTATTGACTAGATCAGAGTTGGAAAGTAGCTTTTCAGAGCTACGAATGTTGATCGGATTTTGAAGTTGCATTGGCAGTTATAGTTATTAGACTTATCCAAGTGGGAGACTGTTTGATTAGGTGTCTAAGCCCATAACTATAATTGGTATGCACTTGGCCCGATAGTAGCATGGTCCTTTTGATTTGCCTTCACCAGAGCAATTTGATAGAATGGATATTTGAGAAAGAAGTTATTTGTGATTTATTAATATATTATAAGAATAATATATTAATTGAGAATTCATATTATTTAATTGGTATTGAGCAGGAATTAATTTGGAATTAATTTTGTGATCAAAAGAGACTGATTAAATTAACGGGGACTGACTTGGTAAATCAGTAATACATATAGTTTGGGCTAATGATCCATCTCTATTAGGGATGGGCTAAATCCATGTGAGAGGTCACGAAGATTTAGTACAAAGGGCCTATCAAATGAGTTATTGGATTGTTTAAAGGCCAAAGTAAATGAATTAGGTTTACAAGTTAAAACCTTAGGAATTCCACACTATAAATGTAACCCCTAGCACTCCCAAAATCGGCCAAGACTTGCAATAAGAAACCCTAGCCGATTTTTGGTGCCTCCTAGACTCTCTCTCATAATACTCTATTGTTCTTGGTGTTTGTGACTTATTTGAGGTATCACATTTGAGGTACTAAGCTATTGAAAGGCCAAATTCTACAAGATACAACAAAGAGGTATTCATCTAACTTGTTTTTATGTTGTAAATCTCATAATTGTATGCTAGTTAGGGCTCATGCTTTGGATAAAAGAAAATTGCATGTATAACTTGAGAAAACTTAGATCCAAAGCATTGGGGTTGTATGTGCACCATACGATTGTTATAGGGCTCAAAACCCATCAGAGGTTCTGCTGATCCATCAAATACTTCAAACTCTTATGATCAGTATAAATAGTGCACCATACTCCATACAAGTACTGCCTCCAAATTTTGAGGGCAAACACTACCGCCCCTAAGTCCAGGTCGTGAGTGGCATAATTCGCCTTATGAGGCTTCAACTGTCTCGAGGAGTAAGCAATCACATGCCCCTATGCATCAGTACCGCGCCTAACCCTGAGATTGATGCATCGCAGTACACTACCAGGTCATCCAACCCCTCAGGTAGTACTAGAATCGGAGTCTCAAATAACCTCTGGCTTAGGGTCTCAAAATCAAACTGCTGATACGTGCCCCATCTAAATATCACATTCTTCTTGGTCAAGCAGGTCAAGGGCACCACAATCTTGGAGAAATCCTGAATGAATCTCCGATAATAACCCACTAAACCCAAGAAGCAATAGATTTCGGATGCGTTCCTTGGTACTTCCCACTGCATCACTGCCTCAACCTTGGTTAGATCAATCGAAATGCCCTCCTGGTTGATGATGTGCCCCAAAATCTGCCCCTCACGCAGCCAGAAATCACACTTTGAGAACTTGGCATACAGCATTTCGGTTCTCAATGTCTCCAATACCTCCCTCAGATGTTACTCATGCTGCTCCTTGGTCTTAGAATAGACCATGATATCATCAATAAAAACGATCACCGACCGATCCTGCATCGGTTTACACACTCTGTTCATGAGATCCATGAACGTTGTTGGGGCATTGGTGAGCCCAAATGACATCTCCACAAACTCATAGTGCTAGTATCGAGTCCTTAAAGCTATCTTCGGTATATCCTCATCCTGAATCCTCATATGATGGTACCCCGACCGTAGATCAATCCTGGAAAACCAAGATGCACCTTCCAGCTGATTGAACAAATCATCGATCCTCGGTAACGGATAATGGTTTTTCACCATTAGTTTGTTCAGCTCTCAATAATCAATGCACATCATGTGGGACCTGTCCTTCTTTTTCACGAACAGGATCGGAGTTCCCCACGGGGAACTGCTTGGACAGATAAACCCTCGGTCTAGCAGCTCCTGAAGCTGTGTAGATAGCTCCTGCATCTTGGGCGGAGCTAGCTGGTACGGTGCCTTTGCTATCAGAGCGGCACCCGACGCCAAATCGATGTGAAACTCCACCTGCCTCTCCGGAGGCACTCCAGGTAACTCCTCGGGGAAGACATCCCAAAACATATGTACCACCGGTACACTGCCCAAATCTGTCGTGGTCTCAACCCTCGTATTCGAGATATATGCCAGAAATGTCGTACACCCTCGTAGCACTCACAGTACCGTCGTCCACAATCTCAACCTCGAGTGGGGAATCCAAAGTCCCCGGCGCATCTCGAAACTTCTTGCTAAGAGCAAGAGATACAATTGATCGGGTAGCTCCCGAATCGAACAAAATGTGAGAAGACATATCATTGACCAAAAATGTCCCTATACGTAAGCACAATATACACATCAGCAATGCAATAAATCTAGAGAAGTGAGATTAAATACGTACCAGACACAAGCTCTGGCGCTGCCCGAGCCTTCTTGGCGGTCAACTGAAATGCGCGACTCTTCACCGCTAGAGCACCGCCTTAGTAGGGCGGCCATCATTAATCCTTATTGTGGTAGGTGCAGGCGTCGCCACTGATCCTCCCCCTCCCTGCAACCTCGGACAATCGACCTTTTTTATGGCCTGTCTGGGTGCAGTGGAAAATAATCAAGACCTTCTTGGGGCAATCCCTGCTCACGTGGCCTGGCTGAACACACGTATAACATGTTGGGCCCGTCCCTCGACAAACTCCACCATGAAATCTGCCACACTTGGAACACCGGCCACGACCCTGGTGGCCCGTACTGGATGAATCTGAGGTCTTAGGCTTTTTGGCCGGACCTACTGCTGTCTTTTCCTGCTCAGGCTTCCGCTTGGTGCGGAAGTCCAACTCCATCTCCCGCTCACGGGCCTTCTCCACCATCTCCTTCAGGGTTTTGCACCCTGTGAAGCTCACAAACTACCGGGTATCATCCCTCAATATGCAATGATACCTCGTCCTCCTCATGTCCTCATCTGTAGCATTCTGTGGGATCAACAATGCTCTTTCCCAAAACTTGGCGGTGATCTCCACCACAGTCTCGGTGGTCTGCTGGAGCTCCTGAAACTCCCTCACCAATCGCTGCACCTCAATAGTTGGTGCAAACTCCAGGTCAAATCGCCTGACAAACTCGACCCATGGTATCTCAGCGAAACCGGCTGCTCCCACTAGGCTAGTCACTTGTCCCCACCATTCTCGGGCTCGATCTTTCAGCATAAATGAAGCGAAACCCACCTTTTCCGCATCAGGGAAAGAACTCGTGCGCTGGACATTCTCTATGTCCGCCACCCAGCATCGGCTAACAATGGGGTCGCTAACCTCGAAAAACTCTGGCGCCCCACACGCCTTGAACTCCCAAAACGAGGGAGTTGGAGCCCCAACCTGGCCCGTAACAATCTCGGCTATGAATGCCCTGAGCCTTTCCTCCATGATCTCCACCATACCCTCCTTGACTGTCCCAAAGATAATTGGGGTAGCGTCAAGGATGCCCCTCGTAACCTCGGCTGCGATGACCTCACGTAGCCTCTCGTCGATGGGTTCGGTGCCATCACCCGACCCAGATCTAGATCCCGATCCTGATCCCCCAGCTCCATTTCGTGTCACCACCATACTGTACTCAATACCATAAGACATAATGATCAGGATGTCCATAGAGGGGATCCTCCCACACCGGTCCTCATAAGAGCTTCCAGGTCTAACATTGGTTCGGGTATAGGTCTTGTGCTTTCAGTAGTACGGGCCCAATACTACCTTCCACACTTACCTGTACCTTCCCCAAGGCTCCACCTGATAACCCCAATTCATCTTATAACAACATATCCCACAAGCTACAATATCACTCAAATCCTACGTTATCCTAAGATTTGATCTACCCAGAACAATCAGACCAATCATAACAGGTTACCTTTATGCATGCAAATTATACACAGAAAAGGATCAAATAGACTTTCGAATAATAGATTCTACCCTAGGACCACAACCAGACAAGGAACAGAAAATAAGGCCAAATCAATCATTCTAAGGCTATAAGCTCCTAACCGTATATAATTTTAAAAGCATACACATAGCAAGATCCATACGATTATCATAACTAAAATATCAGTATAACATGGTTAACATATTGGGGGAACTAGTTACTTGGCTCGGCCGATCACGCGCATTGCACTCTCCTCTTTTCCATTCTTAAAAAGTTTTTAACTTTTATTTTTGAAAACAATTTTACCATTTCCTTAGTTTGAGTCCTGACATACCCGAGAGTGTGCTCGAATCCCTCAAACCAATGCTCTGATACCAACTTGTAACGACCCAATTTTCAAAAAAAAAAATCATTTTTCATTAGTCAAAACACTTTCCATAAACCACGAAATCTCAATTACAATTGTTTTCAAATCCATAACAATAGCAATATTATTTCACGCCGAGAGTGCACGTCGCACCACGTACCTTAGGCTCAGATGTACCTGAAATATATCCACACACTGTAAGAAAATGCTTAGTGAGTTCCCCAGAGCATACCCCACACACAATCCACATAAACACAGATCATATTAGCTATAAAAGCTACATATACCACATAATCCATGCATACAAACATATAAGGAAGCCATGGAAACCCTCGATGGTCTTACACCTAGTGCCACTGGAACCCCGACGTGGTCTTAACTACCTGCCATGGGAACCCCCACATGGTCTTCACTAACTGCCATGGGAACCCCCACATGGTCTTCACTACCAAGAAAATATCATACAAACTAAACATGCAAATATATTAGGATGCCAGGAAAACCCTCCAAGGTCTTACACCAAATTCCATGGGAACCCCCACATGGTCTCAGTCTACTGCCTCGGGAACCCCCCGAGGTCTTCCATGCAAATGTCATACTAACATAAGGCATAATCAATCGATAATCCACACATCATAAAATGGGTCGGCCTTGGTGCCATAGACCTATTGGTATGGTGAGAAGACTCACCTCTCGAATGCTGAACTGACAAGCTAAGATCAGATATATCCCACGCACTACTCCAACTCAACTGCCTATAATCATCATGTGATTAGCTTGTCACAATCCCGAAATACCATATTTATCCTCAAAGTCAACCCTGGTCAACCCTGGTCAAAGTCATGTTCAACATTCCATGTTGACCTCAACTCGCCGAGTGCATCCAGCAACTCGTCGAGATCCTTCCGAGTCCATTCCACTAAATCCCGAGTCAACTCACCGAGTCACCTAAGTGACTCGTCGAGTTCATCAAATGTCCAGAAGACCAAAAGTTCATGCGGACCAAAACTATAATCCTTCCTTCACTGCACTCATTCAGAAACTCGAAAACGGGTAAACCCTACCCGGATCGTTAGTCGACTAAGGGACTCGACGAGTTCCTTCAGTCCTTTTTGTGTTCAGTCCTTTCTAGTGAGATGCAAGGTCCCAAACTTCATATCCAACTTCTCCTAGTGTATTTACCACGTAAAGTTGCAAACTTTACGTGCATACATGCGCTCACAAAGCTAAAACACCAAAACTAAGGTTCCTACAAGGTTTTAGTGCATGGAAAGGGCCTAAGCTGCATAAAATGAGCAACTTTATGTCATGGAGGACCTAAAGACGTCTAGATCTGGAACCTTATCCTTGTGATAAGTCCAAATCCGAGTATGACACCCTTTTTGGCACGAAAAGTGACCATTTGCTTCCAAGAAAGAGATCTAAGCAACTAAAGGTCAAGATAGTAACTTTATACCTCAATATGGTCACCAATACAGGGTAGATGTCGGATCTACTGCTTCCCTCTTTGCTCCTTCTTCTTCAAGCTCCAAAATCTTCACAATCACACCAAATGTCACTCTCAAAAGCTCTCTTTCTCTCTCAAGAAGGTGCAAGGCTCAAACTAGGGTTGTCTCTTGCTGTAGGAACGATGGAAGAGGCTGCAAATGAGCCATAAGTTCTTTAAATAGGGTACAAACCCCTGAAAATTAGGGATTCTCTTTACGGTGCTTACTCGTCGATTCGGGCCTTCCGACTCCTCGATTAGATCTGAAGCCTCGCGTCCTCATAATAACCTCTACTCGACGAGTTAGATCTCCCGAACTCGCCGAGTCCAAACACAAAACCCTAAAAACTTAGACAATTTAAATGATACATGGAATAGGTGTTACATCGTGGGCAAGGATTGGTTGAGCCCTAATAGGGAAGTGATTGACTGTGAGCAGTAGTTGGTTCGGGTTCGGACCCCGGGTGGGGGAGAGTTGGTGATTCATGGGGAGAGACCGCAACATGGGCCGATTTTGTGTTCTGCGGCGAGGGCCAGACATTATCTTCAGTAGGTTTGTTCAGGTTATGTCGCCTACATCATGGATACCCGGGATAAGGTTAAGGCGAGTGTGGACGATGTGCCGATTATACGGGATTACCCGGATGTATTCCCGGAGGATTTTCCTGGGGTGCCTCCAGAGAGGCAGGTGGAGTTCAGGATTGATCTGGTTCCAAGTGCGGCTCTGATTGCCAAAGCACCGTATCAGTTGGCTCTTCCCGAGATGCAGGAGTTGTCTACACAGCTGCATGAGCTGTTAGACAAGGAATTTATTTGGCCGAGCAGTTCGCCTTGCAGAGCACCAATTATGCTTGTGAAGAAGAAGGTTAGGTCTCATCGTATGTGTATCGACTACCGGGAGTTGAATAAGGTAACAGTGAAGAACCATTATCCCCTCCCGAGGATTGATGATCTTTTTGACCAACTTCAGGGTGCATCTTGGTTCCTCAAGATTTATTTGTGATCGGGTTATCATCAGATGTGGCTTAGGGATGAGCATGTGCAGAAGACAGCTTTCCGGACTCGTTATAGTCATTAGGAGTTCGTGGTGATGCCTTTTGGGCTCACCAATGCTCCAGCCGTGTTCATGGATCTTAGGAACCGCGTGTGCAGGCCGATGTTGTATCGGTCTGTGATAGTATTTATTGATGATATATTGGTTTATTCCAAGAATCAGGAGCAGGACGAGGAGCACTTGAGGGAAGTGTTGGAGACATTATGGAGGGAGAGACTTTTCGTAAAGTTTTCCAAATGTGAGTTCTGGTTGCACGAGGTGTAGTTTTTGGGGCACCTTGTCAACGAGGATGGTATTTTGGTTGATTCGGCCAAGGTTGAGACCGTGATGCAGTGGGAGGTTCCGAGGTCTCCATCCGAGATTCGTAGTTTTCTTGGTTTGGCGGGTTATTATCGGAGATTCATCCAGGATTTCTCCAATACAGTTGTTCCTTTGACCCGACTGACAAAGAGGACGGTTACATTTCGCTGGGGGCCTGAGTAGCAGGCACCTTTTGAGACTCTTAGACAGCGGTTGTGTGATGCGCCGATTTTGACCCTGCTGGAGGGTGTTGATGTTTTCGTGCTTTATTGTGATGCTTCGATCACAGGTTTCGGAGAAATGCTGATGCAGAGGGATCGCGTGATCGCTTACACTTCGAGGCAGCTGAAGCCTCATGAGGCGAATTATCCGACGCATGATTTGGAGTTGGGGGTCGTTGTTTTCGCCCTCAATATTTGGCAGCATTACCTCTATGGGGTTCATTGTACTATTTACACATGTCAGAAGAGCTTGAGGTATTTGAGGAATCACCCGAATCTGAATATGAGGCAGCGTTGATGGTTGGATGTGGTGAAGGATTATGATTATGAGATCCTCTATCACCCGGGGAAGGCCAATGTGGTGGCCGATGCTCTTAGCCGCAAGGCGGTCGCAACTCCAATCATGGATATATGTTTGAGGATGAACGTGATTACTCCGTTGTTGGAGCGGATTCATGAGGCACATTTTGAGGCTATAAAGCAGGAGCACCGAAAGAGCGAGCGTATAATGGGTCAGGTGGCTTGCTTCGATTATGATAGTCGTAGATTGTTGATTCTGCATCGACGAGTCTGGGTTCCGTACAAGGGCAGTGTGTGCCACATTCTGATGGAAGAGGCTCACAAGTCGAGGTTCTCCATCCATCCCAGGGCAACGAACATGTATAAGGATCTTCGTAAGACGGTTAGGTGCAAGTGGATCTTTTAGAAGAAGACCGACATGGATGGGAAAGTATACACATATAAGGCGCGATTGGTTGCGAAGGGCTTTACTGAAACTCCTGGAGTTGACTATGACGAGACATTCTCACCAGTAGCGAAGATCAAATCTATAAGGGTTATGCTAGCCATAGCTGCATTTCATGATTATGAAATATGGCAGATGGATGTCAAAACCGCTTTCCTTAATGGGAAGTTGGCTGAGGATGTTTACATTTGTCAGCCATAGGGTTTTGTAGATGCGAAGTACCCTAATAGAGTGTGTAAGCTTGAGAAACCCATTTATGGACTAAAGCAAACATCTCGCAGATGGAATCTTTGTTTCGATGAGAAAGTCAAAGAGTTCGGGTTTTCAAGAAGCGAGGATGAGTCTTGCGTATATGTCAAGGCTAGTGGGAGTATAGTTAACTTTCTGGTATTTTATGTGGATGACATACTGATCATAGGAAACGAAGTTCCAACCTTGCAGGAAGTTATTTCCATGCTTGGGAAGTGTTTCGCTATGAAGGACCTCGGGGAAGCTGCTTACATTCTAGGGATAAGGATACTGAGAAATAGGAGTAAAAGACTAATAGGACTTGGTCAAAGTACCTACTTGGACAAGGTGTTGAAACGTTTCGACATGGAGAATTTCAAGAAAGGAGAATTGCCTATCCAGAGCAATACCAAACTGAGTAAGACTCAGATTCCGAGTACCGATGCCGAAATAGCATAAATGAGTCCAGTATCATATGCTTCTCCCCTTGGCTCGATCATGTATGCTATGAAATGTACTCGCCCTGATGTGGCTTTTGCTTTGAGCATGGTTTGTCGATATCAAGGAAATTCTGGTAGAACTCATTGGATAGGAGTAAAGAACATTCTTAAGTACCTGTGGAGGACTAAGGACTGGGTTCTTACCCTCGGTGGGAGGGATTACTTGAGAGTGACAGGGTATAGTGACGCCAACTTTCAGACCGACAGAGATAATTTCCACTCTCAGTCGGGCTGGGTATTTACCCTAAATGGAGAAGTAGTAACATGGAAAAGTTCCAAACAAGAGATTGTAGCTAATTCAACATGTGAATCAGAGTACATAACACCAAGTGAAGCGTCGAATAAGGCAATATGCATAAAGAACTTCATCGGAGACCTTGGAGTTGTACCAGTTGTAAAGGAGCCTATGGAGATTTTCTGTGACAAGGAGGGTGCGGTTGCCTTAACCAAGGAACTGAGGGATTATGGTAGATCCAGGCACATCGACAGAAAATATCACTTCATAAGACATCAAGTAGAATAGGGACTCCTCGTAGTGAAGAGGATATCGTCCGAGGATAACCCAACATATCCCCTTACGAAGGGACTGAGTAGGGTTAAGCATTTGCAGCATGCTAAGAGCATTGGCCTAAGGGACGATATTAGTTTTAGTGATTAGACAGGTAGTTAGAAACTTGTAATAAATAAATGTAATTGACATTTGATGATTAAATGATAAGGGTTTTATTTATAAGTAAAGTTTACTGTCTTTTGTCAATTGTTTATTTTATGTTTCACTTTTTGCATGTTTTGACTTCCAGAATAATATGATTATTCAAACTATCCACAGTCAATCATACTTTGGAAGTAGGTTATGAATTTAGACTGTCATGAATTGGCTTGTAGATTGTCTAAGCTGTTTAGACATAGCAAAAGTTTGCTACAACGTTCATGAGTGCTCCTGAAATAAGATTTGAGTATTGGATTAAACCCATGCTCACATGAATCACTTCATGGAATTTATCACGAGTGATTGTGAGATGATAATATCGTATAGTCTTCAAACCAAGATATATGAGTTGTTGATTACGAGTTGGTTGTGCATTGATAGTACGAAAAGGCATCAGTAACTTGATGTTATAAAACTTGTTGTTGTGTATAATTTTACAAGTGATTAGTACAAGCATATAAGTCGAAGTTTATCTGTTCCTTTTATCCTATCATGGGCCCGTCGATGATTTTGTTTTGACTTATGTATCGGGCCCGGTCAGGACTCAAATTGATGTGTTCAATTAAGTTCTATGTGAAACAAATCAGAAATCAGGAAACAAACTGTTAGACAACGAGTATGACTTTATTCCATGTCTTTGTCCACACAATATCTTGAAGAACAGACGATATTATGATCCCTTATCTAAAGGACGAGTTATTGACTAGATCAGAGTTGGAAAGTAGCTTTTCAGAGCTACGAATGTTGATCGGATTTTGAAGTTGCATTGGCAGTTATAGTTATTAGACTTATCCAAGTGGGAGACTGTTTGATTAGGTGTCTAAGCCCATAACTATAATTGGAATGCACTTGACCCGATAGTAGCATGGTCCTTTTGATTTGCCTTCAGCAGAGCAATTTGATAGAATGGATATTTGAGAAAGAAGTTATTTGTGATTTATTAATATATTATAAGAATAATATATTAATTGAGAAATCATATTATTTAATTGGTATTGAGCAGGAATTAATTTGGAATTAATTTTGTGATCAAAAGAGACTGCTTAAATTAACGGGGACTGACTTGGTAAATCAGTAATACATATAGTTTGGGCTAATGATCCATCTCTATTAGGGATGGGCTAAATCCATGTGAGAGGTCACGAAGATTTAGTACAAAGGGCCTATCAAATGAGTTATTGGATTGTTTAAAGGCCAAAGTAAATGAATTAGGTTTACAAGTTAAAACCTTAGGAATTCCACACTATAAATGTAACCCCTAGCACTCCCAAAATCGGCCAAGACTTGCAATAAGAAACCCTAGCCGATTTTTGGTGCCTCCTAGACTCTCTCTCATAATACTCTATTGTTCTTGGTGTTTGTGACTTATTTGAGGTATCACATTTGAGGTACTAAGCTATTGAAAGGCCAAATTCTACAAGATACAACAAAGAGGTATTCATCTAACTTGTTTTTATGCTGTAAATCTCATAATTGTATGCTAGTTAGGGCTCATGCTTTGGATAAAAGAAAATTGCATGTATAACTTGAGAAAACTTAGATCCAAAGCATTGGGGTTGTATGTGCACCATACGATTGTTATAGGGCTCAAAACCCATCAGAGGTTCTGCTGATCCATCAAATACTTCAAACTCTTATGATCAGTATAAATAGTGCACCATACTCCATACAAGTACTGCCTCCAAATTTTGAGGGCAAACACTACCGCCCCTAAGTCCAGGTCGTGAGTGGCATAATTCGCCTCATGAGGCTTCAACTGTCTCGAGGAGTAAGCAATCACATGCCCCTATGCATCAGTACCGCGCCTAACCCTGAGATTGATGCATCGCAGTACACTACCAGGTCATCCAACCCCTCAGGTAGTACTAGAATCAGAGTCTCAAATAACCTCTGGCTTAGGGTCTCAAAATCAAACTGATGATACGTGCCCCATCTAAATATCACATTCTTCTTGGTCAAGCAGGTCAAGGGCACCACAATCTTGGAGAAATCCTGAATGAATCTCCGATAATAACCCACTAAACCCAAGAAGCAATAGATTTCGGATGCGTTCCTTGGTACTTCCCACTGCATCACTGCCTCAACCTTGGTTAGATCAATCGAAATGCCCTCCTGGTTGATGATGTGCCCCAAAATCTGCCCCTCACGCAGCCAGAAATCACACTTTGAGAACTTGGCATACAGCCTTTCCGTTCTCAATGTCTCCAATACCTCCCTCAGATGTTACTCATGCTGCTCCTTGGTCTTAGAATAGACCATGATATCATCAATAAAAACGATCACCGACCGATCCTGCATCGGTTTACACACTCTGTTCATGAGATCCATGAACGCTGTTGGGGCATTGGTGAGCCCAAATGACATCTCCACAAACTTATAGTGCTAGTATCGAGTCCTTAAAGCTATCTTCGGTATATCCTCATCCCGAATCCTCATATGATGGTACCCCGACCGTAGATCAATCCTGGAAAACCAAGATGCACCTTGCAGCTGATTGAACAAATCATCGATCCTCGGTAACGGATAATGGTTTTTCACCATTAGTTTGTTCAGCTCTCAATAATCAATGCACATCATGTGGGACCCGTCCTTCTTTTTCACGAACAGGATCGGAGCTCCCCACGGGGAACTTCTTGGACAGATAAACCCTCGGTCTAGCAGCTCCTGAAGCTGTGTAGATAGCTCCTGCATCTTGGGCGGAGCTAGCTGGTACGGTGCCTTTGCTATCAGAGCGGCACCCGACGCCAAATCGATGCGAAACTCCACCTACCTCTCCGGAGGCACTCCAGGTAACTCCTTCGGGAAGACATCCCAAAACATATGTACCACCGGTACACTGCCCAAATCTGTCGTGGTCTCAACCCTCGTATTCGAGATATATGCCAGAAATGTCGTACACCCTCGTAGCACTCACAGTACCGTCGTCCACAATGTCAACCTCGAGTGGGGAATCCAAAGTCCCCGGCGCATCTCGAAACTTCTTGCTAAGAGCAAGAGATACAATTGATCGGGTAGCTCCCGAATCGAACAAAATGTGAGAAGACATATCATTGACCAAAAATGTCCCTATATGTAAGCACAATATACACATCAGCAATACAATGGGGTCCCTAACCTCGAAAAACTCTGGCGCCCCACACGCCTTGAACTCCCAAAACGAGGGAGTTGGAACCCCAACCTGGCCCGCAACAATCTCGGCTATGAATGCCCAGAGCCTCTCCTCCATGATCTCCACCATACCCTCCTTGACTGTCCCAAAGATAATTGGGGTAGCGTCAAGGATGCCCCTCGTAACCTCGGCTGCGATGACCTCACGTAGCCTCTCGTCGATGGGTTCGGTGCCATCGCCCGACCCAGATCCAGATCCCGATCCTGATCCCCCAGCTCCATTTCGTGTCACCAACATACTGTACTCAATACCATAAGACATAATGATCAGGATGTCCATAGAGGGGATCCTCCCACACCGGTCCTCATAAGAGCTTCCAGGTCTAACATTGGTTCGGGTATAGGTCTTGTGCTTTCAGAAGTACGGGCCCAATACTACCTTCCACACTTACCTGTACCTTCCCCAAGGCTCCACCTGATAACCCCAATTCATCCCATAACAACATATCCCACAAGCTACAATATCACTCAAATCCTACGTTATCTTAAGATTTGCTCTACCCAGAACAATCAGACCAATCATAACAGGTTGCCTTTATGCATGCAAATTATACACAGAAAAGGATCAAATAGACTTTCGAATAATAGATTCTACCCTAGGACCACAACCAGACAAGGAACAGAAAATAAGGCCAAATCAATCATTCTAAGGCTATAAGCTCCTAACCGTATACAATTTTAAAAGCATACACATAGCAAGATCCATACGATTATCATAACTCAAATATCAGTATAACATGGTTAACCTATTGGGAGAACTAGTTACTTGGCTCGGCCGATCACGCGCATTGCACTCTCCTCTTTTCCATTCTTAAAAAGTTTTTAACTTTTATTTTTGAAAACAATTTTACCATTTCCTTAGTTTGAGTCCTGACACACCCGAGAGTGTGCTCGAATCCCTCAAACCAATGCTCTGATACCAACTTGTAACGACCCAATTTTCAAAAAAAAAAAAATTCATTTTTCATTAGTCAAAACACTTTCCATAAACCACGAAATCTCAATTACAATTGTTTTCAAATCCATAACAATAGCAATATTATTTCACGCCGAGAGTGCACGTCGCACCATGTACCTTAGGCTCAGATGTACCTGAAATATATCCACACACTGTAAGAAAATGCTTAGTGAGTTCCCCAGAGCATACCCCACACACAATCCACATAAACACAGATCATATTAGCTATAAAAGCTACATATACCACATAAGCCATGCATACAAACATATAAGGAAGCCATGGAAACCCTCCATGGTCTTACACCTAGTGCCACTGGAACCCCGACGTGGTCTTAACTACCTGCCATGGGAACCCCCACATGGTCTTCACTACCAAGAAAATATCATACAAACTAAACATGCAAATATATTAGGATGCCAGGAAAACCCTCCAAGGTCTTACACCAAATTCCATGGGAACCCCCACATGGTCTCAGTCTACTGCCTCGGGAACCCCCCGAGGTCTTCCATGCAAATGTCATACTAACATAAGGCATAATCAATCGATAATCCACACATCATAAAATGGGTCGGCCTTGGTGCCTTAGACCTATTGGTATGGTGAGAAGACTCACCTCTCGAATGCTGAACTGACAAGCTAAGATCAGATATATCCCACGCACTACTCCAACTCAACTGCCTATAATCATTATGTGATTAGCTTGTCACAATCCCGAAATACCATATTTATCCTCAAAGTCAACCCTGGTCAACCCTGGTCAAAGTCATGTTCAACATTCCATGTTGACCTCAACTCGCCGAGTGCATCCAGCAACTCATCGAGATCCTTCCGAGTCCATTCCACTAAATCCCGAGTCAACTCACCGAGTCACCTAAGTGACTCGTCGAGTTCATCAAATGTCCAGAAGACCAAAAGTTCATGCGGACCAAAACTATAATCCTTCCTTCACTGCACTCATTCAGAAACTCGAAAACGGGTAAACCCTACCCGGATCGTTAGTCGACTAAGGGACTCGACGAGTTCCTTCAGTCCTTTTTGTGTTCAGTCCTTTCTAGTGAGATGCAAGGTCCCAAACTTCATATTCAACTTCTCCTAGTGTATTTAGCACGTAAAGTTGCAAACTTTACGTGCATACATGGGCTCACAAAGCTAAAACACCAAAACTAAGGTTCCTACAAGGTTTTAGTGCATGGAAAGGGCCTAAGTTGGATAAAATGAGCAACTTTATGTCATGGAGGACCTAAAGATGTCTAGATCTGGAACCTTATCCTTGTGATAAGTCCAAATCCGAGTATGACACCCTTTTTGGCACTAAAAGTGACCATTTGCTTCCAAGAAAGAGATCTAAGCAACTAAAGGTCAAGATAGTAACTTTATACCTCAATATGGTCACCAATACAGGGTAGATGTCGGATCTACTGCTTCCCTCTTTTCTCCTTCTTCTTCAAGCTCCAAAATCTTCACAATCACACCAAATGTCACTCTCAAAAGCTCTCTTTCTCTCTCAAGAAGGTGCAAGGCTCAAACTAGGGTTGTCTCTTGCTGTAGGAATGATGGAAGAGGCTGCAAATGAGCCATAAGTTCTTTAAATAGGGTACAAACCCCTGAAAATTAGGGATTCTCTTTACGGTGCTTACTCGTCGATTCGGGCCTTCCGACTCCTCGATTAGATCTGAAGCCTCGCGTCCTCATAATAACCTCTACTCGACGAGTTGGATCTCCCGAACTCGCCGAGTCCAAACACAAAACCCTAAAAACTTAGACAATTTAAATGATACATGGAATAGGTGTTACATCGTGGGCATGGATTGATTGAGCCCTAATAGGGAAGTGATTGACTGTGAGCAGTAGTTGGTTCGGGTTCGGACCCCGGGTGGGGGAGAGTTGGTGATTCATGGGGAGAGACCGCAACATGGGCCGATTTTCTGTTCTGCGGCGAGGGCCAGACATTATCTTCAGTAGGGTTGTTCAGGTTATGTCGCCTACATCATGGATACCCGGGATAAGGGTAAGGCGAGTGTGGACGATGTGCCGATATACGGGATTACCCGGATGTATTCCCGGAGGATTTTCCTGGGGTGCCTCCAGAGAGGCAGGTGGAGTTCAGGATTGATCTGGTTCCAGGTGCGGCTCTGATTGCCAAAGCATCGTATCGGTTGGCTCTTCCCGAGATGCAGGAGTTGTCTACACAGCTGCAGGAGCTGTTAGACAAGGAATTTATTTGGCCGAGCAGTTCGCCTTGCAGAGCACCAATTATGCTTGTGAAGAAGAAGGACAGGTCTCATCGTATGTGTATCGACTACCGGGAGTTGAATAAGGTAATAGTGAAGAACCGTTATCCCCTCCCGAGGATTGATGATCTTTTTGACCAACTTCAGGGTGCATCTTGGTTCCTCAAGATTTATTTGTGATCGGTTTATCATCAGATGTGGCTTAGGGATGAGCATGTGCAGAAGACAGCTTTCCGGACTCGTTATAGTCATTAGGAGTTCGTGGTGATGCCTTTTGGGCTCACCAATGCTCCAGCCGTGTTCATGGATCTTAGGAACCGCGTGTGCAGGCCGATGTTGTATCGGTCTGTGATAGTATTTATTGATGATATATTGGTTTATTCCAAGAATCAGGAGCAGCACGAGGAGCACTTGAGGGAAGTGTTGGAGACATTATGGAGGGAGAGACTTTTCGTAAAGTTTTCCAAATGTGAGTTCTGGTTGCACGAGGTGCAGTTTCTGGGGCACCTTCTCAACGAGGATGGTATTTTGGTTGATTCGGCCAAGGTTGAGACCGTGATGCAGTGGGAGGTTCTGAGGTCTCCATCCGAGATTCGTAGTTTTCTTGATTTGGCGGGTTATTATCGGAGATTCATCCAGGATTTCTCCAATACAGTTGTTCCTTTGACCCGACTGACAAAGAGGACGGTTACATTTCGTTGGGGGCTTGAGTAGCAGGCACCTTTTGAGACTCTTAGACAGCGGTTGTGTGATGCGCCGATTTTGACCCTGCTGGAGGGTGTTGATGTTTTCGTGCTTTATTGTGATGCTTCGATTACAGGTTTGGGAGAAATGATGATGCAGAGGGATCGCGTGATCGCTTACACTTCGAGGCAGCTGAAGCCTCATGAGGAGAATTATCCGACGCATGATTTGGAGTTGGGGGTCGTTGTTTTCGCCCTCAATATTTGGCAGCATTACCTCTATGGGGTTCATTATACTATTTACACAGATCAGAAGAGCTTGAGGTATTTGAGGAATCACCCGAATCTGAATATGAGGCAGCGTTGATGGTTGGATGTGGTGACGGATTATGATTATGAGATCCTTTATCACCCGGGGAAGGCCAATGTGGTGGCCGATGCTTTTAGCCGCAAGGCGGTCGCAACTCCAATCATGGATATATGTTTGAGGATGAACGTGATTACTCCGTTGTTGGAGCGGATTCATGAGGCACATTTTGAGGCTATAAAGCTGGAGCACCGAAAGAGCGAGTGTATAATGGGT
Source organism: Lactuca virosa (assembly GCF_052849685.1). NCBI lineage: Eukaryota > Viridiplantae > Streptophyta > Magnoliopsida > Asterales > Asteraceae > Lactuca > Lactuca virosa. Next base: position 157,388,809 of record NC_136434.1, read on the forward strand.
CAGGTGGCTTGCTTCGATTATGATAGTCGTAGATTGTTGATTCTGCATCGACGATTCTGGGTTCCGTACTAGGGCGGTGTGTGCCACATTCTGATGGAAGAGGCTCACAAGTCGAGGTTCTCCATTCATCCCAGGGCGACGAACATGTATAAGGATCTTCGTCCTGATTATTTGTGGCCCTGCATGAGGCGAGACATGGCCTGATACATGGAGTGGTGCTTGACTTGTAGGAAAGTCAAGGCCGAGCATCAGCGTCCTCACGACAAGATGCAGTTGTTGGAGATTCCCATGTGGAAATGGGAGGATATCACTACGGATTTTATCACGAAGCTTCCTAGGACTACGCGCGGGGTGGATTCGATATGGGTCATCGTGGATCGTTTGACCAAGAGAGCGCGTTTCATTCCGGTTCAGGAGAGTATTTCTGCAGAGCAGTTGACCAAGGTTTATATCCACGAGGTGGTGGCACGTCATGGGGCGAGGTCGGTCAGCCGCTTATGAGGAGTACTGAGGTGGTACTCAAGACCACTGATCTGATTCAGCAGGTTTGGAGCAGGCTTCAGACAGCTCAGAGTCGGTAGAAGATTTATGTCGACAGATGCCGATCAGACTTCGAGTTCTAGGTGGGAGATATGGTTCTCCTGAAGGTGTCACCTTGGAAAGGTGTCATCCGGTTCAGGAAGCGGGGCAAGTTGGGCCTCATGTATATTGGTCCTTTCATGGTTTTGGCTCGGGTGGGCCGAGTTGCTTATCGCTTAGATCTTCCAGATGAGCTCAGTCAGATTCATAGCACATTCCACATCTCTCATTTGCGGAAAGGCTTAGTGGATGATTCAGCAGTGGTACCATTGGAGGATATTCAGGTGGATGACGGCATGAATTATGTTGAGAGGCCGGTGCCGATTCTGGATCAGAAGACTAAAACCTTGAAGAACAAGGTTGTCGAGTTGGTGAAGGTGCCATGGCGGCACTTCAAGGGTTCAAAGCGGACATGGGAGCCCGAGGATTAGATGAGAGAGCACTATCCAGAGTTGTTTGGGGCAATGGACTTCGAGGACAAAGTCTGATTCTAGAGGGGGAGAATTGTAACGTTTGGAAATTCATAAGGTATTATTTATTTATTTATTTGTCTAACCATATAAGTTGTCTTGTGCTTGGTAGATTGGACCTTTTATATGGGCTTAGTCGAGGCCATACGTTGGGTGTAAGCCTGGTGTATGCGGGCGTAGGTGGTTCAGATGGAACGCGGAGGCATGCACGTACATGCTACGTACAAGGATGTACGCATAGCGTACGTGTTCAGACCCAAAACCCTAATTTCTAGGCTTTAAGCCCTATATAATGTCATTAAGTCCCAAGTGTTAGCCTCCTTATCAGCTCCTATTGTCTAGAAACCCTAATATCGAACCCTATAAAGTCTCAATTTTGGTGTGTTCTTGACCTTGTGGAGTGTATTTTTGGAAGTTTGGTTCCTTTGAAAGAAGAAGAAGTTGGTGAAGGATATTTGTTGGAGCTTGAGCTCGTATATCCAGAAGTTTGGCACCTTCCTCGGTTGCAAAAAAGATATAAAGTCTCAATCTTGGCCTTTGAATGCTTTGATCTCTTTATGTTATGATTTATGTCTTCTTAGTCCCCAAAATTTGGGTCTTAGAGTGTATGGATTACATCAGACCCTTTGGGCTGTCCTTTCTGAAGTCTTAGTCGGTCTTGAATCATAAAAATGGAGCCTTGGTCGCTAGTTCTCTCTCATACATGAGTTATAGCATCTTTAGAGATTAAGAAGTTAGGGTTTTTTGTGTAAAGCTCTTTATTACCATGCAAACCCATAAAGTTTGAGACTTTATGGTTAGATTCACTATTTAAGACCTAGATCGTATTTTGGACGTTGAGACTTAAAGGATTAAGTCACAATTTAATATTTTTGTTCAGCCAGAGTATATGGGGCGTACTCGATAAAGTCCCCGATTTCCGTTTAGATGTACGTCGGGCGTACTGTTGAGTGTGCAGTGTGTACTCAGCCTGTTGACCAACGCTGACTTTTGACCATTTCTGACTGTTGACTTTTGACCTTGGATCTTGGTCAGCTGTTTTGACTCAAGAAGGGCATTTTGGTCATTTAACCACTTTAGGGTTGCCCTTGGAGCTTTTGGGCCTTAGGGCCCATTATTTGGTGCTTGTTGGGCCATAGTGGGTTTAGTGGGTTTGGGCCTTAGTCTTGGACTAAACTTAGCGAGGGGTAAAATGGTCTTTTTACCCTAATTATGGACTGAAGGTTTCGGTTTGTAATACAGTTGTTAATTGTAATTTATTGAAATTGATAGCTCGGGGATTTGTCAGATCAGTAGCCAGGGATTTTCTGAATTCAGCATTTCGAGGTGAGTTTCCTCACTAGGCTTAGCAGGTCGAAGGCACTAATGTCGTCCCATTATTATGGTATGTTAATATTCTAGATGTCTGCGTGACTCTTGCATGTGTTATGTGCTTATATGTTTACCGGGCAGGGCCCGATGTCCGGCGAGGCCCGATGACCATTTTGTATGCTATGTATCTTTGTGATTATTGAATGTGTATATGTTTACTTGATATATGTTATATGATATATGTATGTTGGGCGGGGTCCGGTCTGTTTACCGAGCTGGGCTCGATGTCGTGCGGGGTCCGATGTCGGACGGTGTAACATCCCGTTTAAAATAGAATAATTAAATAATAAACCTGGGACCCCAAGAAGTAATTTTATTATTATTTTATTTTATTACAGTCCAAAATCAAATAATAATTAGCGGGGTGTTGGTTTCGGGAAGCCAAATGACAAGAATTGAATCTCCAGGGGTTAAAGTGCAATGTTGGGATTTATTTTGAAAAGGATTTCAGAAGTCGGGATGTGTTTGGTATCATTCGGACTTAGTTTGTAAGGATTTTTAAAAGACAGGGCCTAAAGGAGTAAATTTTGAACTCAAGTTGAAAAGACTCTTATGGGGAGGGACCAAACGTGTTAATATGAACATGTTTGATGGTGGACACGGGTTGAACCCGTCAACCTCATTCAACCTACCTATATATATTCATTATACACCCCATACAAACCCTAACCCTAATAGAGATGGCAGCCGCCACCACCTACCTTCTCCAACTCCGGCGCCGCTACCCTCTTCCAGTAGAGTCGCACACCACCTCGGTTGGGGTCCCAAACCACCGGAGCAACCACCTCTCGCTCATCCTAACGCCGGGAAAATGAAGTTGTGTGCGTGGCTGCCGTCGTTTCTCGTTAGACTTCCCTTCAGTCTTCGTCGCCGCCATAGAAGCCTTCATCTGCCACCTTACGAACCTCCAACCGCCACTGCTGGGAACAGGAAGCGATGGTGTGGGTCGTGAACCACCGATATTTGCTGCCCCTGTTGCGTTGAAATGGGGGAAGACGTATTCACCGCCACCGCTGTTTCGTTTGTCCCGATCGTTCTCTTCCTCCTTATTCTTGCTGATGCATAACCGTCGCTGCTACCGCCGTTTCATGCCATCATCGCCGCTTTACGCCACCAGGTGGGGTGGCTGGACTTGTTTACGATCAGAAGAGTGTGTGTGTGTGTGTGTGTGTTATGATGTTAGTGTTTTCGATGTATGTGGTTTTGTTTGGCTGGGAACCATAGAAGACCACCATTGCTGCCAACCCTGGTGGTTACCGTTGCCTTTTCTGTTCTGCCACCACCAGCCGTTGCGTGGTGGTGGCTGTGTGTGTGTGTGACTTTGTGTGTGTGTGTGTGTGTGTGAGTGTTAATTGGAAGTTCATTGTAAAATTGTAATCGGCCAGAATAATAATAAAAGCTTATAACCACCACCGTGAGGTGGTGGCTGCCGCCTCCTGTCGCCACCAGCCGCCGTGTTGGGTGGCGGTGTGCCTCATTTGCATTTTGACTCGTTTGGGATGCTTAGACAGAATGGGCCTAATGAAACCATAGTGGGCCCAATGAAACCCCAATGGGACCAATGAAGCCCTAACTGACCTAAAAGCCCAACCATGTGAATAATGGGCTAGTATTGGGTTGGAAACCCTAATTAGGGTTTGGAAAACCCTAATGGCGTAAAACCCTAATTTTGGGGAATTTTCGGGACCCGCACTTGAATTAATTACGAAACTGAAAATGTTAATTAATAATCATTTACAAATTAACCTAAGGCAATATTGGACTTAATGGATTAAGTCCTTAATGGGTTTAGTAGGAACACAGAACCCTAATCGTCATTTTATGTGAAAACCCTAATTTCACTTGGGCCTTGAGTTGGGCCTTCCTATTGTTCTTTAGTGATTGGACTATTGATGGGTTATCCAAGGACAAGTAAATGGACCAAAATAATTGGATGAGCTTTAGGATAAGGCCCATGTGAAGGACTTGGGCCAAAATTGGAAAATTAGGCTATAGGTGGGCCATAACTGGGCCTTGATGATTATCTGATATTGGGCCATGGGAATACCAAGAGTTTGGACTATAATAATTGGATGGGCCTTAGGGTAAGACCATGTAGAGGTCTGGGCTCAATTTGGAAAATTGGGCCATATGTTGGGCTTTGGCCTATTACTTGACTATTGGGCCTTTGGAGTGTGACTTGGACCTTGGGATTGGGGCCGAGTGGTATGCCAGACTCGTACTGAGGGCTTGAGGGTATTGGAGCATTCCAGTTGCAAGCTGAGGGCCAGGGGAGCATGCCAGACTAGCACTGAGGGCTGATCAGTTACAGTCCGGTCGTAGGACTAAAGGGGGAAAGCCAGTCATAAGCTGTGGGCTCGAAAGCAAACCAGACTTATGATGTGGGCTCGGAGGCAAGCCAGATGTGAGCTGTGGGCCTGGAAGGCAAGCCAGGGTCACACGGTGGGCCTAGGGGTTAATCCAGTCGGTAGAGTTGTGGACCCATTACATGCTGTTATTATGTGCATTATTTGTTATGTATCGGTATTTTGGGGGAACTCACTAAGTTGTGTGCATACGGTTTCAGTTTATTGTTTCAGGTGCTCCAGATGTTTCGGCAAGGAGAAGGGGTGATCGTACACATCCTCGTGAATTGGACTTATGATTTCTGGGATACTCTGATATTAAACTATTTTGAAATCATTTTTGTAATAACTAATGGCTTTTAAATATTTGAAAAAGTTTGAAATTGGCTTGATTTTTATGGGTGTTACAAGTTGGTTTCAGAGCCTTGGTTTGAGTGAATTAGAGGAACACTCGTGTGAATCCAGTCTCAAACTAAGGAAAATACTTTCAAAATGATTTTTTTTAAAATGGTTTTCAGAATAAGGAAAAAAGGATGCAGAGGGTACTATCAGCTGGAGCCAGTAAGTAGACCCCGAAATACCATACGATTATGCGATATTGTGATATGTTAGAACATCATGATAGTACTAGGCTAGGGATCTTCAGGAATTGCATGATAGAATTGCCTGATTGTATGATGCTTGATAGCCTAGAGTTTTTCCTTATATGAAATTGACATTATTATTGTAGTTGCTTAGTGTATGCATCACGGTTGTACATAATTAAGATCTTATAGCCTGAGAATGTTTGGTTTGGCCTTATTTCCTATTCTTGTTTGATGAAGGGATTAGGGTAGGATTAGGTATTCGAAAGTCTATAGGGTCCAACGTTATGTATGGTTAGCATACACGAGTGCTGCAGGGTTGGTGGAAGTTTCATGGGTGGGTTGTGCGAGGCCGGTAGGCCAGTTATGAGATATTTATCATTCCTTTACGAGTGACGATTGAGCACACGCCATGTTATGTATACAGTTAGGGCATTGTGATGATACTTGAGACAAATATGGGTAGGTGTGGATGGTAGTATGGGCTCATACTACTGAAAGCACAGGACCCATACACGTAGCAAGGAAGTCACAACCCCTAGGGTTTAGTTGGGAGTCGGTTCCTTGTTATTATATGGATTATCCGAGATCTCTCTGGTGTATTATCAGAATGGTGGTTACGAGACGTTTTGAGACCAGATCCGGGTCAGGATCGGGAGCTGGCAACCAGGATAGGCCAGTATTGTCAGATGATCATCTGAGTGAGATCATCAGGGAGGAGATGATCGAGATTATCTGGGGATAGTTGCCGGAGATGTTTGGGTCTATTAAGACCTACATAGTTGAGTATTTTGATGAACGTTATGTAGCCCTTGCTAAGACGGCTGCCGCAGCAGCTACAGCAGCTGTAACGACGGTAGGGGGAGGAGCTGGTCGAGCTTTCCAGTACTGGGACATATTCTGATGAGTAGAGGGCTGCAGTTACTTGGGATCACGAAGATGTTATGTACTCGTTACATTCTGTGGGTTGAGGCTTCGGGGGTTTTGCTCAACGTCGGGATGCGAGTTGCGGGACTCAAGAAGGTAGTGATCATTATGATCAGCTCGAGTTTTGCAGCTAGTAGTATAAGGATTGATTGTATGATCTATTGCACTTCCGGGATTAGGGACTATGTCTTGGGAGTAGTTGTAGCCCGGTTTAGGGTAGAGGTTGCTTTAGCTACTGCAGTTCAGATGTGTACGATTGAGCTGGTGAGTGAGTCAGGGTGCGAGACCCTGAATGATATGATTTCTAGAGCCCGAGAGCGAGAGATTTGTTTGGAGCACTTTGGGAAGAAGGGTATTATGTGGGAGGTCTGCGGACAGGGCCCCACAAGATGGTTATTTAGCATTGTCAGGATTCAACGGTTTTAGTAACTGTTATTGATTGGCAGATGAAAGCGCCAAGGGAAATAGCTCGCTGCGGGAATCAACGGTTTTAGTAACTGTTATTAATTGGAGCATCTATCTTTTGGTCTTCAAGATCTGAGTGTGGGATCATTCAAGCATCAGGGACTGTCGGTTAAGTTATGTTTGGGTTTCACACCAGTGGGTGGTGGTTAGTGTTCTAAGTGTGGGAGAATTGGGAATTTTCAAGTTGAGCGTCAGCCATTGAAGGTTTTGTCTGTTGCTATTCAGATTATGGTTTCCAGAATGGTCGGACAGGCGTTAATCGGTGAACCTCTGAGGGAGTGGGAATTCTCAGAAGGAATTCAAGAGGCAACAGTTAAGAAGCTAGGAACGCGTCACCAATTCCCTTATGGAGTGTGTTTATGTTTCCTAAGTCTTTCGGGTATGTTTCCCCTCGATGATGGAATAGAATTTTGATTCGTATCGGACTCGGATTTCCGTAACCTTCGGGAGAATCGTGGAAGTCTTCTCGGACTAGTTTTGTATTAGTAGAATCGGATTAGTCTTGATCGAGTATGGGCTTTGTGGCGAGCAAATATGGAATTAGGGATTCCCAAATATGTGCATGGTAGTGATTCTTTGTGTGTATCTGTCGGTATTCAAGGTGCCAATATGGTTGGTTCCGCTTACGTGCATGATCAGGTCTGGGTTATAGTCTGAAAATTGGATCAAGAGTTCGACTATCATCCTATCCTAGGGTCATGTTGTAACATCCAGATTTTTAGGTATATTATTTTAACTATTTTAATTTGGGAATCGTGGAGGGACTCGGCGAGTTGGTGCCTCAACTCGTCGAGTAGAGTCGTGATTTGGTGACGTGGAATAATGAGCCGACTCGATGAGTCAGCACTATTGAGTGAAACCCTAATTTAATGGGCCAGTGGGCTATATAAAGGCACTTATTGATGGGTTTTATACAAAAGAACATCTTATGTGCTCATGCAAACCCTAATGCTTGGATCCAGGTTTCTCTATTGTACATGCAATTCATCCAAGACTCAAGAACCCTAATCTAGCATATAAATTTCGAAATTAACATATAAGAATAGATCTAGATGATTACCTCTTCAAGAATGGCTTGAATCTTCTTGTCTTGGAGCTTAGAGTCACAAGTGTCACTCCTCTAATGGCTTACAAACACCACAAGAAAGAGAATGACTTATGAGAAGGAGGAGGAGCACCAAAAACGACCTAGGGTTCTTCTAAAAGAGTTCTCCACGTTTTTGGGGCCATAGGGGTCTTTATATAGTTACGCTATTAGGCTTATCAAACAAGGAAACCCTAATTTGACTGCTTAGGCTCCAAGCAGCCCATAGACTCCCTTTGGAACACCCCTTGGACAAATTCCTTATGGGCTTCCCATAGAATTCGTCCAACCTATGTTCCAAGGTGATCCATAGCCCAATTGCAATTATCTTATAAATACAATTACAGTCCCCTAAGTTTAATTAATGTCTTTTAGTCACAAAACTAACTATCAATTAATTCTTGACTAATATTAATTAAAGAATATTATTTCTCCTTTAATATATTATTCATATAATATATTAATAAATCATAATTAATCCTCTCTCCTCATAAATCATCCTATCAAGTTGCTTTGGTGAAGACAACCCAAAAGGACCATCCACAACCGGGTCTAATACTTACCAAATATAGTTACGGGCTTAGACACTAATCCAACAGTCTCCCACTTGGATAAGTCTAGTAACTATAATTGCAAGTACAATCCGATTAGCAATCGTAGCTCTCAAAGACGCTGTCGAACTCTGATCTTATCAGCAACCTGTCCTTCAGATAAGGGGTCATATATTCCTCCATTCTAGATATCGTATGAACTAAGACATGGATTTTAATCATACTCTCTGTTCATGTGTTATTTCCCGATTTCCGATTTATGACGACTGACAATAAACTACAATTGAACACATCAACTTAGTCCTGGCTTGGCTAAGCGCTTAGGGTATCATCACTAAATCATCGAGGGGCCCATAGATATCGCTTTTATCCCACTTTGGGCAAAAGGAACGGATAAACTTCGACTCGAATGCTCGCTTGTACCTACTCATCAAATCACACACAACAATATGTTTTATAACACCGAGTTACTGGTGCGTTTACATATTATCAATGTGCAACCGACTTGCAGAATACACCTCAAACATCTCGGTTTTAAGAATATAAGATATTATCGTCTCACCAATCACTCGTGATAAAATCCATGAAGAGATCCAATTGAGCGTAGGTTTAATCCAATACTCTAATCTTATAGCAGCACTCATGAACTCTGTAGCAAACTTGTGTTATGACTAAACGCTTTAGTCAATCTACAGACGGATTCATGACAGTCTTCATTCATTCCTACTTCCAAAGAATGAGTGATTGTGGAGGGTTTGAATAATCTTATTATTTGGGAAGTTAAAACATGCAAAGTGAAAGCAAGAATAATACTAATCCTATATAGACCCAAACCTTTGATTATAAATAAAACATTTTATTTAATCACCATATTGATTACTCATGACTTGTCGCTCTTGATTTTTGGTTGACGAATCATGTATCTTGAGCATGTGGACTTTATTCTCTATTGAAGACCACTTCAAGTGTTTCGGCACCGCAGTTTGGATATTTGGATATATTTTTGGCACAACAGATTATTCTCAGCACAGCTTCAGCAACTATGTCACCCGCTTCCTCATGACCGCAAGAGTATCTCTTTTACTCTTTCTCGTTTCTTATCGAGACCCTTCATACATCTAGGGAGAGCTTCTTTGTTAGCTCTTGGTATCCGACACTCTCCATCCGATGATTTGTTGATTTTTGATATCCGGTCATTGGTTATCAAAAATAGGGAGAGAATATCATCCGGATTTGGTTATTATGATTGTTTGAGTTTGGATTTTTGAAGACTTCTGAAGACGATTATTTATTTAGTGATGCGATGTGGCACTTCTTTTTGGTCTTTATGGATCAAATTTTTGGCATTACTCGATGTTTTCCGATTCAGATTATTTATTATTCGGACTCTACCACAGGATGATTTTGTTTTCGCATCCGATTCAGATCTTATGGTTTCATGAGTTTGGATTTGTGATATGTTGAAAACGAAGATTATTTTGGCAATGTGACGTGGCACTTATTTTTGGTCCTTGGATCAAATTTTCGGCATTGCTGGACCATGTTTTTGGACTCACATTATTTTTATCCGGACTTCATTTTATGTATGCTTCACATTTTTAGCAGGTTATTCTTTGAAGAATTTCAGTGTATTATGATTCAAGAACTTGAGATGTTTTTCAGACTTTTGAAGCCGAAGTGTTTCTTTTATTGGATCTTCTACTTGCTCATGGTGACCTTCTTCTTCCGGTGATTATGACTGGTTTGAAGATTTGGATCTTATTTTTTCTGCTTCATTGGTTGTGCTTTGAAGCCGAAGACCTTCATTGTTAGAAATTCATGGCCAGATTCAGACTTCACAGACACTTCATAGTTTCAGAGACATTTTAGCACATGATTTCATTTTATTACCACACTTGCTAGTCGGATTACTGTATTATAACCTTGTATCACTTATTGGATCTCTCATCATTTGTAAGCATTTAGGGAGAGAATGTTGGTGCATGAAAATGCTCCACAAATAATGAGGGTTTATTAGGTTGTATTTTCCCTTTATTGTATTTATGGTGTAAATACTCTCCCTCCTATATAAAGGGAGAGTTGGTCATTTATTACTTTAGGTAGCTTATCTTTTCCTTAGTTAGAGTTACATTTCTTACAATGTAATCTCTAGAGAGAGAAAGTTGGTGGGTTCTCCCACCCAGGGAGAGTTTCTCTCCCACCATGTTCTTCATGCAATATTATGATTAATCTCTCTTGTTCTTAGTCTTTTCTTATGAACTCATAATATGTTCTTCGTGTTCATACTTCCAAAAAACACGATTAATCTCGAGATATCTTTCTTCCGCATTCACCGTTCGTTATAAAAATGGGTCTCTACAGCATGCACACTATGTTTACCTAGGGTCCTTACTTTATGAAATAGTATAATTGAATAACATTTTTCAATCACACTCATTTCACAATTCCTAATCCTTACCACAAGTGTGAGAATACCAAATTCTTGCCACTTATAGAATATGTTAGATTCTAACATTTTATGCAACGGTCCTTTCGTAATATCATAGCGCCAAAGTCACCAAGACTTTGCCAATAAAATTACAAAGTGCACTATTGGAGATTGTTACAAGACAATTCCATAGTCATGAAGTCTCACATTCAAAGTACATTCCTTTGAACATCCTTCTTGCATAGAAGTTTCTAATTCAGACATAGATTCTTAACGTCCAACTCCAATAAGGAAACATTTCCATATTTTCTATATGAAACTCATTCTAAATAGAGTCTTATCTATTCATAATAATGTCAATATGGTCCATCCATGACTATACTTCCAACTGTCCACAAGCAACCAATCCTTGGCGAACGTTAGATTGTCCTTGACAGTTGTTTAATTATTTTAGTCAAATCCGGTTCTATTCCCTTTTTCCCCTAAATGCCCTAGGCATTTGGAAAATTTTAGAACGGTCTAATATTACAGCATATGCAATCGATTCTATACCCGAAGCATGTGGGATACGATTCATAATGAAAAACGTGATACTTTACTAGTTTTTTGCTATAATATTGCCATAATATTTCTATTTGTCGTGTTCTCAAAATTTGAACTATGAAGAGGGATGTCGTAATCATAATCGAACTTTGAGAATGCAATTAATAAATATATCCTTGACTAAATTCAATTAAAATTTCTGATCTAGGCTTTTAGATTGGAAACGAAGTATAACATTCTCTCCCTTAATTATAGCAAAAACAACTTTTCAACCCCTGCAACTTTGCAAAGTGAAACTTTTGTTTTTCTATAATTAATATTGCCAACTTGCAATACTTAAATAATAATCATGCTCCCACTAACATGATGATTATATCCATTCCAGCATAACATTTATACTCCCACTAGCTTTGACACGTATTCAGAAAACAGTAGGACTTCTAGAAGACAATACTTATTGACTTCCAAAGTTCATATTTCCAATACGATGTACTTCGATAAGCCTTTATCTAAGCTTCTCAAACTCACACACCTTTCCTTAGACAGCTCACATGTGTGTCTAAACTAATTCAGAACTTATATTACTAAGTCCCAAATGCTCAAACTAATTGCCAACTCTCACAATTCGAACAATGAAGAGGGATGCCATAATCATAATCGAATTCGAGAATGCAATTTACATAATCGCTATCTTCTTAAACTCTCTCTTAGTGAAAGCGTTTCCTCACAATCATTTTCATGAAGGAGAGAAACCTTACGACACTTAGATCTTATGGTGCATTTGTTCCTATCCATGCGAATTTTTCATAACCATAATCATAACATAATGTTCGTGACAAATCCAAACTATTATTGACAGAACTTGTTCATACTTAATTTCTTGCCATGAAGGGTCCCACCATTGCTTCCAAGTTATTTAGCAGCTCACTTATGCCAGTCAATGTACTTTCATTGAACAAGGTCTTTGCCCTTATACAGTCAATTGAGAAACCGTAGAACTCATATGCATAAGTAACTTTACTGGAATGGCATAGAAATAAAAAAATTTCAACACGATAGGTTACAAACCTCAAGTCATGTGCTAGTGTTTAATAGATTTACTCTTGATTAGTTCTCGAAATCTTTTAAGATCTTTATACTCACACTGACCTCTTGAGATATTAGATTCTCTTATCAAGAAATATTTCTTGATAAAACAAATATCCAAGAATTAGTGTGTGTATTTATCAAGACAAACCACTACACACAATTGGTCTTGGTTGGTCTTTGTCTTATCCAAGACATCACAGTTTACCAATTTCAAACGCGCAAGAGTAAGAAAACAATTTTCTACTTCACATTTGATGAGTGTGTTAGATCTTCTTAAGATGTGTCACTCAATTCACAATCTTGGAGTATGACTCTAAGACTTGATTTTAGAACGAAGTATGACTCATCCTTTTGATTTAACCATTTCAACAATTTCTGATTCCTCTTCATAGCCATACTAGTGCACTAAGATGTCCTTAGAGGATTAATTGTGATATGGATCTTAGTCATTAGGACGATCATAAAACACAATACAAAAGTACTCTCCCTCCTTCTTAGATTTGAGAAACTTTTATCTTTCCGCCTTCATTGATTCTACTTATTCATTCTGCCATTTATTGAAACTTTTCAATGATTCAGAATTACACTTAATCTTGTAAGTATAACCACGTTTACTAGACTTTTAGTAAATCATGACGAATAATGTTATTATTATTCATGGTGGACTTGACTACTGCACAACATTGTCTACTAGTTCCTTTAGTCCTTCACTTGACTCACATACTTATGTGAACAAAGAATTAGTCTTAATTACCTAAGTACCAAGATTTCCATACATCACACAATACAAGTCGTATGATTCCAAGTTTCTATCCAATTGAAACTTGGGCGATGGGAATCTTTCCTTACTTAGAAAATTATGACATTACCATGAATAACATAACTAAGAATCATATCCATTTCAACATTGCTAATAATAGAAATACACAAACATCAATTTTTCATACATGTCATTGCAAGGACAAATAAATAAGAGAAAAACAAAATTTATTTTATTGCGGAAAAATTTGTCCTTACAACGCAACTCAATTGAAAAAGTATGCTATTACATTTCTTAGCAATCTATCATTACTCGAAAGTAGCAGCTCAAAAAAATCCGATCTTCGAATCCATGCGATCGAAATCCATTTCTTCACAATCAGATTCAGCACTCTTCTTCCTTTAAGCTTCCTCTCTTTTCTTCGATTCTACAAAACATCAAAAAATGTAATCTTATCACATAATGTACGAAGAATCAAAATAGGAACTTATAGAGTTAGTTAATTGATTTTACCTGAAGTGAAGCCATACGTCTTGACTCTCTCATCTCTTAGATCTCTCAGGTAAACAGGGCAGCTTCGTCTCCAATGCCCCTTCTCTTGGCAATAAAAGCAAATTGACTCTTTTGGAACATCACACGGAACTACCTCAGACTTTTCCTTTCTCTTATGATCAAACTTTTCGACCATGGCATGCCTTTCGTTGCCATTACCTATGTCTATGGAGGTTTGGAAGGCAGATCCACCAATCAACTTTGCTTCTCTAGTGTGCCAAATCATTGCTGATTCAGCAGCAACAAGGAAATAGGTGAGATCGATGAGGGTCACGTCGTGGTCTATCATATAGTACTCTCTTACGAACTCACTATATGAGTCGGGAAGAGATTGAAGAACCCAGTCAACAGCCAGCTTCTCATAGACAACGACTCCCAACATTCTTAACCTGTCAATGTGCAGCTTCATCTCTAAGACATGTGCACACACTCACTTTCCTTCTTCGTCCTTACTTGCCAAAAGAGCTTGAGTGAGCTTCAACTTTTCAAGCCTTTGAACTTGTGGGTTAGGGAGAACAATAGGAGGAGGTGGAGGAAGTGAAGCATGATCTCTTGTTCCTCGATCGAATCGTGGAATATCATCTTCATGTGAAAAGCTTGTTCCAAGGGATATGGAAAGACCATAGTTATCATACATTGACATCTACAAAACGGGAGAAAATTCAAGTTAGTTGATTGATTGAGTCCTTGATAAAAACACCCAAATGAGATATTAAGGCTAGGACCCAACACAATATTCTACAACTTAGAAGAGGGATGCTGTAATCAGAATTGTAGAACATTTGAAGGTAAGTGAATGATGATTCACTAATTTTCCACCATGAAAAACGAAAAAAGAGATTAAGTTTCAAATGTATTGAAAACTCTTAGATCCTTTGAGATTCATTGAACTTTTCAATGACATGTTTAAATCTCGATATGCCCCTCGATTTATGAATGGGATGCCGAGGATCACAAAACAGGGTGTGAATAACCATGCAAACTTACATGGTGCCCCCAATGTTACAGTCACCTATTCGATGTGCTAGTTAACCACACACGCTCCACCGAATTATGACAAACATCGAGTCACCCTTCGCTACCTTTTCTTAGAGCTCATTGAGTGTGCCGGTTAACCACACATGCTCCACTAACGTCTTAGCAAGGGTACAAAGTGTAATTTCATGGAAATGCATCAAAATCACTTTTGCCTAAAATAACTAAGATTGGGAATTTTGTAAAAACATTTAGTTACTTTATAATTCATTATACTTTTAATGGAAAGGGTTTGCCCTATCCTACCCGTTCGGCTAACGACCCTCCAGCAATCAAGGAAGCGGTGGGTGAGAGTGGACACCCATTAAACGGCCATTTTTAAGGCCATAACCTTATACCCCCCTTATAGATCGGCTTCGTGAATGAGGCCTACTAACGGTAAGACTAGCATTTAAGTTATACATATATAATATTATACTTTTAATGTTATATATAGTATAAGGGTTCATTTTACACTTTTAAAATACTATGTGGTCTACTTTAATAAATTACACTTTTAATTTAATTAAATATAAACCATGTCACTATGGATTTATTAACTTTCTTTTAATTATACACTTAATTAATTTAATAAAACCATAAGGATGTAATTTGAACTTTTTCAAAACTTAGGGTTTTAGAATTTAAAATTTCAAAGTTAAACCTTTAATCAAAAATTAAATTCCAAAACTTGAGGGCAAGTTTTGAAACCTTTCAAAAATAGGGTTTAGAATTTAAATATTTCAAAAATTAACTTTTAATCAAAATTCAAATTCCAAAACTTGAGGGCATGTTTTGAAACCTTTCAAAACTATCTAGATCAAAATACAAATAAGGCAATTAAACAATTAATTGGTGATTATTTAGTTTTGACCTAATCCAATTTCATGCAAGATAATTGACCAAATAATTCAAATAATTTAGCATTTATCAAATAAGGTAACAATTATCTAATTAGATGACAAAAATCTTTTATTTTGACAAAGATAATCATAAGGAATCAATAAAATTCGTATTTTATTAATTTGAAACAGTTATGGCAATTACCCTAAGTCAAAATAGGCAAAAATCCCAAAAATCCGTCTGTCTGACAGCCAGACTCGCCGAGTCAACATATGGACTCGCCGAGTTCATCCTACTCGACGAGTCCACATTGGGACTCGACGAGTTTTTCAGGCAGATGGCTAAAAACTCGAATTTGCAATCAAGAATGAAACACTAAGCATCAATACAATAGAAACCAATCAAGGCTCTGATACCACAGATGGGTTTTATACAAAAGAACATCATATGTGCTCATGGAAACCCTAATGCTTGGATCTAGGTTTCTCTATTGTACATGCAATTCATCCAAGACTCAAGAACCCTAATCTAGCATATAAATTTTGAAATTAACATATAAGAATAGATCTAGACGATTACCTCTTCAAGAATGGCTTGAATCTTCTTGTCTTGGAGCTTAGAGTCACAAGTGTCACTCCTCTAATGGCTTACAAACACCACAAGCAAGAGAATGACTTATGAGAAGGAGGAGGAGCACCAAAAACGACCTAGGGTTCTTCTAAAAGAGTTCTCCACGTTTTTGGGGCCATAGGGGTCTTTATATAGTGAGGCTATTATGGTTATCAAACAAGGAAACCCTAATTTGACTGCTTAGGCTCCAAGCAGCCCATGGACTCCCTTTAGAACACCCCTTGGACGAATTCCTTATGGGCTTCCCATAGAATTCGTCCAACCTATGTTCCAAGGTGATCCATAGCCCAATTGCAATTATCTTATAAATACAATTATAGTCCCCTAAGTTTAATTAATGTCTTTTAGTCACAAAACTAACTATCAATTAATTATTGACTAATATTAATTAAACAATATGATTTCTCCTTTAATATATTATTCATATAATATATTAATAAATCATAATTAATCCTCTTTCCTCATAAATCATCCCATCAAGTTGCTTTGGTGAAGGCAACCCAAAAGGACCATGCACAACCGGGTCAAATACTTACCAAATATAGTTACGGGCTTAGACACTAATCCAACACTTATAGCCTCCATTTCACCTCACTAGTGTCTATACTTCCCCTGAGAGAAACCCTAATGTCTCTAGTGAGCAAGAGAGGGAAGGAAGCTTATTTTGAGTCATTTTCTTGGAGAAAGGGCAAGGCTCTTCAAGGATCAAGGAGGAAGGGCTGGTGGATCTGTTCTCTCTTCATCTCAAGTTTCAGATCCAGGTAAAAAGCTCTTATCTTCCTGGTAGAATGATTAGATCCCATGATTGTGAGATTTAGGGCTTGTAACACCTTCTTGATGGGGTTTTGGGTGCATCAAACCCCTTTATGACGTTATACTATAGATCTGGACCTTGTAACATCCAGAGAGTCTGAAAGCCTGAAGCCATAGTTGAACAACCAAGGATTTTTGTAGCTAGGAAGCATTAATGGAGTTTTGATGGCATATAGAGCAACATATACCATGCATGGACATCAAGATCAGACCTTTACGTGACTTTTGGGTATTAGGAGGCTAGATCTATGAGCTAGAGTTACAGATCTGACCTTAGGTGTCCAAATGAGAAATCCAATTGAGTCAACTCGCCGAGTCTATGAGATGACTCGACGAGTCGGATCGGGTTGACCCAGTATTCTTGACCCAGTGATAACTCATCGAGTTGGGGGTCAACTCAACGAGCTGAGTGAAACCATAGGAAGATCTATGAGGATACGAGTGGACTCGGAGAGTCACATGGGTGCACTCGACGAGTCAGGTCAACTTTGACTGTTGACTCAAATTGACTTCTGTTGACTTGAGAGTAGGTCAATTAGGATCATTGAGACCATGGAGGGGTAAAATGGTCTTTTACCCATCCAAGAGAGTAGAAAGAGAAAAGAGGACTTTAGGTGTAAATGATAAAATAAGGGATGTTGATTGAGATACTTGTCTAATGTGTTAGGCAAAGGCTAGTTCGGGATTTCCAAGTGAGTATCTATTTCCTACTAGTTTCGAGGTGAGTCTTTTCACTATACCTTACCTAGAGTGGTGACTATGCATGACCAGAGGGTCTTATGTGCTTACATGAGTTACTTGATATTATGCTTCAGTTTATATGATTTGTATATGCTATATCCTGAGCTTACAAAGCAAGGACCGGAAGGTCAACAGAGTTGGGACCGAAAGGTTAACAGAGTTAGGACCGGAAGGTCTACAGAGCTAGGACCGGAAGGTCCATCAGAGTTGTGGGACCGGAAGGTCCCACTGAGACACAGTGACCGGAAGGTCTTATAGAACCATAGCCTAGAGTGGCTAATTATTTGTGCGTGGTATTTTGGGGAACTCACTAACCGTGTGTGCTTACGGTGTTATGTGTTATGTGTTTCAGGTATCTCAGAGGATCGCGGGAAGGCACAGGCATGATTGTACACACGCTATGGAGTTGGAGTTATATTTTGTTGATCCTGGATTGTGAATAAATGTTTTTGAAAACTATGTTGAATATTGGTATTTGGAGTTTTTGAGAAATGTGACATGTGATTTTGTGATAATTATAAAAAAATAAATAAAAAAATTTGTTTAAAATTTACATCATTACAAACTTCGGGTATGTGTTATGAGATATTATTATATATATATTATGCATGGACTCAAACTGAATAAATGTTTTTGAAAACTTGGTTTGAGGGATTCGGATACACCTTCGGGTATGTCTGGACTCAAACTGAGGATTTGAGGAAATTTTTTAAGAAAAACGATTTTTCCTAAAAACGAGTAAGAGTTTTCAAGAGAAAAGCGGAAAGAAGCAGTGTGTACAATCAGCCAGCGCCCGAACGGTGATTTCCCAAAATACCCTTATTTTATGTGTTATGAGATATTATTATATATATATTATGCATGCTAGAGAGTAGGCTGGGTATTTCATATGTTAGGACTAGAGTGGCCTGATTTGTGATGCCTTAGCCTAGGAGTTACTGCTACTGTGAGTTGCTTTGAGTACGAGTAGCTAGCAGAGAGGAGCCTATGAGAGGCCTACTAGGGAGTAGCTTCTGTTCGGAGCATCATAGAGTACTTGCGATCTGGGATCCTAGGAGGAGGACTTGGGATGTATACGGATGCAGTGTGAAAGGTAGTATTGGGCCCGTACTACTATAAGCACCGGATCGGTAAGCAGTCCAAGTAAGAATCCTTAGGGTGCTAAGGAACAAGTAGGGTGAGTGATCGAGTGCGACTATTCTCGATCGAGTCTCTGATTATTTTGTGTTGTGTTTCAGAGAGTCATTATGGTGGGTACGCGCCACAACCCAGGGGGCAGTGGTACCAGTGACGAGGAGATTCGCAGGATGATTCACGAGGAGGTGGCCGCAGCCATTCGAGCTGAGATTCCTGAGATGTTTGGGTCTATCAAGACCACCTTGATTGAGACATTTGATGAGCGTTACACTGCGATTACCGAGGCGGCTACTACTGCAGCCACCGTAGCTGTCGCTGCTGCCAGGCCACAGGAGGTGATTCGCTGCTGTACCGAGAGTTCAGCAACACGAAGCCACCAGAGTTTGATGGGATTCAGGATCTGATTGCCGCGATGAGATGGATCTCTAACATTGAGGGATGTTTCTACACTTGTTCCTATCCGGAACACTTGAGGGTTCGGTTCGCGCTGAACCAGCTTCGCTTGGGAGCGAAGGACTGGTGGAAGTTTGTGACAGCTCATTTCACTCCTGCAGAGCACGCTGCAGTGACCTGGGAGAGGTTTACTGTGATGTTTCGAGACGAATATGTTCCCCCGGTAGAAAGGGAATGGTTGGCCCAGGAGTTTCTGTCCCTCAAGCAGAGGACAGAGTCAGTGACAGTGATTACGAGGATGTTCCACGAGAGGGCAATGTTCTGCCCTGAGCACGTGTCTACCGACCAGGCACGTATGAGCCGGTATCTGAGCATTTTGAGGAGGGACATTCGCAAGTTGGTAGCGAACTCGACTTACAGGACATTTGTTGAGCTCCAGGCAAATGCCCGGAAGAGGGAGATAGAGCTGGAGACTCAGGCCAGGGAGGAGGCGGAGTCTCAGGGGAGGGATCGACGACCAGCACAATCTCAGCCGGCAGCCAAGCGGGCGAAGCCCACTTATTCGAGACCTGGAGGCCAGAAGGGCCGCACTTGTAGGAAGTGCGGCAAGGGTCACGAGGGGATCTGTCGAGCAGGAGCTTGCTACAAGTGTGGCAAGGAGGGGCACATAGCCAAGGATTGCCCCAAGGGGTTTACAATCTATTTTCACTGCAATCAGACCGGCCATCGGAAGGCCGAGTGCCCACAGCTGCTTAGGGATCAGCACAGGGATCTGCCCCTACTGCTACACGAGCTACAGACAGTCGGCTGGTGAAGGCCGAGGTACCGAAGGCTCGCGGGAGAGCTTTCCAGCTGACAGCGGAGGAGGTCCGCGCAGCACCTGATGTAGTGGCTAGTATGTGTTATTTTATTTGTTTTAATTGAATTATGTTGTGCTTATATTGTGTTATGCATAGGTACTTTTCTTGTGAGTTATGTACCTGCCTTGGTGTTATTTGACTCGGGTGCGAGTCGATCCTTCGTATCATTAGCATTTAGTCGTCACATCAGTATCTGATGAGAGACGCTGAGTCGACCTCTAAGAGTCTCCATAGCCGATGAGCATGCGGTGTTTGCGACTGATGTGATCCGGGGTTGTGTACATGAGATTTTTGGAGTTGAGTTTCCAATAGATCTGGTACCGACTGCGATGGGGGATGTCTGTGTCATCGTGGGCATGGACTGGTTGAGTCGATTCGAAGCTATGATCGACTGCGAGCGTCAGTTGGTGACCATACTGATGGGTTTTGAGCATTCTAACACTTCCTAAGTGTACATGCAACCCTAATAACCTTGGATCTATGTTTGTCTAATTATCATGCAAAGTTGAATTCCAAGGTTATATTCCTATCTAGCATATATGGGGAACAAATTTTAACTTGCATGAAAGATAGAATAACTTACCTTGTTGTTGCTTATGATCCTTGAAACCTTGTGAGCCTAGCACCCCAAGTATGATGCCTCAAATGCTTCACACAACACCAAATGCTTTTGGAATGACTTTAGAGAGAATACACACTTCTAAAATCGGCCTAGCCCTCTTGTTTCTTATGTGTAGCCAATTTTGGTGGAGAATGGGTTTCTTATATAGTGTTGACACATCTAGGGTTACACCATGTAAACCCTAATGTGTCATGACTCTTCATTTCCAT
This sequence comes from Lactuca virosa, assembly GCF_052849685.1. NCBI lineage: Eukaryota > Viridiplantae > Streptophyta > Magnoliopsida > Asterales > Asteraceae > Lactuca > Lactuca virosa. The sequence goes on from NC_136434.1 coordinate 157,409,819, forward strand.
GACCCATGGGTTTGTAACTCCCATGGAGCATCCATGGAGCATCCTATGGGTGGAACCCAACTTGATAATCCATGGAGCCTCTTAGCCCACTGTATAAGATATGGAAGATTTACATAATCTACCCATATATTTAATTAGTTATCTTTTGATCACTTAATTAATTCTAAATTAATTCTTGATCAAACTAATTAAATAATATTATTAATATATTAGAACTTATAATATATTAATAAACCATAAGTGTTATTTCTCTCATTTTAGTTTATCCAATTGCATGGTGCCATGCAACCCAAATGGACCATGCCGGGTCGGGTCAAGTACATACCAGAAATAGTTATGGACTTAGACACCTTATCCAACAGTCTCCCACTTGGATAAGTCTAATAACTATAACTGCAATACTTCAGGAACCGATCGGCAATCGTAGCTCTTTCAAGGTCTCTCGGAACTGAGAAGATGATGATACGCCATTTAAGATAAGTGATCATATAATCCTCTGTTCCCGATTTCCGATTTGTTTGACAAAGAACTTAATTGAACACATCAACTTAGTTCTGACCGGGCCCGGTACATAGGTCAAAACAAAATCATCGAGGGGCCCAGATATCAGCTTCTAATCCAAGAAGGAACAGATAAACTTCGACTCATATGTTTGTTCTACCACTCATTGAATTATACACAAAAGCACGTTTTATAACATCGAGTTACCAATGCGTTAACGTACAATCAATCCATAACCAACTCATAAGTAACAAATCATATCTCTAGGTTTGAAGACTTATATGATATTACAGTCTTACGATCACTCGAGATAAATTCCATGAAGTGATTCCAGTGAGCGTGGGTTGAGTCCAATGCTCAGAACTTATGAGCACTCATGAGTGTTGTAGCCATGTCCAACAGCTTAGACCTCTGCAACCAATCATGACAGTCTTGATTCATACCTACTTCCGACATATGACCGACTGTGGAGGTTCGAATAATATGATATACCAAACATAATTATTCTGGAAGTCAAAACATGCAAAAGAAATATAGTAAACGATCGACAAGAGATAGCAACACTTTACTCATAAATAAAACACCTTTTATTCATCATCTAATGTCAATTACACTTTACAAATTTCAAGGTTATCTAACAACTAAATCTAATATCATCCTTCAGCCCTATGCTCCGAGCATGCTGGAGATGCTTAACCCGAGTCAGTCCCTTCGTGAGGGGATCTGCTGGATTCTCATCCGATGATACCCTCTTTGCCACGAGGAGTCCTTCTTCTATTCGATGTCTGATGAAATGGTATTTTATGTCGATGTGTCTGGATCTCCCGTGATCCCTTGGTTCCTTCGCTAAGGCAACTGCACTTTCACTATCACAGAAAATTTACATTGGCTCTTTAATAGCTGGTACAACTCCAAGGTCTCCAATGAAGTTCTTCAGCCATATCGCCTCCTTTGTTGCCTCGCTAGCTGCTACATACTCTGATTCGCAAGTTGAATCAGCCACTGTCTCTTGGTTGGAACTCTTCTAAGAAATTGCTCCTCCATTTAAGGTAAAGACCCAGCCTGACTGAGAGCGGAAATTATCCCTATCAGTCTGAAAGCTAGCATCACTATACCCTACAACTCTCAACTCTTCACTCCCACCGAGGGTAAGGACCCAGTCCTTAGTCCTCCGTAGGTACTTGAGGATATTCTTTACCGCAGTCCAGTGTGCCTTGCCAGGGTTCCCCTGATACCTGCTAACCATGCTCAAAGCAAAGGCTACATCAGGTCGAGTACACGTCATAGCATACATGATCGATCCTACAGCCGAAGCATAAGGTATTCGACTCATTTCTGCTATCTCAGCCTCAGTACTAGGGCTTTGTGTCTTACTCAATCTGGCATTACTCTGGATGGGTAACTCTCCTTTCTTGGAGTCCTGCATGTCGAATCTCTTCAACACCTTATCCAAGTAAGTAATCTGACTAAGTCCAATTAGTCTTTTACTCCGGTCTCTCAAGATCCTTATCCCTAGAATATAGGCAGCTTCTCCTAGGTCCTTCATAGAGAAACACTTCCCAAGCCAGGACTTAACTTCCTGCAGAGTTGGGATGTCATTTCCTATGAGTAGTATGTCATCCACATACAATACCAAAAAGCTAACTATACTCCCACTAGCCTTGACATATACACAAGATTTCCTAGAAAAGCCAAATTCCTTGACTTTCTCATCAAAGCAAAGATTCCATTTGCGAGGTGCTTGCTTTAACCCATAAATGGATTTCTCAAGCTTACACACTCTATTAGGGTACTCTGTGTTGACAAAACCCTCTGGCTGACTCATGTAAACATCCTCAGCCAACTTTTCATTAAGGAAAGCGGTTTTGACATCCATTTGCCATATTTCATAGTCATGAAATGCGGCTATGGCTAACAGTATCCTAATAGACTTAATCTTGGCCACTGGAGAAAAGGTCTCATCATAATCAACTCCCAGAGTTTGTGAGAAACCCTTTGCAACCAGTCGTGCCTTATAAGTGTGTATATTACCATCCATGTCGGTCTTCTTCTTGAAGATCCATTTGCACCCTACAGTCTTACGACCTGGTACATTCTCAACCAAGTTCCAAACTTGATTGTCATACATGGACTGTATCTCGCTGTCCATTGCCTCTTTCCACTTGGCTGACTCAGGGCCTGCCATGGCTTCCGCGTAACTGTTAGGTTCATCCAGACCTATCAGTGTCTCATCACTGATAAGTGTATCACCTTCCGTAATAATATGGAATCCATAGTAATGCTCAGGTGCATTCCTAACCCTTGTGGAACGCCTCAGAGGTACAGACTTGTCAATTGGCTCAACAGAAGTTTCCTCCTCAAGTTGAGTGCTAGGGTTTGAAGTTCCTTCACCACTTGACTCTTGAATTTCTTCAAGGTCAACTTGCCTCCCACTGTCTCCTTGGCTTATGAACTCTCTCTCTCGAAAGAAAGCCCTCCTAGCTACAAATACCACATTCTCACTAGGTCTGTAGAAGAGGTAACCAAAGGATTTATGTGGGTAGCCGATGAAAATACACCTCTCACTTCGAGGTTCGAGCTTATCATGAGTCTCGCGTCTCACGAAAGCCTCGCAAATCCAAATCTTAATGTGGTCTAGTTTGGGTATTTTACCAGTCCACATCTCATGAGGAGTTTTGGCAACTTTCTTCGTGGGAACTAGATTAAGGATATGGGCGGCAGTCTCTAAGGCATACCCCCAAAATGAGATTGGTAGCGAAGCTCGACTCATCATGGAACGAACCATATCCAACAAGGTTCGATTACACCTCTCAGCTACACCATTCAACTGCGGTGTCCTGGGAGGTGTCAATTGTGAGACAATCCCACATTCCCTAAGATAGTCGAGGAACTCTGAACTAAGATACTCACCACCTCGATCGGATCGAAGCATCTTAATGTTCCTGCCCAATTGATTCTCGACTTCCTGTTTAAACTCTTTAAACCTCTCAAAAGTCTCTGACTTATGCTTGATTAAGTAGACATATCTATATCTACTGTAATCATCAGTAAAAGTCAAATAATAACGATTAGCATCCCTTGTGGCATGTTTGAAGGGCCCACACACATCTGTGTGTATAAGATCCAACAAACCTTCACCCCTCTCACAAGAACCTGTGAAGGGTGACTTTGTTATTTTTCCAAGTAAGCATGATTCGCAACTATCATCTGACTTTAGGTCAAATGACTCCAATACTCCATCCTTTTGGAGTTGGCCTATGCGTTTCTTGCTTATATGTCCAAGACGACAATGCCATAATGATGCTTTATCCAAGTTATTATTATTAACAGAATCAATACACAATACAATATTTCCTAAGTTATCAACCACAGATACAGTTTCATACACGCCATCACAAGGTAATGCTTTAAAATAAAGAACATTATTAAAGAAAGCATTAATCAAACCAACTTCATTATCAAATGAAAAGGTGAAACCTTGTTTATACAATGCATGAAAGGAAATAATGTTTCTTGCTATTTCTGGCGAATAACAACACTTATTCAAATCTAAACTAAACCCACTACTTAGCAATAAAGTATAAACTCCAATCTTGGTGACAGGTAAAGCTTTCCTATTCCCCATGATTAAGTTTATTCTTCCATGCTCCACATTCTCACTTCTTCTTAGTCCCTGCAAATCAGAACAGATATGAATACCACAACCGGTATCAAGGACCCAAGAGTTAGAATGGGGTGAGTTATTAGATAAGATAGTGTAAATACCTGCATGGTTGGGTTTAACTTTCCCATCCTTCACATCTTGCTGGTACTTTGGGCAGCTCCGCTTCCAATGTGACTTTTCATGGCAATAGAAGCATTCAGCCTCTTTTGGGTCAAAAGAAGGAGTGACGAAACCTTTCTTGGTTCCACTTGAAGAAGAGCCTTCAAGGGTCCTAGACATGGTACCCTTCGAAGAGCTCTTCCTCTTCTTCCCTCTACCTTTCCCGATTGCCAAAACCGAGGCGGAGTTTGGAGTAGGAGTGTTAACAACCGACTTACCCTTAAGACCTGTTTCTGCGGTCTTGAGGAGTCCCTGAAGTTTGCTGAGTGTGACCTCTTCCTTATTCATGTGATATGTCATGCGGAATTGATCATAGCACGATGGTAAGGAGTGCAAAATGATATCTTTTTCAAGCTCCTCAGGGAAGTTCACATTAAGCTTCAGCAACCGATCCACATACCTTTGCATTTTCTTCATGTGGCTCGTGACGGATTCCCCGTCCTTCATCATGGTTGTTATGATAGAGCATATGATTTCATACCTCTCTTGTCGTGCACTTTGATGGTATCTTTCCATCAGATCTTGGTGCATTTCAAAAGGGTAGAAGTCCTCATAGGACTTTTGGAGTTCCGCTGTCATGGTGGCCAACATGATGCATGCCACTTTTGTAGCATCCCTTTCATGTGCCCGGAAGTCAGCGATCTCCTGGGGAGTTGCAGTGGTCTCATCAATCTCCTTAAGCTCCTTGTCAAGGACATATTCTTTGTCCTCGTAGCGGGTAATCATCCTGATGTTTCTGATCCATTCATTGAAGTTGGATCCATCAAAAGTGACTTTCCCACACAAGTTCATAAGGGTAAAGGAGCCATTAGGATTAGAGCCAGAAGCAACATTGTTTGAAGACATCTGAAAGAAGAGAACAAGATTAGTTTAGATATTAAGAGAGTCCTTAATAAAACACCCAAATGTAATATTAAGGCTAGGATCCAATCACAATATATTATAACTTAGAAGAGGTATGTCGTAATCCAAGCTATAACATATTTGAAAGGTAGGTGAATGACGATTCACCAATTTCCACCATGAAAAACGAAATATAAATATTAGGTTTTTAATTGGTTCTTATAAATTCCTAGATTCTTTTGAGATTCAATGAACTTTTCAAAGGCATGTTTCAATCTCGAGTGTGCCCTCCAAGTTTTGTGACTGGGATACCGAGGATCACAAAACGAGGTGTGAAGTAACCATGCAAATCACTTGGTACCCTCAAGGTTTATCACTCAATCGATGTGCCGGTAAACCACACACGCTCCACCGATGCTATGGTAAACCTTAAGTCACCCTTTACCTACCTTGTTAAGTCCAAGTTAGTGTGTCGGTTAACCACACACGCTCCACCAACGACTTAAACAAAGTGTAAAGTGTAATTTCATGGATTAGCACCTTATTCACATTTTCCTAAAGTAACTAAGATTGGGAATTTAATAAAAGCATTTAGTTACTTTATAATATTCATCATACTTTTAATGAGAATTTATAAGTCCTTGTCTTACCCGTTCGGCTAACGACCCTCCACCGATCAAGGAAGCGGTGGGTGAGAGTGGACACCCATTAAGTTGCCATTTTATAGGCAACAACCTTATACCCCCCTTATAGACCGGCTTCGTGAATGAGGCGTACTAGCGGTAAGACGACTTGTTGTTATACATATATATATTAGTAACTTATAATATTATAAAGTATAAGGGTTGAATTTTAACTTTTAAAATTCTAAGGGTTGGAACTAAAGTTTTAATCAAGACTTTACATGTTCCAAAACTTGAGGGCAAGTTTTGTAAACTTCCAAAACTTTTCATTTCTTATAACTTATGAATTAATTGAGTAAGAAAAATGAAGACTCTTCATTTTTATAACTCTTGTGTTCTTTTAATGGCTTTAATAAAAGTGAGACTTTTGGTTTTCCATAACTTGAGGACAAGTTATGGACTCCATTAAAACACATTATGATCATGAATTAAACTACCATGAAGGTTACAAACAATTCCTATGATCATCTAATCTTCATAAGTTCAAGAACATGAATATGAACACTTTCAAGAATCAAAAATTACACTTAAAAAAAACTTGTAATTTTAATAATTGCCCTTGTAAATGGATTAGCATAAACATTACACCATCTAAAACAAGCTTTAAAACATCAAAACAGTTTAGGGTAATGTTTCTAGTCCATTTCCAGCAACAAATGTGCAAACTTTCATACGAGCAGAAAACAGAAAAACGATTTTTTTTCAAGCTGTTTGCACACAAAAAAAAAACAACAAACAAACCTAGGCTCTGATACCACTGATGGGTTTTGAGCATTCTAACACTTCCTAAGTGTACATGCAACCCTAATAACCTTGGATCTATGTTTGTCTAATTATCATCCAAAGTTGAATTCCAAGGTTATATTCCTATCTAGCATACATGGGGAACAAATTTTAACTTGCATGAAAGATAGAATAACTTACCTTGTTGTTGCTTATGATCCTTGAAACCTTGTGAGCCTAGCACCCCAAGTGTGATGCCTCAAATGCTTCACACAACACCAAATGCTTTTGGAATGACTTTAGAGAGAATACACACTTCTAAAATCGGCCTAGCCCTCTTGTTTCTTATGTGTAGCCAATTTTGGTGGAGAATGGGTTTCTTATATAGTGTTGACACATATAGGGTTACACCATGTAAACCCTAATGTGTCATGCCTCTTCATTTCCATGACCCATGGGTTTGTAACTCCCATGGAGCATCCATGGAGCATCCTATGGGTGGAACCCAACTTGATAATCCATGGAGCCTCTTAGCCCACTATATAAGATATGGAAGATTTACATAATCTACCCATATATTTAATTAGTTATCTTTTGATCACTTAATTAATTCTAAATTAATTCTTGATCAAACTAATTAAATAATATTATTAGTATATTAGAACTTATAATATATTAATAAACCATAAGTGTTATTTCTCTCATTTTAGTTTATCCAATTGCATGGTGCCATGCAACCCAAATGGACCATGCCGGGTCGGGTCAAGTACATACCAGAAATAGTTATGGACTTAGACACCTTATCCAACACATACGAGACCCTAGTGGGGGAGTGCTTACAGTATATGGCGAGGATACCCGATCTGGGTCGGCATTTTGCTCGGCTGCCAGATCGAGACAGGGTCTACAACAGGGTTGTAAGGGTTTTGTAGCGTATGTTATGGATACGCAAGTTGCTGTCGAGAGATCGGGTTCTATAGCAGAGGTTCCGATTGTGAGAGAGTTTCCAGATGTTTTCCCGAGGAGTTACCGGGTGTGCCTCCCGAGAGGCAGGTGGAGTTCCGGATCGATTTGGTTCCAGGACCGGCGCCTATTGCCAAAGCCCCTTATCGCCTTGCGCCGCCTGAGATGCAGGAGTTATCCTCGCAGCTCCAGGAGCTGTTGGGGAAGGGATTCATCCGACCGAGTAGCTCGTCGTGGGGAGCGCCGATCCTTTTTGTCAAGAGAAAGGATGGTTCACACCGGATGTGCATTGATTACCGGGAGTTGAACAACCTGACGGTCAAGAACCGTTATCCGCTTCCGAGGATCGACGATCTGTTCAATCGGTTGTAGGGTGCATCTTGGTTTTCCAAGATCGATTTGAGGTCCGGATGCCATCAGATGAGAGTTCGTGAGGAGGATGTTCAGAAGACGGCCTTCAGGACTCGCTATGGGCGCTACGAGTTCGTGGTGATGCCTTTTGGTCTCACCAACGCACCGACAGCGTTCATGGATCTGATGAACCGGGTGTGCAGGCCCATGTTGGATCATTCGGTGATCGTGTTCATCGATGATATCTTGGTGTATTCAAGATCCAGAGAGCAGTATGAGGACCATATGCGAAAGATTCTTGGAGTGTTGAGATCGGAGAGGCTTTATGCCAAATTCTCCAAGTGTGACTTTTGGTTGCGGGAGGTCTAGTTGTTGGGACACCTCGTTAACCAGAATGGGATATTGGTCGATCCGGCCAAGATTGAGGCGGTTATGAGATGGGAAGTGCCGAAATCACCTACCGAGATCAGGAGTTTTCTGGGTTTCGTCGGCTACTATCGGAGATTTATCAGGGATTTCTCCAAGATTGCCGTCCCCCTCATCAGATTGACCCGGAAGGGCATTGCTTTTACTTGGGTTCCTGATCAGCAGACCTCAGTCGAGACTCTTCGCCAAAAGTTATGTGATGCCCCAATGTTATCCCTTCCCGAGGGGATGGAGGATTTTGTGGTTTACTGTTATGCATCCATATCTAGGTTGGTGCGGTGTTAATGCAGAGAGGGCACGTGATAGCCTATGCATCGAGGCAGTTGAAGCCTCACGAGACGAGGTATCCCACCCACGATCTAGAGTTGGGGGCGGTGGTGTTCACCCTCAAAATCTGGCGCCACTACTTGTACGGGGTTCGGTGTACCATATACACGGACCACAATAGCCTGAAGTATCTCATGGATCAGCCCAACCTGAATATGCGCCAGAGGAGGTGGTTGGATATGGTGAAATACTATGACTGTGAGATCATGTATCATCCGGGCAAGGCTAACGTGGTAGCCGACGCCCTGAGCCGCAGATCAGAGTGCGCCCCGATCCGAGATGTGTGTATGAGGATGACCGTGATAACTCCGGTCTTGGATACCATACGAGAGGCCCAGGTGGAGGCCGTGAGACCGGAGAACCACAAGACGGAGTGGGTGATTGGGCAGGTGTCCGAGTTTGTGACGGACAGCCGATGACTTATGACTTTCCGAGGGCGAATTTGGGTGCCCTATAAGGGTGGAGCTTGGCATATACTGATGGAGGAGGCGCATATATCGTGGTTCTCGATCCACCCTGGGGCCACTAAGATGTATTTGGACCTGAAGAGAGATTACTGGTGGCCCTGTATGAAGAGGGATGTTACCTGGATAGTTGAGAGGTGCTTGACCTGCTGTCGGGTCAAGACAGAACACCAGCGTCCACATGGTCCATTGCAGCCTCTGGAGATTCCCCAGTGGAAGTGGGAACAGATCTCTATGGACTTCATCACCAAGTTACCGAGAACTGCGCATGGAGTTGACGCGATTTGGGTGATTGTGGACCGGCTGACGAAGAGAGCTCACTTTCTTTCTATCAGTGAGAGCTCTTCTGCGGAGCGTTTGGCTGAGATCTATGTGAGGGAAGTGGTAGCATGGCATGGAGTGTCGATCTCTATCATGTCGGATCGAGACGTGCGTTTTACTTCCAGGTTCTGGAAGAAATTTCATGAAAAGTTAGGCGCGCGCTTGCATTTCAGTACTGCATATCACCCTCAGACAGACAGACGGAGCGAGTGGACGATCCAGATGCTCGAGGACATGTTACGGGCAAGTGTCATGGACTTCGAAGGAAGTTGGGACACCTACATACCATTGGCTGAGTTCTCCTACAACAACAGTCATCATTCGAGTATTGGTATGCCTCCTTACGAGCTCCTGTATGGGAGGAGGTGTCGGACTCCCATTTGTTAGGGAGAAATGGGGCAGAGGGTGATGGGCAGCACAAAGATAGTGCTGAAGACGACCGATCAGATTCAGCAGGTCAGACAGAGGTTACTGACAGCCCAGAGTCACCAGAAGAGTTATGCAGATAGGCGGCGATCCGTGCTAGACTTTCAGGTCCGAGATTTTGTACTCTTGTGATCCGGTTCAAGAGGCAGGGCATGATGGGGCCCCGATATATCGGTCCTTTTAGAGTGACTGCCAGAGTGGGTAGGGTAACATACCAGTTGGAGCTACCTGCAGAGTTAAGTCAGATTCATAACACCTTCCACGTGTCCCAGCTGAGGAAGTGTGTGGCCGACGAGACGGCAGTAGTACCGCTAGAGGAAATTCAGGTGGATGCGAGGCTGAATTACATTGAGAGGCCAATCGCGATTTTAGACCGAAAGGTGAAGGTTCTAAGGAACAAAGAAGTGTCACTGGTTCAGGTCCAGTGGCAGCGTCGGAGGGGATCCAATTTGACTTGGGAACCGGAGTCCGAGATGCGGGAGCATTATCCTGAGCTGTTTGCGGAGCACGACTTCGAGGGCGAAGTCTGATTCTAGTGGGAGAGAATTGTAACATCCAGATTTCCAGGTATATTATTTTTACTATTTTAATTTGAGAATCTTGGAGGGACTCGGCGAGTTGGTGCCTTAACTCGTCGAGTAGAGTCGCGATTTGGTGACGTGGATTAATGAGCCGACTCGACGAGTCGATGAGCCGACTCGACGAGTCAGCGCTGTTTAGTGAAACCCTAATTTAATGGGCCTGTGGCCTAAATAAAGGCACTTATAGCCTCCATTTTACCTCACTAGTGTCTGTACATCCCATGAGAGAAACCCTAACGTCTCTAGTGAGCAAGAGAGGGAAGGAAGCTTATTTTGAGTCATTTTCTTGGAGAAAGGGCAAGGCTCTTCAAGGATCAAGGAGGAAGGGCTGGTGGATCTGTTCTCTCTTCATCTCAAGTTTCAGATCCAGGTAAAAAGCTCTTATCTTCCTAGTAGAATGATTAGATCCCATGATTGTGAGATTTAGGGCTTATAACACCTTCTTGATGGGGTTTTGGGTGCATCAAACCCCTTTATGAGGTTATACTATAGATCTGGACCTTGTAAGGTCCAGAGTGTCCGAAATCCTGAAGCCATAGTTGAACAACCAAGGATTTTGGTTGCTAGGAAGCATTAATGGACCTTTGATGGCATATAGAGCAATATATACCATGCATGGACATCAAGATCAGACCTTTACGTGACTTTTGGGTATTAGGAGGCTAGATCTATGAGCTAGAGTTACAGATCTGACCTTAGGTGTCCAAATGAGAAATTTGATTGAGTCAACTCGCCGAGTCTACGAGATGACTCGACGAGTCGGATCGGGTTGACCCAGTATTCTTGACCCAGTGATAACTCATCGAGTTGGGGGTCAACTCGACGAGCTGAGTGAAACCCTAGGAAGATCTCTGAGGATACGAGTGGACTCGGCGAGTCACATGTGTGCACTCGACGAGTCAGGTCAACTTTGACTATTGACTCAAATTGACTTCTGTTGACTTCATAGTGGGTCAATTAAGAACATTGAGACCATGGAAGGGTAAAATGGTCTTTTACCCATCCAAGAGAGTAGAAAGAGAAAAGAGGACTTTAGGTGTAAATGAGAAAATGAGGGATGTTGATTGAGATGCTTGTCTAATGTGTTAGGCAATGGCTAGTTCAGGATTTTCAAGTGTGCGTCTATTTCCTACTAGCTTCGAGGTGAGTCTTCTCACTATACCTTACCTAGAGTGGTGACTATGCATGACCAGAGGGTCTTATGTGCTTACATGAGTTACGTGATATTATGCTTCTGTTTATGTGATTTGTATATGCTATATCCTGAGCTTACAAAGCTAGGACCGGAAGGTCAACAGAGTTAGGACCGGAAGGTCAACAGATTTAGGACCGAAAGGTCTACAGAGCTAGGACCGGAAGGTCCATCAGAGTTGTAGGACCGGAAGGTCCCACTGAGACACATTGACCAGAAGGTCTTACAGAGCTACAACCTCGAGTGGCTAGTTATTTGTGTGTGGTATTTTGGGGAACTCACTAACCATGCGTGCTTACCGTGTTATGTGTTATGTGTTTCAGGTACCTCAGAGGATCGTGGGAAGGTAACGACATGATTGTACACATGCTATGGAGTTGGAGTTATATTTTGTGGATCCTAGATTATGAATAAATGTTTTTGAAAACTATGTTGAATATTGGTATTTGGAGTTTTTGAGAAATATAAAATGTGTTTTTGTGATAAATAATAAAAAAATAAAAAAAATTGGTTTAAAATTTACGTCGTTACACATGTGTGACCGTAGTTTGTAGGATTTTCCTTGGATAGCAACTTATTCTATAAGTTAATCGTGCATGGTGGGATTTCAGCATCGTGGCGCTGGTTGGTGTCGAGAAGGATGTTGGTTACGCCTTTTCTTTTCGATAATGTTGATAGTTTATCGGGAGCATTCCATTCATGAGTTGAGGGCCAGGTAGGGCATACTAAACTCATGATGTGGGCTCAGAGGCAATCCAAACCTATGTTGAGGACCTTGTAGGGGTATTCAAGTCATAGGTTGTGGGCCTAGTGATCTTAGTAGTTCCTTCTTCTGTTAAAGCGCTTTCGGAATGGACACATTGTTGAGGTTCGGGGGAGCCGTAATCGGCTGCGACGAATCAGAAGATTTTGTGCGAAATACAAGGGTAGGTCCTTGAACATCAAGTTATGAGTTTAGACTCGAGCTCGTATATAGTGGTATTCTGATCTAGGGTATTCCATCCCGAGGATGACCGGACCCTATGATTGATTGGACCTGATGTGTTTCGTATTCCAACCCGAGGGTTGATTGGGCCAAACATGTGCAGGATACGAGGGTATTCCATCCCGAGGATGACTGGACCCATCATAGGCATGTGTGGTATTCCAGTTCGAGGCTGATTGGACCAGGTATGAGTGTTCATGCTTATGAGCCGGTTATTATATGTATTTGGTCCTGGGGATAAAGGAAGCATTGTCTTGTCAGTCCTAAAAGGGTTTATCTCCCAATTTACATCTCGTTGTTCATTATATCCCTGGGAATTGGTTATCAAAATGGGTTTCTCTTGAAGGAGTACCTAATCTCTTGTCAAGAAAAGAATTATAGGTATCAGTGTGTGATTTGTGATTCTGTTTTCTCGTAGGAACCTCAGGTTATCAGAAGTTGAGTAGCCAGTTGGGAGTTAAGTGCAATGAATTCGGTAATGATCCGGTGTGGGCAGTCTGTCAAGGAGCCAGACCATCTCGAGACTTTGGATTTCGGGTTAAGTAAATGTGATCATATTGCAAGGAATTCGTTTATCTTCAGGTTTTAGAACCCTGCGAGGGTTGGTTACGGTTGCCTTGGAAAGGTTGGGGTTATGATCGTAGTTGTGACCGTGTTGCTCAAGTTGTCTGGCGTGTAAGGAATGATGAGAAACGATTTCGAGGACGAAATCAAATTTAAGTGGGGGAGAGTTGTAACATCCCGTTTAAAATAGAATAATTAAATAATAAACCCGGGACCCCGAGAAGTAATTTTATTATTATTTTATATTATTACAGTCCAAAATCAAATAATAATTAGCAGGGTGTTGGTTTCGGGAAGCCAAATGACAAGAATTGAATCTCTGGGGGTTAAAGTGCAATGTTGGGATTTATTTTGAAAAGGATTTCCGAAGTCGGGATGTGTTTGGTGTCATTCGGACTTAGTTTGTAAGGATTTTTAAAAGACAGGGACTACAGAAGTAAATTTCGGACTTAAGTTGAAAAGACTCTTATGGGGAGGGACCAAACGTGTTAATATGCACATGTTTGATGGTGTACACGGTTTGAACCCGTCACCCTCATTCAGCCTACCTATATATTCATAATACACCCCATACAAACCCTAACCCTAATAGAGATGGCAGCCGCCACCACCCTCCTTCTCCAACTCTGGCACTGCTACCCTCTTCCCGTAGAGTCACACACCACCTCGGTTGGGGTCCCAAACCGCCGGAGCAACCACCTCTCGCTCATCCTAACACCGGGAAAATGAAGTTGTGTGCGTGGCTGTCGTCGTTGCTCGTTAGATTGCCCTTCAGTCTTCGTCGCCGCCATGGAAGCCTTCATCTGCCACCTTACGAACCTCCAGCCGCCACTGCCGGGAACAGGAAGCGATGGTGTGGGTCGTAAACCACCGAGATTTTCTGCCCCTGTTGCGCTGAAACGGGGGAAGACGTAGTCGCCGTCGCCGCTGTTTCGTTGCTGCTGTCCCGATCGTTCTCTTCCTCTTTCTTCCTATTGACACGTAACTGCCGCTAATTCCGCCGTTTCATGCTATCATCGCCCTCTACGCCACCAGGTGGGGTGGCTGGACTCGTTTACGATCAAAAGAGTGTGTTTGTGTGCTCTGATGTTAGTCTTTTCGGTGTATGTGATTTTGCTTGGCTGGGAACCATGGAATACCACCATAGCTGCCAACCACGGTGGTTACCATCGCCTTTTCTGTTCTGTCACCACTAGCCACCGCGTGGTGGTGGCTGTGTGCGTGTCTTTGCGTGTGTGTGTGTGTGTATGTGGTAATTAGAAGTTCGTTGTAAAATTTTAATCGGTCGGAATAATAATAAAAGCTTATAACCACCACCGTGAGGTGGTGGCTACCGCCTCCTGCTGCCATCAGCCGCCGTGTTGGGCGGCGGTGTGCCTCATTTGCGTTTTGACTCGTTTGGGATGCTTGGACAGAATGGCCCTAATGAAACCCTAGTGGGCCCAATGAAACCCTAATGGGCCTAATGAAGCCCTAATTGACCTAAAAGCCCAACCATGTGAATAATGGGCTAGTATTGGGTTGGAAACCCTAATTAGGGTTTGGAAAACCCTAATGGCATAAAACCCTAATTTTGGGGAATTATCGGGACCCGCACTTGAATTAATTACGAAACTGAAAATATTAATTAATAATCATTTACAAATTAACCTAAGGCAATATTGGACTTAACGGATTAAGTCCTTAATGGGTTAAGTAGGAACACTTAACCCTAATCGTCATTTTATGTGAAAACCCTAATTTCACTTGGGCCTTGAGTTGGGCCTTCCTTTTGGACTTTGGTGATTGGACTATTGATGGGTTACCCAAGGACAAGTAAATGGACCAAAATAATTGGATGAGCTTTAGGATAAGGCCCATGTGAAGGACTTGGGTCCATTTTGGAAAATTAGGCCATAGGTTGGCCATAACTGGGCCTTGATGATTATTTGATATTGGGCAATGGGAATACCAAGAGTTTGGACTAGAATAATTGGATGGGCCTTAGGGTAAGACCATGTAGAGGTCTGGGCCCAATTTGGAAAATTAGGCCATATGTTGGGCTTTGGCCCATTACTTGACCATTGGGCCTTTGGAGTGTGACTTGGACCTTGGGATTGGGACCCAATTATCAATTGGGTATTGTTTGATGTTGGCAGTTCGGGAATCTGTTAACCAGCAGCTGGAGTTTTATCCGTGGGACTTCAGCAGCGCCAGGTGAGTTATCCTGACTATACTAAGGGGTCGAAGGCACCAATGCCGGCCCATTGGATTTGATATCCTAGTAGTTAGTGATATGTTGAGTATGAGGTAGTTATACATGCTAGTTTGCTTTACTAGTTTGGTAGACTTGTAAGACTACCTGTGTTACTATTTGATTATCAGTATGTGCAATTAGTTGTATATGTAGACATATTATGTGGGTAGGGTTGAGGTTGCACTGCTTCGTGCACTGACCAACAAACCCTAGAGTATGCCAGATATGACCGAGTGGTATGCCAGACTCGTAGTGAGGGCTTGACGGTATTAGAGCATTCCAATTGCGAGTTGAGGGCCAGGGGAGGATGCCAGACTCGCACTGAGGGCTGATCAATTACAGTCCAGTCGTAGGACTGAAGGGGGCAAGTCAGTCATAAGCTGTGGGCTCGAAAGCAAACCAGACTTAGGTTGTGGGCTCGGAGGCAAGCCAGATGTGAGCTGTGGGCCCAGAAGGCAAGCCAGACTCACATTGTGGGCTCACGGGGTAATCCAGTCGGTAGAGCTGTGGACCCATTACATGTTGTTATTATGTGCATTATTTGTTATGTATCGGTATTTTGGGGGAACTCGCTAAACTGTGTGCTTACGGTTTCAGTTTATTGTTTCAGGTGCTCCAGATGTTTCGGCAAGGCGAAGGCATGATCGTACACATCCTCGTGAATTGGACTTATGGTTTCTAGGATACTCTGATATTAAACTATTTTGAAATCATTTTTGTAATAACTAATGGCTTTTGAATGTTTGAAAAAAGTTTTAAATTGGCTAGATTTTTATGGGTGTTACAGACGGGGTACGATGCCGGGCAGAGCCTGATTTCGGACGAGGTCCAATGACGGGTGGGCCCATTATGTGTTATTATGTGTGGTATGTGCTTACGATTTTCAGTTTATGTTTCAGATACTTCCGGTTCCAAGGGGAAGAGCTCGAGTTGACTGCGTCGCACACACCACATGGATTCCACTTTTGAGATATCACTCTGATTGTTATGATGTTGAGATACTTATTTTCTTTTGAAGTGTATGGATAATGTTTTTGGAATATTATTTTATTTAAATTAAAAATGAAAATTTTTGATCATATTTTTAGGACGTTTCATATATACACTCAAAATCTGATTTTAAGATTTGTTCTATCTCACAAGAACACATTAACATGTATTATGTGTTTCACAATCTAATATAGGCATATAATCAAGATCAGTTCATTCTTGGATTATCCCACTTGTGAATTCGTGTACCCAAACAAAAGGGATGAATTACAGATTTCGGAAAATGTTTGTCAAGCACAATCGTTGAATCTATCCAAGTCTATATTAATTGTTACTCTGATCCCTTTATTTTCTAACATAATATCGCATCAGGCAAGAAGTTGATGATGATGCAGGGAATGAAGCAGATGACGAAGACCTGGAGGATTTTTCCAACAAAAGGAAAAGGAATTCATCTGAGAGGATAATCAAAATGAAATTGAAGAAGTCTATTTATAACAAAAATGGTGGTTGTTCATCTTCCATCAATCTTTTTACTTTAGAGTAGTTGGGTAGGTTTAGGAGGTAGTAAGTAGATGGTTAACATAGACATATGTATAGTCAGTGTTATTTTTGTTTATATTTTTGATATACCAATAACTACAACACATATCTAATTGTCATCTGTTACCATATGTTTTGCCGTTTTGGGTACTTTTTAAGGCTTTTTGGTACAATTGGATGGTTGCTAAATGAAACATTGTGTAATGCTTATCCCCAGTAATGATATAATGAAGGATTAGTAGCGCACTTCCTTTTCCATGATTACAACATTACAATGTTTACGAAATTAGAATATTACCATTTCCATTTTATTGTAACCAATTTCACCATTTCAGCATTCCACGATGTTTAGTACATTATCATTTCACCATTTCACCATGTTTACATTGTTTGTTACATTACAATTTCACCTATGTTATACTCATTAATTTATGTCAATTAGAGAACAACTACAATACATCTTAGAACAATTTCATTACCATTTGAGAACAATTACAATATCATTTGAGAACAATTACAATACCATCTCAAAATTCAATTTTACAACATAAAAGTTCCACAATTTAACCTAACTTCCTACATTAAAATTTCATAACAACTACTATAAGGGTGAGTAAAATCCAGACTAACAATCCTACAACAATCTTTATCAAAGCTACCAACTCAACTTGGTGCCTATTTGGTGTTTTCCCATCTTCATATTCACCAATCTCGGTTGTGAGATCAATCCATTTAGAAAAATGAAAATATTATGTAGGATCAGAAGAAAGGGAACCATAAAATTAGGGTAACCCCAAATAAGAAAAACGACATTTTACTTAGTTTTACTTGAAAATTAAGACAATCCCAAAACCTTCTATCGGGGTAGTCCAATGTTCTTGAAACATAAATTGGACACACATCCCCACATTTGCATCGAAGTGCAAGCTTGTAATTGCAACGTGAAGCTCCGCTAAATCTTGATTAGGTTGAATAAGTTGTCATCGTAACCAGAAAAAATGTGAAGCTTGATTTAGTTAGGGGGGAGGGGTGGGAGCATTTATTCAAGGTGTGGGGCTGATAGCTTGCATTGCATTTGACTTGTCTTGCACATGCGACAATGGCTTCCAAGATGGTGTGGGTTACCAAAAAACTATGGGTAGCCTGATGAAAACGCTTTATGGCAAAAAAGCCTCTAAATTATTAGGCATAAAAAACAAGAAATCTTGGTTGAATAATTCCGTTCAAAAATAACAAACTTAAGAGCTTTCATGTCTAAAGCCCTTTATTTAGTACTAAATTCCTTCACATTAAGTAGAAAGATTAGGAATACAATGAGACTAAGATTTCATGTTTGTTATCAGCAAAACAAACAAAATTAACATTTAGTGCAAGTGATATACACGAAATGCACCAACAATCCGGATTCCAAAATTTGAACTTAGGTACAACATGCACGTTCATTGACATGATTCATCGTCAGTTTACGGTACAAAATGGAGAATAAATGTTGTTGGAAATCCCCCACAACGATGACCTATGAGGTTATTAGCATAAAAATAAAAAAAAAAGTTGTTACTGTTTTATTAACTTTCTCTATTAATAACTTGATTGTTGGAGTGTATTTGCAGGAACAAATCTTGAATAGGACTAACCCCTTGTACAAAGAGTGATATCAGGCATTTCTCCTGCACACACAACCAACTCCAACCCCGTGAAATTTCTCTTTATCATAAGTTGCCTAATTATTTACAACAATTCTTTTTATTTACGAATAACTAATAAATTAGATTATGGGTAATAAACAATTACTTTAAAAACAAATAGTATAGATGTAAAATCTACATGTTTTGTGCCTTTTAAACTAAACACGTTTTATTATGTGGACAATATAACTAAATGATCATTTCTTAATCTTATTCATAAACAACTGTAACATATTCTCTAAAAAGGAAAAATATTTGATGCTTAAAAAGTTATTATGTTACCCTTTTAGGCTTTTTCGGAAGACGACTAAGGACTAACGCTTCGACCACTTGTCGTATCATAATCGCACTCAAATCTGCGCATCACCTCGTAGCGACAAGCAAGTCATAGGTTGTTCAATTCCTCACGTATCTAATCAACACCTTCTTAAAGTATTGGAAAGAACATAGGATATACGCAAATCTTCATTAACAGATGTCTCAAAACATCATTCGGGAATAATTACATGTGTATATATCGACAATACACGTCCACACCTCTAGGAGAGGCCAAAAGCCAAGGTCATGCCATTTTTTCTTTTAGTGATCATTGCTTATCTATCATAACCGATAAGTCAAATACAAAGATCATGATATTTTTACTTTTATTTTAGCCGACGACCCATTTAAGACCTAAAAAGGGAATAATCTTTAATTTTATTAATATATGAATCAGAATTATTCTAATATAAGTTTTATTTATGTACTTAAATAAATCAATGGAACACACAACTTGGAGCCCCATCTATATTCTTATGCTTTAGAAAGTGTCACACCTACCACTCTAACCCCAAATAATAAATTGGAGCATGTGTCAAAAAGCAAGAAGTAGACTACTTTGGGGGTTAAAGTTTGTAATTATTGGGGTCAAAATATTATTTTTTACAAAGAGTCTGAAATACTCATTCAAAGAATTTCTCCTTTGCTCTTTGGAATGTCAAAAATTGTCTAAGTGTGTTTCTTTTGAAGGCAAAAACACGCAAAGTTTGCATTATGTAATAAAGATGTTATTGCTTTTATAACTAATATATGAAAAAAAAAAAAAAAAAAAAAAAAAAAAACAATCCTCTTTTAGACCCAGGAGGAAGAAGGAAATTTCTTCAAACTTTTTGACTATAAAAAGTTTTTTTTTTCTGTAAAATAAAAGTCATATATTAGGAAATATATGTTATCAACTATAAAGTGGCCGTAATTTATATAATAAAATCACTAGTTAATGTCATTTTAATCCTACCAACTTTTCAGCTTTATTTTAGGTCATTCATTTTATTTTTATTTTTTTTTTGTAATTTTAGGGAATAAAGTCTCTGATTTCACCTGTTATTAAGGTCACTTGACCTACTATAACATGTTTTACTGCACATCAGATAACTCCATTAATGACCTCCATTACCATTACTGACCTCCATTATGTAAAGAATGCATCTTGCACCTTTGGAAGCTGTATCATCTGGTTGATTAGGGCATGCAACTCGATTTTCCTTGATGTAAGTCTAATAATGCTCCACAAGATTTAAGAACTATACTGATAGTTATAATGCATCTTCTATGAAAAAAGTCAGGACCATAATTACCTTATACGCTCAAGAGGCCACGATTTCCCTTGTGATCACTCCGTACCCAATCGCGGTACAAGAGCGATCTCAATCGGTGTGGGTTCGCATTTTCAATCGTTAATACAGGTGCAACAAATCGAAAATTCCTTAATCCTGATCGAAAATAATTGATCGTCTGGTTCGTTTTTTTAGTTTCGTTTGATTTTTTTTATTCCGATCGACTGATAAAACACGTTCAGACTACTAAATTCGGGGAAATTAAAGCGACTTTCGACAAAAGACGATCTATCTCCTCGATTTCTATTCGATTTGTACCAAAGAATGTTGTTCCAACCTCGATTTCTGTTCTTTTATCTTCAACTTATAAAATGGCCTTGTTAAGCATTTCGAATTTCATCAATTTTTGTTATATTTCTATATTTACTTTATTGATTTCATGGAATACGTTTCTTGATTTATCAATTCCATTGCATTTGGCATAAGATGTAATCACACGAAAAATAATTGAATTGATAAGGATGTATTCAAGAATGCTAGCAAGGGTGTATTCATTAGGTTATACAAAGGAATTACGCATTACAGATAACAAGTCAATATCTTGGTTAGAAACTAGAAAGTTGATATTTGATGAAGCTGTTGGTCAACAGTGCTCAAGGCACACATTTTACTCGTTTATCTAGTACCAAGTTAAATAATAACTTTCTAAAACGGTACATTTGGACTTCATTCTCTTAAAGTAAAAATAATAATAATAATAATAATAAATAATAACTTGAGTGACCTTTTAAAACAAATGACATAAATTCGTTGAGCTAAAGTGATATTAACTCTAAAATCACTAATTGAAATATTTTTCACTAATTTTTTTTTCTTTATAATATAGTAGTTGGTTAAAGGGAATAAGAACGAGCCTTGATATGATTCCTGTTTTTATATATAAGAATAAGACAAATCCTTTTATTTTATTTTTTTAAATGTTGTCATTCTAGGTTGTGGTTATTACTATTTTATTTTTCAATAATTATCTATTTAATTTTCAAATAGAGTTATTATTATTATTATTATTTGTATTGCTATTATCATTTATTCAAATAAATCAAAACCAAATATTTTCATTATATATGTAACGCTATAAAAAATAGTATAATATCTGTTCTAGGGAAGGTGTTTTGACCATTGCTTAGCCGGATTGAGAGTTTGTTGCTATTTTGGACCCTTAAAAGGGTGTGTGCGGTCACACTTGGTGTGTGCGGCCAAGTGTGTGCGGCCATGGGTGTGCTCTATTCTAATAAAAAAAATATGTTTATTCTTTTTTTTCATATGTCACCCTATTGCGTCTCCTAATTAATATAATGTCATTTGTCAACCTATTGATTATTTATTTCAAATTTCAAATTCTAAATTTTCCACTCTAATTACATTAAATTAATAACATTAAAATTAAAATTAAAATAAAATTAATACATATTATAATGTCATGTATTTATTTAAATCAACGATTATAAATTTATATAACTAAAAAATATCTCTTAATTAATAATTTATTTAAAATAATTGATTAATAATTTTGAGTTTTTACTTTGAAAGTTTTATTAATTTTGTAACTGTGGTTTCCATGAATTATAAACTAATTTTGTTAATATACAAACATAGCAAACATATATTAGTGTGTAAATAGAAACTAAAACAACCATAGTAGTCTATACATAGAAACTCAAACCTAATGCATAAACCAACAAAGGAGGTTCCACCAAGTCAAAACCCTAGTCGTTATTTTGCTATGTCTTTTCAAAATTGACTCAACAGTGATTTTAAATTCTTACCATTTTCACGGTGGGTTGGGATTGGGGGTTGTTGGGTATATTTATCATCCCTAAAACAAATTTTATTATTGGAGGAACCTAAATAGATTCAAGTGAGAGAACTGAAGTTACGATAATAATTGTTGAGAAGCCCTACATGTTATTTTATTTGAACTGTCTACTGATAAATAAATGACATAATGATTGGGAGTGGGAATTTGTGAAAAGAAAGAAGGGACCGGGGAGTCCGAATTGTAACATCCCGAGATTTGGCAGGTATTCCCGAACCCTCTTCTATCATTACTTTGTCATTTATAGTCCTTGGGGTTGGAAGTGAAGAGCCAAGATAAGTTTAAGGGCCAAGTTTGCAAACTTGGGCCAAGGGGGCGTACGTTGTGTGTACATAAGAGTACGCTAAGCATACTAAGGTACGCCTTAGTACGCTGGGCGTACAAATGTCTGGGTGAAACCCTAATATTTAGGGTTTGGGGCCTATATAAGCAACATTATGAGCACCAAAACCTCCTTTACCTCGGCCTCCACAGATTATACTCGTCTTCCCCAAACCCTAGCATTTCCTTTGTGTGTTTAAGCTTATTGAGTGTGTTCTTGAGTGCCTTAAGAGGAAGTTATTGCATCAAAGAGTTGGAGGAGAAGATCTAGCTTGTAGATCTGAAGTTAGCTTGTACCCAAGAAGCTCCAGAAGGTATAAAGCTCCAAACTTTATGCATATATGAATAGATCTCACCATTTTGCTTTAGAAGAACCATTTCTTGTCCCAAAAACCACAAGGTGGTGCATGTTATGATTTGGGCGAAAAGGACTGTCCTTCTAGACTCTTGAAGGGACCTTGAGTGATAAAAATGAGGTCCCATTAGTTGAATGTGTCCCATGAATGGAAAAAGAAGGTCTTAATGGATTAAGACCAAGTATTAAGAGCTTTCTGGATGTCCAAAGTGATAAAGTTCATGACTTTATGGATCCTAGGCATGTTAGGTCTCTGGATCTGAAGTTTGGGCTTAAGTTCTTAAGCCATTAAACACTTAATAAAGTTTTGGTAAAACTGTTGAGTACGCCCAACGTAAATCCAGTACGCCCAGCGTACTGGGTCAACCACCCCGATGGTGGTCAACATATGGACGAGTACGCCCAACGTACGTCCTCTATTGGGCCTTTGACAAATGGGCTTCGGGTTTTGGGCTGTTTATGGACTAAATGGAATTGGGCTTTTGTTGGACTTTGTAAATAAGATATTTTGGGCCAGGTAGTGATAGTGGATCATGGGGTTAGGCCCAATTAGGAGGATGGACCCAATTTAGTAAATTGGGCCAATAATGGGCTTTATATATGGACTTTCAAGTCAAGGACTTGGTAATTGGGCCTTGGCCCAATTAAGAGAATGGACTTAATAAGTGGTGTGGACACTTAGTCAAGGAGGTTATTTTGGGTATTAACTTAGTATTTATTATGTGATAGTTTGGGATTCCCGGTGAGACAACAGTTAGAGATTTGCGGTATTTCGGTACTACTTGCGAGGTGAGTTATCCTCACTATACTTAAGGGTCTAAGGCACCAAGGTCAGCCCTTTGGATTGTTATCTGGATATGTTATGCTAGTATGATCTGTTAGCTCGATATCCTGGTAGATAGGATGGTATTATGTGGTATGTGGTATGATTTATTAGATCGGTATCCTGATAGATATGATGGTATTATGTGTTATGTGGTATGATCTGTTGGATCGGTTGTTTGTCTAGAGATTGTTATGTGATTATCTGTTATATGTGCACATATCGTTTGGCGGTTGAGGCTTATGTGCTTTGTGCGGAGGCCAATAGACCTGCGCATTCCAACCTGTTGGTTGTGGGCCGTGAGTATTCCATCCCGAGGATGATTGGACTCATAAGTATGTGGGCATTCCAACATGTTGGTTACGGGCCTGGGGTATTCCATCCCGATGATGATTGGACCCATAGTATGTTGGCATTCCAACCTGATGGTTGAGGGCATGGGGTATTCCAACCCGATGGTTGACTGGACCCATAGTATGTTGTTTATGATTATATGTGTATTGTTGTGGGTATTGGTATTTTGGGGGAACTCACTAAGCTTTTGGGCTTACAGTTTCAGTTTATTGTTTCAGGTACATCAGGGGATCGCGGCAATGCAAAGGCATGATCGTACAGCTCCTCATATTTTGTTTTATGTTTATGGGAAAACTCTGATATTATACATTTTGAAAACAAGTTTGTAATGATTTAATGATCTTGAAATGTTTTAAAAAGTTTAAATTTGGCATGATTTTTTTATGGACGTTACACGAATGTTACACATGAGAAGGTTGTGAACAAAGAAAGAAGAAATAATACTAGACAAAAGTGTTGAAAATGTCATAATTCAAATAAAAAAATGATATATTATAATTAACTGAATATTTCAGTTTATTTTAGAAATATAATTAAATGTAAGTGGGTTTAATTAGAAAAATAATGATGTAAGGTTTGAATTTAAAAACTGTGAACTTCAACGGAGGAGTAAATTTGATCAAATCATAAGTTTTTAGCGGTGCAATCTTAGATATTATATAGTGCTCGAGAAATCGACCAGAAACCCCACACAATTTATGAAAAAATATGAAAAAACAACGGAGAAATTGGAGCTAGAAGTTCTTGTAATTTTTGAAGTTGTGTTTAGAAATTAAGATATGTCTCTCCGATTTAAACTCGAATTGTTAGTTTGAGTAGGATTACATTCATGCTTTTGGTTCGACCTGATGACTATGTTCTGGCCAAAGATGTAAAATTGCTTGAAAATTTTAAAGAGTTTATATTAAAAATAAAAAGGTTTGAAATGGTCTTGTTTTAAGTTTGTTTTTAATAATGGTTTATGAGTACATATTACTAAGATGTGAAGATGATTAATCGTTATTTTGTAGATTTGTTGTACATTATTTGTTAGTGAAAATCGAAGGTCAATATCTTTAAAAATGGCATAGATTTTCGGGCAAAGATGATGTCATTCGGGTCTTCTTTTTAGACGGGTTAATATATATATATATATATATATATATATATATATATATATATATATATATATATATGTCAAAATGGCAAAAATGTCCCTGTGGTATGTAAATTTTTGGAGTGGCTTGTATGTGAAAATAGTCCCTCCGAAAATTGAAATGACTATAATACCCTTGGGGTATTTATTTTTCATTTTTCTTTCATTTTTTTTAAATTTAATATTTATTTATTCATTTTAACAATTAAAAAAATAAAAGATGACCCACCTCTCTCTCTCTCTCTTTCTCTCTCTCTCTCTCTCCCCCCAATTAAAAGGAAATTAATGGGAAGAATTTCAAGCAAAGAAGCTCAAGAAAATGATACATCTCCTCAATCGGATATCCACCACAATGCTCATGCCCCAAATCCAACTTCGTCTGTAAAACCCACCTTCTAGATATGTGCATCGATTGTGCCAATTGTGCCCACCGGAAATTTCCCCTCCACCTTCCATCATTGTGACCGTCATCCTCTATCTCCTCTTCTTCTCCGATGACCTCACCTATGCAAACCTTACATCAACGAACATGGGAGCAAACCCGACTCAATTTGTCCCTCTTTCTCAGTTCGTCCTTCACCATTCGCCCCCTTTCTCATATTTGCGTCCTCCCAAACGACGAGTTGAAGATCAGAATGGCAGTGTTTTCGAGTTGCTAAGGTTTGCAGCGTCTCATTTCTTCTTCAGATCTCTCTGAGCAGAAACATACTCTCCATATGTGACTCGACGAAGGCGGTGAAGGTGAAGCCAAAGAAACCTTTTCTATTTAAGGAGGTTCGCCAACGACGACTTCCTCTCCCTCCTTCTCCGACGACATCCTTTGCAAAAACCCTAATACAGCCGCCCTTCTAGGGTTATCTCCGAGAACGTAATCCACCTGAGGCGCTGGGCGGAAGTTAAGTAATCGGAGTAGATAGAGAGGAGGAAAGAGGTGATGGTGGATTTCAGATTCATACACACACATCAATTTCAAAAACAAAAACATACATATACAAATCGATTTTTAGGGATGAACATACATAAATAGATTCCAGAACGAAACTTACACATGCATACATATATAAATCGATTATAGATTGGATTTATGGGTTTTCTTTTGAGTTTCAGAAAAAGATTTAGATTTATGAGCATGTGTTTGTTCTTGAGCACTATGTGTTCTTGAGCACTGTGTGTTTAGAATTAAAAACCAAGAAAAATCTGGAGAGATTCAGAGTAGGTGTGCGTGAGTGTATTACCATAAGAGAGAGAGAGAGGTGGGCCCTCTCATTTTTTTAATTATTAAAATGAATAAATAATTATTAAACTTTAAAAAAATGAATTTAAAAATAGAAAATAAATACCCAAGGGCATTAAAGTCATTTCAATTTACCGAGGGACCAAATCCGCAATGAAACTAGCTCAAAAGAACCACCAATCCAAAAAAGTTGTGGTTTGGACTAAAACCCCAAAAAAATGCATACCACATGGACTATTTTTGCAATTTTGTCCATATATATATATATATATATATATATATATATATATATATATATATATATATATATATATATATATATATATATATAAGAATTACAAAATAGTTATGGATTTTTTTTTGCGAATTATATTTTTTGGTTTTTTTTTAGAACCGGCAAATATTATTAAGGTCCACCGCCTAACAAGATACTAGACGAGGCCATGAAAAATCAGAAAAAAAAAAAAAGAAGGATTACAACGAAGGAAAGCAGCAAAATTCAGAAAATTACAAACATTTCAGCGAGCATATCCACCATTCTACCCACTTATATGAACAATTAGATCTCCTATGCTTAATCCAAGTAAACACCAGAGATTTTATGATGTCCATGATCTTAAACTGAGGGGTCTTTACGTTCTTAAACACCCAATCACATCTTGATTTCCAAAGTAGCCATAACACACCATAGCACACGCTAATTAGGTTGTTTCTCCTTCTTTGACATGTTCCCCTGTTTTTAAGGAAGCCGATAAGTTCTCCAATGGTATGAAATTGTGGAGCTGGAATGTCACACCATCTAAATGCCCACTCCCATATAATGACCGCCGTAGGACATCGGATCAGAATATGTCTAATATGTTCATCCTCCAGCATGCACTGTGGACATGTGACGTTTGTAATCGACACTCCTCTTTTTGATAGTGTTGTATTTGTTGGAAGGCGTTCCAGATTAGCTCTCCAAATGAAGGTTGCAACCTTTATTGGAACATCATGAATCCACGGGATAACTTCTTCATTATTCGCCGGTTCGGTATTATCAATTATTAATCTGAGAGTATCTACATGGTAGATACCATCATTCGATTTAGGGCATTTCCATGTATCGGTTCCTGTGGCTGGTTGAAAATTTCCAATGGCATTAATCAAACCGTTAAGCTTGTGAATTTCTTTAGCAGAAGACGGGGTAGTTTTCCAGTCCCATATCTGCCCAGTAATAGTACCCTTTGCATAATCTTACAAGTTTTTCGTCTCTCCAGTTGATACAGTACAAGAAACATCGTTTTGAAAGGTTCACCATCACACCACCCATCCATCCAAAAAAGAGTATACATTCCATTCTTCACCTCTTTCTTTAATATATATTGAAAGTTAATGCCAAAACTCTTTAAATCATTCGTTGTCTCAACAATATTCCTCCAAACGCCCGGTAAATTTTTCTTGGCTAGGTAATGATCAGGCTTATTATTTGAAATTATGAAGACCCATAATTGTTCGTCACCATAAAGCTGATTGGTTTGTTTTTAATGCCCACCACCATTTAGAAATCAATGATAAGTTAAAGGCCCGAATAGAGCCTAAACTTAGTCCCCCTTTATCGTTTGGTGCAACGACTTTGTCCCATGATACCCACGCTATCTTGTGCTTGTTATCACTCCCTCCCCAAAGGAACTGTCTACGAATTTTCTCAAGAACGTTTATGACACCCGTCGGTGCCACGAATAAAGAGAAAAAGTAGGATGGAAGGCTACCAAGAACCGCTTTAGCCAGAGTTAGTCTTATTCCCAAGGATAGTGCTTTTGCTTTCCATGGAGACAGTTTCGCATAAAATTTATCGATTATGGGCTTCCAATACTTCATCAACTTCATGTTTGAACCCACAGGGACACTAAGGTAATTGAATGGTAACGAGGCTAGTTGACATCCTAGTGGCCCAACCCTACGGGTAACTTCTCCCATATCAACTCCAATACCAAACACCCTGGATTTATTGAAATTAACTTTCAATCCAAAGGTCACCTGAAAACATCGTAGCACCCTCGATAAGTTTTTTATGTTCTCTTGACTCCATTCTCCCACAAATATAGCGTCATCAGCGTACAATAGATGCGAGATCATCGTATCAGAATTCAATATTTTTATTCCATGGAAAATGCCTTTCTGGCAGGCCCTCTTCATCGCAACATTAAGCCCTTCCATTGCTATTATAAACAGGAATGGAGAGAGCGGGTCACCCTATCTCACACCTTTTTCCATTTCAAACTCAGTCGTAGGAGATCCATTAATGAGAACCGAAAGTCTAGCTGTGTGTAGGCACCCTCTAATTCACATGCTCCATTTATCTCCATATCCCATTTGAAGAATGATAGATTCAAGGTATTCCCAGTTCACAGAATCAAAAGCTTTTTCAAGATCCACCTTGAACAATAGAGCTTGTTTCTTTACATTCTTAGCCCATGCACACATATCATTAACAATTAGAGGTCCATCAAGAATGTTCCGCCCTTTCACAAATGTCGTCTGAGCCTCACCAATGTTCTTGTCAATTACCCATTTTATCCTGTTGGCTAGGAGCTTGGAG